>NW_026991721.1:79639353-80367884 GCF_029215605.1 Mirounga angustirostris
CACTATTGTTGTATTGCTGTCAATGTGTTTCCTTGCTTTTGTTATTAATTACCTTATATAATTGGCTGCTCCCATGTTAGGGGCATAGATATTTACAATTGTTAGATCTTCTTGTTGGATAGACCCTTCAAGTAGGATATATTGTCCTTCCTCATCTCTTATTACAGTCTTTGGCTTAAAAATCTAATTTCTCTGACTTAAGGATTGCCACCCCAGCTTTCTTTTGCTGTCCATTAGCATGGTAAATGGTTTCCCATCCCCTCACTTTCAATCTGGGGGTGTCTTTGGGTCTAAAACGATTCTCTTGAAGACAGCATATCGATGAGTCTTGTGTTTTTATCCAATCTGATAGCCTGTGTCTTTTGATTGGGGTATTTGGCCCATTTACATTCTGGGTAACTATTGAAAGATAGGAATTTAGTGCCATTGTATTGCCTGTAAGGTGACTGTTGCTGTATATTGTCTCTGTTCCTTTCTGGTCTATGTTACTTTTAGGCTCTCTCTTTGCTTAGAGGACCCCTTTCAATATTTCTTGTAGTGCTGGTTTTGTGTTTGCAAATTCCTTTAGTTTTTGTTTGTCCTGGAAGCTTTTTCTCTCTCCTTCTATTTTCAATGACAGCCTAGCTGGATAGAGTATTCTTGGCTGCATATTTTTCTCATTTAGTGCTCTGAAGTTATCCTGCCAGTCCTTTCTGGCCTGCCAGGTCTCTGTGGATAGGTCTGTTGCCAATCTAATGTTTCTACCATTGTAGGTTACAGATCTCTTCTCCCGAGCTGCTTTCAGGATTTTCTCTTTGTCCTTGAGACTCATAAGTTTTACTATTAGATGTCAGGGTGTTGACCTATTTATTGATTTTGAGAGGGGTTCTCTGTGCCTCCTGGATTTTGATGCCTGTGTCCTTCCCCAGTTAGGGAAGTTCTCTGCTATAATTTGCTCCAATATAGCTTCTGCCCTTCTCTCTCTTTCTTCTTCTTCTGGGATCCCAATTATTCTAATGTTGTTTCATCCTATGGTATTGCTTATCTCTTGAATTCTGCCCTCATGAGCCAGTAGTTGTTTATCTCCCTTTTTCTCAGCTTCCTTGTTTTCCATCATTTGGTCTTCTATATCACTAATTCTCTCTTCTGCTTCATTTATCCTAGCAGTTAGAGCCTCCATTTTTCATTGCACCTCATTAATAGCCTTTTTGATTTCGACTTGGGTAGATTTTAGTTCTTTTACTTCTCCAGAAAGCGTTTCTCTAATATCTTCCATTCTTTTTTCAAGCCCAGCTAGTATCTTTAAAATCATCATTCTGAACTCTAGTTCTGACATCTTACTAATGTCCATATTGATTAGGTCCCTGGCAGTCAGTGCTTCCTCTTGTTCTTTTTGTTGAGGTGATTTTTTCCATCTTGTCACTTTGTCCAGAGGAGACTAGATGAATTAGTAATCAAAATGCTAACAGGGTAACAACGTCCCCAGAAAATATATACTAAACAAATCAGAAGAGACCTGAAACTGGGGGAAAAGAAAGGGAAAGAAAGAAAAAAAGAAAAAAAAAGAAAAAGAAAAAAACAAACAAAAACAAAACAAAAAAACCCAGGATATGATCAAATATGACCAGGCTGGTATATAGATCAGTGCCACACACTAGATTTTGGGCATATTTTGGTCTGTTAGAAGAAAGTGCTTCCCAAAATTTTAAAGAAAGAAAAACTTATATATGTACAAAAATAAGGGTTAATACGATGAAGGGATGGAATATGACTGTAAAGATGAAAATTATAAAAGAATTTAAAAAGGAATTGATAAGATAAGAAGTTGGTTGAAAAAAGAAAGAAGACGATTAAAAAAAAATGGGAGAGAATGTGATCAGGCAGGAGACTCGAACAAAGCCATACACTAGAGATTTAGGGTATATTTTGATCTGTTAGAAGAAACTGTATCTCAAAATTTTAAAGAGAGAACAACTTATATATATATGCCAAAAATAAGGGTAACTACTATTAAGGGATAGAATTTGACTCTAAAAATGAAAAATAAGAAATATTTTTTTAAAAGGGATTGATAAGATTGGTTTTAAAAGGGAAAAAGAAAAATTTTTTTAATAAAGACAGTTAAAAAAAAAATTTAACTTTGAAAGACTAAAGAATCATGGTAAAAAAGCCATGAATTCTATGTGCAGTATTCCCCTAGCGCTGGCATTCTGCTGTTCTCATTAATTGGTAAACTTGGTCTTGGCTGGCTGTTCTTGCTGATCTTCTGGGGGAGAGGCCTGCTGCCATGGTTCCCAAAGGTCTTTGCCAGAGCCAGAATTGCCCCGCCCTTGCCGGGTCCGGGCTAAAAGTAGTCTGCTGGGGTTTGCTCTCGGGAGCTTTTGTTCCCTGCAAGCTTTCCATACAGATTTGGAGGACAATAGTGAAAATGGCGGCCTCTCAATCTCCACCCAGAGGAGCCGAGAGCTTGGGGCCCCACTCCTCAGTGCACACCCAGAGAAAAGCAGTCACTCCCATCTCCCCAGTCTCTGGCCGCACTCCGTGCTCACCTGGCTTGTGACCGAGCATTTCTATCTCTGGCACCCGACTTGGTGTGGCATCTCCAAACCCAGCAGATCCCTGTGGTGCGCTCCTGCACTGTTCCTCCCGGGGGGAGGAAGGGGGTCTCCCCAGATCTGCCGCTTGTTGGGTCCCTGCTGGAGGAGCAGTGGTCTGACTGTGCCACCGACCACAGTTTATGGCACCCCCAAGCTGAGAGCCCACGCCTCAGCTCTGTCTCTGCAGCCAGCTTCCCCGCTCCGATACCTGGGATTTCTGCCACACTCAGACACCCCGGCCTTTCTGTGACCCCGTGGGTCCTGAGACCACACTGTCCCAGAGAGGGTTCCACCCTCCGCTTAGCCACTGGAGCAACGTCCCTCAGTGGAGCAGACTTCTAAAAGTTCCAATTTTGTGCCCCGCAGCTCTATCACTTGGCAGAAGCAGCCAACGGAGGCCCCCTCCCCTGCCGTCTATCCTCCCGAATATCACCTTGGATTCACTTCTCTGCAGGTCCTACCTTCCAGAAAGTGGTCGCTTTTCTGTTCAGAGTTGTTGCTATTCTTTTCTTTGATCTCCTGTTGAGTTTGTAGGTGTTCAGAATGGTTTGATCCCTATCCAGCTGAATTCCTGAGACCAGAGGAAATCCAGGTCTCCTACTCCTCTGCCATCTTGCTCTGCCAATCCAAATATTTGTTTTAAAATATTTTCTAATATACAGTCTGATGTTATAAAAAATGTAATTCTGAAAATATACAATAATTAAATTTTAATGCAAATACTTGATACCTATAATACTGTCACTGGTTATTGTGATTATTTTATGAATTGTTAGTTGTCAATAAGTCTGCAAAGTATTCTAAACATTTTCAATTTCTGCCATTTCGAAATGGAACTCACAAACTTCTATTAACGTGCATGAATGGAGAAAACGTGATGTATTCACAATTACTCAGCCACAAAAAGGAATGAAGTATTAAAATATGCTACAACACAGGGGCGCCTGGGTGGCTCAGTCGTTAAGCATCTGCCTTTGGCTCAGGTCATGATCCCAGGGTCCTGGGATCAAGTCCCACATCGGGCTCCCTGCTCCATGGAAAGCCTGCTTCTCCCTCTCCCACTCCCCCTGCTTGTGTTCTCTCTCTTGCTGTCTCTCTCTCTGTCAAATAAATAAATAAAATCTTAAAAAATAAAATAAAACAAAATATGCTACAACACAGATGAAGCTTGAAAATATTATTCTAAGTAAAAAAAGTCAAAAAAATTACATAATTCCATGTATATGAAATATTCAGAATAGGTAAATCCATACAGAGAAAAAAGTATTAGTGATTGTCAAGGGCTGAGGGAGGAACTTCCTGTTTAACAGATACAGGAATTTCTCTTTGAGATGTTGAAAATATTTTGGAACTTGATAGAGGTAATGTTTGCACAATATTGCAAATCAGTGCTAAATGTCACTGAATTGTACACTTTAAAATTGATAATTTTAGGGGCGCCTGCGTGGTTCAGTTGGTTAAGTAACTGCCTTTGGCTCAGGTCATGATCCTGGAGTCCCGGGATTGAGTCCCACATCAGGCTCCCTGCTCGGCAGGAGGTCTGCTTCTCCCTCTGCCCTCTTCCCTCTCGTGCTCTCTGTCTCTCATTCTCTCCCTCTCAAATAAATAAATAAAATCTTTAAAAAAAAATGATAATTTTATGTTATGTTAATTTTATCTGAATAAAAATATAATAATTAGTTTAATTAATTTCATTAAGCAAAAATTGTGAGCATTTAGTCTAACATGTTGTCCACCTGACTTAATGAACTAAATCCCATTGTTAAACTACAGTATATTTCCCCTTTCTCCTCTGGAATTTGTCCTGATTATATGACCTAAGAGATTTTCAACCTCAAAGATTATGAGTGGAAAAGAAATATAACATTAAGACTGTAAATGCTTCTATCTCTCTCTAACAATATTGAAGCCTGTGCATGACATTGGTGTTATGTAAGTCCTAAAATTAAGGCCCAATATCAGGTTGTTCCTTGACATCTGGTGAAACCAGCAGGGTCTTGAACGGCTTAAGTACAATTTCTCCCCCACACTCTGCTCATGTGGATGATAAAGTTCCTTAGCTAAGCAATCCTCCCTGTCAAGGAACCAGGTGCAGTGCTTGCTCATCCCTGCCAATCCACACTTATTTGTACAAGCCAGGAACATCCTCCCATAAGAACCAGACGAAACCCTACTCTCTTGATAATATAAAACTTGTCTCCCACAACCCTCAATTCTGTTCTGAAGAGCAACACCCCTGTGGTCTTGCGTGGCATATGGTGTCTTTCTCCCTGAGTATATGCAACTAATAAACTGCTGACAATCTCATCTTTCCAGTGTCAGGTGACATGTTTTGGTCAACCCCCTAACCCTAGAGTGAGAATCCCTCCTTTGCTTCATGAATAACAGGTGAGTAAAATAACTGGTATCAAAAACAAGATGGCCCAATCAAAACCAAGGACACCTGGTCAGCTTTAACTAACTGCTCCTGGATAACTAATTGATGCCATGATATGGTGAAGTCTGCCGAAGGGGAACCACCATTTGCCTGTATGCTTGGGCCTTGGCCCCTGTGACATTTTGTTGTCTTTGTTGGACTTTCCATCTCTTTCCACACTAAAATATTCTCATCCCTAAGAAAAGATTTGTTGTTAATTAATTATATTGTGGTGTGCTGTGCCCTTGGGTCTGGCCTGTATTTGGCAAGTAGTCTCTGAAGTTCCCACCTATAAAGGTGGTAATAACACAGTATGCTAATCAGTCAGTGCTTGAGTCCCACTTACCAAGGTGGGGCTTGAGCTCTATGGTCACTGGCTGCATGGGACAGCTATTTGTAATTGTGCACCCCCAGAATGGGCCCAGGGATGCTCTTTTGTAAAGTTTGTGGAAAGGAAAGAAACCACCACACAGGTTGCCCAACAGGAGTTGTTGTTCAGGCAAGGAGAGCAATCTTTCCCATTTCCCCTGCTGCTGCTTCCCTTGTTCCTATCATTTGCACTTTCCTGACCCCCAAAAGTATTCAGGTGCATATCCATGGGGATCCATCACCCAAACATTGGTGGGAAAGAAAAGAAAAGAAAAAGCAAAGCAAAGCAAAGCAAAGATAAGACAAAACAAGAAGAGGAAAAAGCATTTGGCATCAGCCCCTCCCAAAACATCAGAAGAAATAACATATCTGTTCTTCCAATGAGAAACCCCTAGCCAGTACTCATGGGCTCTACTTAATGTTGCTGCTTACCACCCTGCCACAGGGCTAATCTGTAATTACAAGGCTTGATGGTTCCCACCCAGTGGGGTAAAATAACCTTAGTGGTTGTGGAACCTAGCCCTGGAAGCTTGACTGGATGTCCCTGGAGGAGGGGGTGGCTGCCTGAGAGGTGGGCTCCCAAACCTTACCCCCTCCCACAAAAGACTCTAGAGTCTGTACAAATTAAAAAAAAAAAAAAAACAGGCATTTTCATTAGCGCCCCTGAGACTCCTTCATTTGGGAAGCTTTAGAAACCTTTTCTAATTTTTCCTGGAGACTTTGGATTACTCATGATGACAATGAGGCATCCATGGACTTCTAACACAAGAATTTCCCTCCCTCGGTGCCACACTATATTCCATTAGAGTGTGATTGCTGGCCACAAACTGGGCTCTCCTAGAAATAGAGACTCTCATATACCCTGTGGCCCTCTCTATCCAGCTGCCATCATGCCTTGGGTCATGGAAGCAGCACCCCACAGAATCAGCACAGCTACTAGGGCCTCCTTGCTACAGGATGGGACCAAACCTGGGCCCACTGGCATATCCCACTTACAGAAGGGGATGCCCCCTCTGTCTTTAGTCCCTTGCTAGATGCCATGGTGCTGGAAGAGGTTACCTCTCCCCCAAATCCTTTGATTATTCAGGGAGAATTTGGGATTAAGTAAGTAAACAATAACTGGAGGTTATATACTTACTGATGGTGCTGTCACTATCATGCTGGAGCTCAGTGGAATGTTGCTGCTTTCCGTCTTTTGACCAGGTGTCCCTGACAAAGTACTGGACCCAACATTTAGTATAAGATACCAAACTTCAAGCAGTCAACTTACCACTGGATTCCCTGGCCGAAAATTGACCCTATCTATACTTTTTTTTTTTTTTTTTTACAAACTTTTGATCCATTGACAAAGAATAGCCTGTTTTCTGTTAAAGAGCACTGTGAATCTCTTGCATCACAGATACCCAGAATATAAATCAAGGTAATAGATATCTCTACAAATGCTAAGGCTACTATACAAGTCCTTGCCAGGGTATTCCTTATCCCCATTAGAGTTCCGGATACTACTGATAGTGACCAAAGTATTCATTTCACTTCTCAAAAGACACAATGCTGACTCTTGAAGAAGTCATTCAATGAAATTTCTACCTTCCTTACAGGCTCCAAACAGTTGGCATAACTGAGACATAGAGGATTCCTCAAAGAATTCTTTAATAAAGTTACAAAATAGCAAATGGCTTTCTTGCTGGATGTCACTAAATGCCACAGGCATTGATTAGTCTCATTTCACATTCACAACTCCTGGGGACAGGCACCCCCTACCCCAATGCCACATTGTTTCCTCAATTACTTTTATTGGCCATTAAAAAACACCTCTAAAGTTCATGTTTTTGACAGTTACCTCTCATGTAGTTGTGGCCTCTCTCTCTCTGGTCTAGTTCCTCCTTCAATTTCTATTGAGACTCTTCTCTCTGAAAGTCTCACTAGCCACCAAGGTTTATTTATGTATTTATTTTTTAATTAAGAGATTCCTGGAGATAGAGGAGTCTTTTTTTTTTTTTTTTTTGACAGAGATCACAAGTAGGCAGAGCAGCCTCAGGCAAAGGCAGAGGGAGAGGCAGGCCCCCCGCTGAGCAAGTGGTCTGATGTGGGACTTGATCCCAGGACCCTGGGATCATGACCTGAGCTGAGGGCAGACACTTAACCAGCTGAACCACCGAGGTACCCCAGCCACCAAGGTTTAAATTGATATTAAGGCATCAAAGCTCAATTGTAGAGGAAGTCCTGAAATTTACTTTCAATATATGTACTTCCTTGACCTCTGAAACGCAGAAGGCTTTCAGTGGCCTAATCCTGTTTCCTTCCTTATTGTGCTCATACAGATAAGGTCCTCTAGCTAAATAACCTTGCTTTTCAAGGATACCAGAAACAATTTCTGCCTAACCCAGAGCAATAAGCTCCAATGCCCTGCCAGCCCCCACAATTATTCAAACAAGCTCATCACATCCCCTTACAGGAATTAATGGGGACCCTACATTCTTGATACTACAGAGCCTTCCTCCCACAGCTCCTGATATTCACTCTGTACAGCCTTCTGTGGCCCTGCATGGTATGTGGTGTCTTCCTCCCCCAGGCTGTGAGTATATGTGACTAATAAATAGCTGTCAATCTCAGCTGTCCACTGTCAAGTGTCATGTACTTGGTCATCCCCATAACTATAACTGGGAATTCCTCCCTCATCAATGAGGAGAATTGGAGGTGGTTAAAACTCTTGGGTAAGTAATTTTACCTCTTTGACCTTCAAGGTCCTTATATTAATATAATGTTCTTTAACTCAATTTGTGGATTTTATCCAGAAATATGCATCACAATGATCTGCAGATTTGTTTAAAGTCAGTAGTGCACTGTCCTAAGACCAATAATTCTATTTTTTTTTTAATTTAAATGTTTTTATTCACATGTATGGTAAATACTGTCCCCTAATAAAAAACCAATGACATTGTCTTTCAATCTGTCAAACTTACTAAAAAATTCATGTGTTTCTTTTTTATATCATGTGTTGACATAATATAGGATGCAGGATGTAAAAATCAATTTAATAGACATTATTAAATAATTTCACACATATGCAGAATCTTGGATAAATGGTTAAAATTATAGATGAACATTAAATGTGGGCACATGGATATTTCACGTCCACCAATGGGTTTAACAGAAAATGTGTTTGCACTGATTTCTGGTAACAACTTGCTCTCTGTGAATCTTTAAATACCCAACTCCAAATCTTCCAGCTCCTGGAGAAGAGCTTTCTTTTTTTGAATTTTCTCCAACTGATTTTTTTCTAGCTATTTTCCAGCTGCTGCTTGTTCTTTTGTTGTTCAATTGCTTTCAGTTTCTTCTTTAGGTTCTTGATTTTTTGGTCAAGACTGCGAGATAGTATTTTGTGGTGTACTCCGTGGGGCAGGAGTTAAGTGCCAAATCCAGACTCTTCTCATTTCTTGCCTCCTGTTTTGCAGCTTTCTTAGCCTCATGCTTCCTTTGATTTTTAAGGGCTGTTTTTGATAACAGCTTATCATTTCCTGCTTGTGGTTTCATATTCTGAGGTGGTTCCTCCTCATGCAGTTTGGAATTGGTGATTGGCTTATTTCTTAAAGCTGGGGGTCTATAAGCTGTTGCAACTTTAGGTTCTTCACTGGTACATCACTTGGAACTGCTTGGTAAGTTATTGTTTTTGCTGGAAATATTCCATCTAAAAATGGCTGCCAAGAAACCTGCCATAATTCTCCATTTGACAGCACATTATACTGGTGTAAGACAGAGCTCATTATTAACACGTAACCTGGTAGCACACATGGCTGTTGAAATATGCTCACTGTCAGGGCACCAAGCAAAATAGGTAGAATCAGAGGCCACTGGTTTAGAAATAAGTTTGTAGTTTTTAACATCCCACACTTCCATTTGTCCGCTCAGATTTCCAAATCCAGTTGGTACTAATATATGTCCATGTGGGCTATAGTAGGCTGCATTATGAGGACCAGTTCCAAAGTCAAACACATGACCAATAATTCTAATTTGATGACTCTGGAGTGGGCTGGGACAGCTGTAAGGTTAAAAAGTCTCCACCAGTGATTTGGATGGTTGATAATCATTGGCATAGTTCCATGCTCTAAACATATAATGTGTATATGAATTACCTGGCAATCTTCTTTAAGTGTAGATTCTGATTCAGCAGACATGGAGTTGGGTTTACATTTTACATTTCTGACAACCTCCTAGTGGATGCTCCTGATGCTCACCATAACTACAAGGATGTAGATCAGTGATTTTCAGCCTTTGTTGCATTTCATAATCATTTGGGCAGTGTTGAAAAATTTCAATGCCCAGGACACACCCAAGAATAATTCATCAGAGCCTATGAACATAGTCTCATGTATCAGAATTTTTTAATGTCCCTAGGTAATTTTGGTGGCATGGAAAGTTGAGAAGTAATGGTCTAGAACAGGGTTTCTGAATCTTTTTTTTTTTTTCCATTATTACCCAACTCCATGCAAAAAAAGGAAAATAGGAATTTATTTTCCTAATTACTCCTATGCTTTTCCTCCATGAAATATAATTACTGCAGATATTTTATGTATCTCTTTGTGTACTGTGGCCATTTGGAAGGACACAATTCACTATAATATCTAAGTTTTATTCCCCCACCCCCAAGCCCCTTTTCCCGTCTTGTGGATAATATTGTCCCTATTGAAAATGCATAAACTAAAATTCTAATTTTTGAAGCCATTTCAACTTTGTGGTACTGTGTCTTTGATCACAACTGACTAAAGTCCCAAGATAAAGCAAAACAATCTGTATGATATGTATGAAGCTGAGATTTTATTTTCAATACTGCTGCATCTGATGATAAGGGATTCTGGGCTACCCTATATAATGTATTGTCAACAGGTCATTTTGTATGTGCCTGGCATTGAGAGCTCAATTCTCTGTTAGAAACTCTCTGTTTTTGTTTTGGGGAAGGTTCTTCTCTCATTGCACAATGCTTTGGGGGTGTTATAACTCAAGAATCTCCTGCTCTGCTCAATTAGTGACCATGTGACTCATGCTGGCCAATCAGCATTCTTTCCCTAAAATTTGAACTTTGAGTTCAATGACACAAAGAATGGAAATAGTTATGTGACACCCAAAAAAGACAACCATTGGTTTCTAAATTTCTGATATCTGTAGCCCGTATGGTTATTGTCCTTTCTGAGATAAGTTCTCCAGATTTTCTTTTTGTAATCTCCTCCATATCCTTCCAAGAGTTTACTTTTGACTTGTTAGTGAAAGCATTGTTGGTCACCTACAACCAAATAACCTTAATTGACATCTCTATAAGTAATATATAACTTTATATAATTATGCTCAACTTACATTTTAGTCTTTTGTTTATAGTAAAAGGGGAATGGAGTCCACCCTATCTACCCTGACTCCCATCTCTACTCCACTCTGACTTGCACTCCAGGGCCTTGGAATATATCTTTTATCCACCCCATCTCATATAAAGGCCTGACTCTGTGTATATGAACACTTAGACCAGATATTTGACTGAAAGGTTAAGTGACTCTCACACATAAGAAAAAAACAACTCCTGTGCAAGCTGAATCAGACTTTCTAGAATAACTCATTGTAGTCAAAATTTGAAGCAGGCAGATTATTTGAATAGTATCTTTCTTCTTCCCTTTCCTCTAGTTCTTTGCTGACTTCTTCTGCTCTCTACCTCCAGCTTCCTCAGCCCTCCCCCTCTAGGAACTCATATGCTGGGCTGGTCTCAATACCCTTCACTGGGAGGGATTTGCAAATCTTGTTTCACTATTCTTCTCTCTGCTCTCTAAGATAGCAGATAGTCAATTTGAGTGATTGGTTCAAGCTTGGACATCAAAAGCCCGTACATACCTTACAACTTTCAGAGGCTCCAAGTGCTGTGTCAGAGTAGTGATTCTGAGATTCAAACCTGGCTAGTATCATCAATCTCTAGGCAAATCTCAAGTCTCCTCTTCTCCCATGCTGCCATACATACACATGATTATTCACCAGGGATGAAACAGAATTGAGAATAGGAAACAAAAGTATAGGTCAATGACTGCTCAAATAGACCAAATATAGAGCTTTCAGAGGATGCAGTTTACAACCTAGGTAGAAGCAGCCCCTTTTTTCTTTCTTATCAATCCATAAATCTAGACTGAGAAGTGCATGGGAAACAGCCTTTTTTTTCCCCCCTCTCTTTGGACACTAATTTTTTTTTTTTAAGATTTTATTTATTCATTTGAGACACAGAGATACAGAGAGAGAGAGAGAAAGCATGAGCAGGGAGAGAGGCAGAGGCAGAGGGAGAAGCAGGTTCCTCGCTGAGCCAGAAGACCGATGTGGGGCTCGATCCCAGGACCCTGGGATCATGACCCGAGCCGAAGGCAGACGCCTAATCATCTGAGCCACCCAGGCGCCCCTGGACATTAGTTTTTTTAAGACAGACCTGTATCTATTTCTCCAGCCTTTGGCAGTTTAGAACTGAACATTGGGGATCAAGTTGGCCTCTTTCTCTGTGGTACTACTCCCTCTGGCCTTGAAGGAATTCTCTGATCTGTCCACTGTTGGTAAGATCTGAGGTTTGACTTTAGGTGAAAGAAAAATCATAGGCTCTCTAGCCTTTGGCTCTAAGTTCTAAGCTGCCTATATCTAGTCACAAAGAATTTCCCACAGAGTCAAATAAAGATTGATGGAATTATGATTGGGAATTAGAGCAAAAGCCATAAAAACAAAAAGTGTTATGTTTCCCTTTGCTATTGTAACTTATGCATGCATCTTTCTTTGAAGAGCTTGGGGAAGGACAGACCTGTAAAACAGGAAGGAATTTGTGTATTCTTGTATCTACTGACCAAACTGGCATCATAATAGCACTCCTATATTATAAAAACTCCTTAAAATTATCAATAGATGATGTTTGGGGGAGGGCATTCCTAATGGAAAACTCATACCCCATGGTCTCACACAGGGACTGAGCTGGTAGATACAGGAGCAGACAGACTCAGAGAAGTCACCTTGAAACCTGAAGGCAACCCAAAATAAGTTTTCTAGGGCCACTGAGGTGTAGCTTCTGGGGTTGTATCTTATATTTTCAAGGTAAATAAAACAAAATGCAGATAAAATATATTTTCATAGCTCACATTGGCTGGACTTTTAATATACCGTTCAGGGGATTATAATTCTCCTCTAATAAAAAGGTGCCCAAACCCTTACAAGAACATTAATGTAATGAAGACAGCTGGAAAAGACAAGAGGGAATAATCATAAGACAGAACAAGAGACCAGGCAGGGCAGGGGTATGATAAGGATGCAGCTCAGCCTTTGTGGGGGTGGATGCTGGCAAAATGGCAGCCATGGAGATCTGAGCCCTTACTGGGCATGTCTTCTGCCACTGCAGGGACAGGAAGGCTAACAGGTTTGTGCATTCCACTGCCTTCTGCTGTCTGGTCAGCAGCCTAAAATTTACTATCTAGGAGGCAGATTGTAACAAGCAAGAGTCCTGTGTCCCTCTAGAAGTGGCTGCAGGCTTCAAAGAGCATTCCCAAAAGATGGATTTTTCTCCAGAAGCCAAATGTTCTTCATATTAGCTTGGTATCCTGGGTCTAGCATCCTAGGGCACACTAGGTGGGCAGGAGGAAAGATGAGAAGAGAAGGAAATACTGCTAATCTTTGCATTGCCAAAAGTATAGGTGAAGAGGGAATATCAAGACATGTGGGTGAATTTTGGAAATTTAAACTAGGGAAGAAGTTATCTCCCAAACCCTTACTACATTATGAGTGGTAGAACTTTAAAGAAAACAAGCTACTTTCATTATTTACAAAAATAAAACACAATCTAAAGCATCAAAGACCCCCCAAAGATATAATTGTCATTATTTTTAATTCAATGGATTCTTTTATCTTTTCTTATAATTTGAGGAGGGGAAAGAGAAAGTTAGATGTATGCACTTAAGCTAAACTGACCTCTCTCATTCTCAGAAGTTTGCTCACAGTTGAGGTCATGAATATGAGAGGGTATTTCACTAGAATTCTGGTTTATGCAAGAAGGGATCTGAAATTAGATATATTTTTGGTTAGAATTGCTTCCTCTTTGTTCTTCAAATGTATCTTATTTGACCCAATAGTACATGTACTGTTTCTATGGGAATGTTTCCCTTCCAGGGCCCACCTTGGGAGATATGGCTTTGATTTTGATAAGGTATGTTATGTTCCCAAGCAGCAGCCTTGGTGGTCATTACAAGGTGGAGGAACCTCTGCTGTTGTGGGTGAGCTCTCTTAAGTTGCAACTCTCAGGAAAAGAGGGAAGAGTCTGTCTATAGGTATTCCATCTGGGGTAGCAGGGATGCATGATGTGCTGCAGGTGATGACCCCAGTGGCAGCAAGCATTTAGAGAAAAGGCTGCTCTGCTGAAGGTGACTTAGCCAAGGGCACCTCCATCAAACTCTTCCCCAGGGCAGTTGTGGAAAAATGTCATCCCTTCTCACACAGGCCTTATATGAGCAGGGAGGGACAGCAGAAAAGGGGTAAAAACAAACCCTAAGATGGGCTCCCTGGGTGGGGCAGGATCTGGGTAAGGGCTATAGAAAGCACTATATGTACCATTTTAATCAGTAGCTAAAGCCAGGTATCTATTTGGTTAAAAGATCTGCTGGTTAAAAGATAAAATATTTAGGGGCGCCTGTGTGGCTCCGTCCGTTAAGCGTCTGCCTTAGGCCCAGGTCATGATCTCGAGGTCCTGGGATCGAGTCCCACATCTGGCTCCTTGCTCAGCAGGGAGTCTGCTTCTCCCACTCCCACTCCCCCTGCTTGTGATCCCTCTCTCTCCCATACACGAATAGATAAATAAAATCTTTAAAAAAAGATAAAATATTTATATGTTATTGATAATATTAAATATATATATCTGTGTGTGTATGGTTAAAATAATTATATGCATATGTGTATGTGTGTGCACACATACACATATGTACACATGCTACACACAGGTATGTATACGTAGATCTGTATCAACACTTCTCAAAATAGAACAGAAGTTTTATTAACAAGTATTATTAGAAAGTAAATTGGGGAAGCATGTCTGTGGTGAAAGAAATTTGGAAAATGCAGACCAGCAGGTGTCCATCACAGGACTCCTCAGAGATACTGACATGAACCATGTATCTCAAACATATTTGACCATAGAAATCTTATCCCCAGGGTGCCTCGGTGGCTCAGTTGGTTAAGCGACTGCCTTCGGCTCAGGTCATGATCCTGGAGTCCCGGGACCGAGTCCCATATCGGGCTCCTTGCTCAGCAGGGGGTCTGCTTCTCCCTCTGACCCTCCCCCCTCTCATGTGCTCTCTCTCTCTCATTCTCTCTCTCAAATAAATAAATAAAATCTTTAAAAAAAAAAAAGAAATTTTATCCCCAGGGCATCTATTAGGAAAGTTGGTAAGTTGGGAGTGTTAAAATGATTGTTTCTGGGTAAAGCGATTATGTATAATATGCATTTCTTTTTTTTTTTTTTTTTTGGTATCTGACTTAATGTATTTTCTACAATGAATATATACTGCTTTTGTAATGAGGAGGAAAGAAAAAAAAAGCTTTAACAAAATGCAAACCTGTCTTGTCTCAGATCAGGCCTGAGGGGAAGGACTGAGCTTGAAGGCAGGGACAGGAGTTATCCCCTGGGGGGGGAAGAAAGGGGCAGAGGCTGGGCCTGTGCAGTATCACAATAGGAGCACAGCTGTAGTAAGGCTGCCTCCTCTCCCCCAACCCCTTCCTCTTTCCCACAGGTTTTTGAATACCTAGTTCATGTCTAGGTTTTAGCAATAAGAACACCAGATGAAGTGAGCATGAAGGATACTGCTCTGAAGTTAGGGTTGGATGGAAAGTGGCTACGGAGGGGCTATAGGCTGAAACTGAGCTGGGTGTGGCCATCAACACTAGACAACAGATATTTATTTCTCTGTGAAGAGAGACACAGCTGTGTCTGAGTTTGAAGGAGTGAGGATGCATCGTTTGGTCAGAGAGGAAGAGGTACAGGGGTCTGGCAAAGGGCCGCTGCAGAGCCTGTGGAATATCAGGTACCCCTCACCTTCACATCTAGGCAGGACTAGAGCGCTGATCGTTCCAGTATTGGAAGGCCTCCCTAAGCTTACTCATCCTGTTGACTCAAGGGGTCACTGCACCGAAACAGTTGCAGAAGGGTTAAGGGTTAAGACTAGCCACTTTTATTTTAAAATTTTATTATGTTTGAACACCTCAGGAAGCTCTCCTGTTCTCTAAATGAAGGACTGTTATGTTGATTGAGATTCTCTCTCCCAATTGCACCTCCCCCAACTGCTGCTTCAGGTTCATGCTGGCTCTGCCACCTTTTCTCCCCCTGATGACCACCTGTCAGCTCAGCTCCCACACTGGAGGCACCTTCTCAGTTGCATTTCCATCCCTTGTATAATGTCAGTCAAAGTGGGTTCCCTGGTTAGGGGATAGTAAGATGTCAAACAGGACCTGACCCAGGACCCCAGGAGAGAAGGTGGGTAGGATGAGAGGAGAAATCAACAGGGTTTATTTACTTAATTATTCAGGTCTCTGCAGCTTCCCTGGCTGATCTAGGAAGAGCTCCCACAAGCTTCACTGCTAATGTTAGAAGAGGTGAGGGTGGGGAAGGGGGAGGGAAATGAAATAACAAGAAGAAAGGAAGCAATGTTATTTTCAGAGGCTGGTTTTATTAAAGTAAGTTATTGTGCTGCTTCATTATTCCAGGGAGTTTATTTATGCCTCCATGGGATTTCTTGAAATGTTAGAGGTTTGTTTAGACAGCAGATCTGTATTTTAATAGGGCTTTCAAGAATTATTTGCATGAGGCTCTGATAAACAAGATGGATAAAGGCAAGTGGGAGTGATCTTACAGTAGGTACATCACCTGTTGATTGAAAGGTGCAAATTAATAGCCACATCAGCCTGGAGGGGATGGCCAGCTTCCCGATGTAGTGTCCTGTCCTCTGCCTGGCTCATTCACACTGAAATTCAATAGCGTGAATGAAAGCTGAGGGGACATTTTTGTCCAGCTCTAGTTCTCCCTCAGTGCTGCCCATGCATCTGGCTTCGATTGCACCATAAACACATGCATACAAACACATAAACACACATACGTATGCATGTGTATGATTCTCAGAAACTTCACGTTGGAGCAGGAAGACAGGAAGAAAGATGATTTGCCAGGCAATTGCCAGGTGATTGCCAGGATTAATGCAATTACAGAAAAGTTGCAATTGCAAAGGTAGTATAGAGAGATTCTGTATACCCTTTACCCAAATTCCTCAACATTACTGTGTTATAATTGCCCAAACTAAGAAATTGAATTAGTACAATATTAACTTCATTCATATTTTGCTCATATTTCCAATAACGTTTTTAACACTTCCTTACTTTCTGACATTACCAGATAACTTTGGGGTCATCCTGCATTTTTCATGTCCCTTCCTTACAATCGCCATTTCTCCAAGGACCCTTTTCTTTTACTGTAAAATGATATTTAGAAACAAAAATCTGGATGGTGGATATACTCATTGTTACTAGGGTGTCACTGTTCTTAGACCTTCTCAGTGGACAGAGATACAAAATACACATATGCATCTTAACCAGGTATTCACAGATATCAATAAGTCATGCTAAAATAGTTCTATAACCTAAAAACCCCCGTGTGACCTATTGCAATGAATCACTCTGCTCCCTCAATCCCTGGCAACCACTGATCTGTTTTTTTATTCTTATAGTTCCACCTTCTCCAGAATTACATATAAAGGAAATCATACAATATGTAACCTTTGTGGTTTGGCTTATTCCATTTAGCAAAATGCAGCTAAGCGTCCTCTGTGTTGTTGCATGAATAAGCGATTCTTTTCTTTTTACTGCTAAGTAGTATTCCACATGATGAATGGACTAGAACTGGTTTATCTGCTTGTGTTTTGAAGGACATCATGGTTGTTTTCCGTTTTTAGCATTTGTGAGTAAAGTTGCTATAGACATTCACATGTAGGTTTTTGTGTGGATGTAGTTTTTCAATGCAGTTGGACAAATAGCCAGTATTAAGATTGCTGGTATGTTGATGTGTACATTTGATATTATAAGAAATTGCCAAACTGTATTTCAAAGTGGCTGTAGTATTTTAAACTCCCACTAGTAACAAATGAGGTATTGTCATTTTTTTTTCTTCAAACAATTATAATAGATATGTTGTGGTATCTCATGTCTCGTAACAAATTATGTGGAACATCTTTTCTTATGCTTATTTTCTATCTGCATATCTTCTTTGGTGAAGTGTCCAGTTCTTTTATTTATTTTAAAAAATTGAGTTGTTTGCTTATTTTATTGTTGAATTTCAGGTGTTATTTATAAATTCTAAATAAAAGTCTTTGATCAGATATGTGCTTTGCAAAGTAACTTCTGCCGACACAGTGGGTGATTTTCATTCTCTTAACAGTATCTTTTACAGACAAATAATTTTCAATTTTGATAAAGTCTAATTTTTAGTTTATTTTATGGACAATGTTTTTGGTATCATTGGATTTGCATTTAAACAATGAAGTCACTTTATTCCTGTTTTTATCATTTCATATATTGTTACTTGAGCACCAAGAATAATGCCAAAAATACCTAGCAAATAATTATTCATACACTGAATGAACATACAAATTAAAAAAGAAATGAATAACCATTCTTGGTGAGAAATTTTTAGACGGAGGAAAAACTTTCTGAGAAGAAATCACTCTGCCGCCCTCACTCCCCACGGACCTCTCCCCCATCAGACTGGGGTTGAAGTACAGATTCTTTACTCTTTCATTCTGAGTGGAACTTATCTGAATGGAGAAAAAATATCATAATAGGAGCCGCCTGAGCTGCCATGGTGTCTTAGCAAATGAAGCCCTGAGAATGGGAAAGAAGGCAACAGCTATTTGCCAGCCTCACAGAAGAAGGAGCAGGGGCAGGAGGGACCTATTTCACAGCAATTTACAAAACCTAGCTGAAAAGAACCACCACGAGCTGCTTCCTTGAAGAAACAGTAGTCACTAGTAATGACAGTATTTTTTTTTTAAGATTTTATTTATTTATTTGGCAGAGAGAGAGCACAAGCAGGGAGAGCAGCAGAGGGTGAGGGGTAAGCAGATTCCTCGCTGAGCAGGGAGCCTGATGCGGGGCTCAATCCCAGGACCCTGAGATCATGAACTGAGCCAAAGTAGACACTTACCCAAATGAGCCACCCAGGTGCCCCTAATGATATTAGTTTCATCTGGAACCTTGAAACAATTTGAGTTAAGTAGTAATTGTGATTACAAGATCTGTCAAGGCAAAATAAAGCCATAATATCATATAAAGTTGAAGTTGCTATGGATTTTGGACAATGAGTGCCAGAGAACAGATTATAAGTATTTATGAACTGTTCCTTGAGTGATATTAAAAATATAAGTTCTCCTCAAAGCTTCCCTTTATTATTTATCCATGCAAAAAACATTTTCAAATATTTATAATGTGACTAGTTCACATTGAAACATGAGAGTGATTTTTATTGAGTGCTGTTAAAAATGTATAAATTAACTTTCTCATTTGTTTTCTTTCAGAAAGGAAAGCAATTCATTTGTATCACACTTGAAGAAAATCATAAATGGAAACTTGATAAATTGGCTAGAAAATGCAAACTTTTCTGGCAGTTCCTTAGCTCTGTTCTCTCTCAAAAGAGCGACTGTCCTTCTTTCCCTGGAGATATCTGGATTAGTCAGCAGCATTAATCATCATCATCATTGTCATTATTATTAAATGGCTGTTATTACAGAGTTACTGTGTACTGTCTCGGGTGTATGAAAGACATGGTGACAGACCATATAAGGTTTATAGTTGTTAGTAGAAAAAGAATATACAACAAGGACTCCTGAGCTTGTTCACACACACATAGACACACAGCAACAGACTCCTGCATAGACATAGTGACATTTTGCCAGAAAAAACATTCTCAATGGGCTCAGGACTTTATTATTTTCTTCTTTCTTTTTGGATGTGAAGAGGAGTGCTGGGAGTGTTGCTGATAAGACATTAGGACTGGATGGTATGGAGAAAAGAAGGGAGAAGAAGAATGCTAGGGCATGCTGGGCAGCATGGAGCATGGCACTCAGCTGGTGGAGATTTTTCTAGGAAAGGCGTGGGAAGATATATTTTTCAGATCTCCTGTTGGCATTTGCTCACCTGCCTTCACTGTTCTTCCTCACCAGGCCTTTCCCATTTTGTTTCCCTCTCTTTCTTCTGTATGATTAGTGTAGACAAGCTCAATGTTTGTTTTCTGTCCTCTAAGAATTCTACTTGTTTTACTACTTAAATTGAGTGCTCTAAACCTAAGAAGATAGGAACAGAATCTTTAGAAGACACAGAGACTTGACCTTATGAACGAAGGAAGAGCCCTCATTCTCTTCTCTCCTCATCTCCAATTAGAGCTAAGAATGGGCCTATTCTGTGGACTACACCTCCCAAAGGGGATCAAAGGAGGCTCACAGACAGGGTACATTTATCCTGGAAAACATGTGTCACACGTCCAATCAGTCCTCTCACTCTTATCCCTTCTGAAGCTGCTCTGTTCAAGGAAACCCTGAGCAGTAGTAAGAATAGGGTAGGACAACCTAGAGAAGACAGAATAGAAGAAGGTCGTAGAACGCGGGTCAAAGACCACCCACATCCTCACAAAGTCATTTTAGATACAGTTGTAGCAAATAGTTGCCTGCACAGCAACAGAGTCCAACCTAAATGCAGACCCATTCTTTGTTTTTTTGCTTGAGGATCTTCTCTAAAACTTTCTCCTTATGCCTGACCTACATACAACCAGGTGCTGCCCAGAAGCTCAAAGGGTATTATTCAAAACATGTAGGAAAGTCCATGGACCAATGTCAGGATGAACAGTTTGGGTAGTAATCTGTACACTTCTCAGAGGTGGAATTGAACCCTTGAAACTCTGCAGCAACTTTGATAATATACCCTTTATTAGCCTTTATTCTCTCCTACCTCACTCTCTCTGCTTCCTTACTTCAACTTCCTAGCACCCCAAATAAACCATTATCACACACATTTTTATCTCAGGTGCTGTTTTTAGGATCACTCAAACTAAGACACCAGGGATATTGGTGTTTCTCTCTCACAAGTTACTCTACCAATAGGGCATAAGCCCACTCTTCAAATACCATCTCTACATTTTTTTTTAAGATTTTTATTTATTTATTTGAGAGAGAGAAAGAGAGTGCAATTGGGGAGGAGGGTCAGAGGGAGAGGGAGAAGCAGTCTCCCCACTGAGCGGGGAGCCTGATGCCAGCTCGATCCCAGGACCCTGAGATCATGACTTGAACCGAAGGCAGACGCTTAACCGACTGAGCCATCCAGACTCCCCTACCATCTCTACTTTTATAGTTTATGCCAGTAACCATATTTCTATTGCCATGAAATCCAATCTGTGACTCCTAGTCATCTCATAATGCACTTGAATCATTTCATTTCTTACCAATTAGATTACAAATTACAAATCTCTCAGCTCTGTATTGTGTACTCTGGTATAGCATGCATAGAAGTTTGGAGTTCTGCCACAAAATAATTCTATGACCTTGGTTGTGTTTATCAACTTCTCTAAGCCTCAGAATCTTTACTAAAATTGGATATTATAAGTAGATTTCAGAATCATTTTGAAGGTTAAATAACACTGCATGCTCCTGATACCTATATTCTAACCTCTAAATGCTTTTTCCCACTAAAAGAAGACATAGGTCCTTGGAGAAATTGTCAATTCCAGGTGTGAAAATGTACAAGATAATCCTAGGAAGTATTTTTGTCTCATAAAATAAGATGTCATGTGAGAAAGAAACAGCAGTCTACCATTAACAGGGCTCCCATTGGCCTAAGATGAGACCATTTGAGAATCAAAAAGAAAATTAACTGCCACAGATTGAAACAATAAAATGTATACAAATTCATGAGTTCATAAGATAATTTTTTTAAATATTATTTCATGCTAGAGGTAGCTAGTGCACCAACTCATTACTCTGAATGTTGATCAACCAATATAAATAATTATGTATCTTCACTATTTTGCCTTTTTTGAATAAACTGTATTGTAGCACGTCCAGATACTTTATGAGTAAAATTATTCTTTTTTTCCAAAAAAAAGGAGCAAAAGAAAGTGACTGATTTTTAAAAATCAAAATTTTCTCAACCATTAATGAAATAATGGATATAGACAGTGATCATCAGTATATGCCAAGATCATTAAGCAGAAATTCAATGGAGGATTTGATAATAAAAAATACCCTATAGAATAGATTGCCTATAATAGAAATTAAACTGACACTACTTAAGCCAGTGATCAATCTTGAATTACTGAATGTGGAATAACTAGATTGTACATGACTTATGATATAATGCAATAGGAAGTGTTCAGTGCCAACTATAAAGTATTTTTGTCTTTGAAATAAAACCTAAACCTAACCAAGGTTCTAGATCTAATTACTAGTTTACAAGGCCAGTGTGACAATCATAATGAAGCAATCAGCCAAGTTCATAACATGGGACAATTTATAGGGAAAATACCCTAGTCAATAACTTCAAAAATGTAGAGTGGGATGTTACAAAATAAAAGATAGTTAACATAATAAAACGCAGTGTGGACTGAGGATTCCTATTCAAACCAACCCACTATAAAAAGATATTATTGAGGCAGAGGTAGAAAGATGGCGGAGGAGTAGGGGACCCTATTCCAACTGGTCCTCTGAATTGAGCTGGATATCTACCAGACCACTCTGAGCACCCACAAAATCAGCCTGAGATGTAAGAAGATAGATCCAGATCTCTACAAACAGAATATTGCAGGTGGTTGGTTTCAAGGTATGAAATGGGGCGTCATGATTCCCCAGGCAGATATCAGAAGATAAACAGAAGGGGGAGGGAGCCGTCGGAATCCTGCACTGCTAGAGCACAAAAGCTTCCTGCACTGGGGACGGGGCACAGACTCACAGACCGGTAGCAATGGGAAAAGGACTTTAAGGTAGCCCCACTGGACTGAAACCCGGAGCGGCAGGGCTGCGCGAGCGAACTGTGGGTGGCTGGCGGTTGTAGAAGTACGAAGGCCAGAGACATTCCCCGACCTGGAGGTGAGCAATGGCAGTGCTGCTGAGGGGCGCACAACCCAGGACGCTGCAGTTTATAGCAGCACAGACAGAAATGGAGACAGTGTGGCCTGGAGAGCTCACTGAAGAACAAACTGCAATCTCTCTGCTCTGAGGCAGAGGGTTGGAAATGGTCTCTTCTGCTCTGATTCTTGGAAGAGACTTGGAAAGCCACCAGAGAAAGCCTCCAGAGAATAAAAGCCCCCCAAAACCTGTTTTCACTGAGCCCATCCCCCTGCACAGGGGGCAGGACAACTCTGGCCAAACAGGTTTGCCTGAGCAACAGTGCAACAGGCCCTCCCTCAGAAGACAGGCTGGGAGAACAAGAGGCAGACAACCCTAAGGTCCCTACAAAACAAGTGCATCTTGCTTGGGTTGTGGTCAATAATCTGGACTCTATACATTCCCTCAACCATCCCTCAACAGAATGACTAGGAAGAGGAACCCCCAAAATAGGAAAGACTCAGAATTGTGACTTCTGCCACAGATTTACAAATGGATACAGATATAATCAATATGTCAGAAATGGACTTCAGGGTAACAGTTATGAAGACAATAGCTAGAATGGAGAAATCGATTAATGGCAACCTAGAGTCTCTAAGGGCAGAAATGAAAGCTGAACTGGCAGAACATAGAAAAGCTATCAATGAGATCCAATCTAATCTAGATACTCTAACAGCTAAGGTAAACAAGGCAGAAGAATGAATTAGTGATCTTTAAGACAAACTGATAGGAAGGAACAGGAGGAGGTCTGGAACAAACAGCTTAAAATCCATGAAAACAGTATTAGAGAAACAAATGACAACATGAAACATTCCAGTGTCAGAATTATTGGGATCCCTGAGGGGGTGGAGAGAGAGAGAGGACTAGAAGATGTATTTGAGCAAATCGTAGCTGAGAACTTCCTTAATCTGGGGAATGAAACAAACATTCGTGTCCTAGAGGCAGAGAGGACCCCTCCCAAGATCAAGGAAAACAGACCAATGCCCTGACATGTAATAGTAAAACTCACAAATCTTAGAACCAAGGAAACCATTTTAAGGGCAGTTAGAGGGAAGAGATTCCTTATGTACAGAGGGAGGAACATCAGAATAACATCAGACCTACCCACAAGCCAGAAAGGGCTGGCAAGACATATTCAGGGTACTAAATGAGAAGAACATGCAGCCAAGAATACTTTATCCATCAAGGCTGTCATTTAGAATGGATGGAGAGACACAGAGCTTCCAGGACTGGCAGAAACTGCAAGAATATGTGACCACTAAGCCAGCCCTGAAAGAAATATTAAGGGGGGTTCTATAAAAGGAGAAAGACTCCAAGAAGGATATGGAACAGAAATTTACAGAGACAATCTATAGGAACAAGGACTTCACAGGCAACATGATGACAATAAATACACATCTTTCAATAATCACTCTCAATGTGAAGGGCCTAAATGCTCCCATAAAATGGCACAGGGTTGCAGATTGGATAAAAAGACAGGACCCATCCATATGCTGTCTAGAAGAGACTCATTTTGAACCTAAAGATACATCCAGACTGAAAGTGAAGGGATGGAGATCCATCTATCATGCCAACGGACCTCAAAAGAAAGTGGGGGTAGCAACTTTTATATCAGACAAATTAGATGTTAAGCTAAAGACTGTATTTAGAGACACAGAATGACCTGACTGAGGGATGTGGGAAGGAAATAATAGGTAAAAAAAACTAACCATCAGTTTGATGTTAGTTAAATTTTGATCTTTTCCTCCAATCACTATTTACCTCTCAGAATAGCTCCATGAATTCTTTCCAGGTTTTTATAGCTGCACTAATTGGAGAGACAGAGTGAAGTGATCTTACCCCATCTCTCATAACTGGACTACCTCTCTTTCCTACTGAAAGGCCAGAGACCAAGTTTTTGATGCATGTTCAAAATGCTACAAATGTGCCATATTAGCAGTCATATTTTTCTTTTCTTGTTTTGCTAAACCACCTGAAAGTAACTTGTATACATCTTGATATTTCACCATAAGTATTTTAGCAACTATCTTCTAAAAATAAGAATATTCTTACTAAATACAGTGACCCAACTCAACATTTAATTTTGTAATTATCTATGATTTATATTCAAATTTCACATTCACAATGTTTTAAAATAAAACTGTAATATTATTACCATACTTTAAAAAACGATATCTTAAATAATATTTTTTAAATAAATTCAATTTTATATGCTTATTTCTTCAAATCAAGGTATCATCTCACACCTGTCAGGATGGCTAAAATCAAAACACAAGAAACAAAAAGTCTTGGTGAGGATATGGAGAAAAAGGAATCCTTGTGAACCATTAGTGGGAATGCAAACTTGTACAGCCACTGTGGAAAATAATATAGAGTTTCCTCAAAAAATAGAACTATCCTACAACCTAGTAATCTCACTACTGGGTATTTACCTGAAAAATACAAAAACACTAATTCTAAGTGACGCATGCACTCTTATGTTTATTGCAGCATTATTTACAATAGCCAAATAATGGGAGCAGCCTAAGTATCCATCAATAGATGAATGGATAAAGAAGGTATGGTATATGTGTGTGTATATATACATATATACACACACACTCATACTATATATATATACACATACATATATACACACACACTCATACTGTATATATATACACATACATATATACACACACAAACTATATATATATCCACACACATATATACACACACACACTCATAATATATATATATATACACACACATATATATTATATATATATCTCAGATATTATTCAGCCATAAGAAAGAATAAAATCTTGATTATGGTTGGATATTAGAGTCATATTTGTGTCAACCAGTGTTGAATATTGTGTTAAGACACTGGGTCTTGTATATCCGATGCAATTATTATTCATCAGATATTATTCAGCCATAAGAAAGAATGAAATCTTGCCATTTGCAACAACATGGATGGAGCCAGAGGGTATAATGCTAAATGAAGTCAGTCAGTCAGAGAGAGACAAATACAGTATGATTTCAGTCATATGTGGCATGTAAGAATCAAGACAAATGAGCAAAGGGAAAAAGAGAGAGAGACAAACTAAAAAACAGACTCTTAACTATAAAGAACAAACTGACGGTTAGGAGAGGGAAGGTGGGGGGGGTGGGTTAAATAGGTGATGGAGATTAAGGGGTGCACTTGTCATGATGAGCACCAAGTAATGTATACAATTGTTGAATCACTATATTTCACATCTGAAACTAATAACACTGTATGTTAACTAACTGGAATTAAAATACAAAAAAAGCACTTTAAAAAAGATCCATATAAGATTCATATGCTGAAATTTTATTGATGTATTTGTTAAAATTTTAACGTACAGGTTGCTTCCTCTATCCTTTTTTCCTTGCATTTTGTTGTTGTTGTTGTTAAATAAGAAAGGAATTGTTTTTCAATGTGAAGTTTCCCATATTATGGATTTTACTGATTGTATTCCTGTGTTATTGATAATATATAGCTTCTTCTAGCTCCTATATATGCTATAAATAATATCTAAATGTTTAAATTCAGGTTTAAGTTTTGGGGAAAAATATTTTCTAGGTTCTATTGTGTACTTCTATCAGAAAGTATATAATATGTTTTAAAAAAATGTTAGCAGTCATTAGTGATTGCAGTTTTGATTCATTATTTTGTTAGGGAGTTGCCAAAATGTGATATTCTAATTCTGCCATTCCATTTTTATTAACTAGCTGGGACAGTTCTATGAAGATAAATTTACCTTCATAAACTATTAGATTTTCTTCAGTTGAAGTTTGTATAGGAAAGGCAAGTTAGTATTTACATATTTCTCTTTACAGTTTTTAATATGATGAATTTATTTACAAATTTTTTGCCAACAATGTTACTCTAATAACATTATTAACCAAGGCATTATTTTTGTTTTAATAACATTTTGGACTCATAAACATAAATTTTTTCTACCGATTGAAGTTAATGACTTTATTGGTTTTCAAGTTACCCCTTCTTTGACCAGTGGGAGCCTCTTCTAGTTGATTCTGAGTCTGTTAACAGGACTATAATCTAACAAACTCCTTGCTTTCTAGTATGGTAAGATGTTCTAGGTTCATTTGGTATATTTCCAGTTATAACTTTATGCAACCCTGATAACTTTCCCTGGGAACTGTTATGTGCCCACTGTCACTAAGATGGACATTGTGTCCAAGGATTTGTAAATAATATATATTGGTTTAAAGATAAAATAAATCATATATTCATGTTGGTAATCCCGATTCAGATTTATAACTACTGGATTTTTATTTAGCCTTATTCAATGCTACATCTTTAAATCTTTCTCCCTCACTGGAATTCCTGGCTTTCAGTGACATCAGCTTAATTTATTAATTTCCCTTTTAAATACAATCAAAACCATCTCAAAATAAGTATACCATCACTACATCAACAAAATAAAAAGGCAAATTCCTGAATGGAAAAAAAAAATATTTGTACACCATATATCTGATGAGAGGGTCATATACAACACATATAAAGAACTCATACAACTCAATAGCCAAGAAAAAATCTGATTAAAAGATGGGCAGAGGAAGTGAATAGACATTTCTGTCTTTCAAAGAAGACACATAGATGACCAACAGGTACATGGAAAGGTGCTCAACATTACTAATCATCAGAGAAATGTAAATCAAAACCATAATGAGATATTACCTCACACCTGTGAGAATGACTAACATCAAAAAGGTAATAAGTAAAAAGTGTTGGCAAGGATGTGGAGGAAAGGGAACCCTCATGCACTGTTGGTGAGAATGTAAATTGGTGTAGCCACTAAGGAAAACAGTATGAAGTTTCCTCAAAAAATTAAAAATAGAACTACCATATGATCCAGCAATTCCACTTCTGGATACGTATCTGAAGGAAATAAAAACATTAACTCAAAAAGATATGCACCTCCATGTTTATTGCAGCAGTAATTACCATACGCAAGACATGGAGGCAACCTAAGTGTCCACTGACAAATGAATGGATAAAGAAACTGTGAGATATATATATCTCACATGGAATATTATTCAGTCATAAAAAAGGAGGAACTCTTGTCCTTTGTGACAATATGGATGGACTTTGAGGACGTTATGCTAAATAAAATAAGTCAGACTGAAAATGACAAACACCATATGATTTCACTTATATGTGGGACCTAAAAAGAAAATAAAAACACTCATAGGTACAGAGAACAGATTGGTAGTTGACAGAGGCAGGGGGTGGCGGTAGACAAAATGGGTAAAGGATGTCAAAAGATATAAACTTCCAGTTATAAAATAAATAAGTCAAAAGGATGTAACATACAGCATGGTAACTATAGTTTACAATAATGTATTGTATATGTGAAAGTTGTTAAATTTTAAAAGTTCTCATCTCAAGAAAAAACTATAACTATGTATGGTGATTGAAGTTAACTAGACTTTCATGGTGATCATTCTGCAATATATACACATTGAATCATAGTGGTATACATCTGACACTAACATAGTGCCATATGTCAATTACATCTAAATTTAAAAATATGCAAATTTAAATTAAGACACTGTGGGAGATAGGAAAAATGGTTAAATCATACACCAAATAGTATATGATTTAGATATCTCTGTCTCTTTTTCAGGTCCTTGCATTCAGATCAGTATTTTTCCATTTCTAAATCTTTTAAACAACTTTTAAAAATCCCCTTTACTATCCCAAACTATTATGCTAAAGTTCATAGCTTGCACACCTGAGTCTCCAAACTAAACCCCCAGGCATGTCTTCTAGGGGTTTTCAGATCCCAACAGTAAAATTTGTATTGGTGTAAGTCTTGATTTTTTTAGAGAAGCATACTACCTTATTTCAGAGTAAAATGTAATGATATCTTTATTTTAAAATATATTTGCAAAGAGAGAGAGAGAGAGAAAGGGAGAGAGAGAAAGCAATACAATAAAGCATTACTATTAAATTTAAATTGTAAATACATGGTTGTTTGCTATACTATTCTCTACTTTTCTGTAAAGTTGAAATCTTTTCATAATTAAAAACAAACAAACAAACAAACACCTTACCACTAAATTTCACTTTCTTGGGTTCTAATGGCAATATTTATATTTACATCATCTCCAAGGTTCTTATTTGTTAGCTTAATCTTTTCCTCTTTATTAAGTAACTAATGACCCCAGTTTGTTTTTCATAAAATTTTCCTCAGGCTTCTAACTTTTTGCCTTTCTTCCACAACATAATTTGTTCTTGATAATCACTCAATATTATTTTCTTAATTAAAAAAAAAGAATACCACCACTATGCAACAAAAATGATTATAGAATGCCTTTTAAGGATATTTTGGGGGTGGAAAGAGTGGTCTTTTTAATCCTTAAGAATCAAATCTTTAAGAAAATTAGGGATATTCAATTCAATTAGTATGTTTTTAAGGTCACTTGTAATATGCCCTCTCTGTGATTTTTCACCAACTATATATACAGTTAAATTAATTAATTTGATTTTAATTTTAGGGATATTAAAAAAATATGCATAAAAGTCTAGTTTCTCTAGATGCCTTCCAAAATATTCTGTTCCTTGAATCATACATAAATAATTCTTAAAATATAGTTTATGCCTTTTTTAAAATAAGAAAAATTTATATGTTTTTATTATTCATATTTTTCTTGGGAAATGGTTGCCTGCTTTACACATAATTTTCTATTCTGCTTCATTTTACTTAACATTTTAACTTGAAGATGAAACTATATAAAGATATTTTCTATATGAAGATATCCATCCCTTTTTATAGCTAAATAATACTCCATTCTGTGAATGTATATGGCTTATTCAACTAGTTTATTATTTCATTAGTTCCTTAGATGGGCATAGGTTTGGTACCATTCTTTTGCCAAACTAACTTTTAATAGGGTCAAGCCCCTGCTCTAAACCAATCCCAAAAGAACTCTTGGGAAAACAAAACCATAGACTGCATATAACTTGTGGTCTTTCTTCATGTATTCCCAATGCCTAGGATATCACTCTAAATATGTACAGTCAGCTGTCCCTTCCATATAGACTCTGGCCAGCAGTCTCAAGAGTGGTCAGGGAATCCCTCAGAGGACAGCGTCCAACTTTTTTTTTTTTTCCATGTAAACCACAAGTTTAAAAGTGACCCTCTATTGCTTCTGGGAGCACTAATTCCCAGCAAATGGGACTGAGAGTAATCCTTTAGAGCTATCCACCTGACAATCCTATTTATGATCCTCTTGCTCTGTTCAAATTTTGCAGCCTGAGCCCAGCTTGAGAGCTGTGTGTTAGGAACCCACTGGAGCTTGCTCTTTGGGAATTCCTCCATATAATAGCATATAATTTTTTTTTTTTTTTTTTTTTTTTTTTTTTTTTTTTTTTTTAGAGAGAGAGAGTGTGAGCAGGGAAAGAAGGGTAGAGGTAGAGGGAGAGAGAAAATCTTAAGCAAGGTCCATGCTCTCTGCAGAGCCCAACATGGGGCTTGATCTCAAGACCCTGAGATCATGACCTGAGCCAAAATCAAGAGTTAGATGCTTAACTGACTGAGCCACCAGGCACCCCAAATATGTCATTTTTTTTAAAGTAGGTTCCACACCCAGCATGGAGCCCAATGCAGGGCCTGAACTCACTACCTTGATGAGATCAAGACCTGAGCTGAGCTAAGAGTTGGTTGCTTACCTGACTGAGCCACCCAGGTGCCCCATAACATTTTCTGAATGGACACTGACTAGAGACAATAACATAGAGGCAGTGAAGGGGAGCAGAACTTGCCACCCCAGGATTTGCCTTTTTGAATAAGGAGTATCTTGAGCTGGTTACTTTTAAATAACAAAAGTTGAAAAAAACAAACAGAAAAAGAAATAAGAAAAAAATAAACTATTACATCATTTTTTGTTTATTATTATTAAGCAATTTATTATTAATCCTATTGTTCTTTTTCTCCATGAATTTAATTTAGGATCAGATTAGTTCATACCATGTTACCTATCATGCAGATATTTATTTATTTTTAATTAATTAATTAATTAATTTATTTATTAATTTATTATGTTAAGTCACCATACAGTACTTCATAAGTTTTTGATGTAGTGTTCCATGATTCATTGTTTGTGTATAACACCCAGTGCTCGTTACAATACATGCCCTCCTTAATACGCATCACTGGGCTAACCCATCCCCCCACCCCCCTCCCCTCTGAAACCCTCAGATTGTTTCCTGGAGTCCATAGTCTCTCACGGTTCATCTCCCCCTCTGATTTCCCCCCCTTCAGTTTTCCCTTCCTTCCCCTAATGTCCTCTGTGCTATTCCTTATGTTCCACATATGAGTGAAACCATATGATAATTGTCTTTCTCTGCTTGTCTTATTTCACTTAGCATAGTCTCCTCCAGTTCCATCCATGTCGATGCAAATAATGGGTATTCATCCTTTCTGATGACTGAGTAATATTACATTGTACATCATTTAATAAATAATAACAGACACCAGAGAAGCTTTGAAAACTGATTAGAAGTTATACTTTTGTAAGATAAATTTACATTTATAAGGGAAATCTCCATTTGTAAGGGTGTCTCCCTCTCTTTTTACCAAGAAGAAAAGGAAGACTCTAAATCACAAGAGAATCTTGTCCACGGTAAAGGTAATGACTTAAATCTGTACAACAACCTTACCCTTGTTTACTGTGCTTTCCTTATTACCTCCCTTAATTGGCCTTACACTACCCCACGCAAATATTTCTTTTGTTTTTACCCAAAGATGCTGTTTATGGTGATGGCTTGAGCCATTTCAGAGATTTACACAGTTTTCTTGGGTATCTCTTGAAGGAGAGCAGAATTTGCCAACCCAAAATATGCTTCTTTGACATAAGAATTATCTTGAGTTAGTTATTTTTTTAAGAAGTAGCAGACACAAAAAAGCTCTGAAAACTAAGTTACCCTTTTGTAAAAGACTTTTACACTTATAAGAAAAATATTTATTTGCAAGGGTGTCCCCCTACCTGTACCAGGAAGAGAAGGATGACTAAATCTCTAGAAAGTCTTATCAGTAGTAAAGGCAAGGGCCTAAATCTGTGTAATAATTTACCCTTGTTTACTGTGCTTTTCCTGGTAGCCTCCCATAACTGGTTCCCTACCTCCAACATTTTTTTTTTTTTTAACTAGAGATGGTGTTTGAAGTGGTGGCTTATGCCACCATTTGAGAAAGTTGCTCAGTTTTCCTGGGTCTCTCCCATGTACATAGGGGATACATGTTATTAAACTTTTGTTGGTTTTTCTCCTGTAAAGCTGTTTTTTTTTTTTAAAGGGGTGGGGTGAGGGGGATCTCAAACAAGAACCTAGAAAGGTAGAGAAAAAATTATTTATCTTCCCCTATGTAGGAGCAGGTCACCCCAAGATGGGTCACTTTGGCATGAATGCTATTTTGAGTTTAAAAACAAAAAAACCCCCGAAGATTCAGGAATACCTCTTTACCATATCCTCAACTGCTTGCTTATACCAGGAAAAACTATTAACAGAGATTCCTCTTTACCTAAGATAATTATCTACATCATAGAGCAATCTTTGTTTTCCAAACATCTCTTCTCACCTTCCTGCTAATGGTCTTTCTCCCCTTTGTATCCTCAGACGCCTACCCCTCTCCTCAGCTCATATAAGCAACATGTTGCCTGACAATCTAGAATTTCATGTCTGTGTGGATTTCCTATACTTATCCTATTAAATTTGATTTTCTCCTGTTAATCTGTCTCATGTTAAGTTGATTCTTAGTCCATCTAGAGAGAACTTAAAGGGCAGAGGAAATTCTTCCTCCATGATACCTACAATAGCTAAGAGAAAAGAGGAAAGAGGGAATAATCACAAATGGTTCCTGTCCTTTGCCTTCTTTCACATCCCCTCCTCTTTCCCACTCCACAACTCTCTCTCTCTCACACACACACACACACACACACAAAGTCCTCATTCCAAGGTTCCCAAGAGAGAGATGTGAGTTTTTGCAAGCACAAAGTTTCAGCTCAATATTCCAGGTTTGTTATACAGAGCTGCATTTAGAAATTTCCAGGAGAGAACAAGCAAATGAACATTGAAGATTATATCTTCCTTAGATTTAGTTTCTGTCAAATCCAGACCCAGCCTGGTATTTTAAGAGTCACTCAGTCCTGAAACAAGTTTGGCTCCAATCAATGAAATGGCAGAGCTTGTCTCCAGAGCTTGCTCCTCCTATTAGGGAACTACTGAGTTTCTTTGGAGGCTCCTTCTTATCGTCTCCTGATGCCTTTGGCTTTATGCTATACTCTGCCAGCCTGTGAATCTACTACAGTAACACCACTTTCAAGTTTACCTTCTCACACAATACCACAAGCTCCAGATCTAGTTTCCACTTCTGTAGCAAAACTTACCTGATCCATGTTTATGACAATGTATTTTATAAAATATATAAATTTGTGGAGCTTTTTCTTTTTAGAAGATAATAGTAGTTCAATATCTTAGCTTTTCAAGGTTACTTGTAATTGATTTAATCAAAGGATGATGTTCTAATTTGGGGGAAGATAAAGGAGAGGCCCTTAGTGAGAGCAGGCTATGCAGATAAAGGCAGATTTATATTTCACTCTGGAGACTAATAGCCCTTATTCCTACTGACATTTGTTACCTATATGAGGAAATCCTCTTTCCTAGGGTCTGAGTTCCAGAGCACCAGGGAGGATATCATCATTTTTTTTTTAATTTTTAATTGTTATGTTAATCACCATACATTACATCATTAGTTTTTGATGTAGTGTTCCATGATTCATTGTTTGTGCATAACACCCAGTGCTCCATGAAGAATGTGCCCTCTTTAATACCCATCACCAGGCTAACCCATCCTCCCACCCCTGTCTCCTCTAGAACCCTCAGTTTGTTTTTCAGAGTCCATCGTCTCTCATGGTTCGTCTACCCCTCTGATTTCCCCACCTTCATTCTTCCCCTCCTGCTATCTTCTTCTTTTTTTTTTTCTTAACATATATTGCATTATTTGTTTCAGAGGTACAGATCTGTGATTCAACAGTCTTGCACAATTCACAGCACTGACCATAGCACATACCCTCCCCAATGTCTATCACCCAGCCACCCCATCCCGCCCACCCCCCCCCACTCCAGCAACCCTCAGTTTGCTTCCTGAGATTAAGAATTCCTCATCAGTGAGGTCATATGATACATGTCTTTCTCTGATTGACTTATTTCGCTCAGCATAACACCCTCCAGTTCCATCCACATCATTGCAAATGGCAAGATCTCATTCCTTTTGATGGCTGCATAATATTCCATTGTATATATATACCACATCTTCTTTATCCATTCATCTGTCAAAGGACATCGTAATTTAAAACGTATCTGACCCCACTGGCTGCTCTGAAACAGCAACGTTGCATTGTTTCCAGTCCAGCTCCTCACTCACTGCAACCACCTCCACTGTAGACTCCGGCAGCTTCATCATCAAAGTCCTCCAAATCCCGCTTTCCTTTTACTCTGCTACATTGAATTACTGGATTGTCCCATCATGTCAGACACAGCCGTGGACACCAGCTCTGAAATCACCACCAAGGACTTACAGGAGAAAAAGGAAGTTGTGCAGGGGTGAGAATGGAAGAGACATGCATGATGATGGGAATGCTGAAGAGGAAAGTGGGGAGCAGAAGGCTGACAAAGAGGAAGATGAAGAAGAGGAAGAAGGGAGGAGCAAACAGAGGAAGAATAAGAGAAGGAAGGCGATGGTGAGGAAGAGGGTAGAGAGGAAGACCAGGAGGCTGAGACAGCTACGGGCACACGGGCAGGTGAAGATGATGAGGATAACGATGTCCACACCAAGAAGCAGACTGATGAGGATGACTAGACAGCAAAAAAACGAAAAGTTACACTTAACAAAAACAAACACTTCCGTGACATATTCACCCTCCGCTTCCCATGTCAGAATCTAAATGCAGTCCACCTTGGAATGGACAGTCCTGCCCGCTGCCCCATGCGGCCAGCGCCACAGCAGGGGACACATGCACCCTGCCACCCTAAACCATAATGAGAATCTGCAGTGGGGGAGGAAAAAGAACCCAAACTTCCAAGGTCTTGCTCTTTTTCTTAAAAGTACTTTAAAAAGAAAATGTGTTTCTATTTTTTATTTACATTTTGTATCTTTGTACACATTGTTAGTGGTCTGCCATTTTTAATTATCTTGGATGACCAAACCAGTCTTCAGAGCATTCTCTGTCTTGCTTCTTACTTTAACTGTGGTGTGACCATGTTCATTATAACCTCAAATAAGAAGAAGAAGAAAAAAAAAACACTTGTAAAAAAACAAAACCAACAACAACAAAAAATCTTATTCCGAGCATTCCAGTAAAATTTTTGTATGTACTTAGCTGTACTATAAGTAGTTGGTTTGTATGAGATGGTTAAAAAGGCCAAAGATAAAAGGCTTCTTTTTTTCCCCTTTTGTCTATGAAGTTGCTGTTTAGTTATTTATTTTTTGGCCTATGATGTATGTGTGAAACTATGGAATTTTATTTTGCTGAGTTGTTCTAATAACAAACAAACAAAATAAAATTTGAATGTTAGTAAGCCCTCTTGTTTAACTATAGACCCCAAAAGTTAAAACCAGAAAGAGACAATACTGCTTAACTTATGCTCTAACTAAAACCCACCATACTTATTTCTTCTTGCATTTTCTTGAGGCATTGATGAAGGTGTTTTGCAATGACTGGAAATACCACTAGCCCAGAAAAATCCTGATAGCAATAGAATGCCTAGAAGACCACCCCCCACATGACCCCTTCCCTGCCCATGATCATGTGCGGGACACATACAGACCCCCACTCGTGACACAAGCTCTCTGCCTACTAACACATACCCCCTTGAACCTCTCCTTATAAATTTTAGGTCTCCATCATGTAGGTGGAGAGGTTGGTTGTTAAAGCTTGCGACTGCCACCCCCCGTCAGCAGTGGACACCCAAAATAAATTTCTCCCTTCCTCTTTTTCAAACCTTCATCTCTTGAGTTATTGGTTTCTCTTACAACACGTTTATCAGAGTTTGCTCAACAACAGAGTTGGCAAGCGCAGGCAGGAGCTGTGTTTTTGATTTGTCCAGCCCCCTCAAGATTTCCTGTGTTGGGGCAGTTGGCTATGGCAATGCACCAGGGCTTACACATTTATTACCTGAGTTAGCAGCTATGATAGATCATTCAGTAATATGAGAATTAGTGTCCAAATTTATTTCTTTTCCCAGGAGGGTTCTGAGTATTAAATGTGAGAATAGATGTAAGCATGCTTTAGAAAATTCTAAATAACTATTCAAACGTAAGCATTGTTGATCAGACAATCATAATACCATTGATTATACCACAGGTCAGGCATTCTGCTGGATGCTATACTTGCTTTATCTTGTTAAATAACACAAATTCAACCTAGTAAATTTTTATCTAATTGACTTTAGTAGTCAATTCAAGAATTGGGCAGCATCTCATCTCCAAAGGGCTACATAAAGGAAAATGTTATTAAAGGCAGGATAAGGAAGTAATAAACAGAAAAAAAAAAGGATTATTTCAGATGTAGTCATCTTTTGGGGACAAAAGTATCTTTTTAGGTGGATTACCTCATATTCCTTTGAGTGATAGGGAGGGCCCATGTGACAGCATCTAAATGGTGCTGACCAGAAAATTTCTGACTGACCAGTGAAGACTACAATTTCTGGGGGAGGTTGAAACTGTAATTAGACTAGGTATTATGCTCTGGTTTGGTGATGTGGCCTAGGACAAATGGCTACATTTTGGGCCTGTGGTTTCCTTTTTAACAACTTCTAATTCTTGCAACTAAGGTATTATCCCCATGATACAAAGAAGAAAACAAACTACTTGTGCTGACTACAAACTCTCAACCTAGAGCACCCTTGCATAGTCTGCTCTGTAATGGTAGGGCTGAAAGTTTTCAAACTACATTTTTATAGATACCTATCAGCTGACTTTCAGTTAGGTCCTGGCAATGAGAGGCCTTGGAATGTGACTGGAGAATGCAGGATGGGAAGGGTCTCTCTGTTCTGGTTCCTATTGTCATTTTGCAGCAGCAATCCATGAGTGCAGCTCCTTACCTTTGGCCTCCTTAGTACTTCTCAGGACACAAATCAGGGCATTAGCTACATGTGATGTCTTAGGATCCAAGACACAAGTTTTTTCTTAGACGTCTTAACCCTAGTATGAGTTAGACCTCCACAGTTCTGAGAATCAGATAATTGGCAAACCCTCAAAGTTTTCAGCACCTGACAGATGGTACCTCTTTCTGACTCCTGAATTCTGTAATGCCACTTCTATTTTGTTCCCCAAAGACTAGGAATAACAGTTCTTTTTAAGTTCTGAATATCTAGGTTACCTTAGTATCTACTTTTTCTCCCATCTGTCTTCTAACACCTGTATATCTAATTTCTTGAATTTTATTTTAGTCTGTTTGAAAGGTCTTGTGAGTTTTCTATTGCCTGAACCAGCACACCAGCTTAAAGCTTCCCAGGATACGTAGCAATGACTCTGGTGGTCAACAGGTACTTCTAACTCCAAAATCTATGTTCTTACGTTTGTCTTACACTATATTTCCAATATTAATAGTCAGCATTGATCAAAGGTCTTAAGTTCCACGCTCATTTCAAGAGCATTACCTATGCTATTTTAAAGATGGACATTTTTATCCTCTTTGGCTGAAACTCTCCTGTGTTTGGAGACTGTCCCAGATCACAGATTAGGATTGTGTCTGAGCTGGGATGAAAACCCAGGTCTAACTCTAGAGCTCTTATCCTTTATGCACATCAAACTACTTCACCAGCTCTTTTCTTAATGCAAATTAATCCAGCCTCTATCTTGATTCCAGCCTTTACTTGATCTTTGCCTCCTACCTTGAGGACCCATCTCTCTCTACCCCTTCTATCTTGAGGACCTACTCCACCTATCCAAACCTTTCCCATCTTTATGGGTTCAGCTCATTTCCCTTCTGCTCCATGGAGCTTTTTCAGATCTTCTAAATTCTCCAAACTTCTCTCCACCCCAGCTCTCCTTTATTCTTACCTCAGGCTGACTTAGAGCGAACTAGATGTCAATGAAATTCTGCCTGCAATGTTCAATTTTGCCTTTCCACCTATATTGCAAAGCCCTTGGGAGCACTGTTTTCATGATCTCTTCCCTCCCTGTCTCCAGTCCAGGGCTGTACACTTGCTGTTTAATAGTTTAGACACTGAGCTTTGTAGGATTTTGAAGAAGGAGGGAAATATTAGAGAAAGAAGCTATATTAGGCAAGAACTTTTTTTTTTCTCCACTTTAGTCATCCTGGTTTCCATTGTTTGTTTCTATCCCTCGCATTGCATAGTCAATCCATCAGTCTTCTGGGAAATATTTATTTCTTGATTTTGTCCATACCTATTTCCACTATCATCACCCTGGCCCAAGTGGTCCCCTCTCACAAACTGTGGCAATGGCTTCCTCAATCATTATTCTCCAACCATTCTTGACACCCAGCAATCCAGACTCAACATGACAGATAAAAGGGTCCTTAAACATATGCAACAGTTTTGTTCTCACCTGTGCTTAAAACCCTCTCATGCTTTCCCAATGTATTTAGAATTACATCTAAGGCCCTGACATGACCTACAAGGCTGCATAAATAATATCTGCTCTCTCTACCCATTATCTCTCTGAACTCATCTGCTACTACTTGGAGATTCAGCATGACCTGAGAGGGCCACCTAAGGCTGGAGGTGCCAGTACTCAGTTTTGGCTTTCTGTTTTTATTTTCCATATCAAAGAGTCTGTCTGAAAATAATATCAGCACAGAGTATTAGTTAAGCAAGGCATGGAGAGAGGGAGAGAGATGGGATGCTGATGACATCACTTGAGCCCTGAGTCTAATTGTGCCTGTTCTCAATTTTTTTTTCAGTCAATAACCACTCCCTTCCTAGTCTAGGTTAAATTATGATTTAAAACTTGTTGGAGAGAAAAAAAATTTCTTTATCTTTCAATATTCTTCTGGCTGGTCTAAGAATTAAATTGACATTGGACAGATAAAAGGAGAAAATCAAATTTAATCCATACATATAGCAATCGCATAAATATGGGACATAGAAGAGTTCAAGGCAGGCTGCTTTTATTTTTTATTTTTAATATTTTATTTATTTATTTGACAGAGAGAGACACAGCGAGAGCAGGAACACAAGCAGGGGGAGCGGGAGAAGGAGAAGCAGGCTTCCCACCAAGCAGGGAGCCCGATACTGGGCTTGATCCCAGGACCCTGGGATCATGACCTGAGCCGAAGGCAGATGCTTAATGAGTGAGCCACCCAGGTGCCCCAGCAGCCTGCTTTTATACTTTTTAGACAAAGAAACAGTAAATTTGTGAGGAATTGATAGGACAAAGAAAATTTATGTTTGGGAACTTCAATTAGTAAGAAATTCTAAACAGAATTTGGACTGGAATAGTAAATTAATAAAAGTAACAAGTTTGCTTATATGGGCATCCTTGCACAAGGGGGAGTCAGGGTGTTCTTGCACTGGCTATTTCTTAAGTTACTTTAATTCAAAATAATCAATATGTCACTGTGACATACGTTAGGGCAGACTTCCCTGAGCCCCAACAAATCTAAAGGAGTCTTCACCAATCATCTGCCTCATTATTGCATTATTCAAAATTCCGCTCTGCAGGAGTGGTTTGGGTATTTGTATTGCAGTCAAGTGCACCCTTTCCGACATCTGGGCAAGCACAGATCTAGGCAGAGACATGACTACAGTACAGATACTGACAGATGATAGGTTTTATGGATCTTTTATTTATTTTTCACAGTTTTATTGTGATATGATTGACATATAACATTGTATTAGTTTTAGATATACAACATAATGATTTAATATATGTATCTACTGTGAAATGATTGCCACATAATTTTTGTTAATATCTATCATCTTTCACAATTTCATTCTTTTTGTGATGAGCACTTTTAAGATCTATTCTCTTAGCAACTTCCAAATATAAAATAGTGTACTTTCAACTATAGTCACTACACTGTGCATTACATTTCCAGAACTTATTTATTTTATAAATGGAAGTTCTTACCTTTTGCCTACCTTTATCCATTTGCCCACCCCTACAGCCCCATCTCTGGCAACCACCAATCTGTTCTCTGTATCTATGATTTCTTTCTTTCTTTCTTTCTTTCTTTCTTTTTTGTTAACAATTCATCCATCAATAAGCACTGAGATTGTTTTCATGTCTTGATTGTTGTAAATAATGGTTCAATGAACATGTAAATGCAGATATCCCTTCAAGATAGTAATTTTGATTCCTATATCCAAAAGTGAAATTGTTGGAGTAAATTATAGTTCTATTTTTAATTTTTTGAGGAGCCTCCTTATGGTTTCCATAGTTACTGAAACAATTTGCATCCCCACCAACAGTGCACAAGGGTTCTCTTTCCTCCACATCCTCACCAACACTTGTCTCTTGTCTTCTTAATAGCCATTAACAGATGGGAGGTGTTGTCTTATTGTGGTTTTGATTTGCATTTCCCTGTTGATTAGTGATGTTGAGTACATTGTTATGTACCTATTGGTCATTTGTATGTTTTCTTTGTAAAAATGTCTGTTCAGTTCCTATGCCCACTTGTCAATAAAAAAATATTTTTTGCTATTGATTTTGGATTTTTAAACTTTTGATGATATACTATTCTACATTTTAATTTACTATTACTTGCTAAGAATACTATGTCACTGCTTCTTTTCCTTGTCAGTATATGCAGATCATGCTTTAAAATTCCTACAAATTTGGGATAAAAATGCAGGTACCACAATCACAGTTACCACTTATTGGCTTGTGATTTTGTGCAAATATTGAGCATTAAAGGAGATGGTATCAGGAGAAAAAAATTCAGTCCATGGTAGTACTCCATTTATTTCTTAATTACTCTTGTTGAAGATTTTTGTCCAAAAAAGTAGCCTGAAAAATTAGAAAGATAATTTTGGCAGAATTGTGCCAGTAGATTGGGGGTCACAAAAAATCAAGGTCATTGCTCATCTCCAAGAATGGGAACCAGATTCCCATATATGGCTGGACAAGCTGGATATACTGACTAAGCTTAATGCTTGCATCTCACCTCTTCTGAGCATGGTCTGTGTCAGGTCTCAGTGAGGAATCTTGGTCCTATGAATGCTTTAGAGCTGGCAATCCAGGGGCCAGAGGGTCCTAGGGAAAGGCTGTGAGGCTAACAGGACTGTCTATAAAATAAAGGGAAGGATATGCATGCAGAGGTTCCTAGGAAACTTCCCCAGAGTGGAGTATGAGAGAGGTAAGAAGTAGGGGAAGTGAGGCATACATATGTTTCATTTTCAAACCAGGTGAAGTTGAGGAAAGGAGATAAGCAAATATCCTCCTCAGCCTCTGGGGACATAAACACCTTTTGATAGCAAAAGTGGGACTTAAAGAGCTTTCCACAAGTTGACAAGAAGAAAGGGGGCTGGGTAAGCTCTCATGAGAACCTGGGGATAGTTGGGGTGTCAAGACAAAGATGAAGGAAGAAAATGTCATTCCTCACTAGGGTTCTAAGCAATGTGATATTCATTCAGGCTTAGGAAGGAGCATTTCTACTTTTCTTTAATATTAACTCTAAGCTGAGGCTTTTTCACTGGGATCTTTGACAAACAGAACCATCATTTATTGCCTGAAAGGATACTGGAGTGGAAACATTTATCACTTCTAGGACCTCAGGACCTGTAGGGATCACCCAAATTGCAACCTATTTGCCTTTGGGTGGCTGTGGACATAGAAAGGTCCTTGAATTAATGAATTGGTGGGCACAGACATTCTGGCTGCTAAGAGACACACATTCTCATCTCCTCTTAGAATGAGAAAACTAGATCACCAACTTTGCACAAACAGCTTACCGCCACAAGTAGGGTTTTCCCATGGATTCAGCCAAGGAAAAGGTTGGGGAAATGGCACTCACAACCCCCTTCTTACTTAAAATCTTCAGCTTCTCATACCAGTGTATGATCACCTTCACAAGTAGAATGTAGGGAAAAAACTGGGATTGGAGACAGAAGCCTGTCTCCATTTCTGATCTAAATCTCCTGGGTTCTTCACTTTACTAACTGTGGGGTCTGAGCACCTGCTTAAAATATTTCATGCCTCAGTTTCCTTATCTCCAAAGCAAAGAATATTGAAATACCTACCTGAAGGGATGATGTGAGAACTAAATGTGCGCGTATGTAATTATTCACAATATCCAACATGTGGAAACAACCCAAGTGTCCTTTCTCAGATGAATGGATAAATAATATGTGGTATGCACATACAATGAATATTATTCAGCCTAAAAAGAGAAGGAAATTCTGCCATTTGAGACAGCTTGGATGAGCTTAGAGGACATTATTTAAGTAAAATAAGCCAGACAGAGAAATACAAATACTTCATGATCTCATTTACACATGGAATCTAAAATAGTCAAACTCACAGATGCAGACAGTTGAACAGTGGGACTGGAAAGTAGGAGAAATGGGGAGATGTTGATTAAAGGTTACAGAGTTTTAATTATGCAGGATGAATCAATTCTGGGGCTTTTATGTATTGTATGGTGACTATAATTAATATACTGCATTGTACACTGGAAATTTGCTAAAGAAATAGATATTAAGTGTTCTCATTAGTAACACTAACAATAATAATAATGGTGAAGGAGGAGGAGGAGGAGAAGAAAAGGAAGAAGAAGAAAAAGAAGAGGAAGAAAGAGGAGAAAAGAAAAATGAAAACAAGAAGGAGAAGAAGAAGAATGCATGTTAAGTGTTTCTTTAGTGCTCTGAAGATAAATGGTCAATACATTGTAGCTCTTATTATTATCACTGTGTCTAAACCACTAAGATACAAAGATTAAAGAAGACACTGTACCTTTTGCTCTGGGATTCTGCATCTCAGCACTTTGTAAAAGTGAAGACATGTCACCTAAGCTAGGGCCTCTGCCACAAATGGTTCTTTATTTATAGCCTAAATATAATAGCTTGTGATAAGGGTGCTGACCTCCAGAAGATAAGCAAGGAAGATGCTGTCCTACCATAGTGACCATGAAAATTAGATTATAGGCTGCTACAAATCTTTCCTGCAGGGAAATCTTTCCTTCAGTTATCTTATAAATCTCACATTAGAGTTCAAGTAATGTTTTAGTTTACAAGGACTACAAGATCTTTAAGATAACACATTAACCTACTACTACTCTGAGAGGAATTTGAGCTGGGAAGATTCTCATCCACTGGTAATTAGATGTTTGTTTCCAGACTATCAATTGTTTAAAAAGTATAAAGCCCAAATCATGTAAAATCTAATGGGAAATATATAGAAAAAAATAATAATGAATGCTTAAGAGATAGGTAATTTCTAAGTTAGTAAGAATATTAAGACAAAGATGATTTTAATGGGAAAATTATCTTTGTAAATGAGGCAGCAAACTGAATGCATTTGCATTTTGTAAAATAGTGTTTCCTGATACTACCACAACACTAGAGAACAAGGCACAATAAACAAGAAGTCAAAACCAGCATCTGTGAGAGGAAAGTAGTGATTAGGGGGGAGGTGTAGGAGGACAAGGGACAATTGTTGTTGCTGTTAGGGGGATACTTGCACCCTCCTTTAAGGCTGCTGCCATCAGGTTCTGTAGGGACCCAATACCCTCCCTCCAAGTTATAGTCACCCACTGGCCTCCTATTCCTTTATCCCTATCCTTATTGAAGATGCCAGCACCCATTCACAGTCCCTCTCTCCTCTAGTTCTGTCATCTTGAGGCTTTCACTACCCATGTGAACACCTAAACATGAAAACCTGGCCTCTCAACCCTAACTTTTTCATCTCTAGGGATCTTTTCTCAACTTCACAGCCACACCCATGGTCATGCCCCACACTTTGTCATCATCAAACTCTGTTGCGTCTTCAACATGAATTCAAATAGCCCACTCTGACCATATCCTTTCCTTCTACCACATGAGCTCAAGTAGCCTAGTTGTAATGACTATTTACTCTCATTAAGACCTGCTGTCCATTGGTTTTGGCTATCTATACATTTGTCTGTCCATCTGCCCATCCATCCATCCATCTATCTGGTCCTTGTAAATTTTATTTTCTTCATTAAATACTTTAAATGTGTTCCTTACAGAAAAATTCAACTTTCTTGTCCCATCCTCACTGCATTGTAGTTTCTTTGCTCAACACCAACCTTTAGATACCAAATATGCCTTTTTGTTTGTCTATACTTTTAATATCACTACATATTTATGATTACTACCCCAACACAGTTTACTATCTTACCATGTTTCTCAGACAACTTTACTCTACCACTTCCATAATGTCTATTTTACACATTCTTCTCCTTGTTAACCATTTTGTATCCTCATCCCATCCCCAGTGTTAGCAGATAAAATGGGTTCACTTCTCATTGAAAATAAAAGTAATCAGACAGGCACTTTTGCAACATCTCAAGTGAGAGGTGAGAGTTTGCTGTGGATGATATGTTTATGTCTTTCCAAAATTTATGTGTTGAAATCTAATCCCTAATGTGATGCTATTAGTTTGTGGGGCCTTCATTAGCTCATGAAGATAGAACTCTCCCAAATAGGATTAGTTTCTTTATAGAAAATATTCCTTGCCCCTTCTGCCATGTGAGGACACAGCTAAAAGACAGCCATCTGTGACCAAGAAGCAGGCCCTCATCAGACATAAAATCTGCTGGTATTTTAATTTTGGACTCCCCAGACTCCATAATTGTGAGAAATAAATGTTTGTTGTTTGAGTCACCCAGTTTATCATATATTTTGTTATACCAGCCTGAATAAACTAGGACAGGGTTGGAGGTTTATGAATTTTCATGAATTTTTTTTATTATTATTTCTCCCCCAAATATAAACCATCTTTCTCCTATTAAGTCAAAATCATTGTTTGTGTAGTTAGCTTTTGACACATATCATTGCATCCTCAACCCTAAGCATATACTTCCATATTTTAAAGATGAAGAAACCAAGGCACAGAAGGCTTAATAATTTTTCCAAGTTTACACAGCAACAGAGTTGGGACTGAGAGCCAGAAATCCACCCTAGAATCCAAACTCTGAACCACCATGTTCTCCCCCACATGCCGTGATCTTCACTTCTTCAATTTCTTTTCTTTTGCAATCTCCAAGTGCCCTATGTTTTCATAATATTTCTCAATTGACCCATCAGCATTCAAATGCTCAGGATCAGAAAAATAATCTTCCATTTATTTGAATATAATCTCACTTTTTGGCAAATATTTCAGGGCTTTTGGTATCACTAAAATGGATTCTCTAGGGAAGTAGGAGAATTGTCTTCTTGAGAATTATTATTGAGACTGAGAATCTACCTTTATCATCCACTCCTACTAGGCAAGGTCAAGTGTTGGAAGCAGAATAATAAATTATAAAAATTGTGGAGGATTTTCCATGGCTACAATCCCAAAAGGCTAAAGTTACTCTTTATAATAGAGTTGGTCAATAAAGCTTTCCTGAAGGGGGTGCTATGAGCACAGTTGAGCCTGCTATAGAACCCTGTGGTGAGTGTCCCCTCTCTTTCACTCCATACAACCTCTCTCCTTTCCCTCTGGTCTCCACCTCCAGCCCCTGCCAATCAATCAACCTGCCATCACCAAGGAGTAATTGATTCCTGACAAGAGGTTTATATTTTAGTTGAATTAACTGTCCCTCTGACCATGTGCATTATTTCTCCCTGTCCCTGTGACAGAGACATCTCATTATTCTCTCTCTCCCTCTGCCCTGGTGTCAGGCAACAGATCTGGGCAGGCTCATTAAAGTGTCTACATGTCGAGGAGCATCTTGTTAGGAGGATTCATTGCTAGTCAGGCCTCACTGCTATCTCCACTTGAGAGGTGACTGATAAGGTAGGGGAACTTCTGTTCTGAGCTTACTCATTTATCATCTTAGGAGCAGTTCAAGGCCTTGACTCACTCTCAAAGATGAAGACAAGGAGTAGAGAAAGAGAGAGGACCAAGAGGACACTGCACATGCCCCAGCAGATCTTCCACTTCTGGGCCTCAGCTTTAAGCTAAAACCAGCTGTCAGGAATGTGCCCCCACCCATGGTCTCAAAGTTGGGAGAAAAATCTCCTCCAATTACAACCTGAGATTTCTGTGTATAGAATTTCTGCCCATCCCTCTCCTTCTGTAGAACATATGATACTATCAAGATAACTTCACTGGGTCCATAAGAAAAAATCCCTGCTCTAGGACCTTGGATTTTCAGAGAAGGAAGAAATAGACTCCAAGTCTGGGTGATTTTAAATCCTTACAGGAAATGGGTAAAATTAAATCCTTGCAACTTGTCTAAACCCTGTGAGCCTTGGTTTCCTTACAAAACTGGGGGTAATTTATTTTTTCTACCTGATCTACAAGCTTATTAGTGAAATAATAACGGAGAATGAGTTAAAGAAAATTCCCTAAGACCTTCATTCTGTGCCCAAGAAATATTTAGAAAAAGACTCATCTCAGTTCCCAATAAATTTTTAGCTTTATTATTCTCATATTTGCTTTGCTGTGATCCTACAGGGTTAGCACAGTGGAAAAAATACTGTAATTAGAATCATTGACATAACCAACTCAGCAGCAGTCTTCAAAACTGTGGAGGACCTGCTGCCTTGAGGTAAGTCCTCAGCAACCTTCATAGCCTCCTATTCTTTTGAAAAATCTCCAAAGAATCTCATGGAGGACCCAGTAATTAATAATAATTATAATTATAAGCCACAGCCATATATTAAGTGAGTACTGGGAACCTGCCATTGTTCTAGTTCCTTATAAGCATTACCTCAAATAATCTTCACAGCAATAAGAAGAAAAAATTATAATTGGAAAAAAAAACCCAACAACCTTAAGTTGGAGAATTTAAACAAATTGCATAGGATCCATATATAATGAAATAACCAGGAGTTGATCCCAACGTTTTGTAACTCATGCTACTAGCCATTTTATTATTGCATTTTTTAACCAGGAAATTTTTGATAAATAAAATGAAAAATAAGGAAAAATTGATGATATGGCCATGTTTTATAGAGAAAACAAAATATTGAAATTAGATTCAACTCAATTTATCCCACTACTTTTCATCTATTACCCTATGAAACTTCAGACCTTAAAACTAGTTCCTATCAACCCCATTCCTTGCCTAAGAAACAAAGCTTCTCAAGCAGCCATTGCCTCACATACTCTCATCCATTTATTGCTCTCATCTTTATTCTTACTCATTTTATATTTGGTGTCATTCTTGTAAATTTATAATTTTATTCTATCTTACATTACAAATACAGAAGCTTTGGGGTCCATGGGTGTCTTAGTCTGTTAAACGTCTGCCTTCAGCTGAGGTCATGATCCCAGTGTCCTGCAATTGAGCCCTGAGCCCTGCATCTGACTCCCCGCTCAGCTGGGAGCCTGCTTCTCCCTCTCCCTCTGCCTGCCCCTCCCCTTGATTGTGTGCTCTCTCTCTCTCTGTCAAATAAATAAATAAAATCTTAAAAAACAAAAACAAGCAAACAAATAAACAAAACAAATAAAGAAGTGAGATAAGGGTTAGTCATAATCCTATCTCATATAGCCACTTCCAATCAAAATGCCAATTTTCAGTGCCAGACAGATATTTTTGGTCTTTATTCTATAAATAATGGAGAATCTCTGAAAGAGTTCAAGGAGAGAAATGTCATTAAGCATTTACTTCATTTTGAGTGCTTAATAAGAATTACTGATTATCTTTGGAAACTTAAACTTTCTCTCTTTCCATAGCTATGTCCATCCTTTCATCACTTTATCCCCATATCCTCCAATTTTCAATGACTTATAACTTAGTTCAGGGATCAGCAAACTCTAACCCATGGATCAATTACCTGTTTTGTTAAATAAAGTTTTTTTGGAACAAAGTTATTACTCTATTACACATTATTTATATATTGCTCATGGCTGCTTTCACACTACAATGGCAGGTCTGAGTAAGACTGTGACCTCTTTCCTTAAAGGGAGCAGGTTGTGGGGGAAGGGCATGTGTTTTGTGTACATGTTCCTACAGAAACTGTCATTAGCTCTGGAATAAATTGGTCAAATGAATTAATGTGTAATTTTATAATTCCTGGCTTTAGCCCATCAATTCTGAACCATTTCTGAATCCATATTTTGTGTCCTGATACATGAGTGACCCATAATAACAGTCTTAAGGCATGTATAGACTAATTTTAATTAGTGTGGCTCTGAGTCAGTTGAGTTAGGCTGGGGAGTTCTAGACTAATTCATATGGGGCACTTTTTTCTTAAGGTTCATGTATTTTAGACAGAGAGAATGAGCACAAGCAAGAGTGGCAGAGGGAGAGAGAACCTCAAGCAGACACCCTGATGAGTGTGGAGCCTGATGTGGGGCTCCATTCCAGGACCATGAGATCATGATCTGAGCTGAAATCAAGAGTCAGTCCCTCAACTGACTGGGCCACCAAGGTGTATATGAGGCACTTTTGAGAGGAAGAACTGGAGAAGTGCATGTGTCTGGGAAGACTTCTTAGCTTTAGACTGAGACTTGAGGAAAGGCCAGAGTTGAAGAGACAACCCAGAAAAATAAGGGTTCCCCCAAAGAGGAAGCAGCTTGAGCTAAGTCCAGGAAGAGAGGCAGGGATGAATCACTTGGGAAGACAAACAAGGCAGACTTAGGCTTGGCCTAACAAGAGTTTTCACTGCACAGTGGAGGTGCTCTTTTGAAATTTCCTCTCCACCATCCCATCTCTCCCTTCACAGTTCCATCTCCTATATATTCTCCACTTCTTCTATGATATCTTTTCAGTCTCTCCAAGCCTTCTCTAATTTCCTTTTCCCTTAAAATCCCTGGAACACTATTTTTTTTTATTTTATGCCCTTTATATAACTTTATTAATTTAATGAACACGTATTAAGCATCTCTTTATGTGACCTTGGCATTGGAAAACAAAAGAGACATAGAGTTGACCTAGGGGTGCCTGGGTGGTTAAGTGTTTGCCTTTGGCTCAGGTCATGATCCCAGGGTCCTGGGATAGAGCCCCACAATGGACTCTCTGCTCAGTAGGGAGCCTGTTTCTCCCTCTCCCTCTGCCTGCCGCTCCCCTTGCTTGTGCTCTCCCTCTCTCTCTGTCAATAAATAACTAAAATTTACAAGGAAAGAGTTGACCTTATATTCTATTTATTTGTACACTTGCCCCAATCTAGGCCACCTACCAAGAAGTTTGGGTGAGTTATATAGCATCTTTTTGTCTAAGGTTTTATATTTCTAAAGATTTTGTTTATTTATTTATTTGAGAGAGAGAGAGTGAACGCAAGTGGAGAGAGGGGCAGAGGGAGGAGAGGAAGCAGACTCCCCACTGAGCAGGGAGCCCCACTCTGGACTTGATTCAAAACCCTGAGATCTCAACCTGAGCCAAAGGCAGACACTTAACCAACTAAGCCATCCAGGTGTCCCTCATATTTCTAAAAATTAATCATGCAACAATAGAACTTAAAATTGCCGTTGTGCCAACAATTGATGAATATATGCGAAGCACTTGTTACAGGTTTTCATACATGGTAGGCATCTGTATTAGATTCCTGTGGTTGTTATAACAAACTAACACCAACTTGGAGACCGGAATGCCAAATAATTTTCGCTGGGCGGAATCAAGGTGTTGAAGGGATGTACTCCTCCCAGAGACTCTAAGAAAGAATCCATACCTTATCTCTTAAGTCTTCTGGTGACTACCAGCATTTCTTACTTGTGGCTGCACCACTTCAATTTCTGCCTCAGTCACATTGCCTTCTCTGCAATTTGTGTCAAGGCTCTTCTGTTTCTCCCTTATAAGTACACTTGTGGTTACATTTAGGGCCCACCCAGATAATCCAAAATAATCTCTCAATCTCAAAATCTTTAATTCAATCACATCAGCAAAGAATCTTTTTCTCCATAAAGTAACATTTACATATTCTAGGGATAGGACTTGATCTCTTCATTCAGTCTACTACTGCATGTTACACATACTTCCTTCTGGCCCTCAAGCACTGAATCATAAAAATGGGACTGTCTTTTCTCCTCTCTTTACTGTGGTGCCAATCCCAGAGTTTGATCTGGTTAACATGTGTGTATTGTCCTGAGCTCCAGCAATTGACTGTTCCACTCTTCCAGGGAAGGAAAAACCCCACTATCCTGGCCCTCATGCACGTGACTGATTTCATTGTCTGTCATTGATGGTTCTCTTGCTGTTCTCTGGTCTTTGGAGCAGTTTCTATGTATAATTATCATAGTAAGCTATCCCAATGCTGTAAAATTCAAAGATCCTGCCATGGCTCCACTTCTTCACTGGAGAAATCTTTATTTCAGACTGTTCTGAAGTTGAGTGGGAAAGTTCTTGGAGGGGGAAAAAAAGATCCTCGAAGTATCATAATGTTACTAGTTCCTACCAGGCATTCTCTGAATACCCTAAGTGCTCTGATAGATACTTCAGTTGTGTGGGAGCATTATTTAGTGAGTGACTTTTGTAAAAATGAGTTAAAAAAAAAACAAACAAAAAAGCCTCATTTAAAATGAAGTCAAGACCCTGAAGGGGGATCTCTGATACATGTCCCACTTGTTGCAGTTTGCATAACCAGCAGAAAGAAGGAAGATAAGAATTATCTTGACAAGGGAGGCCATTTTTAAAATTTTAATTACACTGCAGTTAACATACAGTGTTGTACTAGTTTCAGGTATAAAACATAGCTATTCAACAATTCCATTTGTTACTCAGTGCTCATCAAGATAAGTGATGAGTGTCCTTCACCTAGCTCATACATGTTCCCACCCACTTACCCTCTGGTAACCCTCTATTTGTTCTCTATAGTTGAGTCTCTTTTTTGGTTTGTCCCTTTTCTTTTCTTCCTTTGGTCATTTATTTTGTCTCTTAAATTCCACATATGAGTGAACTCATATGGTATTTGTCTTTCTCTGACTGGCTTATTTTGCTTGGCATTACATTCTCTAGTTCCATCCATGTTGTTGCAAATAGCAAGATTTCACTCTTTTTTATGACTGGATAATATTCCTTTGTGTGTGTATATATATACCGCATATTCTTTATCCATTTATCTATCAATGGACACTTATGGGCTTCCATCACTCCAAATGAATATTTTTTATTCTTTGGATAAATACCAGGTAGTGCAATTACTGGATCATAGAGTAGTTCCATTTTTAACTTTTTGAGAAAGCTCCATACTCTTTTTCACAGTGGCTGCACCAGTTTGCATTCCCATAAACAGTATAAGAGTGTTCCTTTTTCTCCATGTCCTCAGCAAAACTAGTTGTTTCTTAAGCCTCTGATTTTAGCCATCTTCATAGGTGTGAGAAATTATCTCATCAGTTTTGATGTGCATTTCCCTGATGATGAGTGATGTTGAGCATCTTTTCATGTGTCTGTTAGCCATCTATATGTCTTCTTTGGAAAAATGTCTGTTCATGTCTTCTGCCTGTTTTTTAATTGGATGATGATGATGATGATGATGATTTTGGGTGTTAAGTTGTATAAGTTCTTTACATATTTTGAATACTAATCCTTTATCTGATAAGTCATTTGCAATATATTATTTTATTCCATAGGTCATCTTTTAGTTCTATTGGTTGTTTCCTTCACGTGCAGAAGCTTTTCATTTTGATGTAGTCCCAATGGTTTATTTTTGCACTTATTTCCCTTGTCTCATGAGACATATCTAGAAAGATGTTGCTGTGACCAATGTCAGAGAAATTACTGCTTGTGCTCTATTCTAGGATTTTTATGGTCTAGGATTTTTATGGTTTCAGGTCTCACATTTAGGTCCTTAATACATTTTGAGTTTATTTTTCTATGTGGCATAAGGAAGTTGTCCAGTTTCATTCTTTTACATGTTGCTGTCCAGTTATTAAAACATTTGTTGAAGAGACTATCTTTCTCCCATTGCATATTTTTGCCTCCTTTGTGGATGATCAATAGAATATACAATTGTGGGTTTATTGGGGTGGGTATTCTATTCTGTTCCACTGATCTATGTGTCTATTTTTGTGCCAATACCATACTGTTTTGATTACTATAGCTTTGCAATATTACTTGAAGTCCAGAATTGTGATACCTCTAATTTTGTTTTTCATTTTCAAGATTGCTTTGGTTATTCAGGGTCTTCCTGATCCCACATAAATTTTAAGATTGTTTATTCTAGTTATGTGAAAAATGCTTTTGGTATTTTGATAGGGATTGCATTAAATCTGTAGATTGCTTTGGGTGGTATGGACATTTTAACAATATTTTTTCTTCCAATCCATGAGCATGGAATATCTTTCCATTTCTTTATTTTGTCTTCAATTTCTTTCATCAGTATTTTATAGTTTTCAGAGAGCAGGTCTTCTTTCACCTCTTTGATTAAGTTTATTCCTAGGTTATTTTATTACTTTTTGTCCTATTGTAAATGGGATTGTTAATTTCTCTTTCTGCTACTTTATTCTTAGTGTATAGAAATGCAATGGATTTCTGTGTATTGATTTTTTATCCTATGTCATTCCTGAATTCATTTACCAGTTCTAGTAGGTTTTTTTGTTTGTTTGTTTTTTGGGTTTTTTTTTGGTAGAGTCTTTAGGGTTTTTTATATATATTATCATGTCATCTACAAATAGTGATAGTTGTACTTCTTCCTTACCAGTTTGGATGTCTTTATTTGTTTTTGCTGTCTAATTGCTATGGTTAGGACTTCCAGTACTATGTTGAATAAAAGTGGTGAGAGTGGACAACCTTGTCTTGTTCCTGACCTTTGGGGGAAAACTCACTTTTCCCCATTGAGTATGTTTGTTGTCAGTTTTTCATAGAAGGCCTTTATTATGTTGAGGTATGTTCCCTCTAAACCTACTTGGTTGAGGGCTTTCATCATGAATGCGTGTTATACTTTGTCAAATATTTTTTCTACATCTATTGAAATAATCATATGGTTTTTATCCTTTCTCTTATTGATGTGATGTATCATGTTGATTGCTTTGGGAATATTGAACCACTTGCATACTGGGAATAAATACAACCTGATCATAGTTTTCGATTTTTTTAAATATATTGTTGGATTTGGTTTCCAAGTATTTTGTTGAGGATTTTTGCATCTATATTCATCAAAGATATTAGCCTGTAGTTCCCTTTTTTAGTGGGAGTCTTTACCTGGTTTTGGCATCAAGGTAATGCTGACCTCATAGGATGAATTTAGAAATTTTGCTTCTATTTTTTGGACTAGTTTGACAAGAATAGGTATTAACTGTTTTTCTAAAAATTTTGTTTGTTTGAGAGAGAGAGAGAGCGCATGCACAAAAATGAGAGCACAAGTTGGGGGAGGAGGAAAGGGAGAGGGAGAAGCAGGCTGCCAACTGAGCAGGGAGCCCAACATGGGGCTCTCTTCCAGGACCCTGGGATCATGATCTGAGACAAAGGCAGAGGCTTAACTGACTGAGCAACCTGGGTGTCCCTAGGTATTAACTCTTTAAATGTTTGGTAGAATTCATCTGTGAAGCTGTGGGGTCCTGGACTTTTGTTTATTGGGAGTTTTTTTTATTATTGATTCAATTTCCTTGCTGGTAATCAGTCTCTTCAAATTTTGTATTTCTTCCTGCTTCAGTTTTGTTAGATAATGTGTTTCTAGGAATTTATCCATTTCTTCTAGGTTTTCCTATTTGTTGGTATATAGTTTTTCAAAATATTCTCTTAAAATTATTTGTACTTCCATGGTGTTGGTAATTGTTCCTATTTCATTTGTGATTTTGTTTGTTTGAGTTCTTTATTTTTATTTTTGAAAATCTGGCTAGAGGTTTTTCAATTTTGTTTCTCTTTTCAAAGAATAAGCTCCTGGTTTCATAGATCTGTTTTATTGCTTTTTAAAAATTTTTATATCATTTATTTTCCTCTGCTCTTTATTATTTCCTTTCTTCTGCTGGCCTAAGCTTTGTTGTTCTTTCTCCAGCTCCTTTAGATGTAAGGTTAGGTTGTTTGAGATTTTTCTTGTTTCCTAAAGTAGGCCTGTATCTCTATATGCTTCTCTCTTAGGACCACTTTTGTTGTATCCCAAAGGTCTTGGACCATGTATTTTCATTTTCATTTGTTTCTATATATTTTTTCTTTTTTTTAAATTTAAATTCAATTAGCCAACATATAGTACCTCATTAGTTTCAGATGTAGTGTTCAATAATTCATCAGTTGCATGTAACACCCAGTACTCATCACATCACATGCCTTCCTTAATACCCATCACCCAGTTGACACATCCCCCCCACCCACCTCCCCTTCTGAAACCCTCAACTTGTTTCCCTGAGTCAAGGGTCTCTCGTGGTTTGTCTCCCTCTCTGATTCTATGTATTTTTCAATTTCTTCTTAGATTTCTTTGTTGACCCATTCATCATTTAGTAGTGTGTTGTTTAACCTCTATGTGTCTGTTGCTGTTTCAAGTTTTTTCTTGTGGTTGATTGACCTCTAGTTTCATAGTGTTGTGGTCAGAAAAGATGCATGGTATAACCTCAGTCTTCTTGTATTTGTTGATGTCTGTTTTGTGGCCTAATATGTGATCTATTCTGGATAATGTTTCTGCACATTTTTAAAGAATGTGTGTGCTGCTGTTTTAGGATGGAATATTCTGAATATATCTATTAAATCCATCTGGCCCAGTGTATAATTCAAAGTCATTGTTTCTTTGTTTATTTGCTTTTTGGATGATCTGACCATTGGTGTAAGTGGGGGGTTAAAATCCCCTACTGTCATTGTATTACTGTCAGTTCATTCCTTTATGTTTGTTATTAACTGTTCTATGTATTTTGGTGCTCTCATGTGGGGTGCATAAATATTTACAATTGTTATATCTTCTTGTTGGATTGTCCCACTTACTATTGTATAGTGTCCTGCTTTGCCTCTTTTTACAGTCTTTGTTTTAAAGTCTATTTTATCTAAGTATTGCTACTCCAACTTTCTTTTGACATCCATTTGCATGATAAATATTTCTTCATCCCCTCACTCTAAATGTGCAGGTTTCTTTAGGTGAGAAATGACTTTCTTCTAGGCAGCATATAGATGGGTCTTTTTTTTTTTTTTTTTAAGATTTTGTTTATTTATTCGACAGAGAGAGACACAGTGAGAGAGGGAACACAAGCAGGGAGAGCGGGAGAGGGAGAAGCAGGCTTCCCGCCAAGCAGAGAGCCTGATGTGGGGCTTGATCCCAGGACCCTGGGATCATGACCTGAGCCGAAGGCAGACGCTTAATGACTGAGCCACCCAGGTGCCCCTGGGTCTTATTTTTTTTTTTTATCCACTCTGTCACTCTATGTTTTTTGATTTGAGCACTTAGTCCATTTACATTCAAACTAATTATTGATATATATGTATTTATTGCCATTTTGTTACTTTTCTGTGGTTGTTTTTGCAGTTTTTCTCTGATCCTTGCTTCTCTTAGTCTCTTTCATGGATTGCTGGTTTTTGTTAGTGATATACTTGGATTCCTTGCTCTTTATTTTTTGCATATATATTATCAGGTTTTGATATGTGGTTACCATTTGGTTTATATATAACATTTGCATATAGCAGTCTATATTAAGCTGATGATCTCTAAATTTTAAACTCATTAATATTCTCCCCTACAGGTTTCAGATATTTGGTATCATATTTTACATTGCATTTTTTGTGCTTCTCTTGACTGAATTTTACAAATGTGTATATATATATATATATATATATATATATATATATATATATATATATGGCATTTGTGCTGCCTAATTTTCTTACTCTTACTTATGGTTTTTGTTTTCCACTCACAGAGTCCCCCTTAACATTATTTGTAGTGCTGGTTTAGTGGTCATGAATTCTTTTAACTTTTGTTTGTCTGGGAAACTATCTCTCCTTCTATTCTAAATGATAGTTTTGCTGGATAGAATATTCTTGGCTGCAGATTTTTCCCTTTTAGCACTTTGAATATGTTGTACCACTCCCTTCTGGCCCATAACATTTCTGCTGAAAAATCGCTGATAGCCTTAAGGGGTTTCCTTTGTATGTAACTGTCTTCTTCTCTCTTGCAGCCTTTAAAATTCTTTTCTTATTACTATTTTTTGACCTTTAATTACTAATGTGTCTTGGTGTGGACCTCCTCAGGTTAAATTTGTTGGGGGATCTCTGTGTGTCCTGAATCTGCATCTTTGTTTCTCTCCCCAGATTTGGGAAGTTTTCAGCTATTATTTCTTCAAATACATTTTCTGCCCCCCCCCTCCCCATTCTCCTTCTGGGATCCCTATAATTTGAATGTTGTTACACTTGATGGTGTCGCTGAGTTCTCTAACTCTATTCTCATTATATAGCATTTGTTTGTCTCTCACCTGTTTGGTTTGATTGCTTTCCATTACTCTATTCTCTAAATCACTTATATGTTCCTCCACTTCCTATAGCCTACTATTTATTCCATCCAAGTTGTATTTTTAATTTCATTTATTGAGTTCTTCATCTGTGATGTTATTTTTTATCTTTTTGTCAATGGTCTCACTGATGTCCTCCACCTTTTTCTGAACTCTAGTGAATAATTTTATGATCATTACTTTAAATTTGCTATCAAGCATATTACTTATTTCTGTTTTGCTTATATCTCCTGCTGTGATTTTGCCCTGTTCTTTCATTTGGGATATCTTCCTCTGTCTCCTCATTTTTACTACCTCTCTAGATCTGTTGTTTGTGTTAGGAAAGTCAGCTATGTTTTCTGCTCTTGAAAGTAGTGGCTTTATGAAGAAAAGGTCCTATATTGTCCTGCAATGCAGTGTCCCCTATTTGCCAGAACCTGACACTTCAGGAGAATCTCCTATGTGTTTTGCTTGTGTCTTTATTTTGTGTTTGAGTCACTTTTCCTTTCACTCCAAGCATCTGCAGTGACTCTGCCTATTGTAGGCCGTGCTTGCTCTGTGGTGTTAGTGAGTCCAAAGCAGGCTGGCTCTGAAAGGGTATGACTTCAGGAGGGCTCAGAAGTGGAGTGGCAGAGTTAGCAAAATCTTCAGTGAGTTCCTAGTCCAAGGCCAGATCCTGGAAGCATGATGGCCATAGGGGTGTTTGGGGGTGTGGCACATGGAGGTGGCAGCAGCAGTTGAAGGCATGACACACAGAGGGAATGACAGGGGCTGGATCACCCTCTACCTGTGTGCCCAGCAGTTGGGCAAGGCATACAGATAGGGCATTAGCCAAATTTGCACAGAGCCTAAGGCCAAGGCCATCAGGCTTGGAGTGAGCAAGTTCTTAGTTGAACTTGTGGGCAGGGAGCACTGCCAGCAGGTTAGGTAGCAAGTGTCCAGGCAGCTACCTCCTGCAGGTGGCCCTATGTTTATGCCAGGGAGGCAAAGAAGGAAAATTGTACCTATCAGTTCCTTTGTCTCCTGAGAAGTCCCCCTATATGTTTCAAAATCCTTCCATTTGCCCCAGGCATTGCACAAAATGTCACTTCTATGTTGCCTCTCCAAGGTCTGCTATCTCTTTAATAGCAGCTATCACTCACCCTCCCAGCTGGCCCATTGCTGAAACAACTTACATTTAAAGCACCAGGCTCCTAGTCCCATTGGTAAACAAACTCAGGGAATTTAGGCCCTCTAGTTTTCAAAGTCAGATGTCATGGAGTTCATCTTCCCCTTTTGGGCTTCTTGGGGTCTTCCCCTCTCTGCACCTGCAGCTCGCTTCCTGCTGTGGGCACCTTTTCTGCCACTTTTTCTGCCTTTCCTAACCTCTCATATGTGGCTTCTTCTCTATATTTAGTTGTGGAGTTCCTCTGTCAGTCTTGGAATCACTCTCTTTATTCATATATGAGTGATATCTAGTTGTAAAAGTGGGACAGGGTGAGCTTAGGGTCTTCCTACTCCACCATCTTCCCAAGCTCCTTTAACTCTTCTTTAATGTTTGATAGAATCACCTGTAAAGACATCAGTCCTGTGCTTTTGTTTGTTGGGAGTTTTTGGTTACTGATTCAATTTCATTGCTGGTAATTGGTCTGTACAGATTTTCTATTTCTTACTACTTCAATTTTTGTAGGTTAGATGTTTCTACAAATTTATTCATTTCTTCTAGGTTGTCTAGTTTTTTGGCATATAATTTTTCATAATAATCTCTTACAATCATTTTTTAAAATTTAAATTAATTTGACCAACATATAGTATATCAGTAGTTTCAGATGTAGAGTTCAATAATTCATCGGTTGCATATAACACCCAGTGCTCATCACATCACATGTTCTCCTTAATGCCCATCACCTAATTACCCCATCCCCCCACCCACCTCCCCTCCAGCAACCCTGTTTGTTTCCCACAGTTGAGTCTCTCATGATTTTTCTTTCTCTCTGGTGACTTCCCATTCAGTTTTCCTTCCCTTCCTATATGATCCTCTGCACAGTTTCATACATTCCACACTTGAGTGAAATCATATGATAATTATCTTTCTCTGATTAACTTATTTTGCTCAGCATAATACCCTCCCTTCAGTGCCATCCACATCAATGTAAATGGTAAGTATTCATCCTTTCTGATGGCTGAGTAATATTCCATTGTGTGTGTATATATATATATATATATATACATCTTTTTTATCTGTTCATCTGTCAATAGACATCTCAGTTCTTTCCACAGTTTGGCTATTGTGGACATTGCTGCTATGAATATTGGGGTGCAGGTGCCCCTTTGGATCACTACATTTGTACCTTTGGGGTAAATACCTAGTAGTGCAGTTGCTGGGTTTTAGGGTAGCTCTAATTTTAACTTCTTGAGGAAACTCCATACTGTTTGTTATTTGTTGTTATTTCTCCTCTTTTGTTTCTGATGTAATTTGAGCTCTCTCTTTATGAGTCTGGCTAGAGGATTGTTGATCTTATCAAAGAACCAGCACCTCATCTTCATTGCTCTGTTTTGTTGTGTGTGTTTTTTTGTTTTGGGGGATTTTTTAGTTTCTATATTGTTTGTTTCTGCTCTAATCTTTATTATTTCCTTCCTTTTTTTGGTTTTGGGTTTTGTTTGTTGTTCTTTTTCTAGCTCCTTTAGGTTAAGGTTGTTTGAGATTTGTCTTACTGCTTGAGATCGGCCTGTATTGCTATAAACTTCCCTCTTAGAACCACTTCTGTTGCATCCCAAAGATTTTAGATCATTATGTTTTCAATTTCATTTGTTTCCATATTTTTAAAATTTCTTCTTAGATTTCTTGGCTGATTCATTCATTGTTTAGTAGCATGCTATTTAACCTCCCTCTATTTGTGCTCTTTCTAGACTTTTTCTTATAGTTGATTTTTACTTTCATAGCATTGTGGCCAGAAAAGATGCATGGTATGATTTCAATCTTTTTTAATTTCCTCAGGCTTGTTTTGTGGTCTTATATATTATCTATTCTGAAGAATGTTCCATTTGCACTTGAAAATAATGTGTGTGCTGCTGTTTTAGAATGGAATGTTCTGAATATATCTATTAGATCCATCTGGTCCAGTGTGTCATTCAAAGCCACTCTTTTCTTCTCATTTTCTCTTTGGATAATCTGTCCATCAATGTAAGTGGGGTGTTAAAGTCCTCTACTATTATTGTATTACTATCAATTAATTCCTTTATGTTTGTTATTGTTTTATGAATTTGGGTGTGCTCATGTGGGGTGTATGTATATTTACAATTTTTATACCTTCTTGTTGGATTGTCCACTCAATGACAATACAATGTCTTTGTCTCTTGTTGCAGTCTTTCTTTTTTTTTTTTTTTTTAAGATTTTATTTATTTATTTGACAGAAAGGGACACAGTGAGAGAGGGAACACAAGCAGGGAGAGTAGGAGAGGGATAAGCAGGCCTCCCATGAAGCAGGGAGCCTGATGCTGGGCTCGATCCTAGGACCCTGGGATCATGACCTGAGCCAAAGGCAGACGCTTAATGACTGAGCCACCCGGGTACCCCTATAGTCTTTCTTTTAAAGTCCTTTTGTCTGATATAAGTATTGCTACTCTGGCTTTTTTTTTTTTTTTTATTCCCATTTGCATGATAAATGTTCCCATATACACACTTTCACTGGGCATGTGTCTTTAGGTCTGAAATGAGTCTCTCTTAGGCAGCATATATACAGTTCTTGGTTTTTAAAATCCATTTTGTCACCCTATATCTTTTGATTGGAACATTTAGTCCATTTAAATTCAAAAGTAATTATTGATAGATAGATATATATTTTTACCATTCTGTTATTTGTTTTTGTGGTTGTGTTTATAGATTTTTTTCTGTTCCTTTCTTGCCTTGCTCTCTTCTCTCATAATTTTGCTTTCCTTAGTGATATACTTCGATTCCTTTCTCTTTATTTTTTCATATCTATTACTGATTTTTGACTTGTGGTTACCATTATTGTCATATATAACATCTTAAGCAAATAGCAGTCTTTGGTTGATGGTCTTTTAAGTTTGAAAACATTGTTTACTCTTCTCCTCCCCATGTTTTAGGTATATGGTGTCATACTTTAGTCCCTTTATTTTGTGAGTTGACTGATTTTAATAGATATACTTTACTGCTTTTGTGCTTCCTACTTTATTTACTCTTTCTTATGGTAGTTCCTTTCTACTCAAAGAGTCCCCTTTAACATTCTTGTAGGGCTGGTTTATTGTTCATGAACTCCTTTAGCTTTTGTTTGTCTGGAAAATTCTTTATTTCTCCTTCTCTTCTGAACAATAACCTTGGTGGATAGAGTATTTTGGTCGCAGATTTTTTTTTTTCTTCTTTTGGTACTTTGAATATATCATGCCATTGTTTTCTGGCCTGTAAAGTTTCTGGTGAAAAATATGCTTATAGCCTTACAGGATTTCCCATGTATGTGACTATCTTCTTTTGTAATGCTGCTTTCAAAATTCTCTCTTTATCACTACTTTTTTTTACATTTTAATTACTATGTCTTAGTGTGGACCTCCCTGGGTTGATTTTGTTGGGAGATTTCTGTGACTCCTGGATCTGGATCTTCGTTTCTTTCCCCATATTCTGGAAGTTTTCAGCTTCTATGTCTTCAATAAATTTTCTGCACCCCCCCCTTCTCTCTCTTCTTCTGGGATTCCAATAATATGAATGTTATTACACTCTGTGAAGTTGCTGAGTTCTCTAAGTCTATTCTCATTCTGCATATATATTTTTTCTTCTCACATGCTCACCCTGATTACTCATTACTCTTTCTTCAATGTTGCTAAGTTGCTCTTGTTTCCTCTAGTCTGCTATTTATTCAACCTAATGTATTTTCAATTTTATTTATTGTGTTCATCATCTCTGATTGCTTCTTTTTTATGTTTTCTGGCTCTTCTTTACAGTTCTCACTGATGTCCTCCACTCTTTTCTGAAGTCCAGTGATTATCTTTATGATGACAACTTTAAAGTCTTCATCAGGCACATTATATATATCTGTTTCACTTAGGTCTTTTTCTGTGGTTTTGTCATTCTTTTATTTGGGACATATTCCTCTGTCTCCTCATTTTGTCTAACTCTCTTTCTGTTTCTGTGTGTTAGGATGGTCAGCTAGGTCTCTTGATCTTGAAAGTAGTGGGCAGGGCATGCATTTTTTATAAGGTGTTTCTTTGCCATAGGGGATGTGCCTCCACTGCTGAGACTGAAGCCAGTCAGGGCTACTCTGCCAAGTATGTGGGTGGAATGTGAGTGCCAGCACTCCAGTCTTCTCCCACAGGGACTGCACAGCCATGGCTGTTCTGCAAGTGTGCCCAGGCAGGGCATGCAGTTTTAACAAAGTGGGTGCATCCTTTGTGGAAGGTGACAGGCCATCAACACAGCCAGGACTGAGGCCCCACAAAGTGAACAGTCTGGAGACATGGTGTTGGTAAGGTTTTCTCTGGTCTTCTGGGGGAGGGGACCCACAGTGCTAGGACTAAGGGTTGGGTCATGGTTTAAGCAAGTTAGGTACTGAATGCTGGTGCTGTGGTGGTCCCTGCAATGGTGTGTGTGTGTGTGTGTGTGTGTGTGTGTGTGTGTGTTTATGCTGGGGGCCAGGGAAAGGAAATGGCACTTGCCAGCTTCTTTGTTCTTTGAAGAGTCTCCCAGTGATCTCTGTCTCTCTGGGACATGCTCTACAATAACTCCCTTCTGTATGCCTCAGGGGTTTTCACACTGTTGCTTCTATGCTATATTTTCACAGGCTGTTTCCTGTGCTGTCTCTTTAAGGTCATGGACATATCACCCTCTGGGATCTTTCTCCCAGAGCACAGTCTGCTGATTTTTAAAGCTCCAGGCTTTAAGTCCCACTGGTTGTAAGAACTCATGAAGTCCAGCCCCTCTGGTTTTTAAAGCCAAATGCTATGGGAATTCTCCATGCAAGTTCCCCAATGTGAAGATCTGTTTCTCTCCCTTTTCTGTGCCCATGGCTCTCTCATGCAGTTAGCCCATTAGTCCATTTAGCACCTGACCATATCTCTGCCTTTCCTATCCTCTTTGATGTGGCCTTTTCTCTACATTTAGTTGTGGAGTTTTTTTCCTGCCAGTCTTCAGGTGATTTTCTGGGTTATTTACACTGATGTGAGTATTATCTAGTTGTATACGTGGGATGAGGTGAGCTTAGGGTCCTTCTACTCAGCCATATTTCCTGGAAGTAGAGAGGATAGTTTTAAAATAGTAATTTTATCTTCTGCTTTAGAAGAAGGAGGAGGAGTAAGAGGAAAGCAACAACACACTACCATTGGCGACCAATGAAAAATCACCACAACTTTGAACTTTTTTTCTCCGATAAACTTTTGTTTAAAACGATCATACCTAATTTCCTCCTAAAATCTAATAAAGGCTGACCTTCTTTTCATCTCTTCAGACATGTTTATGTTTCCTATATTGCAATTCTACTGCTATTCTTAAAAAAACTCATTCTGCTTGTAAAATAACTGACAATTACTTTAAGATTGACACTTTACATGCACACAGGCTCTGATTCTCTTTTTGTGCCCCTCTCCCTTCTCACTTTCCCTCACTCTCCCTCATCTCCCTCACCTAACTGATTTTCTCTTGAACCACTTACCACTTGTGTTTTTTCTACCTTTCCTCAAATTCCTCAACCCTTTGACATCTTATTCTTGGGGTTCCCCCTCTTCCCTCTTGCCTATATTTCTATGTCTAGCTTTAGTTCTCTCATTTTCTCCTCTAGTCCCTGACTCAACTGAAGTCAACAAATACTCTTAGGACTAACTATATACCAGGCACTGTACAAATCAATAGAGAGAACAGAACAGAACAACATGCAGGATGGTTTGAGCCTCAGACATTTTACCACCTTCCTGCTTCTTCCTGAAATCTTTGGTCTCTTCTTTTCCCATATCCACCAGTCTCTGACTTTCTCCTTCACCTTGTCCTTTTTCTTTCCTTCCACCATCTGTCATTTTCTCTGTACTTCTCTGTTATTTATTTTTTGTTGTCTGATAATTTTATAATAGAAACCCATATCCCATGTTACATGGCTGAGTTTCTCCTAATCTCATTATTTGTTATAAATGAATCTAATGCAAGTAATTTTTGAAATATTATTTAATTAAATAAATTATGAAACATACACAGCAAAGCCTGGGATTGCTATAATCATTTATAACCACTATTAAATTTCTGGGCAACACAGAACATTAGAAATGAAACTATATAGATGGTTTCTAGCCTTTGTGCATTTAAAGAAGACTTTTCAAATGAAAGAAATTTGCATAAAATTATCTTATTTGTGCATACACAATTCCTCACCTCCATTGTCAACCCTCACACTTCAGTTCCTTTAGTCCTTACTTAATTCTGCTTAAAAGTAAAATTAGCCCATGAGGTCATTGTATTAATACTGTATAGGTTTCATCTGTTTCATTGAAGTTCACTGTGATTGTAAAATGAGAAAGTGGGTCTGAGATTGGTTTTGGTAGTGCCTGTCTCAGGAGCTAGGGATTGATCTCTCACCTGGGTCTGAGAGTAGCTGAGCATCCTCAGCTGCTATGGTCAATGGGTGTGCGTAAGAGGAGGCTGGACTGAATTCCAAAAAAGAGGGGTCTGTCTCTGTCCTGGTGGTTATGAACATGACCTACTCTTGGACATTCCTCACCAAAGAGGCAATGAAATGGACAAATCCCTCATATAGGTCTTGGAGAGGTAGGGTCGTTGGACCTGAATGCTCTGGATAAGACTATTTAAAAAAGGCAAGACACAGAACCTTGCCATTTTCCCATCACAGACTGTCATCTACCCAGTGTTCTGGCAGGATATCCATTTTAATGCCCCCTAGATCTGACTTTTCTTTACATTACACTCACTGTGCCCATCTCCTCCTAGCAGACTGACACTTTACTGTTCACCAAATTTCTGGATTGTCCTGGATTCATCATTTTATTCTTTCACATTCTGCACCTGCACTTCTCTTGCCTTGAATTCCTTTTCCCTTTGCCTGCCTGGAGAATGTTTTCTTATTCTTCGTGTCTTAGCATGAAAATCATCATCTCATGGAACCTTCCCAGTATCAGGTGCAATGTGACCACTGGCCACTCTTTGCCTCACTAGACCTGCCCGTGCCTCAACTCTAACACACTCACTCTGTTCTCACTTCATTCATTTGCCCATCAGTTTTGCCTACTAGTCTGTAAGGAGGCACGACTTGTCCTTAGAGGACAAAGGGACTATGTCTTGTTAATGTCTGAGTCTTTGGCATCTAGTCTGGAGCCCAGCTAAGAGCAAATGTCCTGATGCTTCATAACTGAGTAAATGAATGAATGAAGAGTGCAAGAAGGTTAAATCCTGGGTTCAAATTGCTGAATTCCAGTCTTCAAAACACAGCTTCCAGGGCTGCTGATAGCTTTCTCCCTTGTAGTGTTGTTGGAGAATGTTGAGCTCATTCATGAATATCCTTGAGGAAATGACCATTCCTATGATCTCTCCTCTCTTTGAGAACAAGTTGTCCACTTTGCTGTTGTCAAAGTTTCTTACCATCAGTTCTTCTGTCACCCACACACAGATGATAAACAAGGTAGACTGTGTGTCTCTTTGGAAGGAGGTTGGTCTGAGGCCGTTGGTCTGAGGATGTGCAGTCTCCATGTATGCAAATACAGCCCTCTGTCACAATATAGGGATGGAGGAATGGGCACACAACCTGGATCTGCCCTCTCACTGCCAGAGCTGTGTCTCTGCTCCATGGCATCCTGAATGGAGGGCAGGCCTAGTGAGGGGAAGGCAGCAGGAACAGAAATGACATTAGTGGAGCATTTACATGCACCAGGCACTCTGCTAGGCAGTTAATATTTAATCCTTACAACAATCTAATGAAGTAGGTGCTATTTTTATCACCATTTTACAGATGAGTTCACTAAATTTTGCAGAAGTAATATATCTTCAAAGTTATATTTCTAGAAAGTGCTGGCTGTGTAGGATTTGTATTTCAGGTCTTTCAGACTACAAAGTGCATGTTACTAATCTCTACTTTATGCTTCCCCAGAAAGACACAAGGTACCTGAAAGCACCTGAGAACGCCTACTAGTTCTTTTGACTTTAGTGTGGTAGAACATACATCTCTGCCATGGAGCTATTGTATTTTATGACAAGAATGATTGGTTAATAAAAGTTAACAAAGAATGTTAGGTGTATATCTAATTGACATAAAAATACCCATTTGAAAACTTGAAAATGTTACTCTACAATTCAACTAAAAGCAATGTATTGAGCAGGGTCCTGGGATTTGTGGGTCATGTTTGTTTTTATATTCTCTGGCTTTTGTCCAGATGTTTGTACTCATGAAAATTCTGGATCCAAATTTCTGGGCTCACAGGCTTCCTGTCCATCACAGGCTCAGGGTGAAGTGGGTAGGGTAGGACCCATTTAATTACTGCCTTTGCTTGGGGACATTGCAAAATCTTTTCACAGGTCAGATTTCCTGCACATCTATGTGGAAGCTTGTGGACTTTTAATGTACTGTTTAGAATATGTAACAAAGCTTTTAGCAAGCTTAGCATTGGAAGCCCCCAGGCTGTTAGTTACCCAGGGTGAGCTATTAAGTTAAGGATTGCTGCTGAAATGCCACACAAAGAACAATTTACAGTGTCTGTCCAGTCCTCTGACCTGCTGGGCCATCCTGTGCACCTAAGGACTGAAAGATGGGGAAGGACAAGCCTGCCAGAAAGAGACTATTCAGGAGGAGAAGGTATCTTATGGATTTCTAATCCCAAGCTGCAAATTTAAGGAATTCTTTTTCTTTTTTCTTTTTTTTTTAAGATTTTATTTATTTGACAGAGAGAGACACAGTGAGAGAGGGAACACAAGCAGGGGGAGTGGGAGAAGGAGAAGCAGGCTTCCTGCGGAGCAAGGAGCCCAATGCAAGGCTCAATCCTAGGACCCTGGGATCATGACCTGAGCTGAAGGCAGACGCTTAATGACTGAGCCACCCATGCGCCCCTAAGGAATTATTTTTCTTGATACTCAAATATATTAATCAGGGCATTTTATTATAATTTTGTACTACATATGCAAACTCTCCTTTTATCATGTAATCTACTTATGGGACAGGTTCTGTGGCCTTCAAGAGCAGTAACTGGTACCTATTAGGGGTTCACTATGTGTCAAACACTTATGAAATTGTTTAAATATATTTATCTACTCCAAACCCTAAGAACTAATTTTGCCCATTTTACAGTTTTTAACAATGACTCAGAAAAAAAAAAATCATGTCTGGGTTCACACAGATTAAATCTATGAGATGGGAGTTTGGCCAAGATCTCTCCAATTCCAAATCCTCTGGCATGTGCTTTCCTCGCTGTGGTTTACTCTTCCTTGTATGGTGCCCTGTTGGTAAACATTAAAATGAATACTCTATATTGCAGCATTTACTATGAGTCAAGTGCTGTTCTAAGTGTTTTGCGTATGTTAACTAAATTCACTTCAGAGTGTTAATGAGTAATGGTTATTTTTATTTCCCTTTAATAGATGACAAAGTCGAGGCATAAATGAGGTAACTTGCCCTAAATCCTGTGCACCATAAGCGGCAGAGACAGGAATTGAACCAGGAAACCTGACACTATGGTACATTCTCATAACTTCCCTGCTATGACAGCTTGTTAAAGACATAAATAATACCTGCTAACTAGATCTTTTAGCATCAAACAAAACAAAACAAAACAAAACAGGTTTATTGGTCTGGAAACTCACATTATGTTTTTTAAATAATCTATAAGCTATCTCCATCCACCCATGTTTATAAGCATATTAACCACACACATTTATATAACAAATGCTTTGTGCAATTGATTAGTTTATTTTAGATCTCAGAATTATAAGTAATTTACTTCTGGGAAGTTCACTGGCTTGGAGAATTAGAACCTTTTAATTTATATGAAAATGCATTGTTCCTGCTACTCACTAGTTAGCCTGCTATAAATATTAAATAGTATTGATTTGGGGGATCAGATTCCTCAGATTAGAGACATTTGTTTTTTGCTGAGCCCAGCTTCATTTCTCTAGAACTGGGAAAATGAGGGCTGACTTTTTCTGCTGGCCTTTGTGCTGAAACTGACATCTGCGGTCCTGCATGGCTCAGTTGCCACTGTATATCTTCACAAGGCTCCATCCTCACCTCCATTTCTCCTGTGTTATTAGGCAAGGTTTTACAAGCCACACAAAGGGTTTATATTTTATCCAAATATCACTGAGTAGTCATTTGAGGGTTTTAAGCAATGTGGGTAACATGATTTGTTTGAATTTTGGAAAGGTCACCCCTGTTGTGGTAGAAATGTTTATTATTAGATTAAATAGGCAACTCTTTCAGAAATTCTGGCAGAAGATGAAGGTTATTTGGGCAAGAATTTTGATGGAAAGAGGGTAATATAAATTCAAAGTATGTTTAAGAAGAAAAATTTAGGAATGGCTTGGATTATGGGGTGAGGGAGAATGAGGAGTCAAGGGTGAGTACTAGTTTTCTGGCTTCTGTTGTTAGATGAAGATAATTTATTTTAAGTTTAACATTAGGGAACATTGCAGGAAGAGGTCTAGTTTCAGAGAGAGATCATAAACTCTCCTTGGGCATGACTTCTTTTGGTTACATTGAAATACCCCAGAAAAGAAGCCATGGAGGCAGTTGGACACACAGGTCCAAAGCTCAGAACAAAGTTCTGCACTGGAGGTAAACACTTGTGTGTCATCTACATATAGTGGTAATAAGATCCATAGTCTTGGATGAGATATTCTAGGAAAAATGATGAGTGGTAAGACAAGTGGGCTTAAAATCCAGGAAGAAAATGATGAGCCTACAAAAAACAAACAAACATTACAATGATGTGGATGGAACTAGAGGGTATTATGCTAAGCGAAATAAGTCAGTCAGAGAAAGACATGTATCATATGATCTCACTGATATGAGGAATTCTTAATCTCAGGAAACAAACTGAGGGTCCTGGAGTGGTGGGGGTTGAGAGTGATGGGTTGGCTGGGTGAGAGACATTGGGGAGGGTATGTGCTATGGTGAGCACGGTGAATTATGTAAGACTGATGAATCACAGACCTGTACCTCTGAAACAAATAATACATTATATGTTAAAAAAAAAAAAAAAGAGAGAGAAGATAGTAGGAAGGGAAAAATGAAGGGGGGAAAATCAGAGGGGGAGACAAACCATGAGAGACTGTGGACTCTGAGAAACAAACTGAGGGTCCTAGAAGCAAGGTGGATGGGGGGATGGGTTAGCCTGGTGATGGGTATTAAGGGGGGCATGTATTGAATGGTGCACTGGGTGTTATATGCAAACAATGAATCATGGAACACTGCATCAAAACTAATGATGTAATGTATGGTGATTAACATAACACAATAAAATAAAATTTAAAAACCAACCGACAAACCAACCAACCAACCAACAAAAACAAAACCAACAAAACAACAACAAAAAACTGAGGTGGAGTGAGCACCTCCATTTTTAGGAACTCATTTTCTCTTTCCTCCCCTATCTCCATCAAGGCCAGCACTGACCAAACACACAGAGGTCTGAGCCTCTACAGTCAAAACGAGTCAAGGAGGAGAACAAACAGACAACACCAGATAGGGTGGCCTGACATAGAGGAGGAGAATCTTTGATAGATTTGTGTCTGAAGGTGACTAAACTATACTATTGACATATGCTGTGTCATCTATCCAGAAAAGTGCATTGCACTCTCTCCTTTCCTGAAAAACGATACTTTACCCATCACTTTAATAATGTGGCTGGAGTAAGAACAGTAATGCTATTTTAGATTCTGTTTCCCTGGCAAACCCTTGACTTAACCTAGGTCAGTCAGAGAGCTTCCTACTTTTTTCTTTAACATGAGCCCTGTGAAAAACTATCTCTGTCCATCTCTGGGGCCCAGTGTGGGGTATATGCCTGGACAATGCTATGTGGATATTGTCTGAGAGATTGAGCCAACCTAGAAGGAAAGGAGAAGGATTTTAGTGGTAATTAAGCTTCTGGATCAAGTCATTCCTGAGGTTCAACTGTATTCTAAGTCTTACTGGAGTTTGATTATTTTTGATAATAAAAGCTTTTTATTGTCCCAGTACTGTTTTGTGTTAGATTTCAAGTGTTTACACTTAGAAGTATCTGACATATATCTGTATGTTAAGTAAATGATATTAAAGAGAAAAACATTTGTTTACTTGTTAAAAAAATGTAAGGCAGACTATTCAACAGTGGGCATCAAATAGGTATAGGGACCACTGCAAAGGGGTCTTGCAGGGGGAGAGAGAGATTGGGATCAATTCTAAATACAAAAGGTTAAGGGGGGGATTTACATCCAAGGAACAGAATGGGAGTCAGAGGATGGAAAATTACAAAAAGAAATATCAGGATAAGGCATATTCTGGCTTAACTGACCTAAAAAAGATTCTTGCTAAAGCAGACCGAGGTGATTAGACATTATGTGGGGGATGGTGGAAGATGAGGAATCTGATTACATACGCAGGGTGAAAAGATACTGAGGATGGTTAAATTGACATAGGAGAACTATTACTAAATTTAGATAATACAGAGATGAACACAAAAATCCAAAAGTTGAGACATAGTTGAAACAGAGTTCAGAGAAAGCTGATTAGAATTTGGTCAGGGAGAGAATTTTTGTTAATGATTGTACTCTTGGCCAGAGAGTGCCACCATGACCACAAAGAGGCATTGATAGGGATTGTAAAGTGGCTGAAGGTGAGAACTCCCTTCCAGGAGGTCCATTATACAGTTGGGCTGTGAGGTGCTCACTGAAGGGAGCCTGTTCTGCACTGTGAATGGGTGGCAGGAATCAGTTCAGAAAGGGTCATATGTGTATGGTTTCCTGTGAATGACATGTTCCTGTGAATGTTGTTTTGTGAATTTGTGTCTTGGATCTGGAGGTGCCATTATCTCTCTGTTTTTTTTTTTTGTTTTTTTTTTTTAATTTTATTATATGTTAGTCACCATACAATACATCATTAGTTTTTGATGTATTGATCCACGATCCATTGTTTTCGTATAACACCCAGTGCTCCATGCAGTACATGCCCTCCTTAATACCCATCACCGGGCTAACAAATCCCCCCTCCCCCCTCCCCTCTAAAACCCTGTTTGTTTCTCAGGTCCATAGTCTCTCATGGTTCATCTCTCCCTCCAATTCCCCCCGCCCATTTTTCCCTTCCTTCTCCTAATGTCCTCCATGTTATTCCTTACGTTTCACAAATAAGTGAAACCATAGGATAATTGACTTCCTCTGCTTGACTTATTTCACTTAGCATAATCTCCTCCAGTCCCATCCATGTTGATGGAAAAGCTGGATATTCATCTTTTCTGATGGCTGAGTAATATTCCATTGTATATATGGACCACATCTTCTTTATCCATTCATCTGTTGAAGGGCATCTTGACTCTTTCCACAGTTTGGCTATTGCGGACATTGCTGCTATTATCTCTTAAAAAATACTGAAGCCTTGAAGACTCCACCTTACTTAATATGCTGATTTCTGTTGAATCACTGGAGAAAGTTTCCTGAGTCATTCAGGTAGAGGGACAAAGGGAGATGTCTCTAGGTGGGAGAAGAGTAGATTCATAGTCAGGGGCTTCTCTCTGACATTGGATTTCCCCCTTAGATCCACAGAATGCATGTAGGGGTCAGAGCATGACTGCATGCAGCACAATATATAAAAGCAGAGTAATCTAGAAAAAACCTTTTAATAAAATGATTTTTCCCTGGATTATCTGAGAATGATTGGTCTTATCAATACTTTCTGTGTCAAAAAGAAAAAGACAGTAGCTAGCTTGTATTTGTCACCAGCTGCATACCTGGGGCATCACTTGACACTGGCTACTCATCAACTTTCACCTTCTCAACAAGTCTGCAGAGTCATTATCCTCCTTCTTACTCTGTGGTTGAAAACACAGACTCAGAGGGTCTGATGATACAGTCAAAGTCCCTCCTGGAAAGAGAGCCAGGATCCAAATCAGGATCAGAAAAACCGAGATCTGAGAGTTCTCCGTCACTTCTAATAGACACAATTCTGTGACTCTATCAATTATTCTTATTTGATGAATTAAATAACTCTTAGCAGGCAATAGAAATACTGTCCCATGTTGTGGCTCCAGCCTCCCCATCCACCTTCTCTCTGAGCTCCACTGTCAGCCTCAGCCCAAGATCTTGAACTTTATGGTCTTTGGAGGACCTTGACTGGAAAAACCTAAAGGTTAGGAAGATCTAAGTCATTTGGCATGCCTTGGCTGCTGGCTTCCTTTGGAAGTGGGATGACAGGGAGGGAAACACTGGAACTGTCAAGCAGGAGTTGGCATATTTGATTAAAGGAGGCAATCAACCCCATGCCTCCTGATTATTTATGCACAGGCCTAAGATCCACTGGCCTAGCAGTCTATTTTGTGAGGCACCTAGCCATCCCTAGACCTTGATTCTGGGAATGGTGACTTTGTGGCAGTCAACAGCTACAATTTTGAGCTCTTTGCCAGAATAAGAGGTTGAAGGAGAAATGCAAAAGGGGCCTCTAATATGAGAAGTGTCACCCTTGCCTATCCAGGATGCTTTTCATGTCAGGTGTGTGAGCTCACAGAGATTGCTCATACAGACTGTCACCATGGAGCTCCCCTAAACCACTGATCTAGCTGTAATTACATTTCATGGAGGGGTTGCATTGTCATCCTGGATGATTGCTATGACAGCATCACATCAAAGTAGGAAATCAGCTTCTGGCTTAAGAATTACTATGGCATCCCAGCTACCTAGCAAGACGCCTGGGGCTGTGGCAGCCCTGGGACAGGAGGGACAGAAATTCCGCTTGTTCCACTCTGGCCACATAAGTCAGCTGGTAGTTTTCCTTAGCCAAGAGTCATGTGGGAGACTGTAGGTGACCGTGCAGAGCCCACCTCTCTCTGAACCAGCCAACACTCTGTCTTCAAGTCTCTGGCTTGATCTCTCCCCTTAGGTACATCCTCCTGCCTCTGTCCCTCTTACAGTCTTTTTCATTGGTCTCACTATTCTCCATCTCCTGTGCAGATATTTTTTTCTCTTCTACATTTTCTCTTATTAAAACCACTGTCATGTTTTTGTTTCTTCCCCTCCCCCTCTCCCCATCACTATCCCCCACATGCACAACTGTCTAATATTTTCTTTTTTTAAGGATTTTATTTATTTATTTTTGAGACAGAGAGAAAGAGAGAGAGCACAAGCCAGGGTGGGATGGGGCAGAGGGATAGAGAGAAGCCGACTCCCCGCTGAGCAGGACACCCAATGTGGGACTTGATCCCAAGACCCTGAGTTCATGACCTGAGCTGAAGGCAGACGCTTAACCAACTGAGCCACCCAGGTGCCACCCTTGATCTTTTCTTTTCTTGCTTTCCTCATTCCTTTTTCTTACTCTCCCCCACTGGTATACTCTCTCTATTATTATTTTCTATACTTTCCTCTTTTCCACCTTTCATCTCCTAACTCTGTACTTTTTTTCTTTTCTGTCTTTTCATCTCCTGGTTTCATATTTCCCTGCCTTTCTCATTCCTCTCACTTCTAAATTCTGGCTTTCGGCCATCATGTCTGATTGAGTAATCACCCTGCATATGAGTTTATTCAACAGGTCCTAAAGAAGTCCCTCACTGCCTGGGAAGAGGAATCAAGATGAGAGGAAAAGAGGGAGAGATTCATTCACAGTCAAACCAGTAGTTTTACACATCAGAGTTCTCAGTGCTTCTGACCAAACCCAATTTACTACCGTGAAAAAACTTGAACACAGCTGGGACTCATTTAACTAGTGTCTCCTTTGGAGGGGATTTGGCAAGGATCTAGGTGTGCTCCGATCCTGATCTTCATGATTCTGCAAAGGCTCTTGCTAGGACACTTACAAACAGAGGAAAAGTTTACCTTCTTCGGGGATTCTAGGACCATCTGGGCTCAGATTTATTGGTGTTTATTTAGAACCATTACATGATCATCTCCTTCTCATTCTTGGTAATGAGCCATATATTCCTAGAAAAAAAAAAAACAAGCCAGCTTTTCTTCTTTGGCTAATTTTGCTGAGACAGTCACTGAGGATTTGGGTGAAAATTGAAGATGCTCTTCATTTCAGGAACTAGAGAATGTGTAATATTCTGGCAACTACAAGAAAAGCCCAAAAAGTGTAAAAGAGAGTTGAGAATGAATGAGGCTGTGGAGAAGGGCTCCCAAGATCAGGTCTGACATGAAAATGAGGCCATAACCAGAAGATGAGACTGCTTTATCTTCGTTCCTTTCCCGAGTTCATTGTTTCTTGTCTGGAAAACTCAGTGGCTTTTCCTGTCCCCCACTGTCCCATATATTTATCCCTGATATATACTGCAATTCTTCTTAGACATGCTGTTACTTGTTCAGGGTATACTGCTGTTTTCATTGGAAGTAGGAAGTCAGTAATACATCTGAAGAGATTTCTGTCTCTTTACAAAAGCATTATTCTGTTAGGGGTGTCTGTGTGGCTTAGTTGGTTAAGCATCCAACTCTTGATTTTGGCTCAAGTCATGATCTCAGGGTTGTGATATCAAGCCCCAGAGTGGGCTCCAAATGCTCAGCTTGGTGTCTGTTTGAGATTCTCTCTCCATCTCCCTTTGCCCTTTCCTCCACTCACATTCTCTCTAAATAAATTTTTTAAAAAATCTTAAAAAAAACATTATTCTGTCAGTAATATCACCACCAAAGATAGAATTAGTGTAGGACTTGAATTAATGTCTTTCTTGACATGAAAACTTATTCCTTCTCTCTATATAGGGAATGCTCATGAGAGTGTGTCCAAGGCTGTTAGAAGAGACCCCTTGCCCCAAGGCATAGAGGGCTGAGCTGGCCCTCCTCATTCCAGATATTCAGGCTTTAGGGATATGCTTCTTCCTGATGCCATAGTCAGTCACAACAAAAGAAGGTGCTGAGAGAATGGAGTGGAGGGTTACATCAGCTCTTATTTTTCAATGCCAGAGCATGTTATCAAGGAGATAGATGTCCAGGTATAAGAATCTGAAACCAGGATTTCTCATTGCCATGAAAACTATGGCCTCAGAATAACTTGAAGTTAAATCAACCTATTCTTCATCCCATCTTGAAATGGAGTAAGTTGTCACATGCTCATGGCTCTCACTGGCTATGAGAAACTGTAGGTCAAGGACTTGATACTGTTCTTTAAAGCAGATATAACAGGGACCAGAATGTTCCTTGAATCTTCCATTGTAAAATATCAACAATACTACCTCTATTCTCATTGTCATTCCCCTGTTCTTATAAGCCCTACAGGACCAGTAAACCAGTAGCTATCGTGGAGAAGAAGGAGCAGCCCTCAATGCGAGCTGAGCTGTGTACTCCCTCCATGTGATGCTTGTCTCTCCATTGCCTTCCCAAGAAGAAAGAACTGGCCCTCTGGGTCCTGCAGCTAACCTGGCTATGTACTGCTCTTGGTCCTCTATGTCACATCCTGGGTGAGGACCATGAGCCATGGAAGGAGCCTAAAGTAAAGAGAGATGGGAGGTGTCACTGTGAGCTAGAGGCCACCTGCCCAGTGTCTCTGCTAGTGGTTAACCCCATTCCACAATCTCAAATGACATGGATCAAGTAATTTTGCTTATTTCCAGGTCCACTGTAAAGTCAGGGAAAGTGAATAATTCCTAACAGAATGATGGGCTTTTTATTCTCAAGGAAAGTACTTGCAAAAATTTTTCTCCGCACTGGCCTCACTGGTTTTGTTACCTTGAAAACCAACCCACTGCTTTCTGTTGCTAGAGCCAGATAATTCATAAACCAACTATTGTTCATGCTTAAAAATGTTCTTTTGAATTTAGGCTGAGCTGGATCCAGAAAGAGAGGGGCTAGGAGCAGGACTGGCAGCTCAGAGTCCAGGCTTTGGTGTTGAGAGTGGCTCAGAGAAGTCCCTGGAGAAGACTTTATCCCACACAGGTCTCTAGACCATGACTTGGGTGTTCAGGCTTCAGCCATGTCAAGGGGGTTGTTCTCCTAGGAGAAACTGGTAGATGCCCAGAGAGAGAGAAAGTCAGTCAGCAGGGCCCTGAAGTGCCTATGGTCAGTGTAAATCTGTGGTCAGTTGATGGAATGGGCATGCAGACTTGACAATAACTGCTCTGCCACCTTCCCAGCATTCCACCATGCCCATGCATTCATTTATTTGACCATGTATGAGGGTCCAAGCATTGTTTAAAGTCTTGGGCTACAGAGTATTATTTACCAAAACCTTGTTCCTAAGTTCTACTCCTTGCTGCTCAACTAACTTACTATGTGACCTTGACTACATTACAAGATCATTCTGAGCCTATTTTTGTAACCAAACAGTGTGTAATAAAACCAAAGTTATGGGGAGGATTAATTGAGTTAATATATACCAAAAAGTAGTCATCATCGTGCCAAAATGGGGCAAAGGAATGATAAAGACATTAAGAGCTCTTAATACATGCTCCTGCCCTTGGAAAGCTTGCAACTTCCTGGGACTATAGCACAAAAGAGTTATGCAGCCAGGTCCCTGAATTTTGTAGTGGAAAGTGATCTAGAAACAGGCCCTGACTTCCCAACCTCCTTCATGTACCCAAGACATCCCCCAGGCTCCTACAGGCTGAATGTGTAGGGGGTGGCACCCCTTGTAATCTAGCCTACTTCTCTTCCTCAAGCTGTTTTCACAAAGTCTGACACAGCATTTCCTTCATCAGTGGGACCTATCTTATTGAAGCTTTAGTGGAAAACATTTTGTGTTGATATTTGAGAAACTTGACAAGTTACCAAGTGGGACTGTGTGTACAGTTGTGTGTGTGTGTGCTGAAAGTGCATACATACACTATACCACACACACATGCAGAAACACATGCAGAAACATACACATCATATATATATATACACACACACACATATATATATATATACATATATATACATATATATGCACGTGCACACCACACACACACACACACTCCTTTTATGTCTTTCTTCTTAGAGCATTTTACAATACCCATTGACTGCTGCCTATGAAACCTTAGCACAAATAAGATGTTGTATTTGTATCTTGATTTATTTGGAGGAAGGATTACAGGGATGCAGAGAGGTGAAGGCCAGTGACAGGGAAATGGTCAGGTAGCAGATGTTCATTATCAATGGGGAAATCAGTGAGAAAGTGAGCAGAAAAACCAGCATAGCATGTTTTTTGGGACAATGCTCCTGGGAACCATGAAGCACAAACTCTGGATGTTGTGATGCCCTCCACAATACCTCCTGCTCCTGTTCCTGCCTCAAACCAAATCACACATACCACACCACACACACACACACAATACACATACACCACACAAACACATACTCACTTACACTCCCAGTGAGTGTAGACTCTATGCAGAAAAAAAAATCATAAGATATTCCTATGAACCAAACATTGTGAGAAATCCTTTAGGGGAAGCAATGATAGGTAAAACAGTACCTGTGTTATAGGAGTTCTAAAACCAATGGGAAAGATATAAAGGTACAGAGACAACTGGCATACAAGGTAATGTATTCATAATTAAAACTGAATCATGGTAGAATTGCAGAGAGCAGCAGTGTTTAGAACAGGAACCAAAACTGCTGGCTCTGCCAATTTACTAACATGTAGAAAATCCACTCTTGGACAATTCACTCTTTAGTGCTATTGTTTTCTCATCTGTAAAATGTGGATATGGATACTTATCTTAGAGAATATCTGAAAGGAACAAATAAAAACTTCTAGGTCCTGCATTTCAACAGGCAGAATTTGAGCAAAGCTCTGGCAACATGTAGCAGCATGGGAAATAACATGAACAAAATCAAAAAAGGAAATGTGCTGCCCGTGTGGAAAGCAGACATTATTAGAGGCAGACTGTAGTGTACATATAGGGAGTGGGGAAGGGAGTAAAAAGTTAGGTTTTAACTTGACCATGAAGGACCTTGGGTGTCCTGCTAAGAAAAAAAGGAGTTGGAGAAGTTTGGACAAGGTCATGATGCCACTGGCTGAGTTCATCATCAACATGTTTCTATTACCTAGGATGGTGATTTTATTTCTCTTTAATATTAATTCAAATCTCTGTAGACAGGGTTTGCACAGCAAAAATTTGGTATAGGCTTACCTCTCCCTGCTGTTCTTCTGCCACAGATTCCTTTGTTTGTGTTAGCCGCCTGACCCTAGCAGACTCCTGGGGCATCAACCCCTTAATTAGGGACATGTTGGAGTGATTAATCAGCTGCCAGGGTGAAGGATGTGTTAGGCTTTTAGAGTCTGGCTTCATGCTTTCTTTCAACAGTTACTGGTCACTAAACATAGGCCAGACCCTGTGTAAACCCTAAGGTTATATCAGTACTTAAAGGGCTTTTCATACTGTTAAACCCCAGCTAGAGTTTTTCTGATGAGGGTTAGATCAAAATGATAAACATCTATTGGGATTAACTGAGATATAGATATAGATATAGATACAGACATAGATGTAGATTTGTGTAGATATATAGATATGTAGACAATCCAGGTGAAAAGATGGATATAAATACAGAGTTTAAAAAACAAAAACAAACTACAAGAATTAAACTGTGTTAGGACTTTCACAAGTTAGCTCCATGACTAATTACCAAGCTTCCCTGTGTCTAGTCATGGGACTTTTGATACTTAGCTTAATTTCTCTGAATCTGGTCCAAAACCTTTGGGATGTAGCAAAGCAGTTTAAGAGGGAAGTTTATAGTAATATAGACCTACCCCAAGAAGCAAAAAAAATATCAAACAACCTAACATTATACTTAAAGGAGCTAGAAAAAGAACAAAAAACAAAACCTAAAACCAGCAGAAGGAAGGAAATAATAAAGACTAGAGCAGAAATAAATTATGTAGAAACTAAAAACAAAAAACAAACACACACATACACACACAAAATGAATAAAACAGATCAATGAAACCAAGAGCTGATCTTTGAAAAAAATCAATAAAGTTGGTAAACCTTTAGCCAGACTTTTTAAGAAAAAAAGAGAAAGGGCTCAAATAAAATCACAAATGAGAAAGGAGAAATAACAGTGAACACCACACAAATACAAACAATCATAAGAGAATATTATGAAAAACTATATGTCAACAAATTGGACAATCTAGAAAAAATGGATAAATTCCCAGAAGTATATAACCTACCAAAACAGGAAGAAATAGGAAACTTGAACAGACCAAGAACCAGCAAAGAAACTGAATTGGTCATTAAAAAGCACCCAACGAACAAAAGTCCAAGGCCAGAAATCTGCACAGTGGAATTCTACTTTTAAAGAAGAGTTAATATTTTTTTTTCAGTGATCTAGGTTTTTTCAAAAATTTTATTATGTGATGTAATCACCATACATACAATCATTAGTTTTTGATGTAGTGTTCCATGATTCATTGTTTGCCTATAACACCCAGTGCTCCATTCAATATGTGCCCTCTTTAATACCCATCACCAGGCTAACTCATCCCCTCCCCCCCTCCCCTCTAGAACCCTCAGTTTGTTTCTCAGAGTCCATAGTCTCTCATGGTTCATCTCCCCCTCCGATTTCCCCCTCTTCATTTTTCCCTTCCTACTACCTTTTTTTTTTTTTTTTAACATATAATGTATTATTTGTTTCAAAGGTACAGGTCTGTGATTCATCAGTCTTACACAATTCACCGCGCTCACCATAGCACATACCCTCCCCAATGTCTATCACAGAGCCACCCCATCCCTCCCACCCCCCCACCACTCCAGCAGCCCTCAGTTTGTTTCCTGAGATTAAGAATTCCTCATATCAGTGAGGTCATATGATTGATACATGTCTTTCTCTGATTGACTTATTTCGCTCAACATAATACCCTCCAGTTCCATCCACACTGTTGCAAATGGCAAGATTTCATTCTTTTTGATGGCTGCATAATATTGCATTGTATATATATATACCACTTCTTCTTTATCCATTCATCTGTTGATGGACATCTTGGCTCTTTCCACAGTTTGGCTATTGTGGACATTGCTGCTATAAACATCGGGGTGCACATACCTCTTCAGATCCCTACATTTGTATCTTTGGGGTAAATACCCAGCAGTGCAATTGCTGGGTTGTAGGGCAGCTCTATTTTCAACTTTCTGAGGAACCTCCATACTGTTTTCCAGAGTGGCTGCACCAGCTTGCGTTCCCACCAACAGTGTAGGAGGGTTCTCCTTTCTCCGCATCTCTGCCAACATCTGTCATTTCCTGACTTGTTAATTTTAGCCATTCTGACTGGTGTGAGGTGGTATCTCATTGAGGTTTTGATTTGGATTTCCCTGATGTCCAACGATGTTGAGCACTTTTTCATGTGTCTGTTGGCCATTTGGATGTCTTCTTTGGAAAAATGTCTGTTCGTATCTTCTGCCCATTTCTTGATTGGATCATTTGTTCTTTGGGTGTTGAGTTTGATAAGTTCTTTATAGATTTTGGATACTAGCCCTTTATCTGATATGTCATTTGCAAATATCTTCTCCCATTCTGTCGGTTGTCTTTGGTTTTGTTGACTGTTTCTTTTGCTGTGCAAAAGCTTTTTATCTTGATGAAGTCCCAATAGTTCATTTTTGCCCTTGCTTCCCTTGCCTTTGGCGATGTTTCTAGGAAGAAGTTGCTTCGGCTGAGGTTGAAGAGGTTACTGCATGTGTTCTCCTTTAGGATTTGGATGGACTCCTGTCTCACATTGAGGTCTTTCAACCATTCTGAGTCTATTTTCGTGTGTGGTGTAAGGAAATGGTCCAGTTTCATTCTTCTGCATGTGGCTGTCCAATTTTCCCAACACAATTTATTGAGGAGACTTTTTGCCATTGGACATTCTTTCATGCTTTGTCAAAGATTAGTTGACCACAGTGTTGAGGGTCCATTTTTGGGCTCTCTATTCTTTTTTTTAAAAAATTTTATTGTTATGTTAATCACCATACATTACATCATTAGTTTTTTGATGTAGTGTTCCATGATTCATTGTTTCCATATTTCTATTTCTATCAGAGATAGTCAAAGTAAGACTAATTTGTTTACAAAATAAGTTTTGTCTCAATAAACTTTGCCTGAGCATTTCTATTAGTGCAGGAAGAATAGAGATTTATCATATTGACCCATTTGCAAGTCTGCTTTGCTAGTATATCTCATGTTGGACTTTTAAAAGCCTCTTGGAGCTAGGAAGCCAAGACAAGGATGTCATCAGATTTTGCCTGTGATACCTATAGATTTGGGTGAATTCCTCTCTTCTTGAGGTTCTCAAAATAACATGAAGTTCCTTGGATCTGCCAGGAAGTGAGCTTCCTTCCTTACCTGGTGAGGCTGTCAGGAACCCTGTATGCAAGGTGTTAGACTAATTTTTTCAAGGGGTTTTTATTGGCTTCATAAAGTCAACCTTAGTTCTTGGTTGATATTTCTGGTCATATCTGAGTTTATGCAGATTTCTATCAAATGTGACACTCTAGTCAAGCCTTGGTAATGTTTCTGTTTGTTTCCTGTTGCAGGAGAACAGATTCTTATTGAACTTATACAAATAACTATATTGCCATGAAAATATGAATACTCACTAAGAGTTTTGGAATTCTGGAGATGGAGGGTCAGGTAGGGAGAAAAAAAATAATCATTTCATCTTTGTTTACAAAGGTATATTTACCAAATTGCTGATGGCTTCAGAGAAAAGAGGGAAAGGTTTCCTTAAATCTGGAAAAACAAAGTATCAAAGAACCAGCAATGTGTCAAACAAAAAGTCATAAAAGTTAATAATCATCCTCATCAGTTTATTTAGTCCCATGTAACTAGTTCTCATTAATCTCAGTCTTCTGTCAGTAGTTTTATGAAGCCATGTTTCTCCATTAGAGTTTTATAAATTCTGAACCAGTTCCTTGGTATGATCTAAAAGTTATCAGAAACCTGTATTTCTTAACCTTTTCCAGAATCTCTTTGAAGATAAAGCACTTTTACAGGAACACTTTTGCAAAACCATCAGAGTAAAACAACACCTGTCTGTAAAGGCCATTGTTAAAAGTCAATAAAGGTGTTTATTGTAATGCAGTTGACAAGGAAATTTGGTTACTTCTGTAACACACAACATTTTAAAATAATGACTAGAATTATGACTAACTATTTGATTTTTTGGAATTTTATACAATTTCTGGAACACTTATATTAATAATAATATAAAACCATACAAATACAATCTAAATAGGGTTAGTATAGCTCCTTATTTAATAATGCTTCCTATGCAATTTAGCATATCAAATAAGACTAGTTTTATCATCTCTATTTTTATAAGGAGAGAGAACACATTTTTCAAGACATTCCAGAGACCATCTAAAAATTCCCAGTTGGTTTGAGGTCAAAAAGTCTAAATTTTGAATTTGATTTTTGGAAGGTTTGTCAAAAATCAAGTTTTAAAACATGTGATTAATTAAGATCATAGGTCACTTTAAAACAATGCTTAGGTATCTATTTAGCCAAAGTGACGATTAAAGATTTCACAGGTAAATATAGAAAGTTACATAATTGTAAAACCAATAGCTCTTTTTTTTATGTTTCTGATATTTTGCTTTTATTATTTACCTTTTTAAAAATTTTACTATGTTATTTTAATCACCATACATTACATCATTAATTTTTGATGTAGTGTTCTATGATTCATTGTTTGTGTATAACACCCAGTGCTCCATTTAGCACGTGCCCTCTTTAATACCCATCACCAGGCTAACCCATCCCCCCACCACCCTCCCCTCTAGAACCCTCGGTTTGTTTCTCAAAGTCCATAGTCTCTCATGGTTCCTCTCTCCCTCCAATTTCTCCCCCTTCATTTTACCCTTCCTGCTATCTTCTTCTTCTCTATTTTTTTAAAGATTTCATTTATTTATTTGATAGAGAGAGACACAGCGAGAGAGGGAACACAAGGAGGAGGAGTGGGAGAGGGAGAAGCAGGTGTCCCGTGGAGCAGGGAGCCCGATGTGGGGCTGGATCCCAGGACCCTGGGATCATGACCTGAGCCGAAGGCAGACGCTTAACGACTGAGCCACCCAGGTGCCCCTCTATTTTTTTTTTAACATATAATGTATTATTTGTTTCAGAGGTACAGATCTGTGATTCAACAGTCTTACACAATTCACAGTGCTCACCATAGCACATACCCTCCCCAATAGCTCTTTTAAGAGAGAAGACAGTTTTCTTAAGAAATCAAAGACCTGATAAAGACAATATGAAGCAAAGTAAATCATTTTGATAAAACACAAATTCTTTACTTTCTAGGCATATTACTTAAAAAGGTAAAGATAAACTTTATAATCTTACCAAGAACAGACAAATAGTCCAAGAAAACTTTGTCCTTTTAGCAGAAGAAAGAAAATTTTTTGTTCACAATTGATATTAAACTTTATTTTTAAACACCTATTTATAAGTTCATCTATTCTTAGCTAGTTTGACCACACAAGTAAAATTCTGTGTCTGTCTGTCTCTCTCTTTTCCTAACTTTCTGTCTACTTAATTTGTCCTTCATTCTTTTATTTCTCATTCTGGAACAGTTATTTTAGGAAAAGATTTCCATTTTTTTCTCTTAACAAAAATACATTTTATCTCATTCCTTTTCTTAACTAAAAATACATTCTATTTTCTTTTTTTAAAAAGATTTATTTATTTTTATTTTTAGAGAGGGAGAGAGTGTCTGCATGAACAAGGGGAGGGACAGAAGGGGAGAGAGAAAGAGGGGGAGAAACTCAAGCAGACTCCCCACTGAGTGTACAGCCTGATGTGGGCTCCATTCTATGACCCTGAGATCAGGACCAGAGCTGAAATCAAGAGTCAGACCTTTAATTGACTAAACCACCCAGGTGCTCCACATCCCATTTTCTTTGCATATGGAAACTTTTCCCTTATTATTTCTAGTAGTTAATTGCATATAGTAATTAGAATTCTTAATCCCTGCAAATGTTAATTTCTAGTGAAAACTAAGAAGTAAGCAATCATGAACTGTCTGTTATATCAGCATTCTTTAGATTGTCAAATTTATGAATAAACATAACCTCTAAAAGCACATGCTATCTCATAGCATAAGTTTTTTCAATGTGGCACAAGACTTGTACTAACAGATACATCTTTATCTTATCTGTAATAAGAAGCCAAAAGTGGATAAATCTTTGTTCAATAATTTATGTTTCTGTATTTTATCTTACTTAGAAATTATTTAGAATATTTAATGAATTTCCATCATTTAACTTAAATTAGCAAAAGCCTTGGGATTTAAGTTACCAAAGAGATTTGGAAAAGTAAGCTAACATATTTTTTAACATAATTATTGTTGAAAAGTTTACTCTAAAACTTTTATTCCACTTACATTTATTTAATTCACTTGTTCCTAACAATTATATTTAGATTACTCATGAAAATTTTATGAGACAAAGTCAGTTATCATCCCAAGGTATTTTTCTTGCTGACAAATTTTGTAATAAAGATAACGTGAGTTTATTTGACAAGTAAACCCAGGTAGAATAAAAATTGTGTGTCTGCAGTATATTTAATGCTGGTAACTCTGAAGACATGCCTATTTTAGTTAAACCAACAATCTTAAACTAGCTCTTATTTACTGAAAATTATCCCAGGTCATGTGAATTTGAAAAACATTTGAGTTTTTATTATATTTCTGAGAGTTTAAAAATATTGAATTCAATAAGTGATTTCTTTTTCTTTAAGCTAATTATAGAGCTTTTTGCAAATTAATTTTGGTAATATCATCTGGAGGAAGAAAAATATCACATATCTATAACTGTAATATACATATATAGACAGAAACAGATACCTTATAGTTATCATTCTAAAATTTGAACCATGAGTCAGGCATAATAATACAGAACTCTACAAATACCAATTAGATCCAAATTTTATTTCTGGCAATTGGAATATGTTAAGTTTACCCATTCAGCTGGCTAAAGTTGTTTACTATTTGTGGAGAAGTCTTTTAAGATTTGTAGTTGCTCTTGATAAGTAATCTTATGGAGACCCTATACTACAGTTTGGACAGGGGGCCTTTATAGAAGCTTGTATTTTATTTATGTATTTATTTACTTATAAAGATTTATTTATTTATTTGAGAGAGAGCAGAGTGCACGTGCAGGCACTCTCAAGGCGGGGAGCAGAGGTGGGGAAAGGAGCAGAGGGAAAGAATCTCAAGAAGACTCCCCACTGGGTGGAGCAAGATGGCGGAGGAGTAGGAGACCTGGATTTTGTCTCCTCTCAGGAATTCAGCTGGATAGGGATCAAACCATTCTGAACACCTACAAACTCAACAGGAGATTGAAGAAAAGAAGAGCAACAACTCTCTCATCAGAAAAGCGACCACCTTCTGGAAGGTAGGACGTGCGGAGAAGTGAATCTGAGGCGATATTCGGGAGGATAGACGGCGGGGGAGGGGCCTCCGTCGGCCCCTTCTGGCAAGTGATAGAGCCGCGGAGCACAAAATCGGAACTTTTAAAAGTCTGCTCCGCCGAGGGACGTCACTCTGGTGGCTAAGCGGGGGGTGGAAGCCTCCGGGACAGTGTGGTCTCAGGACCCTCGGGGTCACAGAAAGACCGGGGGTGCCTGAGTGTGGCAGAGCTCCCAGGTAATGGAGCGGGGAAGCCGGCTGAAGAGGCGGAGCCCAGGCGTGGGCCCTCAGCTCGGGGTGGCCATAAACCGTGATCCGCGGCACAGTGGGGACCCTGCTCCTCCAGCAGGGACCCAACAAGCGGCAGATCCAGGGAGACTCACCTTCCTTCCCCAGGGGGAGCCGCGCGGGAGTGCACCACAGGGATCTGCTGGGTTTGGAGACTCCACCCGGGGTCAGGTGCCAGAGATAGAAACGCGCGGTCACAGGCCGGGTGAGCACGGAGTGTGGCCGGAGACCGGGGAGATGGGAGTGACTGACAGCTTTTCTCTGGGGGCTCACTGAGGAGCGGGGCCCCGAGTTCTCGGCTCCTCCGGGGCAGAGATTGGAGGCCGCCATTTTCACTCTCCGCCTCCAAAGCTGTACGGAAAGCTCGCAGGGAACAAAAGACCCGGAGCGCAAACCCCAGCAGATTATTTAGCCGGGAGGGGGCAAGGGCGGGACAATTCCGCCTCCGGCAGAGACATTTGGAAACCACGGCAACAGGCCCCTCCCCAGAAGACCAGCGAGAACAGCCAGCCAAGACCAAGTTTACCGATCAATGAGAACGGCAGAACTCCAGCACTAGGGGACTACTGCTCGTAGAATTCACGGCTTTTTTACCATGATTCTTTAGTCTTTTAAAGTTAATTTTTTTAACTGTCTTTTTGTCTTTTTATTTCTTTTTGAATTTTTCTTTTTCCCTTTTTCAACCAACATCTTATCAATCCCTTTAAAAAAAAAAAAAAACATTTTTATTTTTCATTTTTAGAGTCATATTCTATCCCTTCATAGTAGTTACCCATATTTTTGGCTTATATATGTAAGTTGTTCTCTCTTTAAAATTTTGAGATAGTTTCTTCTAACAGATTAAAATATACCCTAAATCTCTGGTATATGGTGTTTTCTATTACGCTGCCTGATCACATCCTCTCCCTTTTTTTTCTTTTTCTTTTTTCTTTTTTTTTTAAATCCTCTTCTTTCTTTTTTCAAACAACTTCTTATCAATTCCTTTTATAAAATTTTTTATAATTTCCATTTTTACAGTCATATTCCATCCCTTCATCATATCAACCCTTATTTTTGTACATATAAGTTTTTCTTTCTTTAAAATTTTGGGAGGTACTTTCTTCTAAAAGACCAAAATACACCCCAAATCTAGTGTGTGGCACTGATCTATATACCAGCCTGATCATATTTGATCATATTCTGGTTTTTCTTTTGTTGTTGTTGTTTTGTTTTGTTTGTTTTTGTTTTTATCTTTATCTTTTTCTTTTTTTTCTTTTTCTTTTTTCTCTCCCTTTCTTATCCCACTGCTTCAGGTCTTTTCTGATTTGCTTAGAGTATATTTTCTGGGGACGTTGTTACTCTGCTAGCATTTTGTTCTCTCATTAATCTATTCTCCTCTGCACAAAATGACAAGACGGAAAAAATCACCTCAACAAAAAGAACAAGAGGTGGTACCGACTGCCAGGGACTACTCAGTACAGACATTGGTACAATGTCAGATCTAGAGTTCAGAATCATCACTTTAAAGATACTAGCTGGGCTTGAAAAAAATATGGAAGTTATTAGAGAAACCCTTTCTGGAGAAGTAAAAGAGCTAAAATCCAACCAAGTAGAAATCAAAAAGGCTATTAATGAGGTGCAATCAAAAATGGGGGCGCTAACTGCTAGAATAAATGAGGCAGAAGAGAGAATCAGTAATATAGAAGACGAAATGACGGAAAATAAAGAAGCTGAGAAAAAGAGAGATAAACAACTAGTGGATCACCAGGGCAGAATTCGAGAGATAAGCGATACCATAAGACAAAACAACATTAGAATAATTGGGATCCCAGAAGAAGAAGAAAGAGAGAGAGGGGCAGAAGGTATAATGGAGCAAATTATAGCAGAGAACTTCCCTAATTTGGGGAAAGAAACAGGCATGAAAATCCAGGAAGCACAGAGAACCCGTCTCAAAATCAATAAAAATAGGTCAACTCCCCAACATCTAATAGTAAAACTTATGAGTCTCAGAGACAAAGAGAAAATCCTGAAAGCAGCTCGGGAGAAGAGATATGTAACCTACAAGGGTAGAAACATTAGATTGGCAACAGACCTATCCACAGAGACCTGGCAGGCCAGAAAGGACTGGCAGGATATATTCAGAGCACTACATGAGAAAAATATGCAGCCAAGAATACTCTATCCAGCTAGGCTGTCATTGAAAATTGAAGGAGAGATAAAAAGCTTCCAGGACAAACAAAAACTAAAGGAATTTGCAAACACAAAACCAGCCCTACAGGAAATCTTGAAAGGGGTCCTCTAAGCAAAGAGAGACCCTAAAAGCAACATAGACCAGAAAGGAACACAGACAATATATGGTAACAGTCACCTTACAGGCAATACAATGGCACTAAATTCCTATCTTTCAATAGTTACCCTGAATGTAAATGGGCCAAATGCCCCAATCAAAAGACACAGGCTATCAGACTGGATTAAAAAACAAGACCCATCGATATGCTGTTGCAAGAGACTCATTTTAGAACCAAAGACACCTCCAGATTGAAAGTGAGGGGGTGGAAATCCATTTACCATGCTAATGGACACCAAAAGAAAGCTGGGGTGGCAATCCTTATATCAGACAAATTAGATTTTAAACCAAAGACTGTAATAAGAGATGAGGAAGGACATTATATCCTACTTAAAGGATCTATCCAACAAGAAGATCTAACAATTGTAAATATCTATGGCCGTAACATGGGAGCAGCCAATTATATAAGGCAATTAATAACAAAAGCAAAGAAACACATCGACAACAATACAATAATAGTGGGGGACTTTAACACCCCCCTCACTGAAATGGACAGATCGTCTAAGCAAAAGATCAACAAGGAAATAAAGACTTTAAATGACACACTGGACCAAATGCACTTCACAGACATATTCAGAACATTGCATCCAAAGCAACGGAATACACATTCTTCTCTAGTGCCCATAGAACATTCTCCAGAATAGATCACATCCTAGGTCACAAATCAGGCCTCAACCGGTACCAAAGATTGGGATCATTCCCTGCCTATTTTCAGACCACAATGCTTTGAAACTAGAACTCAATCACACGGGGGAAGTTGGAAAGAACTCAAATACATGGAGGCTAAAGAGCATCCTACTGAAGAATGAATGGGTCAACCAGGAAATTTAAGAAGAATTAAAAAAATTCATGAAAACCAATGAAAATGAAAACACAACTATTCAAAATCTTTGGGATGCAGCAAAGGCAGTCCTAAGAGGAAAGTATATAGCAACACAAGCCTTTCTCAAGAAACAAGAAAGGTCTCAAGTACACAACCTAACCCTCCACCTAAAGGAGCTGGAGAAAGAACAGCAATTAAAGCCTCAACCCAGCAGGAGAAGAGAAATAATAAAGATCAGAGCAGAAATCAATGAAATAGAAACTAAAAGAACAGTAGAACAGATCAATGAAACTAGGAGCTGGTTCTTTGAAAGAATTAACAAGATTGATAAACCCCTGGCCAGTCTTATCCAAAAGAAAAGAGAAATGACCCAAATCAACAAAATCATGAATGAAAGAGGAGAGATCACAACCAACACCAAAGAAATACAAACAATTATTAGAACATATTATGAGCAACTCTATGCCAGCAAATGAGATAACCTGGAAGAAATGGATGCATTCCTAGAGATGTATCAACTACCAAAACTGAACCAGGAAGAAATAGAAAACCTGAACAGACCTATAACCACTAAGGAAATTGAAGCAGTCATCAAAAATCTCCCAACAAACAAAAGCCCAGGGCCAGATGCCCTCCCAGGGGAATTCTACCACACATTTCAAGAAGAATTAATACCTATTCTGCAGAAACTGTTCCAAAAAATAGAAATGGAAGGAAAACTTCCAAACTCATTTTATGAGGCCAGCATTACCTTGATCCCCAAACCAGACAAAGACCCCATCAAAAAGGAGAATTACAGACCAATATCCCTGATGAACATGGATGCAAAAATTCTCACCAAAATACTAGCCAAAACGATCCAACAGTACATTAAAAGGATTATTCACCACGACCAAGTGGGATTTATCCCTGGTCTGCAAGGTTGGTTCAATATCCACAAATCAATTAATGTGATACAATACATTAACAAAAGAAAGAACAAGAATCATATGATCCTCTCAATAGATGCAGAAAAAGCATTTGACAAAGTACAGCATCCTTTCTTGATCAAAACTCTTCAGAATATAGGCATAGAGGGTACATACCTCAATATCATAAAAGCCATCTATGAAAAACCTACAGCGAATATCATTCTCAATGGGGAAAAACTGAGAGCTTTCCCCCTAAGGTCAGGAACGTGGCAGGGATGTCCACTATCACCACTGCTATTCAACATAGTATTGGAAGTCCTAGCCACAGCAATCAGACAACAAAAAGAAATCAAAGTCACCCAAATCGGCAAAGAAGAAGTCAAACTCTCACTCTTTGCAGATGATATGATACTTTATGTGGAAAACCCCAAAGACTGCACCCCAAAACTGTTAGAACTCATACAGGAATTCAGTCAAGTGGCAGGATATAAAATCAATGCACAGAAGTCAGTGGCATTCTTATACACCAACAACAAGACAGAAGAAAGAGAAATTAAGGAGTCGATCCCATTTACAATTGCACCCAAAATCATAAGATACCTAGGAATAAATCTAACCAAAGAGGCAAAGGATCTGTACTCAGAAAACTATAAAATACTCATGAAAGAAATTGAAGGAGACACAAAGAAATGGAAAAACGTTCCATGCTCATGGATTGGAAGAACAAATATTGTGAAGATGTCAATGCTACCTAGAGCAATCTACACATTCAATGCAATTCCCATCAAAATACCGTCCACTTTTTTCAAAGAAATGGAACAAATAATCCTAAAATTTGTATGGAACCAGAAAAGACCCTTCAAAACCAGAGGAATGTTGAAAAAGAAAAGCAAAGCTGGCAGCATCACAATTCCGGACTTCCAGCTCTCTTACAAAGCTGTCATCATCAAGACAGTATGGTACTGGCACAAAAACAGGCACAAATCAATGGAACAGAATAGAGAGCCCAGAAATGGACCCTCAACTCTATGATCAACTAATCTTTGACAAAGCAGGAAAGAATGTCCAATGGCAAAAAGACAGTCTCTTCAACAAATGGTGTTGGGAAAATTGGACAGTCATATGCAGAAGAATGAAACTGGACCATTTCCTTACACCACACACGAAAATAGACTCCAAATGGTTGAAAGACCTCAATGTGAGACAGGAGTCCATCAAAATCCTAAAGGAGAACACACACAGCAACCTCTTCGACCTCAGCCGAAGCAACTTCTTCCTAGAAACATCGCCAAAGGCAAGGGAAGCAAGGGCAAAAATGAACTATTGGCACTTCATCAAGATAAAAAGCTTTTGCAAAGCAAAGGAAACAGTCAACAAAACCAAAAGACAACCGACAGAATGGGAGAAGATATTTGCAAATGACATATCAGATAAAGGGCTAGTATCCAAAATCTATAAAGAACTCATCAAACTCAACACCCAAAGAACAAAGAATCCAATCAAGAAATGGGCAGAAGATACGAACAGACATTTTTCCAAAGAAGACATCCAAATGGCCAACAGACACATGAAAAAGTGCTCAACATCGTTGGACATCAGGGAAATCCAAATCAAAACCTCAATGAGATACCACCTCAGACCAGTCAGAATGGCTAAAATTAACAAGTCAGGAAATGACAGATGTTGGGGGGGATGCGGAGAAAGGGGAACCCTCCTACACTGTTGGTGGGAATGCAAGCTGGTGCAGCCACTCTGGAAAACAGTATGGAGGTTCCTCAAAAAGTTGAAAATAGAGCTACCATATGATCCAGCAATTGCACTACTGGGTATTTACCCCAAAGATACAAAAGTAGGAATCCGAAAGGGTATGTGCACCCTGATGTTTATAGCAGCAATGTCCACAATAGCCAAACTGTGGAAAGAGCCAAGATGTCCATCGTAGGATGAATGGATAAAGAAGAGGTGGTATATATCTACAATGGAATATTATGCAGCCATCAAAAAGAATGAGATCTTGCTATTTGCAACGACGTGGATGGAACTGGAGGGTATTATGTTGAGGGAAATAAGTCAAACAGAGAAAAACATGTATCATATGACCTCACTGATATGAGGAATTCTTAATCGCAGGAAACAAACTGAGGGTTGCTGGAGTGGGGGGTGGGGTGGGAGGGATGGGGTGACTGGGTGATAGACACTGGGGAGGGTATGTGCTCTGGTAAGCGCTGTGAATTGTGCAAGACTTTTGAATCTCAGATCTGTACCTCTGAAACAAATAATGCAATATATGTTAAGAAAAAAAAAAAAAAAGAAGAAGAAGAAGGTAGCAGGAGGCGAAGAATGAAGGGGGGAAATCGGAGGGGTAGACGAACCATGAGAGACGATCGGCTCTGAAAAAGAAACTGAGGGTTCTAGAGGGTAGGATGGGTTAGCCTGGTGATGGGTATTGAGGAGGGCACATTCTGCATGGAGCACTGGGTGTTATGCACAAACAATGAATCATGGAGCACTACATCTAAAACTAATGATGTTATGTATGGAGATAATATAAGAATAAAAAAATTAAAAAATAAATAAAAAGAAACCTCTCCTTAACTCTTAAAGGTATTTCAGATTTTGCTGCCAGACAATGCTGTCCAAAAAAGATCCTTAGACATTCTGGCCCAAGTTGTTCTTGGTAATAGGAAAGCTCTTGATTACCTAAGAAGTAAGAAGGCCAACACTCTTACTGTACTTGCAATAACACCTCCAAGGAAACTCAATTATACAAGGTCACTAAGCAAGACACTTGGCTTAAAAGGTAACTCCTTTAGCAGGGTCTTTCTTTGATATATTTTATTTTGATTGGCTTGGTTCTTGGGGCCATGGCTTCAAAGTGCACTCTAAACATTGGAAATTATCCTGTTCACAATAACTGTAATAATGTCCCTGGTGTGTTGTATACTTTCAAAAGCTTCAAGTTCATATTCATAATCACCACCAAGCAAATGATCTCCCTAAGACTGGAATGTCAAAAAAGCAATGTAGAAAATTACCAACTTAAAAATGTGAACCTAAAGCCATGACCTGTGAATATCACAGAGGTTAAGCAAAAATGTCATGACCTATGGGTACCACATGAAAGGAAAAACAAAAACCATGTAAACTTCAGTTATGGTAACTAAGGGTAGTGCTAATGCCTTAAACTTTTTCACATCTGTCAGTTTAGCTGAAAGTCTGATCAAAAGTAGGGAATTGTTAAAAAGAACCCCACACGTCCAAATGGATTCACTTATGTTAAGGATCTGTTCCAGCAAACCAAGACTTAATGCCTAACCTAACTATAGTTTTAGCCACCCCCCTCGCCCCCGTCTATAAATGTGATCATTAACCAGTCAACACAGGATTTCCTGGTCAGCACTGGGAAATTTACTGATAGACTCCTTCTGTTCCATCTAAGAGAACAACCTTGCCTAATACAAGACATCTTTGCTAATATTTTTTTTCCACTCCTTTTCTGTCATTAACCTTTCCTTTTCTGTGGTTTGACAGAGATTCTTTCTAATTGCTAGATAGATCATTGCCTAATTCATGAGTCAATTAATAAAAGCAATTAAATCTTGAAATTTATTCAGTTGAATTTTTGTTATTTAATAGGACTTATACCCAGTTAAGTGAATCCCCATGGCCTTGGTTTCATGAATGGTGTTCTAACATGTCAGGCACAGGTTGGTTCCCATCTCAATCAATTATCCATTACACTTGACTTTCACCTGCAGAAACTACTAAAATCTCTTCTAGACTTTAGAACCAGCTTTGACTATAGGCAGAATGTCAGGTATTGACTAGCTCCATACCAGGGGCTCAGCCCAAAGGGCTGATCTTGTCCTTGTTATTAGCCCAATCCTCATCCAGAGTGCAGGATCAACAACTATAACTCTTTCTGTTTGGTAAGTCCACCCTGGGCCCCAATTGTTACGAATACATTTCTATCCTAGTCTCTGCTCTAGTAAACCTATCCTAGAGCCCTCTTAGGTTTGAGGCCTATACTCCCCCAAATCAGAGGGGAGTAATTTGTATTTCAGGAAGACAGCTGGAATCCTGATTTATGTGGACAGGCTCCCATGAGGTCATCTTTACCTGTACTTTTGAGTCTTGCTCATGTGTTAGGGGATTCTCTGCCACTTTATCTGGACTGTCATTTGACCTGATTGTTTACCTGTCCCTACATTGCCATATCTACAAGGATGTTCGTCCTGGCCAGAAAGTTGGGATTCTCCATTTATAACAACAGTCGGGTCAATCTCCCTCAATTCCTGTTCCACCTAAGTGGGAGGGTCTAAGTAAAATATCTGATTTGGACCTCTATTTGCTCTGTTTCTAGCTTACCAGTTCTTATGATTACTATCCAAGAGCTAACCAATTAAGACAACTGCAGTGTCTATCTGACTTTTTTAATGTTGGACAATTTTCTTTTAATTCCTTTCATCACACATGCCCCCAATAGCTCTAACTTGCCCTGGCCTTGCTTTGCCATTCAAGACAATCAGTCCTTTTATGCAAAAGATTGCTGAAATAAAGAAGTATCTATAGACAATGGTGGTGACTTCAGGTGAGATGGTATAGGCTTGTAAGCCCCTTGCAGGCCCAGATCATTTGAGGACTGCACTGAGGTTAAGGACGGCCAGGCAGGCCTGGGCCAGGAGGAGAAAATGTTCTCTTCCCCTTATCTCATGTTGCAAGTTCTAAATGCCTGGATCAGCAGGAAGTGGCTCTTGCCTAGCTTAAAGTGTATCTTTCTAAACAGAAGTGTTCTTTCTAAAGACAAAGAACATGTTGTCTCCAAAGGAAGGATGGCTAAGAGAATTCTTTATTCTGCAAGCATAAACAGGATGTATTTTGTTCTTATTGAATTTCGTGTATCTTACTTCACGGATGTTGGGTTGATACTTTAAGTATACATTGTTATGTTTATCTGATCTCTGCAAGTATATAGCTACGTGAGAAATAAACAGCAGTATGCAGTTGCAAGTGCTGCCTTTGCTCTGCATCCCCTGTGTCCTGGTGATTTCGTAGACCCTTACCCAGGGACCCCAACGCACTAGACGTTGACAGTCAGGCATATTGGACCTCTGCCCTGTCACTCTTTCTCTACTCCACATCTTTAAAACCACACAGTAAATTTCAGAGATGTAGATTTATTGCTCATCCCCATTGAAAAGTAGCCATGGGAAATGAAAATAAAGAACAATAGGCTCAGTGTTGTGTCAGAAACATTTTTAACACACTATAATGACACCTTTGATAACAGGCAAGCCTAGTTAGCATCTTCTCTTCAAATATTATAATTACCTAGCAAGAGGGAAAAGCCTTGCCAGAATAAAACACCTCCTGGAAAACAATTTCACACTAGAATAAATAGAGGAGAGCTAAAATAATAAATGCATTACATTGTTTCATTTTTAACCCACAACTTGATATATTAAAAAATAACAAATTAATTTCAGCATTGACTGACACATATCCTGTTTAGCAAAATCAGAAAAAGAGGAGAAAGAGGTCTAGGAATGGAAGAAATTCCACAACGATAAATATCTAATGTCAGACTTTCATTCAACCTAAATATCTAATGTCAGACTTTCATTCAACCACAGGCTTTTGACAGACAGACACTGCCAACTTGGTTACATCTGAGTGAACAGTGGAAAAAGGAAAGATACAGAAGAACACTACAAGAAGAAGAAAGAAAAAAAAAAACAGGTAGCTACAGTAGGTGGTTATAAAACAAAGAAGCAAAACATACAAATGTACAGATATTTTTCAACAAAGAATTTCTCTGTAAGATTGTTAGGTTCCTGTTTTAGCATCTGGTTTGACATCTTGAAAAGGTGTCTGGTTTTCAGTGAGAAATCAAAACAAAAGCCAGGATATCACTCTCATTTTGCAAGAGAAAGCTGGGTTATTTTACTCATGCTATGCTCAGTGGATGGGCTTACTGAACAATGCTGATGTTAATGGATTCAGAGATATCTGTTGGGAAAATACTTCCATCCTAAGGAAATTGGATGTTAATGCCTTCAGACCCACATTGAGTAGGGGAAATACTAAGGTCTTTTACTTTTGAAATTCTGGGACCAAATCTGTATTTGCTAGACTTGCTCCTGGGCCCTCCTAGGAGTTGCGACAACAAAATAGGTATCCTGTGAAGTACCAAACCATATTCTGGACAATGGAGGTTTCATAATAAACCAGGATGGCTTTGCTCTCTGTTGAAGATAGCAGATAAGATGTTTACAGGAATAGATAGAACACCTGATCTCAGATTCCCCATTTTTGTTGTTGTTGTTTAATGCATTAAATTCTATGTTTTTGCATGAAAAAAGCAGATAAGGGCCACATTCCACTTATAAGTTGTGTAGCAAACCAACCTTAATACTTAGTAGCCTTAAACAACAACCATTTTACTGCTTATAGTTTTACGTTAGAAACATGGTACAGCAGAGATAGCATTACTCTGCTCTATGATGACTGGGGCAACAGGTGAAGTGGTTGAAAAAGCTGGCCTGGAGCAACTTAACTGGCACCATCTGATCCTAGCTGCTGGCTGGCCTTGTTTCTTGTAGATGAGGAGTCTACTGGGCCTGGAAGGTCTAAGAGGGCTTCTCCACTCATCTGTTTTTCAGGAAAGCATGGATGTGTATGGAAGGTAAATTTTTTCCTCTACTCTTTTAGGTACTGTTGCCTGTGTCTATTAATTAAACTGGCATAAAACAGATTGACAGGAAAAAATAGTAATTTCATATGTATGGGAACCATACATAGATATGGGAGGTTCAAAGAGATTCCTGTAATTGAGGCTTGTATGCCATCTTGTGCTAAGGAGAAAGAGGTAGGTGTCTGGAACTTCAAAGAGAAAAAAAGACAATTACAGAAAGATGAAAGGAGCAAATGTTTGGTGAGCAAATGTTTGGTGAACAAATATTTGCCGTGATATACAGAGACAATGGGACAGAGAGGAATTTGAACAAAAAGACCCTACTAAGCTCACCCTAGCTTACCATACTGTAGAGCAGCTTTGACATAAACATTAAGTTAAAAGCACTCCAAACTCTGTAGATTCATAAAAAGCACTTTACCTACCCCTCGACAGCCTGCTTGTACCAGGAAGAGAGCTATTAACAGAGATTCTTCTTTACCTATGAAATTATCGACATAATAGGGCAACCTTTATTTTCTAAGCATCTTCTTTCTCCTTCCTGCTATCCTCAGAGTCCTATCCCTCTCTTTAGCTCAAACAAGTATCATGTTGCCTGTCTTTGGAATTTCCATGTCTGTGTGGTTCCCCATATGTATGTGATTAAATTTGATTTTTTTCCTGTTAATTTGTCTCATATCAATTTGATTCTTAGTCTAGCTAAAAGACCTTGAAAAGTAGAGGAATTCTTCCTCCCCAATGACACCGAGCCCATAATCTGTATTTATTTTTGTTGATAGCTCTCTTTCTGGACCTGGTCCTCTATCTAAATTTTTGTAGGCAGTTAAGTGGGAGATAAACAAACAAACAAACAAAACCTCTTCCTGAGTCTTTTGGTGCTTGATTGTCTTCAGCTCAAAATAATCTGTATGCCAATGGAATATTATGCAGCCATCAAAAGGAATGAAATCTTAAAAAAAAGGGTAATGAAATCTTGCCATTTGCAACAACATGGATGGAACTGGAGGGTATTATGCGAGCGAAATTAAGTCAATCAGAGAAAGACATGTATCCTATGACCTCACTGATATGAGGAATTCTTAATCTCAGGAAACAAACTGAGGGTTGCTGGAGTGGTGGGGGGTGGGAGGGATGGGGTGGTTGGGTGATAGACATTGGGGAGGGTATGTGTTATGGTGAGCTCTGTGAATTGTGTAAGACTGTTGAATCACAGACCTGTACCTCTGAAACAAATAATACATTATATGTTTAAAAAAAAGAAGAAGATAGTAGGAAGGGTAAAATGAAGGGGGGGAAATCGAAGGAGGAGAGGAACCATGAGAGACTATGGACTCTGAGAAACAAATTGAGGGTTCTAGAGGGGAGGTGGGTGGGGGGATGGGTTAGCCTGGTGATGGGTATTAAAGAGGGTATGTATTGAATAGACCACTGGGTGTTATATGCAAACAATGAATCATGGAACACTACATCAAAAACTAATGATGTAATGTATGGTGATTAACATAACATAATAAAAATAAAAAAAAAATAATCTGTATGCCAAAGTGGCACATTCTTAGGACACTTGTTCTGAACTCTGTTACCTGAAACAGATAGGACTTGCCAGGCATCATTCTCTCTCTACAGGACATCTCTACGTACCTACCTTGGGCTTCTTAATAGGTGTGTCAGGGTAGTTCAGCAAGCATTCTAACAGACAGGAAGTAGAAGCTGCCAGTCTTTTAAGACTTATGCCTGGAAATTTGCACAGAGCAAATATCTACCACATTGATTGGGCTAACCAGTCACATAGCCCACTCAGATTCAAGGGAAGAGGAATTAGACTTCATCTCTTAGTTGGAGAAGTAGCAAAGACTTTGTAGCTATCTTTCATCTGCCACAGGTCATAAGATATTGGTGAGGAAACAAGAGGAATAATTTAGTCATCTTCCTGATTTTGCTAAAAAATATAACTATCCAAAGATGTTCTCTGACAATTGTTTGTCACAAATTGCACAGTTGCATTTGCCTCAGGTGGTAAGTGAACACAGGGAGAACACAACCTCCTTGGCTAATTTTCAAGGAGGCAAAAACCAGAGAATCAGCTCCTGTGTTGACAATCCAGGGCCTCTGAGATGGGGCAGAATATAAGACCAAGGAGTCCATTTGTTTTTCTGAAGAAACACACTCCAGATGCCCTCACCTAATTATTCTCCACCATCATCCTTAGGAAGGAAAATTGTACAAACAGCTAAACTTAGAACCAATTAACAATAAAATTACTTTATATTTACACAGCATTTATAGTCCTTAAAAGAATAAATGCACCTGTATTTGTGCTGTGAATGAGGATATTTTACATTTAAGAAAACTGAAACTCCAAGATAATGGAAGGCTTGTTCACCTTAGAGACTAAAGGTTGCCCTCCAAGCCAAGACAAAAAACCTGGCTCAGACATAGAGAGAGCCCAGTGCTCTTCTGTGTCAGAGTCCTCTATAAACTCCTCTATAAACCTTCTTCTCAATTCTGTATTAATCTAGGTCTGTGCTATGTTCCAGTGCCTTAATACATTGCCTCCTCTGGAGCCCTAAATTTGCTAGTCCCTGAGTTACAGTTCCCAGGGGTTTGCTTCATTCATATTCTTTCCTCTTTTGAGATAGTCATTTCTGATTCCTCAATCTGACCTGTTAGTTACTGAAAGCAGGAGACCATTTGTCATTTTAATGTGTTCTTCAGTAGCCTCTACCTTATAAGTGCTTTTGGATAAGAGACCCAAGAAATGATTACTTCCTGCAACTGACTGTGTTCATGGGACTTTTTTTTTTTCAAGATTTTATTTATCCATTCATGAGAGACAGAGAGAGAGATGCAGAGGCAGAGGGAGAAGCAGGCTCCCCGTGGAGCAGGGACCCCGATGCAGGACTCGATCCCAGGACCCTGGGACCATGACCCGAGCTGAAGGCAGACGCCCAACCAACTGAGCCACCCAGGCGTCCCTCATGGGACTTTTTTAATGTAACACATAGGGTTTCTGCTAAATCATCTGTCTGGTAGTTGTGTTGCAATCAACACCCTCTTCTCTGCCTCCTTCCAGACTGGGGGTAAGATTGACCCAGTATATTCTGGTTCTTGCTTCTTTTTTTTTTTTTTTTTTTTTTGTGGATAAAAATCTACTGTAAGTGTTCCAGTTCCTTGAGGAATAACTTGAGTTGAGTAAGAGCAGAAAGGAGTATCCCACTGTCTGTACCTTCTGACATCTTCTCCCCTGAATTATTTCTTTCCACAGTCAAATTCTTCAGCTAAAGGAGCACGGTCCTGCTGTTCCAGTTGATAAAGCATTCTCTGTTGTGTACCAACCTTCTAACCAATCAGACAACCATGAATGAAACTATTTTGAAGTTTTCTACAGAGACTAGGCAATATTTTAACCCATATTCTCAGGGCTCAGGCAATAGGACATCTCATCATAGAAACTGCCTCTGGTTCCCTCAGGCTGGTGTGGGTGACAGTAAGTGCAAATCAGGAAGAGGTCAATGACACAGACCCCAAGGTACTGGTGTTGCAGCTACTTCAATCTCTGGAAGTTCTGACTTAAAGGAACTCTGACATGGTAGACAAAGAACACTGGATCCAGGATCAGAAAGCATGGGATCTTATCTCACTTTTTTCCTCCAATAGTGTATTGTGAAATTTTTGAACATACAAAAAAAAAAAATGTTTTACATTGAAAACTCATATACCCATCAGCTTGATAATCATCATTTTATGCTACTTTCTTTAGTATAGCACTCTATATCTACAACTCTATCCAAAAAATCAATCTTTTTTATGAATTTCAAGGTAAATTTCAGACATCAGTAGACTTTTTTCAAACTTTTGCTTATATATCATTAATATTTGTTCAATTTTTTTGCTATTTATTTTTAGAACATACAACAAAATATACAAATATTTAGTGAACCATTAGATAAGTTTTGACAAATGTATGTAATCCAAGTCTTTATCAAGATATAAAATATCATGACATCGTGTTTTCGTTTTCTAGGGCTGCCATAACAAATTACCATGAACTGGGTGGCTTAAAAAAATAGGAACATATTCTCTTACATATTTCTGAATGTAGTTCAATAATCTAAAATCCCCAAATCAAGATGTCATTAGGGCCATGCTCCCTCTGAAAGCTCTAGAGAAGAATCGTTCCTTGCCTCTTTCTAGCTTCTGGTGGTTGCTGGCAACCCTTGGTATTCCTTGGTTTGTAGGCATTTCTGCCTCCATCTTTACATGGCCACGTGTGTGTGTGTGTGTGTGCACATGTGCATGTGTATGTGTCTCCAAGTTTCTCTCTTCTTATAAGGATACCAGACAATATGCATTGGATTTAGGGCCCCCCTATTCCAGTATGGAATAAAACTTGATTACATCTACAAAGACCATATTTTCAAATAAGGTTACATTCACAGTTACCTTATGTTAGGACTTCAACATGTTTTAGGGGAACACAGTTTAACCCACTATACCCCAGAAAGGTACTTGGTGTCCCTTTTCAGTCAATTCTCACCCCCTTATTCCAGAGGAAACCACTATTTTGATTAATTCACCATTAATTGTGACTGTTTCTAAAACTTCATATAAATGAAATATAGTGCATTCACTTTTGTATAAACATTCTTTCACTCAGATATGGTTTTTGAACCTCATTTATATTGCTGTGTGCATTATTGGTTCATTCTATTTTTACTGCTAAATAGTATTTCATTGTATAGATATACCACAATGAGTTCATCCATTCTTCTTTGATGAACACCTAGGTTGTTTCTACTTTGAAGAGTCTTATGAATAAAGCTGCTATGAACTTTATACTAGTCCCTTTGAAGACATGTTTTCATTTCTTTTGAATAAAAGAGAAATTGTAATGTCAATTATCTCTCCTCAAAATATATTATTTACTGTATTCTGTCACATTTCTCACTATCTTCTGAAATTATCATGTTATTTTTCTCCTACATTCTGTTGATATAATGAATTACAATGTTTACTTTTTAATCGTTAAACCAATTTTGTATTCCCACTTGCTAAGTGGAATAAACCTTACTTAGCCACAATGTATGATACATTTTGTGTATTATTAGACTTGATTTCCTAATATTTTGTTAAGAGTTTTTCATGTATGTTTTAAGAAACGTTAGTAATAACTTTCTTTCTCCTTTTCTTTCTCCTTCTCTTCCTCTCCTCCCCTTCTTCCTCCTCCTCTTCCTCTTCTTCTTCCTCCTCCTTTTCTTCCTGCCTCATTTTTCTCTTCTTCCTCTTTCTCCTCCATCTCCTCCTTCTTTTCTTCCTCCTCTTCCTCCCGCCTCATCCTCCTGCTCCCCTTCTCCTTTTCCTTCCTCTTCTCCTTCCTCTCCTTCTCCTCCCCCTACCCTTCCTCCTCTTCCTCCCCCTCCTCCTCCTCCTCCTCCTCCTCCTCCTCCTCCTCCTTCTTCTTCTTCTTCTTCTTCTTCTTCTTCTTCTTCTTCTTCTTCTTCTTCTTCTTCTTCCTCCTCTTCTTCTTCCTCTTCTTCTTCTTCTTCCTTCTTCTTCTTCTTCTTCTTCTTCTTCTTCTTCTTCTTCTTCTTCTTCTTCTTCTTCTTCTTCTTCTTCCTCTTTTTTATTTTCTCCTAGTCTTTGTCAGGTTTTATTATGCTTATAATAATCCCCTAAAATGTGTTTAGTAGTTTTCTACTTTCTCTATTATTTTAAGGTATTTGGGTAAAGTCAGTGTTATTTGTTCTTTGCATGTGTTTGGTCACTACTGTATGCATTTAGTCCTTACAGATACCCTGTAAGGGAAAAATTTTTTTAGTGAGGAATCTGAAGCTTTAAAGTGCTGGCAAATTTGTTTAGCATCATATGGCACTTGTGTCAGAATGAACTTTGAGACTTGTATGACTCAAAGCCCTAGTCATATTTATTTTGTGTTCCCACAAGAACATTGTGGGCTCCTCAAAGTCTCATTGACTGCTTGAGGCCAAGTCAAGTCAAGTGTATACCTTCCTTGGTTAAGTGTATAAACTGCTAGGTTCTTCTCTGAAAGGCCTTAAGTGTCTCTTTATAAGCAGGGAAACAGTCTCTAACCAGAACCAAAGGGCTTCTCTTGGTTAGGGAAGATCTTACAGAAACTAGTAGATCTGTTTTATTAATAGCAAAATGCATGAAGCCTCTCACATATGAAGAATAAATAGTTCTGCTTGTCCATTTACTTTCCCAGACTCTAGGTGGGAACTTTTTTGTGCCCTCTCTGAAGAGTTCCTGGGGGAAGGAGATTGTTGCTGTTAAGTCTTAGAAAAGGGACCCACGGAGACAAGCTGAAAACCTGGGCCTCACAGCTCCACTTGAGGATCTGAGAAGATACATATTTCCTTACATCATGAGCTGGGCTGAGACCACCAAGGAACTATCAGGAAAAGTGGGGCTGGGCTTTTCCAAGACCTTGGAAATGGCTCTGAGTATCCCACCAGCTTCCATCAGCCAACTATGCCACTTCTACCCTAGTCTTATGTAAGTAATTTTAAATCTAAAAACAATAGATTTGGAATATACTAATTTGTGATTTATGTTCTTTCATATACTATGTTTATTTCCCCTCTATGTAGGAAAAAATGTATTTTACTTTGCAAATGAAGAGAACAAGAATTAAATAGGAATTTTACAACTATTTACGAGATTAGATGTTTCATCCTGTTACCCAGTCACTTTTAGAAGTATATATGCATCCTTTTCACACATCCAGCTGTCCTTCAGCGTATAGTGGGTAAGAGAGAAATCAGAGCCTGGAGCTCGATGAAGGCAGAGAATCCAAACACTTATATATGGCTTTGGAAGGACCAAGACAACTTCTTCCTAGCAGATTTGCTTTCCTGAAGTGCTTTACTAATTTAAATATTAGAAGGAGCATCTACCAACCTTGTGAGCAGCTATAACAAATTTCCCCCAAATAAAAACTTAAAAAAATTTTCCGAGGAGTATAGAAATACATAGATAATTTTGTACAAATAGGAGGTGGCTGAGGCTCTTCAGAAGCAAGATTTGGATTTTATTGTTTTCCATCTGCTTTTGAAGATTCAGAATGTAAGCTGGGAGATCTCTCCTTTGCCATAGGCAGAAGGGTATCAGCTCCTGCAGGAAGACAAGGGAAACTGGCAATATGTGCCTGGGGAGACAGCCATTCCTGCTTAGAGTGAGTCAAATGAGAGACATTTGGACATCTGTTTGGGGTTTCACTGGGCTCACCATAAACTCTCAAGGCTGATCAGGTCCTGTTCTAATTTTCTTTTTTTTTTTTTTTTTAAGATTTTATTTATTTATTTGACAGAGAGAGACACAGCGAGAGAGGGAATACAAGCAGGGGGAGTGGGAGAGGGAGAAGCAGGCTTCCTGCCGAGCAGGGAGCCCGATGTGGGTCTCGATCCCAGGACCTGGAATCATGACCTGAGCCGAAGGCAGACGCTTAATGACTGAGCCACCCAGGCACCCCAAGTCCTGTTCTAATTTTCTTATACAACAAGGAGGTGGACAGAATTTGTGATATGTGTTTGACTCAAGAGGCAAACTGTCAAGCCATGTAGTTTTGACTTTTGAATAAAAAATTACTGCATATTTGTAGCAGGATTAAAAAAAGCTTGCATTTGAGAAGAGAGATTTAAGATATTTCCCTGTTTTCATATAAATGTCTAACCATAGTCATAGAAGGTATCTTTGTTTTATTCTTTAAATTTTATACAAAAATTCACCATGGGATGTAACTCAGAATAAACACATCATTATCAGGGAGCACACCTGTAGGAAATTTGTGGGGTGCTGTGCTCAACATTCATCCTTTCCTAAACAAATCAGTTATAATTTTTCATCTAAACAAGTCATTATCAGCTCCTCTGGTACCTCCTACTATTTAGCTAAGTTAAAACACAGTTTCCCTCAGCCCTCAGTGTCCTGCAGACTCTCAGGGAAGGTGGGTGGAGGAAGTCTTCGTTTAGACAGAGCAAAATGTCCCTGAGCTGTCTGCAGCAAGGCGCTGGCTGGTATCAGCTCAATTAGACCGCATGCTGTAGTCCTGCTCTGTGTGTGTGTGTGTGTGTGTGTGTGTGTGTGTGTGTGTGTGTGTGAGAGAGAGAGAGAGAGAGAGAGAGAGAGAGAGAGAGAGAGAGAATATGATATTTCTGTCATCTGATTCTAGGCCAGAGATGGAAAAAAAGTTCAGTTTTCACCAAAGCCTGGTGGACCAGGTGGAGACCAGACTCTTGGTCCCAGTCAACAGATCTGCCTTCTTCCTTCCATTTCCTGCTTCTTCTATGGTTACTTATTGTCTTCCTCTAAACTTTTCTTGTCAGCTTTTAAGTATATTTTAACCTTCTTTTATGAGACTGTGAAATTCTAAGGCTGAAATTTTTCTCTTTAACTCTCCACAACTAACATATCTTATCCATCTTCTGTCTGTATACAACATGCATTTATATTTTATTCTCCCCATTTTGCCCTTTTTCACCTCAGTATAGAACTGGCATGATGTGTCTACAGAGTGTCAGAATTAGAAGGAGGTAACTCAGATATAATGGTGCACCCCGTGCCATAAGCCTCTTTGTCAAAATAAACTAAGTTCTGAAGTATTAGCTGTCTTGTCCAAGATCCAAGATTTCACACCTCAGTGGCTATGATGTATATATACATCACACACACACAGATACACACACACCATACACCACATCATATATATACACCATACATATAAATATATATATGTACATATATATATGTACATATATATATAATACATATATATATAATTTTTGTCCCAAGTTCCTGTCACTGACTTCCTGAAACACCTGGAATCTCCTAAGTGATAATAATGTATTTTGTATGCTAATGAGATGGGGGTTGGGGGGTAAGAGGTAGGAACAGATAGCTTTTGTTTGAGGGCTGTTTGCCAGGAAGGGAGAGAAGGTGGAGATTAGAGTCAATCACGAAATGACCAATGATCTAATGAATCATGCCTATGTAATGAAACATTCATTAAAACTCCAAAACATCAGTGTTTGGAGAGCCTGGGTTGGTGAAAGGTTGGAGTGCCTGGAGAGGGGATGTGGAATTTTCATGGCCCCTTCTCCCACCCCATACCTTGCCTTGCACATTTCTTCCATTTGGCTGTTTCTAGTAAAGGGTTTCCCTGAATTCTCCAAATTGTTATAACAAACAATCAAACCTGAAGGGGGTGGTAGGAACTCCTAATTTTTTAGCCAAGTTGGACAGAAGTGTGGGTGGCCTGGACACCCTTGTTTGTGGTTGGCATCTGAAGTGAGGGCAGTCTTATGGGACTTTGCCCTTAAACCTCTAAGTGTAGCGCTAACTCTGGGTAGTTTGTGTCAGAAGACTGAACTGTGGGACAGAGAACTGATTGTTGGCATGTAAAAATTATACATTTTGTGTGAGAATTGGTGTCAGTAAAAAGACATCACAGTGGGGCAGAGCTGTGTTAAAACTGGGTCTCCTGGGGTTCTCTCTCCACCACTTCCCTCTTCAGAAGCACTTCTTTTCAAGTGCCTTCAGGTGATAGAATTGTAGGAGAGAGCAGGAGGACCACACTATTTGTTCAGAATCAGTGCTAACAGGGAGCTTAAGACAGAAAAGAACAGGCATTTCCTTGAGCAAGTTGCTTAAAGGAGAGAACAGGGTGGAACTCACACAGGACTCACATGGATAAGCTGCCTTCTTGTACTTCTTCTCACACACACAAACCTTCACTTGTCTTGGTAATAAAATAAAACCCTCTGCTCTGATTGTATCTGAGAAATAATAGAAAAGGAATTTATCCATGATTGGTAGATAGTCACTTGGAGCACTCAGATTTAAAATGCTCTAATTTCTATCTTATCTAAGAGCAGCTTTTAAAAAATTCCTCCTTGAGTTATCTTGCACTGAGTGGGCTGGGAGGTCACAGCCAAGCTCCTCAGACTCCAGGAGACCAAGAACACACTTTTATTCTTTTGCTGATTAACGGTTTCAAGTTCATCCTTCTGAACAGTTCTTACTCTGCTCAGGTGCAGAGATTTTGCCTCACTTTTTTTTTCTTTATCCCACTCCATCCTCTGGTTTGCCCCTGGTGTAGTGCAAGGCCAAGTGATGCCCAATATATTTTCTTCCTGGGTGGTTTGTGGGCTTGACTATACTCTCTCTCTTTAGTACCCTCCTGACCTTTATCTCCTTTAGATACTCTAGCCTATGTACACCTGTTTTGCTTCTGTTGTTACCATCTCATAGGGATGCCAGCCTACTCCAGCTGGTAGCTCTATCTTAGGAACTCTAAACCTGTGGCAGCATCAGGTGCTATCATCAGTCTTTGGAGGCCTTAGCAGCACTAATCCATGATAATGTCTTTATCATGTGGGAAGGAAGAATAAGTGGGCCAGAGCAGAGGAGAAAGGACACATCAAAGGCAATGGAAAGAAATGTGCTGAGACTCTCAAAAAATGTTGATGCAGATTGTTCCCCATCTCTTATGGCCTCTCTCTCAGCCTTCCCAAGATCTGAAAAAATGACTTGCAGCAGATAAGAACTGCTCTCTTCAGCTCTCAGTTACCCTGAGTTTAATTCCAGGAGTCACCCAGTTCATAAATCCAATCATTTTGCCAGAGCAACAAATGCTATTACATAAGTCAATATCCCAGATTACATATCGATATATTTACTTTTTATAACTGAATTAAAAAAAAATTATTAATTCCCTCTCTATCCCCTTAGGCTTCACAGACTACAAGAGAAGCCTGAGAAGATGGTGGCTAAATTTCCAATCTGTTCTGGTATCTCTGTCCTCCCCCATCAATGTCTATTGTGAGCCCAGCATCTCCCCAAGTGGCAGGGGTGATGAGGAGAGCATCTAGAAGAACCCAGTAGAAAGGCAATGTCCAGACTCAGTATAAAGAAGCACTGCCAACATGCAACTCCCGTTAATTTTAAGGAATGAAATTACATAATTGTCTCAACAAATGCTCCCTGGGCTTGGTAGAGAGGTGTTTTAGCATATTGTGTTCTCTGCCAGGGCTCATGGACACAATTCGGTGAGGCTAGAGTCAGAGAAGAGGTTTCTGTCTACTTCCATGGTGGCCTCCAGAGAGAGCTGCTGCTGTCCCCTAAGAAATCCATTTTTTTCTGTAGCTGCTGAGATCTACTTTCGCCCCATCAATAAGTCAATCTTGAAAATACATAGGAAGGGTTTTCTGACCTGTCTATAAATAACTTTTGCTAATACGGTGCATTCATTAAAGAAAACAAACTTGAATAAAGCAACTAATAAACACCCTAGAAGCTCTGCATTTATCTCATTTAATCGTCACAACATCTCTATGGTGTATACACCATAAATTCTCACTTCACATGCTGAAATGGAGGTTTCTGCAGAAACATTCAGAGAGGTTAAATAATTTACCCACAGTCACACAGCCAGTGGTAAAACAGTGCTAGGATTTGAACTCAGATATTTCAATTCTGACAGTTATTTTTCTTTCCACACTCTGGCATGTATGATTACTTAAATATGTAGCAGGATGGTATATTAATTTTTTATTGTTATCTTCATAGGTTTATCTCTCCACTCCTAGTTTCTATTTAAAGCACAGTGAGGCCCTTTCATGTTTATGATCCCATGGCCAGGGATTTGTCTCAAAGTAAAAACTGAAAACAGTCTAAGGTCAGGAATCATTTCTATCAATGGTAAAGGCCCATGTCCATCACAGAGAGGATGCTAAATGTTCAGGAGAGGAAATCAGGGGGAGGAGTTGGAAAAGTAAAGAGAGAAGAGGAGAGATGTGCCAGGACTGAGTCTGGAAAGAGGGATATGAAGCAGTGATGGCTTTACTCTGAGCCTTCTGGCAGTACCCAGCAGTTGACAAGATGTGTGAAGGAAAGAAGTAGAGGGCAAAGGCATGTCTGTCAGCATCAGGGTACCTACCCAGTCTGACAAAGAGCCCAGGCCCTAACTAGGCACATTAATCACAGACCTGAGGAGGCCACAAGGTCTGAAACATCTACTATCTCTGTAGAGACCTGTGAAAACTGATGACTGGCAAATGAGATACTGAACATCCTATGAGCCTAGTGGGAGGGAGCTCATAGCCAAAATTAGGGTGCTTGATGGATACAAAGCAATAAAGAAGCTCTTGCCCAGCTGAGTACATAGTTTGTCACTACCATATTAACTTCGACATTGGCACATGCTGTACTGTTCACAGAGCACTTGGATATTACTCCAGTGGATCTCCTTCATTAGACCTCAAAGATTAAGGGGCTGGCCTAATTTGGGACTCTGATGTTCTTTTTCCACATCTAGTGCTTTTCATAGCATTCTGAATGGGGACACCATTGTCTGTGTTTTTCTAATGAGGAAGGAGATATGTCTAGATCAGAGGGGCAGTGTGAGCCAGCGGTAGTGTGGATTGTGCACCTTTCAGGATGTGATTATGTGCCTGACATATAATGGGTATCTGGCTGGGTGTTCACCATTCATCTAAACCCTACACAGGGAATTCTGGGAAACCAGAAATCATATTTACTATGGAATAAATGAAATTGGCATGCCAGATGGTTATTTGCCTTGGCAGAAAGATAAAACATGGTAATCCCTATACACAGATGTATTTTATAGAAGCTATAGGAAGCATAAAAATGACTGACTCTGTTCTACATGCACTATAGTGTGGGCTTTAATTTTTTCATCATAAAATAATATTAAATGAGTTAATATATTACAGTGTTTAGGACTGTACCTGACACATTGTAAACACTGAATAAATATTGGCTATGATCCTTACTGGCCTACTCTCCATTCCCTGAACACTCTCTATACTTTCTTACTTCCATGCCTAGGCCCTAGAGCATCCTTCTTTCTGTTCTCTAGCTGAGAAAACCTACCCATTTAAAAATAAATATAATATCTAGGATTTACTGAATGCTTACCATATGCCAGGTACTATTTAAGTGTCTTAGCAAATCAACTTATTGTGTAATCATAAAAATCTTAGGTTGACATTGTTATACCCAATTTACAGATGAACAAACTGAATTGCAGCAAGGCAAAATCACTTTCTCTAGTCTATACAGCAGAGAAACACACCCAGGAGATGTTACTCTCCTTCCTTCCTTCCTTCCGTCCTTCCTTCCTTTTCTTTCTTTCTTTCTTTCTTTCTTTCTTTCTTTCTTTCTTTCTTTCTTTCTTTCTTTCTTTCTTTCTTTCTCTTTCTTTCTTTCTTTCTTTCTTTCTTTCTTTCTTTCTTTCTTTCTTTCTTTCTTTCTTTCTTTCTTCCTTCCTTCCTTCCTTCCTTCCTTCCTTCCTTCCTTCCTTCCTTCCTTCCTTCCTTCTTTCTTTCTTTCTTTCTTTCTTTCTTTCTTTCTTTCTTTCTTTCTTTCTTTCTTTCTTTCTTTCTTCTTTCTCTTAAAGATTTATTTATTTGAGAGAGAGTGAAAGTACATGCTAGGGGGCAGGGACAGAGGGAGAAGAAGAGAAAGAATCTCAAGCAGATTCCCCGCTAAGTGCAGAGTCTGATGCAGGGCTTGATCACACCACCCTGTGATCATGACCTGAGCTGAAATCAAGAGTTGGATGCTTAACCAACTGAGCCACCCAGGCACCTGAGGTGTTACTTTCTATATGTTACTTTCCATGGTCCCCCAAACCCACAATAGTTATTCCTTCCTTTATATTTCCAAGATAGAGTAGTTTGAAATTTTTAGTTGATTTATATTTTACATATTTAATCCGTAGCACCTGCTTTTTTCACTATCATAGCACATGGGCATAAAATTCAAATATTTTATTGTCTTCTTCCCCAAGGGGTAGGGACCAATGGCTGCTTCACCATTGTCTCCCTTGTACCTGGCATAGTGTTTTTCCTTTAAGAATAAATATATAAATATTTACAGGGTAACGTCTCTGGATTTTTAATAAATTCCCCCAGAGGATTTGGATCCACACCAAAAAGTGAGACACTAATAGTTTGCCCCCAAATGACACTTCTTTTAAGTGGAAGATCTGGAAATTGAACCAGATCTTTTTCTCTCTAAAGCTTGTAATATTCTCATTAAAACACAGAGCCTCTCATGGCACCTCCTCAAAAGGGATTTTTAGTTAGTTTTAAGATAAATACAAGTCAAAACTTCACTAGATCTTCAGCCCCAAAGGCTGCAGCTGGTTGCCATTGTGCTTGACAAAAGTTTTAATATGTAATGGTTATATGGTAAGGAGTACTAGACATGAGCTGCACACTGGGCCACCTGAAGTCCTGGAGATGAAAATACAGGTGCACCTGTCTTCCCAACCCACAAGTCAGCTTTCCCACAAAGACTTTATTGAGTGGTATTAACAACTGAACTCTTTAGGCTGCAGTTTTCCCACATGTAAAATGAAATGGTTGACCAGATGATCTTGCAGCTCTGATGGGCTATAATGTTTACTGCAGGGGACTCAGTTTTTCAAAACCCAGGAAGGTGATGGAATGCCATTGTAGTCCCTTCTACAGAGTCAAGTTTCTGGAAACTTTGGTTGCTTGTATTTGCCAATCTATCTATGTCCCAGGTTATATCATTTTTTGTGTTATTTAATATCTGTGTTTTTTTGTTTTGGGCTGAATCTAGGGTACCATTGTTGGAAACATCTTATTATATATCTATTATTACACTTTTCAAAACAATTGTGTTTTGACAATAATAAAGGAAAAGTAATAACTGAGGAATGTTGAAAGTTCAGATTCCTGCAAAGTAGGAAAACCCAATAAAGATGTTTAAATTCTGTGGGATATTATCCTCAGGTTAACCATCAAGGGTTTTCTCAGAGACAAGAACTTTATAGCATTGAATATGTACTCTTTGCACCCTCTACAGATAAAAACAAAGGACACCATCGCTGTAAGGACCATAGCCAAGATCTAAGGCAAGGGTAGGACTTATAAATGCAAAAAACACAAATATCAGGAGGAAAAATGATTGGCTATTGAATTTGGATTGCTAGTGGATTGGTTCTAGTGGAGTTTGTTGCTGGCTCAACCTCAGTCCATTTCTGTTTTTCTAAGAATTGTGTTGACACATCAGGTCCATTAAGATGAGTAAAAATAGCATAGATTGCAAAGTGTTTTATTTAAGCTGTTCTCTTACTAATTTTTATCACTTTACTGAAAAGTATTTAAATTCCTTTGTTTGGAGTTCTGACCACTTGTTATCTTAAAACCTCTCATACCCTCTAGGGGAGCAAGTGTGTGTGCATTTACTCAAAGACCAGGAAAAAATGCCTATGTTGACAAGTCAGGCATAGCTGTAATAATTATCATGATTGGAGGTAGCTCAAAAATGACTCATTTGTTGGAGAGGGTTCTCACATATGATGATTTCGGAGCCCATGCTGTCAGCATGTGCGTTTTAGCCCTCATCAACCTTTCCCTTGATTTCAAGGATTGCAACTTTCTCCACTCAAAGTGATGTTGACTGACACAGTGCTTCAGTTTCATAGATTGCTTAAAGGCTAGAACAAAATTGGGGATTTTATAGAGAGCCCCACTGATTTTTAATAAGAAACAAACAAACAAAAAACTTCATTCTTGTCCCTTATCTAGGAAGAAGAGAAAAGAAAGGTAATTGCTGCCCCATGTGGAATGGGTTAGATATCAAAACTTGCCCTCTTTGGATGCAAGAAAGCAGTCATTGCCAGAGAAGATTCTCCATATCCCCCTTTAAATTTAAATAAGGGTATAATAAGCAATTTGAGGAAGAAATAAATACATTGCCAAGACTTGGCCTCAGGAGAGCTTAGTGACTTGGGTTTTCAGGACCACCCACCCTCATAGTCATTAGAACTCTGTCCTTGGTTACTACCAAAATGGATTATTGAGCATTCAGAAGATCTGGGCTTTATTCTAGTCTCTGCCACTAACTTGCCATATAACTGGGGTGTGTTCTTATTTGTGAAATGGAGTGTCATATGGCAGTTTTCGTATGTCCTGGTGTCCTAGAAAAAGATGTAGACCAACTCCCCTTTGCTTGAATTCGTGCAGGCTTGTGACTGCTTCAAGCAATAAGATGTGGTAGAAATGATGCTATATATCTTCTGAGGCTAGGTCAGAAAAGATCATGATATTTATACCTAATTTTCTTGGGTTACAAGCTACCATATAAAAATTTAGAGTATAAAAAATTTACAATGTTAAATAGGACATATGCAGGTGCTCTGATTAATAGCTCAAGCTGAGCTCCCAGCTAAGAACTTCCATCAACTGCCAGGCATGTGAGGGAGCCATCTTGTAACTACAGCCCTGTTGAATCTTAAGATGATTGTAGCATTAGGTGACATCTAATATCAGCAGCATGAGAAACCTAAAGCAATAACAGTTCAGCTGAACTCTCCAAATTTCTGACCCACAAAACTATAAGCAAAGTAAAATGGTTGTTTTAAGCTAATGATTTGTAGGGTAATTTCTAATGCAGCAATTGTAACTGGAGCAAAAGTTGGTATCTGGACTTAGAGGACTTACATTTAATATGATCACACAAAATGTTGAGCTTAACCCTAATGCCTTGACATTTGTTTTATATTTGGACTGTGTCTTATTCCCTTTTTCACCTTCTCTATCTTTTGGATCCAGCAATTGTTTTTATTCCTTCTATTTATATATTAACTGTAATCCTTAGCTCTTTTAGCAGCTATCGATATTTCAATATATATCATTAACTAGTTACACTCCACTCAAATTAATGTTACACCAGTTAATCACATTGCAGTAGTATAATTTCATTCACCACCTGCTGTGCTTGATGCTATTATTGTCATATATTTTATTTCCTCATATACTAAAAATTCCACAGTATGTAGTTACAATTGCTTTGAATAGACAAGTATTTATAAAACTGATTTTACATTTATTTACATATGTACTCTTTCTTATGCTCATTGATTCTGTCTAAAATTTGGGGCTTCCATTTGGGATAATTTCCCTTAAGCCAGAAGTAAATTCCTTTATTATTTTTTTTTTAGTGATGGTCCATTGAATTTCTCTCCATTTTTGTTATATGAAAATATTCTTATTTTGCCTTTATTTGTAAAGAATTTTTTTGAATATAGAATTCTAGGTTAACAGATTTTTTTCAGTACTTTGAAGATATTTTATTGTCATTTGGCATCTGATATTTCTAATTAGAAGTCTGTCATCATTCTTATTGTTATGCTACTTAACAGAATGTTTTTTTCCCCTAGCTATCATTAATATATTGTTTTCAGCAAATCAGCTGTGTTGCGTCTACATGTGACTTTCTTTTTTTGAAGTTCCCTGAGTTTGTTGTACCTTTTCAAATATTTCTTAACTGTGTCTCTCCCCTCCTTCTGGGACTTTAATTACACATGATTGGCCCATTTGATATTTTCCCTTGAGACATTGTTCTTTTTTCTCCAGGTGTTTCAATATAGACAGGTTTGAGCTTACTGATCCTTTCTTTTGTTTGTCAAGTTTGCTGTTAAGCCCTCACAGTTAATTATTAATTTTGACATGGTGTTTTTAAGTTCTAGAACTTCAATGGGGAGGAAGTGGTGAGTGGTACTTGGAAGAGATAAGGCTCCCTCCAGACTCCCACTAAAAGTCTACTTCTGCTATCAGAAAGATTGCAGTTTAGCTGAATAGAAAGAAAAATTAGAGAAAAATCAAATTAATACTGTTGTGAAAAACCAATAGCTAGCTGAAAACAAAACAAAATGAAAGAGAAAACTCAGGAGCTTATTTGAACCAAATGGTTCAGAACCATTCAATTCAACATTTATGTGGCGGTGACATATAACAAGCCCTGTAGCACTGAGACTGTAAATGAAATTTAACTCAGAAATGAGGATTTCACTTAGATTTGAGGTATCCTAGAGGAGCAAAAACTTCAACTTCTGAACATACTCATACACACAACTGTATCATTCTTCACCGGTGACAGGAAAAGTCATCTATGACGTGGTAGCTCATGATCTTTACAATCTGACCCCCACCTGCCTTCCAGACTATTGGATTTACACACCCCCATATCAGTATGGGTGGGATTTTGAGGCAGAGATATAAGTATACAAATGAAATGACACAAGCTTTGTCTGCTTGCTTTCCATGTTTCTGACCTGCCATTCTCACAGATTGGAACCATTATCCTTCAAGGATTCCCTTGGGCATAATGAAGGCCAGTTTGGTTAGGAGTGAAGGGTTATTTGGAAGTATGGCAAAAATAGGGGTGTGCTGCTAGATCCCACCTTCACAAAGGGTTTACTGCTCTACTGCGTAGGAGTGGAAAACTTCTTTCCTTCTAGGTTCTTCGGATGGCCTAATTAAATGAACAGATCAACAGGAGAAAACAAAATTTAATTTCATACCCATAAAAAGTATGAGACTCAAAGAAGTGACCAAAGCAGATAGCTTTTATACCTTTTAGACAAGAAATAAATTTTTGAAGAATTGAAAAGCCAAAAGGGCTTGGGCTTGGGGGAGTAAATTGGTGAAGAAGAAACAAGCTTTATCTATATGGCCTTCTTGGCCCTAAAGTCCCTATCTCTGGTAATAAAGATGTTGTCTGCCCTTCTGGCATGGGGGCATATCTTTCAGATCAGAAATTTATTTCCTGCTTTCAGAGGGACAAAGGAGGGTCCAAAATATCCTTCTTGAACTGGCTGTTCTGTAAGCAACTTTAATTCAAAATGATAAACATACCAAAGTGATGTATTTTGGGGTGACATGGTCTGCTCTACTTTAACTGCCATGAGTACTTTCAGCTGCAAGTAACAGCAAACTCAACCATCTGTGGCTTAAACAGCAAGGACACTTGTGATATCAAATAATAATCAGAATTCTGAATGCAGAGTAGTTCCTAATTTATTCATCAACTAAATGTTGACATTCAGGGTTTCTTGCAGTGAGTTCAGTGAGTTGACAGCTCCCAGATGTTAGCCCCTTCGGTATCTCCTTCAATTTCAGATAGACACCTTGTCTGATGGCAGGACCTTCCCAGGCAGCTTGTCTCTGGTGACTGAGTGAGGGGAGGGCATAAAAGTTTGGTCATTTTATTTTATTTTTTATTTTTTATTTTTTAAGATTTTTTTTTTTTTTTGACAGAGAGAGAGATAGTGAGAGCAGGAACACAAGAAGGGGGAGTGGGAGAGGGAGAAGCAGGCTTCCTGCCGAGCAGGGAGCCCGATGTGGGACTCGATCCCAGGACCCTGGGATCATGACCTGAGCCAAAGGCAGACGCTTAACGACTGAGCCACCCAGGCGCCCTGGTCATTTTAGATTAATAATGGAAACTCAATGAACAATATCACTCCAGAGGTCTCGGATTTGTTAGGGCTTTGTTGTACATCTATTGAAGTTTGACTTCTTCCTTTTTTCTTTTCCTGCTTCATGTCCCTTTCCTTCACTGAAACTGATTTCTAATAAACATATTGTATCCCCAAATCCATCTCAGAATCTGTTTCTATAGAATAAATTTATTTTTAGATCTGGATCACTCATCATCTGGTTAGCAACAGAGACCCTGTAGAGCAGATTAACACAACTTTAGGTACATTTGGTTTATCTTTCATTTACTAATTCAATGAGAAAAAAGACAAGAAACACTCATATTCACATGAGATAGACACCAATATACATTTATAGTTTTGTGTCAGGGCTCTCCTGCCTCCTGTGTGAAAAATCTGATCTAGATATTCTGTGGGATATCATATTGTTTCATTACATCAGTGACATTATAATGATTGGACATTTTGAAGTTATGTACTTCATAGGGTGAGAGATAAGCCCTACAAAAATTCAGGAACATCCACTCTTCCTATAGGGATCAAGAAATCAGGATTATTCTGGGATAGTCTCTCTAAAGTAAAAGATATTTATTACATTGTGCATATTCTGCCAAGAATAAGGAAGCACAACAGCTAGTGTTCCTCTCTGGAAGCAGCATATTCTGCACCTAACTATACTTTTCAGGCCTATACCTGTGACTGTATAAAGATCTGAGACAACCAGCTGAAGAAGGAGGAAAGATCCCAACCTGGAATTATAGAAGGATCACTATAGTGTGTAGATACAAGACAATGTATTAACGTATTGTTGGATTTGGTTTGCTAGTATTTAGATGAGGATTTTTTTATCTATGTTCATCAGAGATATTGACCTATAGTTCTCTTTTTTAGTGTTTTTTTGTGTTGTTGTTGTTTGTTTGTTTTAGTGGTATCTTTATCTCATTTTGGTCATCAGGGTAATGTTGGCCTCACATAGAACAAATTTGGAAGCTTTCCTTCTCTTTAAATTTTTTTTTTTTGGAATAGTTCGCAAACAATAGGTATTAACTCTTATTTTTTAAAGTTTTTATTTTAGTTCAAGTTAGTTAATATACATTATTATATTAGTTTCAGGTGTGTACAATATAGTAATTTGACACTTATATTCCTCATCCTGTGCTCATTATGACAAGAACATTCCTTAATCTCCCTCACACTTTTAACCCATCACCTCACCTCCCTCGCCTCTGGTAACCATCAGTATGTCCTCTATAATTACTGGTCTATTTCTTGATTTGTATTAAATTTTCTTTAAATGTTTAGAAGAATTCACCTGTGAAGCCATCTGGTCCTGGACTATTTTTTTCTTGGGAGTTTTTTGATTACTGATTTAATTTCTTTCCTGGTTATCAATCTGTTCAAATTTTCTATTTCTTTCTGTTTCAGTTTTATAGGTTATATCTTTGTAAGAATTTATCCATTTCTTCTAGGTTGTTGGCATATAGTTCTTCATAATATTCTCCTATAATTGTATTTCTAATTTGTAATTTTATTTATTTGTGTCCTTTCTCTTTTTTCTTGATAAGTCTGACTACAGGTTTATCAATTTTATTTTATTTTTTTTCAAGGAACCAGCTCCTGATTTCAATGGTCTGTTCTTTTTTGTTTGCTTGTTTCTATATCATTTATTTCTGCTCTAATCTTTATTGTTTCCTTCCTTCTACTGGCTTTAGGTTTTGTTGTTGTTCTTTTTCTAGCTCCTTTACATGGAAGTTTAGGTTATTTGGGATTTTCCTTGCTTCTTGAGGTAGGCCTGTATTGTTATTAACTACCTTCTTAGAGCCACTTTTGCAGGGCACCTGGGAGGCTCAGTTGGTTAATGTGTCCAACTCTTAATTTCAGCTCAGTTTATGATCTCAGGATTGTGTGATTAAGCCCCATGGTGGCTCCCTGCTCAGCATAGTCTGCTTGTCCCTCTCCCTCTCCTCCCCATGCTCTCTCTCTCTCAAAACAATAAATAAATAAAATCTTAAAAAAAAAAAAAAAAAAAGAACCACTTTTGCTGCCTCCCAAAGGTTTTGGAGTATTGTGTTTTCACTTTCATTTGTTTCCAGGTACTTTTTTATTTCTTCTTTTATTTCCTGGTTGACTCATTCATTGTTTAGTAGCATGGTATTTAACCTCTATTTATTTGTGATATTTCCAGATTTCTTCTTGTAGTTCCTCTAGTTCCATCGTGTTATGGTCAAAAAAGATGCATTATATGACTTTGATCTTGAATTTGTTGGGACTAGTTTCATTCCCTAATATGTGATCTATTCTGAAAAATGTTCCATGTGAGTTTGAAAAAATTTAGGCTCTTTTAGGATGCAATGTTTTGAAAATATCTGGTAAATCCATCTGGTGCAGTAAAACCATTGTTTCCTTGTTGATTTTCTGTTCAGATGATCTGTCCACTGATAAGTGAGGTGTTAAAGTCCACTACTATTATTGTCATATTGTTAATTAGCCCATTTATGTTTGTTATGAACTGTTTTAATAGTTTGGGTGCTTCTATGTTGGATGCATAAATATTTACAGTTGTTATATCTTCTTGTTGAACTGTCCCCTCTATTATTATATAACATCCTTCTTTGTCTCTTGTTACAGTCTTTGTTTCAAAGTCTATGTAAGTATTGCTACTTCAACTTTCTTTTTTTTTTTTTTTAAAGATTTTATTTATTTATTTGAGAGAGAGAGAATGAGAGAGAGCACATGAGAGGGGGGAGGGTCAGAGAGAGAAGCAGACTCCCTGCTGAGCAGGGAGCCCGATGCAGGACTTGATCCAGGGACTCCAGGATCATGACCTGAGCTGAAGGCAGTCACTTAACCAACTGAGCCACCCAGGCGCCCGCTACTTCAGCTTTCTTTTGACATCCATTGACATGATAGATGTTTCACCATTCACTCATTTTCAATCTGTAGGTGACTTCAGGTCTTTTGTAGATGGTATAGAGATAGGTATTGTTATTTTATCCATTCTGTCACCCTTTTTGATTAGAGCATTTAATTCACTTACTTTCAAAGAAATTATTGATAGATATGTATTTATTGTCATTTTATTATGTATTTTTTTTCCTGAAGATTTTCTCTAATTCTTTCTCATCTTTCTTTCATGGTTTGCTGGTTTTCTTTAGTGATATTTGGATTTCTTTCTCTTTATTCTTTGCATACTTACTAGTGTTTTTTGATATATGGATACCATTTGATTTTATATAACCTATTCTGCATATAGCAGTCTATATTAAGGTGATGGTCATTTAAGTTTGAACCCATTCTTTACTCCTCTCCTCCCCATATTTTAGGTGTATGTTATCATATTTTACATCCTTTTATCTTGTCAATTCCTTGACTGATTTTATTTTTACAGAAATATTCATTTTACTGCTTTTGTATTTCCTACCATTATACTGTCACATTTGGTCTTTCCTTTCCACTCAAAGAGTCCCCTTTAATATTTCTTGCAGGGCTGATTTAATGGTTATGAACTCCTTCAGTTTTCCTTTGTCTTGGAAACTCTATCTCTCCTTCTATTCTGGATGAGATCCTTTCTGGATAGATTATCCCTGACTGCAGACTTTTCACATTCAGGACTTTGAATATGTCATGCCACTCTCCTGGGCTTGGAAAGTTTCTACTGAAAGATCCTCTACTAACCTTATGGGATTTCCCTTGTATATTACTGTCTCCTTTTTTGTCTTGCTGCTTTTAATTTTTTTTCTTTACCACTATATTTTTTTAATTTAATTATAATACATCTTGGTGTGGATCTGCTTTTGTTGATTTTGATGGGAGTTCTCTGTGTCTCCCGGATCTAGATATCTGTTTCCTTCCCCAGGTTAGGGAAGTTTTCAACTATTATCTCCTCAAATAAATTTCTGTCCCCTTTTCTCTCTTCTTCTTCTGGGATCCCTATAATATGAATGTTATTACTTTTAATAGAGTCAGTGAGTTCCCTAAGTCTATTCTTATTTTGCATGATTCCTTTATCTCTTTTTTGTTCAGCTTGATTACTTTCCATTACTCTGTGTTCTAGGTCACTGATTCATTCTTGTGCTTCTCCCAGTCAGCTGTTCTTTCTGTCAAGTGTGCTTCTCATTTTGTTAATTGAACCCTTTATCTCTGCTATGTTGTTCCTTATCTCTGTGTTAAGGGTCTCACTCATGTCTTCCACTCTTTTTTTAGTTCAGTGAGTATTCTTATGATCATTGCTTTAACTTCTCTATCAGGCATGTTATTTATATCTGTTTCACTTAGATCTCTGGTTGTGGCCTTGCCCTGTTCTTTCATTTGGGATAAATTTCTCTGTCTCCTCATTTTGTCTGTATCTTTGTGTCTGTTTCTCTGTGTAAAGAAAGCCAGCTATGTTTTCTGTTCTTGAAAGTACTGCCTTTATGAAGAAAAGGTCCTGAATGTCCTGCAGTGCAGTGTGCCCTGTTAACCAGAACCTGGCACTTCAGGAGAGTATCTTATGTGTATTTCTTATGCCCTGTTTTTATGTCTGAGTCACTTTTCCTTTCAGTGCAGTTGTCTGTGCTGACTCGTTGCCTATTGTGGGCTGTACTTGCTCTGTGATGTTATAGATGAGGTATAGAAATGCAGGTCATCTTTGCCCTGAAACAAATGTTCTTTAAAATGGTAATTGTATCCTACTTTATCCTCTAAGGACCTGATTTATGGTACCCTCTGGCCATACTCATTTGTACATCTACAGTATGCCTGTCAGAGTTTTTTATGTACTTCACCAACTTCAGTCATCACACTACAGATCCTCTAGAGACAATGTCTGTGTCTTTACCACAACCCTTAATTGGTTACAACTTTATATTCTTTCAAAGTTTAAAGTGTTATAAAACATAAAGTATTTCAAATCTATTACACACACACACACACACACACACAGGCTATTGAGCCATGTTAATCTATCTTCCTGCTCCTTGATGTCCTTTAGCAGATGGAGCAATAGACTGAGACATTTAATGTGATCATGAAGGGAGCAGGCAGCCTGCATGTGAAACTTCAGTGCATGGATTTGTAGGCAGAGAGTCTTTTCTTTTGACCAGGAGGCCTCTTCATGCTGTAATTCTGACTCCACCCATAATCTGGATATACCTACACAGGCCACCCCACAGTGAGCAGGCTAACCTGCTGCTTCCCACTTCTGTAGCTGGGGACTTGGATCTCTCTGATGATATGGTGTCATCCAAAACCAAAGTTCACTCTGATGGATTCACCTCATCCCTGATGTAGACCAGCTGGTGAAGCTGGTGGATCTCAGCATGCTTCCATATTTGTGTGTAAACTGCAGTTTTCATCTCTATCTGTGTGTGTGTGTGTATGCGCACGCATGTGCATGCATATGCATATGTACATGCACACATGCTTCTGTGTTGGGTCAAAAGGATGTTCTTGGGGTAGGTGAATGACCATTCCTCTTTTCTGAGGCATCTGGATAGATTATTAAGCCTTCTTTCTAGACCTAACAGACACAAACTCTCCTACTGACGGCTTAAAGTCCAAAGGTCCACCAAAACATCCGATCAGTATGGAAAATCATACTATGCAAGGCCTGCAATTCTATGGACAACACAATTCAACAAATATAGTAGATTTCAATATTCTTCACTCAGTAGTTAATAGGAAGAGTATAAAGAATATCAGTAGAGATTTTGAAGATTTGAACAGCATAATCAAGAGTTGTAATAATTAACATAATGAGAACTTCAATCAAATAACAAGAGAATCATGGATCACTACATCAAAAATTAATGATGTTTTGTATGGTGACTAACATAACATAATAAAATAAAATTAAATTAAATTAAATTTAAAAAAATAACAAGAGAATAAACATTTTTTAAAGCATATAACGTTCACCAGGATAAACTGTGTGCTAGTGTATAAAGTAAATATAAATGCATTCAAAAGATTAAAAACATGAAATATGTTCTCTGACTACCACTGGAATTAAGTTAAAAATCAATGGGAAGAAATATGGGATACTCCCAAATATGTGACAATTAAGCAGAGTTCTAAATAACCTATAGGTCAAAGAAGAAATCATGAAGGATCTTAGAACTGATTACAATTGAATTACAGTAGTTATGATGTGGGAAACAAAGGCAAAAGAAAAATTACATTTCCTTACTGCCTACAGCCCATTGACAAGTCCTAGAAACAGGCAGAGTGACATTCTTCTAGGAATTTAGCTGCCTCATTGTTAATACTTTGCTAAGGGCAAAGGCAATCTTAGCTTAACATTATCCCGACCCTCCACCACCCAGGATCTTGTAAGTCTTCTTTAACATATGAAAATTCCTTTGGAAACTTCCTTTATCTCTACCTCCCAAGATATATGTTAGAAATTATCACCAAGCAATTGGTTCACTGATACACATCTGAAAGGTCTCATGACAAGGATTTTACTAGACAGTAATAAACAACACTTCCTAACCATAGCTAGCCCCCTCAAGGTCATGAAAACCTTGTTTCCAAAATTTCTTAGAGACTTATGCTATCTCTAACCCCCTCCCAACTTGAAAGTATATAATCGGCCACTCCTCATGACCCCATTGCAGCTCTTTCTGCCTACAGGTTCCATCCCCATGCTTTAATAAAACCACATTTTTGTACCAGAGATATCTCAAGAATTCTTTCTTGGCCATAGACTCTGAACCTCAACCTTTTCCCACATCAGTTACCGCTAAAATAATGCTTAGAAGAAAAATTATAATTTCAAATACTTACATCAGAAAAGGAGAAAGGTAAAAAGTCAACAATCTAAACATCTATTTCAAGAAGCTAGAAAAAGCAGAGATAACCAAACTCAAAGTAAGTAGAATAAGGGAAATTATAGAACAGAATGGAAATCTAAAGAATCAAGAAGAGATTAAAAAAACCAATAAAATCAATAAAATCAAGAACTGTTGGCAAATAAAAGAAAATATTTGCTAAAATAATATATAGGAAAGAGAGAAGATACAAACTACAAAACTCAAGCATGGAAGAGTTGATATCATAAGAGACCCCTCAAAACTACAAAGATTATAAAGGAATTTTATAAACAGATTAATGTCTATAAACTCAACAACATATGTGAAATAAGGTAATCACTGAAAAGAAACAAAAAATCAATTGCTAGAATGACTTTAAAAAAAATAGGGATAGAAGGAACATAATTCAATATCATAAAAGCCATCTATGAAAAGCCCACAAAGAATATCATTCTCTAAAACAAGCAAATTAACAAAACAAAACACCTCTTAGTTTTTCCACTAAGGTCAGGAACATGACAGGGATACCAACTCTCACCACTGTTGTTCAACATAATACTGGAAGTCCTAGTCTCAGCAATCAGACAACAAAAAGAAAGAAAAGGCATTCAAACTGGCAAAGAAGTCAAACTCTCACTCTTCATAGGTAACATGATAATTTATGTGGAAAACCCAAAAGACTCCACCTTAAAATTGCTAGATCTCATACAGCAATTCTACAATATGGCAGAATATAAAGTCAATGCACAGAAATCAGTTGCATTTCTATACACTAACAATGAGATAGAAGAAAGAGAAATTAAGGAATCAATCTCATTCACAATTGCACCAAAAACCATTAGATACCTAGAAATAAACCTAACCAAAGAGGTAAAGGATCTGTACTGTAAAAACTACAGAACACTTACGAAAGAAATTGAGGAAGACACAAAGAAATGGAAAGATATTCCATGCTCATGGATTGGAAGAATAAGTATTGTTAAAATATCTATGCTGCCCAGAGCAATCTACACAGTCAGTGCAATCCCTATCATCCCTATCAGTGCAATCTTATCATCCCTACCATTGACCTTTTTCACAGAGCTGGAACAAATAATCCTAAAACTTGTATGGAACCAGAAAAAACCCTGAATAGTCAGAGGAATGTTGAAAAAGAAAACCAAAGCTGGGGCATCACAATGCCTGACTTCAAGCTATATTACAAAGCTGTAATCAAGAGAACACGGTACTGGCACAAAAACAGACACATATATCAATGAAATGGAATAGAGAACCCAGAAATGGACCCTCAACTCTATGGTCAACTGATCTTCAACAAAGCAGGAAAGAATATCCAATGGAAAATGAACAGTCTCTTCAACAAATGGTGCTGGGAAAATTGGACAGCCACATGCAGAAGAATGAAACTGGAGCATTCTCTTACACCATACACAAAGATAAATTCAAATTCAAATGGATGAAAGAACTAAATGTGAAACAGAAATCCATCAAAATCATAGAGGAGAACACAGGCAGTAACTCTTTGATCTCAGCTGCAGCTTGTTAGACATGTCTCCAAAGGCAAAGGAAAAAAAAGCAAAAATGAACTATTGGGACTTCATCAAGGTAAAAAGCTTCTGCACAGCAAAGAAAAGAGTCAACAAAATAAAAGGCAACCTACAGAATGGGAGAAGATATTTGCAAATGACATATCAGATAAAGGGCTAAAATCCAAGATCTATATAGAAGTTATCCAACTCAACACCTGAAAAACAAATAATCCAGTCAAGACATGGGCAGAAGACATGAACAAACATTTCACCAAAGAAGACACACAAGTGTCCAACAGACACATGAAAAACTGCTCCACATCACTTGCCATCATGGGAATACAAATCAAACCACAATGAGATACCACCTCACACCAGTCAGAATGGCTAAAGTTAACAAGTCAGGAAACAACAAATGCTGGAAAGGATGCAGAGAAAAGGGAACCCTCCTACACTGTTGGTGGGAATGCAAGCTGGTGCAGCCACTCTGGAAAACAGTATGGAGGTTCCTCAAGTTAAAAATAGAGCTACCCTATAACCAGTAATTGCACTACTAGGTATTTACCCCAAAGATACAAATGTAGTGATCCAGAGGGGCTCCAGCATCTGAATATTTATTGCAGCAATGTCCACAATGGACATTGTGGAAAGAGCCCAGATATCCATCTACAGATGAATGGATAAGGAAGATGTGGTGTATATATACATACAATGGAATATTACGCAGCCATCAGAAAGGATGAATACTTACCATTTACATTGATGTGGATGGCACTGGAGGGTATTATATTGACCAAAATAAGTCAATCGGAGAAAGAAAATTATCATATGGGTTAACCTATATGTGAATGATAAGAAATAGTGGAGAGGATCGTAGGGGAAGGGAGGTAAAACAGAATGGAAAGAAATCAGCGAGGGAGACAAACCATGAAAGACTCTTAAATATAGGAAACAACCTGAGGTTTCCTGGAGAGGAGGTGGGTGGGAGGATGTGTTAATTGGGTGATGGGCATTAAGGAGGGCACATGATGTGATGAGCACTGGGTGTTATACACAACTGATGAATTATTGAAATCTACATCTGAAATTAATGATGTACTATATGTTGGCTAATTGAATTTCAATTAAAAAAAGAAAGAAATAGGTCTGTATTCAATTGGGTAGTTAGCCCTAAGCTATTTTTCCAAGTATAAAAAGAACGGTGCAAAGCAATGTCTATAACATGTTTTTATTTGTAAACAAGGGACATATATTTGTATATATAGACTATTTCTGAAAGGGCATATGAGAAATTAGTAGTAGTAGTTTATTTTTTTCATATTCCTTTTTTCTGTTCTTTCCACAAGAATGGGTTGTTATTACAATAAATTGTAGTTAATTTAAAAATATACATAGCTGTGTGTGGAGAGAGAAAATAAGGGAAATGTAGTAAGATGCTAACTTTGGGAAATTTTGTTAAAGGCACAAATTGCCTTGTGAAATTCTTGCAAATTTTCAGTAAATTGAAATTATTTCAAAATAAAAAGATAACAAAAAGGACTAATTCCAGGGGCGCCTGGGTGGCTCATTCGTTAGGGGTCTGCCTTTGGCTCAGGTCATGATCCCAGGGTCCTGGGATCAAGCCCCACATCAGGCTCCCCACTCAGCAGGAAGCCTGCTTCTCCCTCTCCCACTCCCCCTGCTTCTGTTCCCTCTCTCTCTGTCTCTCTCTCTGTCAATAAATAAATAAAATCTTTTTAAAAAAGGACTAATTACATAAATAGTTCTTTCAGTTTTTAAAAAAGATTTTATTTATTTATTTGAGAGACAGAATGAGAGAGTGCATACAAGCAGGAGGAACAACAGGCAGAAGGAAAAAGAGAAGCAAACTCCCTACTGAGCCGGGAGCCTGATGTGGGGCTTGACCTCAGGACCTCAGGATCATGACCTGAGCTGAAGGCGGATGCTTAACTGACTGAGCCACCAAGACAACCATAAATTGTTCTTTTAAATTCCAAATTTGACCTACACAGTTCTCTACATCCAGCCTAATTCATGTATATGCCCTGTGTACTGGCTGTGCAAGTGACATAATTGCTCTGAGCCTTAGTTTCCTCACCCACAAAATTAGAATGATGCAAACATTAACCTTGTAGGGTTATGTTTTGTACATACTGAGCATCAGTAAATATTATTATGTCCTCTCTCCTCTATTTCTTTCAACATGCCCTTTTTCAGATAAAATAGGCAGTACTAGAAGGTAAGGAAGCTAATGCACTTTTTGATTCTATAAACAGGGTGCAAAAAATAGGATGAGGCAGAGGATGTCGTTTTTGGTATTACAACCACAGACACTATCTCTGATCAGTCACTTCCTCCTTCCGGTACTTCAAGACCCTAAAAACATACATTTTGGTGTCAAGAAGCAGTTTCACATATTCTCAAAAGTTCTGGCTCTGAAAATTTTAAACCTGGGCTTAGAAATAAGAATTCGGGGCTAACTTCATATCTTCTTTAAATGTATACAAATTTTGATGTTAAGAGTTTTTTTGTTTTGTTTGTTTGTTTACAGGTATGTTCAGTTCTACTGAAAAATAAACCAGGGGCACCTGGGTGGCTCAGCCGGTTAAGTGTCTGCCTTAGGCTCAGGTCATGATCCCAGAGTGCTGGGATCGAGCCCCGCATCGGGCTCCCTGCTCAGCGGGCAGCTTCTCCCTCTCCCTCTGCCTGTCTCTCTGCCTACTTGTTCTCTCTCTCTCTGTCAGATAAATAAATAAAATCTTTAAAAAAAAAAAAAGAAAAAAGAAAAATAAACCAAAAGACAAGCATTTGACCTTCAGTAGATTCAACTTCAAGTGTGGACTTAAGGAGCTTGGTAGAGCTTAAATTTATATTTAAGAATTAACAATTGCATGAAATTGGTCACCGACTATGGTTAATTTTATGTGTCAACTTGACTGGGTCACGGGGTGCCCCGATATTTGGTTAAACATTATTTCTATGTGTGTCTGTGAGGGTGTTTCCAGATGAGATTAACGTTAGAATCAGTAGACTGAGTAAGGCAGATTTCCTTCCACAAGGTGGATGGGTATCATCTAATTCATTGAGGGCCTGAATGAAACAAAAGGTGTAGGAAGAGAGAATTCAGTCTCTGCCTAGTTGCATGAGCTGGGACATCAATCTCCTCATGTTTTCAGACTGGAACTTATATGAATGGCCCTCCTGGTCCTCAGATCTTAGGATTCACACTGGAATTACCTCACCAGCAATCCTCCGTTTCCAGATGACAAATGGCAGATCATGAGACTTCTCAGCCTCCACAACTGCATGAACCAACTGCTTATAATTATTCTCTTTATATCTATCTACCTATTGCTAAGTATCTAAACATCTATCTATCTATCATCTATCATCTATCTATCTATCATCATCTATCTATCAATCATCTATCATCTATCTATCTATCCTATTATTTCTTTTCTCTGGTGAACCCTAATACACCGTGTTCTGTCAAATTTTACAGATAACTTTGTCCAATTCACTTTATTCAGCACACTCTTTGCCAATTTGAACCATTCATCATTTCTTACCAGAGCTATTGTAACACCCTCTTAGATACCTTCTGATTTTGGTTTCACCTCCCTCAACTCCATCCTTCACCACAGCTATCATTATAATCCTTATAAAATAAAATTATTCCTCTGATTAAAGGAAACAAAACAACAAAACAAATTACAAAAGCAATTTAATCTATGTGTTGAGCTTTTTGTTGGCTCCCCAGTGCCTTCAGAAACACTTTGAAAATCCTTAGAGAATGCACAGCTTTTAAAACCCAGGCTATTTCTATTCTTTCATCCCCAGGTTTTCTGCCCAACATTGCTTCTTCCACCTTTATCAGTCTATTCCTTATTTTACACATACTCTTCAGTCATTAACCTTCAAATCAAAATCACCTCTGACGTTTTCTTCCCCCGACTGAAATGTCTGTCTTCATCCTCCACCTAGTGAATTCCAACTCACCCTTGAAGATAAGCTTAACTGTTCCTCTTGCATGAAACCCTCCCTAATATCCCTGCAGATGTCCCACCCATGTTCCCACAGAGTATCTTTCATCCCTCTTTTGAATTATTTATTACAGGGCTGGACAGTGTATTGTTTGTAGGAGTATCTTCCCCACTAGACTTCAAAAACCTCAATGACAAGTTGAATTCATCTTTGTGCTCCTGGCCTACACTACATCCTTGTTTTTTTCTTATTGCTCTTTATTGAGCACCAGCCATGTACTGGGGTCTGGGTTCTGGGTACACTAGCTTGACTATGACATCAAAGATCTTGCCCTCATGGAACTCACCAACTGGGGGTGGATAGCAACACCATCAAAACAATAATGTGTGTGTGTGTGTGTGTGTGGCAGAAGGAGAAAGAGAGAGAATTTCAGGTAGTGGTAAATGTAATGAACAAATTAAGACACTGTGGTGACATAAACAAACTAGTGACTGGGGCTATAATCAAGAAGAAACCTCTGAAGAGGTGACATTGAGCACAGAAGTGAGTGAGGAAAAGGAGACAGCCAGGTGAAGACCCAAGGAAGCAGAATTTTAGGCAGAGTGAACATCAAGTAAAAAGGCACTGTGTGAATCACTTTCTTTATAAGTAAAGGGGAATGGATCATTTGAGGATATGTCAGCTATGTTTTTGTTGTTTTTAATCCTAAGAAAAATAGATCAATTGCCATAAAAGTATCTTGACATGATTAAATCTGTCTTTTGAAAAATATCCCTTTGCCTAAGATGAGTACAGTGAATGGAAGGAAGGAAACAGGACATTGCATCTGCCAATCTCCCTCCTGGGCTTTCCAAACACCAAAGCAAAGCCAGCACCAAACTCCCACCTTAAATGAATCACAACTAGATCAGCACAAAATTATCAAAGCATTCAAAGCAAATGCTGTTTTACAATGGAGCTTCTACCTGGAGATTTGCAAAGATAAGTGAGACCAGCAGTGACTGGGACACTGCTGCGGAAGGAGCCTTTCAGTAGGTAGAAGTGATAGTTCAGTTTTGTTGGGAAGCAGTAGGGTGGGACAGGAGGACTTGGGCTGAGGGATGTGAGATTGTGTTCTTGGGGTCCCAGCTTTCTCATCTTTATCATAAGGAACTTGTGCTGAATCAGTGGTTCTCAAATATGGGTCCATGGACAAGTGCTGAGCTGGGGATAGCAGAATCACCTGGGAAGTTATTGGCAAATACAGATTTGCCAACCCAATTCCAGAAAATGAGGATTTAGTAGAGCTGCACTGGCCCAAGGATCTGCATTTATATGAGCATTCCTGGAGATTTTCCGTAAGGTTGAATTTGGGGAGCTCTGCACTAGGAGACCCTAAGGTCCCTTCCTGCTCTAATAACCTTTCAGTTGTCTTCAGTGAAGGGGTGGTGTGATTTCCAAGTGTGCCTCATCCAAAATGGCAGCTTAGCATTGACTTTTAAGAATGGAAGGATTGATTCTTGGAGGTATTGTAGTTTTCAGATGAGGTCTACTCCAAATACCCACAGCTGCAGCCCAGACCAGTGACCTATGGTTCTGGCTCTGGCTTAGGGTAGTAGAAAGCAGCAAGCTCCCCCTTGGGCTAAAAGACTCTATCCACTTTTCTCAACTTCATCACCACTTCAGATCCTCCCTGGGCAGTTCAGAGGAAAGATTTCTTCATAAACTCTTAAGAATATTTTGGGAACTAGCAGCTTAATCATTATAATATATTACTCAATCAGTTAGAAGTGTTTGGGGAGAGAAAAATGAAGTATATGTTCATTTTAAGTACACCTGTTTTTTCTTGGAAGCTATTATTTGTCAGTGAATCATCAATTTTATTTTGTGTGTGTGGCTAAGACTATTTTTTTAAATTAAGGACCATGCATGCAGCTAAACAAATGTGCTTTATGTGTAAAATGGAAATTTCAGTCCAGCTAAGTGTAATGATCCTGAATGTGCTGGGTGAGTAATCTCCCCAGATGTTACAAGATACATCTGGGGGGAGTGGGACTGTGAAGCAGTGGGTTCAGAGCTGTCCCTGTGAGAACACTGTAGCCCACCAGGACCACAAAGGCATCACATGCATAAGTCTATGCATCACATGTGTAAGTCCTCCCCTTCTGCCCAGTGCCATGTTGATTCACCAGAGAGGACTGACCGCAGACAGAGAGCCCTGGCAGCTCATGGTCTTACTGCTACTGGCTCAGACTGGCCCAGAGAAGATGTAGGACCACTGTAACAGGTTCCTCAGATTCTGGCCCAGGTGGAAGCCGGGGCTGTAGGAAACAAGGGCTAGAGGTGAGACAGTTCCTAAAACTGAGATTCCTCCCTGAGGCCTGTTTCATTGAGAGATTTGTCCTCAATCAGTGGGCTCATCTCCCAGGTTCCAGGGCACAGACGGGGAAATGGGTAGTGCTGAGAGACACAGTGGGGGTCAGGGTTAGTCTTAACAGGGCAGGAAGGGAAGGGGAGTTAGGAGCCAGCATTTATTAAAAGCCACTGTATTGGGAGATCAGTAATGAGACAGACAGAATCACATAAGGTGAACTGAGAGAGAAAGTGAGTTCCAACTGAGGGTTTATGGCTTTGTGGCTACATCAAGTACAAATGGCGGGAAATAAAAACTGAAAATGGATTTGTCCTTTACACAGGGTTACTATGAAACTTAATTTTTCATATAAATGGATTGGCCCTGGTCTCTCTCCTCTCAAACTCAAGGTTCCTTTATGACTTTTACAGTTCTTTTTCCCCTGGTGACTGCCTACTTCTCAGGGCTGTGAGCTGACAACCCCCACGCCATCACACCCCCTCCAAGCCATTTCTTCCTCCTCTTTGGAATTCATCCTAGGGCCCTTAGTCCTTTAATCCCAGTGTAAGCAGCCATATTAATCAGATATCCTTTTACGTGCTAATTGTTTATCCTTTTCAGACAGTCCAGGGCATTCCCTGGCACAAGGGTTCAGTAAATAAAGGAACCTGTTAAAGCAAAAGGCAGGTTCTTGAAATTTACAGTGATTTAGCAAAGGTTCATATTTTAGTTCAAAATATTTCCAGCACTTGAAAAGGGTGTGTGTGTGAGAGAGAGAGAGAGAGAGAAAGAGACAAAGATTCTATCCTTGGGTAATAAAAATCCAAGTGGTATGAACTTGGGCAAGTAACTCATTCATACAATTGAAATATTGAGAGTAATACCACCCTCATAGAGTTGTTATGAAGATGGCAGTAAATACTGTGTATACAATTTCTAACTGAGCGTCCTGCACTTAATTTTGCTTTTTTTTTTCTTTTTTTTTGGTTCTGGGAGTTGAGGAAACTTGTTAGGGACACAAAATAATCTGAGTTAAGATTCTGCAGTTCTAATTGCTTATCTCTAGTCTAGTTGCAAACAAGGTACAGAAAAAATAGGTAAGTGTCAATGAATAGCCTACTCAGTTTTGTGTCCATCCTCCAGATCCAAGCACTCCTTGGCATTCTGATCAGAGTTCTCCTAGCAATGGCCTGTGCTTTCCTGTGATCCTGGAACCAGGCTGCAGCTTATCCCACAGACAAGGAGGCCATGCACAACACAATTGGGTCTGGGAGGTCTGGTTTTCTCCTGTGTGGTCTCAAAAGCCCCGGGTGATGCACTACAAAGGTGTGGGCAGCTAATGCCCCCTGAAGTGAGTGTTGACCAGCGAGGGGCAGAGAACAAGAGAATGTCAGCATTTTCTTTTCTTTTCCTGTTCAACTGTTCTGACATGCAGAAATCTGCATTAATGAAACTTGATACCAAGCAGTAGCTGGCTAAATAACACATCTGCTCACGCTGCTTCCCTGTCTCATTGTACTTTTGTTCATTATTCCTGTTTCTCTGAGATTGCATTCATTAATACATTGGGAGCATATAAGATTTTCCTTTAGCACCGTTTTTCAAGGACTCTGGATGAGGATGCAACCTAAAGCAGTGAGTAACCTTCCAGGAGTAAGGAGAGTTCCATCAGAGGAGGGGATGGGAGGAGCTGTCATTGTGTGGAGCTGAGCCAGTTGGGTGCTGTGTCAAGGAGGGCTGGCATGGACTCTGAGGCCTGAACTTTGGGGAAGGAGAGATAAAAAGTACAGGCTCAGCACCAGGAGAAGCCAGTGCTGCTGAAACAAAATGTGTCTGAGGGCAATGGTGAGTGCTGAAGGTGGAAATCAAGCTTTTGGTTTCTAGAGGAGGCATTAAAAGCCACCCTGGGGACTTCAGGCAGGAACAAGTCTGTGGGCAGTAGGAGCTGAGTACAGTGTGGAGCCTGGGCATACTCTTCATTAGACACCATCTTCTTTCAGTCGGTGCAGACTCCCTTCATCTCTTCCATGCTCCCCTCAACAGACAGGACTGGTCTCCCTGAGGTCCTGGACTTATACTGACCCCATCCCCTTAGAAGCAGGCTTTAAAAGAAAATATATTACTACCATGGTTTCCCTCACTTTTAATTAAATGCTTTTGAGCAAAATTCAAGATTAGCAAAGCAAACACCTTTATCTTCTTGGCATCTTTGCGGGGTGGGTGTGTAATGCACTTCATTTTAGCTGCCGTTCTAAGTTATTGCTGTATTTCAAGGTTCTTCTGGATCCCTGACCATAGAAGTGACTCCATCTGGGCAGAACAGCCCCCTCCTCACTGGCTTCTGAGAGGTCTCCTAGGGCTGCATTTGACAGGGACTCCTATTCCTGGTGCTGTGACAAAAGCTAAACATGGCCCTCCCACCCTCCTGCCAGGTCTGTACTGCCCTGTGTTACCTCTGCCCTCCTAATGTTCTTACTTTCCTGCCCTGAGTGAATCCCTACATCTGTGCTTGGAAGAGTCTTTATACAGCTTTGAGGAATCTGAAAACACAATTTTCTATGCCCAGAATAGGAGTAAGTGGGTAACTGACCTACTCTGGTCCTTCAATGGTCTGGTATGAATGTGTGCATGTTAGTATGTGTGCACGGGTATGTCTCTGTATGCACATGTATATGTATGTGTGAATGTCTGTCTCTGTGTGTACATGTGTGTGTATGCATACGTGAATATGTGTGTGTGCCCATGCACCACTTCTTCTAGATATTTATTTATTTATTTATTTATTTATTTATTTATTTATTTATCCTCTTTAAATGTCACTGTGATTTGATCCTAGCTGGCCCATCCACCTTCCATCTCAGTATCCACCCCTGAAATGACACCATGAGACCACTGGACCTAAGTGTACATTCTCATAGACTCCCCAGTGCAGATGCCCTTGCATCCTATCCAGTACTTACTCCTGCATACGAACTCTACCCAAGGTTAGCCAAGCTTCATTCTGAGGGAACAGTCCCCATAAGACTACTTATATTTCTGACATGATTAAAGATTTATTTTTTTTTTTATTTTAGAGAGGGGGATGTGGCAGAGGGAGAGAGAAAATCTTAAACAAACTCCCTGCTGAGTGTGGAGCCCGATGTGGCGCTTGATCTCACAACCCTGAGATCATAACCTGAGCCAAAATCAAGAGTCAGATGCTTAACAGACTGAGCCACCCAGGTGCCCCTCACAGAGACAGTTTATTGCAGGGTTAAGATTTAAATTAGAAGCAGCCAAGGGAAGAGCCACATAGGACATAGTTCAGGAGTAGTTCCAGTCTTCCTCCCCCTATGGAGTTTTGGCTGGCATTACCAACTCCTGGCCATGAGGTATAACAATATGCACAGTATAGTGCTGATCATGGAAACTCACCAGAGCCTTTGTGTTCAGAGTTTTGTTGAGGTTCAGTCACATGCTGCCTGTGTGACTGGCCTGTAGTCTTTTGTCCTCCCAGAGGTCAGGCTGACACAATTAGTCTCTAGTTCCTCTGGAGGGTGACACAAATACCATGGGCCCAAATCATAATCATGCTGTGTGAACAGTTCCATCACAAATCACATCACTAGAGTGTTAGTGGCCAAAACCCTCAGGTAAACAGAATGTCCTATCAAGCAGGACAATCCAGGGGCCTGAGTTCAACTCCCAGTGGCTGAGAACAAAGGCCATACTTTTCTTTGGGTAAAGTTAATTCTCTACACATACCCCTGCCAACAGTCCCTGTCTTTGAAATTTGAGGATTGGGAGGAGTAAACATCATCTCTTCAAGTGCCAGGTGACTGAATGCTGCCCCTCAGGGCTGAGTGTCTCCTCCCAGCCAAGCAGGAGGACTCTGGTCCTTTCTGCAGGGAATTTCTGCTTTGAAATAACCATCCTGGTTCTAAAAAGAGCCCTGAATATCCCAGTACCTGCTTGTTTGGGGATCACAGAATTATCAAGAATGAAGCAGTTTACCCCCTAAGAACCTTCTGCTACCTCCAAGAAATAGATATGTGGGGACCAAGGAAGATGGTGGCAGAGTGGAAGGACTGCAGGCTTGCTTTGACCCATTAATACAACTAGATAGCTATCAAATCATCCTATATACCTCAGAAATAGACCTGAAGACTAGCAGAAAACAAACTCTACAACTAAAATGTAGAGAAGAGGCCACATTGAAAAAAGTAGGAAGTGGGGCAACAAGGTTTAAGAGAGAAAAGGATCATGGCTGCTGCAGTGGGGAGGGAGCTGTGGTCACAGACAAGGGTGGAGAGACAGACTAGCACAAAAGAAGACCACATTGGGAAGATGAATCCTCAGAGCAATTGTCTTGGAAAGTGAGAGGGGCCTAATTTTGAGAGTTCTTGCAACAAGCAGTGCTTAAAGCCGAGAGTTTTAAAGGTCAATGGGCTTGGCTCCAGGAGACCTCAGAGGCATTGGTGCTAATCTTAGAGAGAAGGCAGGGCAAACAGCTTGCAGACATACAGTGTGGAAACAGAAATCTAAAGAGTGCCTAGGGCATAGAGTAGGGAGGTTATTTGCTCTTCTTGGAGCATGTCCCAGAGAGGCAGCATTCACAGAGAAACCCCTCCAGGAACAAAGGAACTAGCCAGCACCTTTTCCCTCCCTTGTCCCTTAGCTTTAGCACAGAGCCACTTGTGGCAACCAGCATAGCACCAGTACTACTACCTAACTTGCTTACACTAAGTCTCACCCTACCATCCTCCCCAGTTACATTTCCCTCAGTGCCAGGGCAGCGGGTACTTCCTTCAGAAGACCAGGACAAACCCCAGCCAACAATAGATCTCCAACCTGGGAGTTCTTGTTTGTAAGGTCATTTCCCTTAAGAATAGAAGTAGCTGACTTTCTTAACACAGAGAAGCAGGCACAGACTTAGACAAAATGAGAAGACAGAGGAATTTGTTTCAAATGAAAGAACAGAAAAATGCCATAGCTAGAGAGTTAAGTGAAACAGATATAAGTAACATGCCTGATAGAGAATTTAATGTAATGATCATAAAGATTCTCACTGGAGTTGAGAAAAGAGTAAAGGACACGAGTGAGACTCTTAACAGAGAGATAAGGAATAACATTGCAGAGATAAAGAGCTTAATAAACACAATGAGAAACATGCCTGATGGATTGAACAGCAAGCTAGAAGAAGCAGAGGAACAAATTAATGACCTAGAAAACAGAATAATGGAAAGCAATCAAGCTGAACAAAAGGGACCAAAAAAAAAAAAAAAAAGAGTTATGCAAAACAAAAAAAGACTTAGGGACTCAGTAATTCCACCAAATGTAATAACATTCACATTACAGGAGTTCCAGGAGAAGAGAGAGAAAAGGGAGCAGAAAATTTATTTGAAGAAATAATAGTTGAGGGGCGCCTGGGTGGCTCAGATGGTTAAGCATCTGCCTTCGGCTCAGGTCATGATCTCAGGGTCCTGGGATCGAGTCCCGCATCGGGCTCCCTGCTCCTTGGGAGCCTGCTTCTCACTCTGCCTCTCTCTCTCTCTCATGAATAAATAAATAAAATCTTTAAAAAAAAATAATAGTTGAAAATTTCCCTAATTTGGGGAAGGAAACAGATCCAGATCCAAGAGGCACAGACAACCACTGACAAAATGAATAAAAGCAGATCCACACCAATACACATTACAACAAAAAAGGCAAAATATAGTGATAAAGAAAAAAAATTCAAAAGCAGCAAGACAAAATAAGAAAGTTACATAAGGCTATCAGGGGATTTTTTGGCAGAAACTTTCAAGTCAGAAGGGAGTGGTATGATATATTCAAAGTGCTGAATGGGAAAAGTCTGCAGCCAAAATTACTATCAAGCAAGACTACCATTCAGAATAGAAGGAGAGATAAAGTGTTTCCCAGATTAACAAAAACAAAAGGAGTTCTTTTTTTTTTTTTTAAGATTTTATTTATTTATTTAACAGAGAGAAGGAACACAAGCAGGGGGAGTAGGAGAGGGAGAAGCAGGCTTCCCCACAGAGGAGGGAGCCCGATGCAGGGCTCGATCCCAGGACCCTGGGATCATGATCTGAGCCGAAGGCAGACGCTTAAGGCCTGAGCCACCCAGGCACCCCAAATGAAAGGAATTCTTGAACACTAACACAGTTCTGCAAGAAATATTAAAGGGGAGTCTTTGAGTGGAAAAGAAAGAGCAAAAATGACAGTACGAAGGTAGGAAACACAGAAGCAGTCTAAAATTAGTATTTTTGTAAAATATCAGCCAAACAACTCACAAAATAAAAGGATGTAAAATATGACAAGATCTAATTAAAATATGGGGAGGGGTAAAGAATGGGTTGATGACTATCAATTTTTAAGCTTTTATTTATTTATTTATTTATTTGAGAGAGAGAGAGTGAGCATGAGTGGGGGGAGGGGCAGAGAGAGAGGGAGAATCAGACTCCCTGCTGAGCAGGGAGCTCTATGTGGGGTTTGATCTCAAGACACTGAAATCATGATCTGAGCCAAAGGCAGGCAGACGTTTAAATGACTAAGCCACCTACACATCCCATAAGCTTTTCTATTTCCGTAATAGAAGGCACACACTTAACCGACTGAACCACCCAGGTGCCCCTGATGACCATCAATTTAATATAGACTGCTATATGCAGATGTTATATACAAAACTAATGGTAATCAGAAATCAAAACCCAGTAAGAGATATGCAAAAAATAAAGAGAAAGGAATCCAAGTATATAACTAAAGAAAGCCAGAAAACTGAAGATCAAAAGAAAGGATTAGAGAACAATAAAACAACTACAAAACAAGTAACTAAATGGAAATAAATACATATCTACCAATAACTGTTTTGAATATAAATAGATTAATGCTCCAGTCAAAAGACATAAGGTGACAGATGGATAAAAATAAAACAAAACAAGATCCATCTATATACTGTTTATGAAACTCATTTTGGACCAAAAGCCACTTGCAGATTGAAAGTGAGGGGATGGAGAACTATCTATCATGCAAAAGGATGTCAAAAGAAAGTCAGAGTACCACTACCTATGTTGGACAAAATAGCCTTTAAAAGAAAGACTATAATAAGAGACAAAAGAAGAGCACTATATAAAAATAAAGGGGACAATCCAACAAGAAGATATAACAATTATAAATATTTATGCATCCCAAATGAGAACACCCAAATACATAAAACAGTTCATAACAGACATAAAGGAATGAATTGACAATAATGGTAGGGGATTATAACACCTCACTTACATGGATGGACAGATCATTCAAACAGTAAATCAACAAGGTAAGAATGACTTGGAGAGTCACACTGGAACAGATGGAATTAAGTGATATATTTCGTCCTAAGACCACAGAATACACATTCTTTTCAAGTGTACATGGAACATTCTCCAGAATAGATCACATATTAGGCCACAAAACCACTCCAACAAATTCAAGAAGATCAAAGTCATACGGTGCATCTTTTCTGACCACAGTGCTATATGAAACTAGAAGTCAACCACAAGAAAAAATCTGCAGAGACCACAAATACATGCTACTAAACAATGAATGGGTCAACCAGGAAATAAAAGAAGAAATAAAAATATACTGGAAACAAATGAAAATGAAAACACAAAATCCAAAACTTTTGGGATGCAGCAAATGTGGTTCTAAGAGGGTACTATATAGCAATAAAAACCTACCTCAAGAAGCAAGAAGAATTTCAAATAAACAACCAAACCTTACATTTAAAGGAGCTAGGAAAAGAAAAATAAATGCAACTAAACAAGCAGAAGAAAGGAAATAATAAAGATTATAGCAAAAAAAAAAAAGATAATAGCAGAAATAAATGATACAGAAGCAAAAAATAAATCAAAAAAGCCAAAAACAAAGCACACAAAACACACACATACACACACAATAGAACAGATCAATGAAACTAGCAGCTTATTTATTGAAAAAGTCACTAAAATGGATAAACCTCTAGCTAGATTTATCAAGAAAAAAGATAAAGGATTCAAATAATTAAAATTACAAATGAGAGAGGAGAAATAACAACTAACACCTTAGAAATACAAAGGACTATAAGAGAACATTATGAAAAACTATATGCCAATAGGACAACCTAGAAGAAATGGATAAATTCCTAGAAACATATAATTTAACAAAACTGAAACATAAAGAAATAGAAAATTTGAATAGACCAATTCCCAGCAAAGCAGTTGACTTAGTAATAAAAAAAATTCCCATCAAACAAAAGTCTAGGACCAGATGGCTTCTGAGTGAATTCTACCATTTAAAGAAGTGTTAATACCTATTCTTCTCAAACAATTCCAAAAAATAGAAAAATTTTCACTTCATTATATAAGGCTAGTAATACCTCAATACCAAGACCAAGACCAAATAAAGACACCACAAAAAAGGAGAACTATAGGCCAATATCTCTCATGAACATAGTTTCAAAAATCCTCAACTAAATACTAGCAAACTGAATCCAACAATATATTAAAAAATTATTCATCAACATGATACATCACATCAATAAGAGAAAGGAAGAAAGGATAAGAATCATATGATCTTTTCAATAGATGCAGAAAAAGCATTTGACAAAGTACAACACACATTCATGATAAAAACCCTCAACAAAGTAGGTTTAAGGGGAACATATCTCAATATAATGAGGACCATTTATTAAAAACATCATTCTTAATGGGGTAAAACTGAGAATTTCCCCCCTAAGGTCAGGAACAAGACAAGGATTTTCACCACTTTTATTTGATATAGTAAAGGAAATCTGAGCCACAGCAATCAGACAACAAAAAGAAATGAAAGGCATCCAAATTGGTAAGGAAGAAGTAATACTTTCACTACATATAGAAAACACAAAAGACTCCAAAAATGAACAAAAAAATGTTAGAACTGTTAAATGAATTCAGTAAAGTCACAGGATACATAATTGATGCACAGAATTCTGTTGCATTTCTATACATCAGTAATAAAGCTGCAGAAAGAAAAATTAAGAAATTAAATTAATAACAATACCATTTATAATTAAAAAATAATAAGATACCTTGGAATAAACCTAAGCAAAGGGCTGAAAGGCCTATATTCTGAAAACTATAAAACACCAACGAAAGAAATTGAAGATGACACAAGGAAATGGAAAGACATTCCATGCTCATGGATTGGATTAAAAGAACAAATATTGTTTAAGTGTCTATACAGTAGTGTATATCAATATACACATTAAAAGCAATCCCTATCAAAATGTCACCAGCGTTTTTCACAGAGGTAGAACAAACAATCCTAAACTTTATATGAAACCACAAAAGACCCCAAATAGCCAAAGCAACCTTGAAAAAGTAAAGCAAAGCAGAAGGCATCACATTTCTAGACTTCAAGTTATATTAGAAAGCTATTGTGATCAAAAGAGTATGGTACTGGCACAAAAACAGACACAGATCAATGGAACAGAATAGACATCCCAGAAATGAACCCACTACTATATGGTCAGTTAATCTTTGACAAAGCAGGAAAGAATATCCAGTGGGAAAAAAGACAGTTTCTTCAACAAATGGTGTTGGGAAAACTGGACACACAGGCAAAAGAATGAAACTGGAAAAATTTCTTACACCATGCACAAAAGTAAATTCAAATGGATTGAAGACCTAAATGTCAGACCTGAAACCATCAAAATCCTAAAAGAGAACACAGGCAGTAATCTTTTTGACATCAGCCTCAGTAACTTCTTTCTAGATACGTTCTCCTGAGGGATGGGGAACAAAAGCAAAAATGATCTATTGGGACTTCATCAAGATAAAAACTTCTGCACAGTGAAGGAAACAATCAACAAACTAAAAGGCAACCTATGGAATGGGAGAAGATTTGTAAATGACATGCCTGTTAGAGAAAGGGTTAGTATCCAAAATATATAAAGAACTTAAACAACTCAACACCCAAAAAATAAATAATCCACTTAAAAGTGGGCAGAAGACATGAACAGACATTTCTATAAAGAAGTCATCCAGATGGCCAACAGACACAAAAAGAGGTTCAACATCACACATCATCAGGGAAATGCAAATCAAAACTACAATGACAAGGTTGTGGAGAAAGGGGAATCCTCTTATATTATTGGTGGGAATGAAAACTGGTATAACCACTGTGAACAACAGTATGGAGGTTCTTCAAAAGGTTAAAAATAGAATGACTTTATGATCTAGCAATTGCAGTACTAGGTATTTACCCAAAGGATATAAAAATACTAATTTGAAGTTGTACATGCATACCAATGTTTATAGCAGGATTATTTACAATAGCCAATTTATGGAAAGAGCCCTAATGTTCATTGACTAATAAATGGATAAATAAGAAGTGGTATACATATACAATGGAATATTACTCAACCATAAAAAAGAATGAAACTTTGCCATTTGCAATGGTGTGGATGGAGCTAGAGAGTATTATGCTAAGTAAAATTAGTTAGTCAAAGAAGGCATATACCATATAATTTCACTCATATGTGGAATTTAAGAAACAACCAAAAAGCAAAGGGGAAAGAGAGAGAGAGTGAGAGAGAGAGAGAGACCAAGAAACAGACTCTTAACTATAGAGAACAAACTGATGGTTACCAGAGGGGAAGTGGGTGGGACGATGGGCTAAATAGGTGATGGGGATTAAGGAGTGCACTTGTGATGAGCACTAGCTGTTGTATGGAAGTACTGAATCACTAAATTGTGCTCCTGATAATAATATTACATGTTAACTAACTAGAATTAAAGTTAAAACATTAATTTTAAAAATATATAAATAAAAATAAATACTTAGTAAAAGGAAAATAAATAGATATGTGAAAAAGGAGGGATAGAAATCGTTGGGAGAGAGAGAAAAGAGGAAAGAGTGGAGACATAGACATTTCCTCAAGCTTGTTAAAAACCTCATTTAAAAATTGTGCAGGTGCCCAATTTGGGTCTTTCTGTTAGATGATAATGCTTCTCAGGAAAGAATGACAGGATGCACAAGCTGCCTGCCTGGTGTGCAACCCACTCTAGTGCTTTCACAAACCTTCTAGCATCAGAGACAGGGCAAGCCTGGGCATAACAGCCAGATTCCAGAGAGGTTCTGTTGAAGTGGCCATCACAGGCTCCTCTTCAGCTCCCAGGCAGAGAAGAGAGCATGGTGAAATTCAACAGACTGACAAGCACCAAGGGTTGTAGACATCCATCATGTTAGCACTGTGGGAAAGAACAAGATATCCTTACACAGGACAGTTGTTATTGAATTGATGTTCTGTATTTATTTATTGAGTGTCTACCATGGAGAAGGCAGTAGTTTGAGCCCAGGGAAAAATAGCAGAAATGGACGGAAACATCCAACCTCTCAGAATTTTAAAATTTACAATCACAATGATGAGTGAGGCTTTCCATTTGATGCAGTTGAGGATGCTATGTTATGGCACAGGGCATACAATATTCTTTGGCATCTAGGAGAGGGATAGTCAGGGACAACTTTTAGGGAAGGTGAGATGACCTTGGAGGTCAAGGAAGGGTTACACTTTGACAGGTGAAAAGGGTGAGGGTCCAGGGTAAGGCAATACAGAGGTAGTGAAACTTGAGGGTGAAGGCCTGAAGGTACAGGGTACAAGGCATGCTAAAGCAGCAGTGAGTGGCCTGGTATGATTGTGCTTGCAGCATTACAACATCTTGTCTCAAAGAATCAGATTTTATTGTATTATTTTTTTAAAGATTTTATTTATTTATCTGACAGAGATAGACACAGCAAGAGAGGGAACACAAGCAGGGGGAGTGGGAGAGGGAAAAGCAGGTTTCTTGTGGAGCAGGGAGCCCAATGTGGGCCTCGATGCCAGGACCCTGGGATCATGACCTGAGCTGAAGACAGACGCTTAACCATCTGAGCCACCCAGGTGCCCCTATTTCATTATTTTTTAAGTGCACAATTAACTTTACTATTTTTTAATCTTTTTTTTTAATTAAATCCAATTAGCCAACATATAGTACATCATTAGTTTTTAATGATCTGTTAGTTGCATATAACACCCAGTGCTCATCAGATCACGTGCCCTCCTTAATGCCCATTACCCAGTTATCCCATCCCCCCACCCCCCTCCCTTCTGTAACCCTCAGTTTGTTTCCTGGAGTCCAGAGTCTCTCATGGTTTGTCTCCCTCTCTGATTTCTTCCCATTCAGTTTTCCCTCCCTTCCCCTATGGTCCTTTGCACTATTCCTGATATTCTACATATTAGTGACACCATATGATAATTATCTTTCTCTGCTTGACTTATTTCTCTTAGCATAATACCCTCTAGTTCCATCCATATCGATGCAAATGGTAGGTATTCATCCTTTCTGAGGGCTGAGTAAAACTCTATTGTACATATGAACCACATCTTCTTTATCCATTCATCTGTTGAAAGACATCTTGGCTCTTTCCACAGTTTGGCTATTGTGGACATTGCAGCTATGAACATTGGGGTGCAGGTGCCCCTTCATTTCACTACATCTGTAACTTTTGGGTAAATACCTAGCAGTGCAATTGCAGGGTGATAGTGCTGCTCTATTTTTAAACACTTGAGAAACCTCCATACTGCTTTTGAGAGTGGCTGTACCAGCTTGCATTCCCACCAACAGTGTAAGAGGGTTCTCCTTTCTCCACATCCTCACCAACACTTGTTGTTTCCTGTCTTGTTAATTTTTGACATTCTAACTGGTGTGAGGTGGTATCTCATTGTGGTTTTGATTTGTATTTCCTTGATGACTAGTGATGTTGAACATTTTTTCATGTATCTGTTAGTCATTTGTCTATATTCTTTGGAGAAGTGTCTGTTCATGTCTTCTGCCCATTTCTTGACTGGATTACTTGGTTTTGGGGTCTTGAGTTTGAGAAGTTCTTTAGAGATCTTGGATACCACCCTTTATCTGTAATGTCACTTGCAAATATTTTCTCCCATTCCATGGGTTGCCTCTTAGTTTTGTTGACTGTTTCCTTTGCTGTGCAGAGCTTTTTACCTTGCTGAAGTCCCAATAGTTCATTTTTGCTTTTGTTCTTTTGCCTTTTGCCAAAACAGAAGTTGCTGTGGCCAACGTCAAAGAGGTTACTGCCTGTGTTCTCCTCTGTGACTTTGATGGATTCCTGTCTCACATTTAGGTCTTTCATCCATTTGGGGTTTATCTTTGTGTATAGTGTAAGAGAATGGTTTAGTTTCATTCTTGTGCATGTGGCTGTCCAATTTTCCCAGCACCATTTATTGAAGAGATTGTCTTTTTTCCATTGAATGCTATTTCCTACTTTGTCGAAGATTAGTTGACCATAGAGTTAAGGGTCCATTTCTGGGTTCTCTATTCTGTTCCATTGATCTATGTTTTTGTTTTTGTGCCAGTATCATGCTGTCTTGATGATTACAGCTTTGTAATATAGCTTGAAGTCAGGCATTGTGATGCCCCCAGCTTTGGTTTTCTTTTTCAACATTCCCCTGGCAATTTGGGGTCTTTTCTGGTTCCATATAAGTTTTAGGATTGTTTGTTCCATCTCTGAAAAATGTCAATGGTATTTTGATAGGGATTGCATTGAATGTGTACATTGCTCTGGGCAGCATAGACATTTTCACAATATTTATTCTTCCAATCCATGAGCATGGAATGCTTTTTCATCATTTTCTTTCTTCCTCAATTTCTTTCATAAGTGTTCTGTAGTTTTTACAGTACAGATACTTTACCTCTTTGGTTAGGTTTATCCCTATGTATCTAATGGTTTTTGGTGCAGTTGTGAATGGGATCAATTCCTTAATTTCTCGTTCTTCTGTCTCATTGTTAGTGTATAGAAATGCAACTGATTTCTATGCATTGATTTTGTATCCTGTCACGTTGCTAAATCACTGTATGAGTTCTAGCAATTTGGGGGTGGAGTCTTTTGGGTTTTCCACATAAAGTAAAAAAGAATCAGATTTTAAAAGTATAGCCAATTTCATGGCCTGGGAATGGCATCTTAGAAAAGCACTCAAAGGAAAATTCATTAAATAGAGACAGGTAGATAATAGAAGCTCCCAACACTCTAAGCTGCAAAAGTCCTTTATCCTCATGTAGACACTGAGCTTTCAATTTAATTCACTTTCTAGTGTTTTTTTGTTTTGTTTTGTTTTGCTTTTTCATCATTAAGTTGACTTGTAGCAGGGAATGCCCTGGGCATTTGTGGCAGCTGGTAAAGGAGGCCAAGTGTCCACAGATCTTCCACTGGTCCTTAAAGAAGAGTGATCCTGAGGTAAAAACAAAATTACAACCAGCAGCCTAAAATAGAGTCATATCCTAAGACACTTTTTTCATGGTGTGCATGACTTTGCAGACTGTGGCCAACTGGGAATGTTCCATAGGAGCTCTTCCATGAAGGTGATGAGGATAAGTATAACTCCTAGTTCAGGTAACATTTCTTTCTTGTTTTTCCAAGGGTGTGTTCATATATGTGCATGCCCTGTCATTCTGCCCTGCCAGCAACCTTTTCCCTATTTTGTATATATTTTTTAATTTTAGTTCCAATATAGTTAAAATAGAGTGTAATATTAGTTTCAGGTATACAATATATTCAACAATTCTATACATCACTCATCGCTCATCACGACAAGTGCAATCCTTAATCCCCATTACCTATTTAACCCATCCACCCCTTCCCTCCAGTAACCACCAGTTTGTTCTCTATGATTGTCTTTTTCTTGGTTTGTTCCTGTCTCCTTTTTTCCCCTTTGTTTTTTGTTTTGTTTGCTAAATTCCACATATGAGTGAAATCATATGGTATTTGTCTTTCTCTGACTGGCTTATTTTGATTAGCATTATACTCTCTAGCTCCATCTATGTTGTTGCAAAGGGCAAGATTTCAATCATTTTATGGCTGAATAATATTCCTTTGAATATATATACCACTTGTTCTTTATATATTTATCTACTGACAGACACTTGGGCTGCTTCCATAACTTGGCTTTTGTTAATAGTGTTGCTATAAACATAGGGAAGCATATATCCCTTAGAGTTAGTGTTTTTGTAATTTTTTTGTGAATACTCAGTAATGTGATTACTAGATCATATGGTTGTTCCATTTTTAACTTTTTGAGGAATCTCCATACTGTTTTCCACAGTGGCTGTACAGTTCTTATTCCCACCAACAGTGCATGAGTGTTCCTATTTCTCCACATCATTGATAACATTTGCTGTTTCTTGTGCTTTTGATTTTAATCTATCTGAAAGGTGTGAGGTGATATCTCACTCTGGTTTTGATTTGCCTTTCCTGATGATGAGTGATGTTGAGCATCTTTTCATGTGTTTGTTGGCCATCTGGATGTCTTCATTGGAGAAACATCTGTTCATGTCTTCTGCCCATTTTCTAATTGGATTATTTGTTTATGGGGTATTGAGTTGTAGGTTCTTTATATATTTTGATACTAACCTTTTCTTTATCAGGTATGTCATTTGCAAATATCTTCTCCCCATCAGTAGGTTGTCTTTTAGTTTTGTTGATTATTTCCTTCACTGTGCAGAGGCTTTTTCTTCTGATGTAGTCCCATAAGGTCATTTTTCCTTTTGCTTTCTTTGCCTCAGAAGACAAATCTAGAAAAAATTGCTATGTCTAATGTTGGAAAAATAACTGGTTGTACTCTCTTTGAGGATTTTTATAATTTCAGGTCTCACATTTAAGTTCTTAATCCATTTTGAATTTATCCTTGTGTATTGTGGAAGCCAGTGGTCCAGTTTCATTTTTTGCATGTAGCCGTCCAATTTCCTCAACACCATTTGTTGAAGAGGCTTTTTCCATTGCATGTTCTTTCTTCCTTTGTCAAAAATGAATTGACCATATAAATGTAGGTTTGTTTCTGGGCTTCCAATTCTGTTCCATCAATCTTTGTGCCTATTTTTGTGCCAGTACCATACTGTTTTCATTACTATAGCTTTGTAGTATAATGTGAAATCTGGAACTATGATACCTCTAGCTTTGTTTTTCTTTTACAAGATTGTTTTGGTTATTCAGAGTCTTTGTGTTTCCATACAAATTTTAGGATTGTTTTTTCTAGCTCTGTGAAAAAATCCTGCTATTTTGATAGGCAGTGCATTAAATGTATAGATTGCTTTCAGAAGTATAGACATTTTAACAATACTTATTTTCCCAATACATGAGCATGGACTGTCTTTCCATTTATTTGCATTGTCTTCAATGTCTTTCATCAATATTTTAGAGTTTTCAGAGTACAGGTCTTTCACCTCTTTGGTTAAGTTTATTCCTAGGTATCTATTATCTTTGGTGTAATTGTAAATGGCATTGCTTTCTTAATTTCTCTTTCTGTTGCTTCTTTATTAGTGTATAAAAATGCCACAGATTTCTGTACATTATTTTTGTATTCTGCAATCTTACTGAATTCATTTATCAGTTCTAGTAGTTTTTTGGTGGACTCTTTAGGATTTTTTCTAGCATTATGTTGTCTGCAAATAGTGAAACTATTATTTGTTGCTTAGCAATTTAGGTGCCTTTTATTCCTTTCTCTTGTCTAATTGCCATGGCTAGGACTTCCAGTACTATGTTAAATAATAGCGGTGAGAGTGGATATCCCTGTCTTATTCCTGACAGGGGAAACTCAGATTTTACCATTGAATATCATGTTAGCTGTGGGTTTTTAATGTATGGCCTTTTTTTTTTAAGTTTTTTTTTTTTTTATTTATTTGACAGAGAGAGACACAGCGAGAGAGGGAACACAAGCAGGGGGAGTGGGAGAGGGAGAAGCAGGCTTCCCGCTGAGCAGGGAGCCCGATGCGGGGCTCGATCCCAGGACCCTGGGATCATGACCTGAGCCGAAGGCAGACACTTAACGACTGAGCCACCCAGGCGCCCCAATGTATGGCCTTTTTTATGTTGAGGTATTTTTCCCTCTTATCTTACTTTGTTGAAGGTTTTTATCATGAATGAATGCTGTACTTTGTCAAATGGTTTTTATGCATCTATTGAAATGATCATATGGTTTTTATGCTATTTCTTGTGTTGTTGATTTTAGCCATTCCAACAGGTGTGAAGTGATATCTCTTGTAGTTTTGATTTTTATTTCCCTGATAATTCCCAACAGATGTTGAGCATCTGTTCATGTGTCTGTTGGCCATCTATATGTCTTCTTTGGAAAAATGTCTACTCATGTCTTCTGTCTATTTTTTAATTGGACTATTTGTTTTTGGGGTTTTGAGTTTTATAAGTTCTTTATATACTTTGGATACTAACCACCTATCAGATATGTCATTTGCAAATGTCCTCTACAATTCCTTAGGTTGCCTTTTAGTTTTCTTGATGATCTTCTTCACTGTGCAGAAGCTTTTTATCTTGATGAAGTCCCAATAGTTATTTTTGCTTTTGTTTCCTTTCCCTCAGACATATCTAAAAAGAAGTTGCTAATGCTGATGTCACAGAGGTTACTGCCTGTGTTCTCCTCTAGGATTTTGATGGTTTCAGGTCTTGCATTTAGGTGTTCAAACCATTTTGAATTTACTTTTGTGTATGATGTAAAGAAGTTTTCCAGTTTCATTATTTTGCATGTTGCTGTCCAGTTTTCCCAGCATCATTTGTTGAAGAGACTGTCTTTTTCCCACTGGATATTCTTTCCTGCTTTGTTAAAAATTAATTGGCCATATAGTTGTGCATTCATTTCCAAGTTTTGTATTCTGTTCTATTGGTGTATGTATCTATTTTTGTGCCAGGATCATGCTATTTTGATCAAAACAGCTTTGTAATATAACTTGAAGTCTGGAAATATGATTCTGCCTGCTTTGCTTTTCTTTTTCAAGATTGCTTGGCTATTTGGGGTCTTTTGTGGTTCCATACAAAGTTTAAGATTGTTTCTTCTAGCTCTATGAGAAATGCTGGTGGCATTTTGATAGGGATTGCATTGAAATTGTAGATTGCTTAGGGTAGTATAGACAATATTTAACATTTAACAGTAATCCATAAGCATGGGATGTCTTTCCATATTTTTGTGTCATTTTGAATTTCTTTCATCAGCGTTTTATAGTTTTCAAAGTACACATCTTTAACCTCTTCAGTTAGGTTTATTCTTAGGTGTCTTCTTATTTTTGGTTCAATTGTAAATTAGGTTGTTTTCTTAGTTTCTCTTTCTGCTGCTTCATTATCAGTGTATAGAAATGCAACAGATTTCTGTAGATTGATTTTGTATTCTGTGACTTTACTGAATTTGTTTTACATTTCTAATAGTTTTTTGGTAGTCTTTTGGGTCTTCTATACAGACTATCATGTAATCTGCAAATAGTGAAAGTTTTATTTCTTCCTTACTGATTTGGATGCGTTTTATTTCTTTTTGTTATCTGATTGCTATAGCTAGCACTTCTAGTATTATTTTAAATAACAGTGATGGGGTGCCTAGGTGATTCAGTTGGTTAGGCATCTGACTTTGGCTCAGGTCATGATCTCAGGGTCCTGGGATTGAGCCCCATGTCAGGTTCGCTGCCCAGCAGAGAGTCTGCTTGTCCCTCTGCTCCTCTCCCCACTCATGCACTCTGTCTCTCTCAAATAAATAAATAAAATCTTTATAAATAAATAAGTAAAGGTGGTTATAATGGACATCTTTAAGGACTTATGCCTTAAATATCAATTTTGGGATATAAGAAAGGAAATATGTATGTAGAGGGATATGTTTCTCACACTAAATTCCACAAGGCTGTTCTCAGTAGCTCATGACAATAGAACAAGCTTTAGATAGCCTCCGTATGCAGTCAAAATATGAAAAAGTTATGGGGGAGTTCTTGGGAATATGGCAGAGTAGGAGGACCCTAAGTTTATTCCATCCCACATTTATAACTAGATATCACTCACATCCTAGTAAATAAGCCAGAAAGAAATCTAAAGAATGGCAGAACAAACCCCCAACTAAATGTAGAGAAGAAGCCACATTGAAGAGATTAGGAAGGGCAGAAATGGTGGTCAGGAGCTGCCTGCAGAAGAGAGGGAGCTGTGAGCATGGAGAGGTAAAAGAAAGGATCCCTTACACCAGGGAGCCCACAGGAGGAAGATGAATCCTTATAATGTCTGGCTTTGAAACCCAGAGTGACCAAATTCCATAAGTTTGTATAACTGTGGGACTTGGAGCCTGGCATTATAAAAGTCAGCTGACTCAACACTGGTGAACAGGGAGGATGAGTGACAGCCAGGTCTTTGCCCTTAAACAGATGACAGCCAGAGGAAAGGCAACATAGAAGTGACAGTTTGCACACTTGGGAGTAAGCGAGAGGAAGTTTTTTGTTTTTGTTTTTTGCTTTGAGATCTTTTATACTAATTTTGGAGCATGTTGTGTGACTTCATCAGTAATAAAATAGCTGGTAGATGCCATTTTCCTCCCTCCCCAAAATATAAATAAATATAGGGACACCTGTTGGGGGGAGTGCTACACAGACACTTGCTCCTTAACCTGCTAGCAGTTCATCCCAACCATGAGTTCTCCTGATGACTCTCCCACTCCAAGCCAACTGGCCTCTGCCCTGGGCTCAGAGAAAATTTTGTTAATGCATGAACCCTGCCCAGCATCTGCGGCCCCCATCCACTGCCACCATTGCTGCATGCTGCACCCTTGACCACCACCACTGCTGTGCACCATGCATCCAGTGGCCACCATGTTTGGGGCTAGGACTAGCAGCTAGGCACCCTGCTTCTTAGCCCTCCTGCAGTCATATGACCTCAGAGCCAGCCCACCTGGGTCTCATTATTAGTAGTTTTTTGGTAGAGAGCAAGCATAGCCCACAATAGGCAGAAAGTCAGTGCAGACATCTGGACTGAAATAAAAAGTGACTCAGATGCAATAGCAGGATATAATCCACACATATAGGAGACATCTCTGAAGTGCTAGGTTCTGGTGAACAGGGGACACTGCACTGCAGAGCAGTACAGGACCTCTTCTTCATAGAGCCAGAAGATAGCTGACTTTGATAACACACAGAAAAAGACACAGAGAAGTAGACCTAATGAGGATACAGAGGAATATGTTCCAAATAAAAGAATAGGAAAAAATCACAACAGGAGATCTAAGTGAAACAGAAATAGGTAATAAACACCTGACAGAGAATTTAAAGTAATTATTATAAAGATATTCACTGGATTCAAGAAAGGGTGGAGGACATCAGTGAGACCCTTGACAAAGAGATAAAAAACAACATGTCAGAGATGAAGAACTCAAAAAATAAAATTAAAAATATAATAGAAGGGATAAATAGTAGTCTACTGGAAACTGAAATGTATAAGTGGCCTGGAGGATGGGCTAATGGAAAGCAATCCAGCTGAACAGATTAAAGACAAACAAAAACTGCATAAGGAGAATAGGCTTAGAAGAAGTGACACCATCAAGTGTAATAACATTCAAATTATAGGGATCCTAAAAGGAGAATAGAAAGAAAGGGGGGCAGAAAATGTATTTGAAGAAATAATAGCTGAAAACTTCCCAAATATGGGGAGGTAAACAGAGATCCAGATCCAGAATGAACAGAAATCTTCCAATAAATTCAACCCAAGGAGGTCCACACCAAGGCACATAGTAATTAAAATGGCAAAAAATAATGAACAGAAAGAATTTTAAATATTGCAAGAAAAAAGAAGAGTTATATGGAAAGGAGACCTCATAAGGTTATCAGCTGATTTTTCAACAGAACATTACAGGCTAGAAGAGAGTGGCACAATATATTCAAAGTGCTGAAAGGGAAAATTTTCCAGCCAAGAATACTCTACAACCAAGGCTATCATTCAGAATAGAAGGAGAGATAAAGAGATTCTCAGACAAACAAAAGTTAAAGAAATTCATGACCACTAAAACAGCCCTACAAGAAATGTTAAGGGGGACTCTGTGAAGGGGGGAACCATAAATAAGAGGAAGAAAAATAGGAAGCACAGAATCAAAACTAACTAACTAACTAACTAACTAACTAACTAACTAACTATACCTGTAAAAATCAGTCAAGAGAAGCACAAAATAACCTGATGTAAAATATGATACCTACACCAGAAATGTGGAGGGGAGAGGGTAAAGAATGAGTTCAAAATTAAGTGACCATTAGCTTAATACAGACTGCTATATGCAGATATTACATATAAACCAAATGGTAACTACAAATAAAATAACAGTAATAGATACCCAAAAAATAAAGAGTAATGAATCTAAATATTTCACTAAAGCAAGCTAACCAATCATGAGAGAAGAGAGCAAGAGAAGGAACAGAGAGGAACTACACACACACACACACACACACACACACACACCCTACAGAATAGGAGAAGATATTTGCAAATGACATATCTGATAAGGGTTTAGTATCCAAAATATATAAAGAACTTATAAAACTCAAAACCCCAAAAACAAATAGTCCAATTAAAAAATGGGCAGAAGACATGAGTAGACATTTTTCCAAAGAAGACATATAGATGGCCAACAGACATATGAACAGATGCTCAACATCACTGATTATCAGGGAAATAAAAATCAAAACTACAAGAGATATCACTTCACACCTGGCTAAAATCAACAACACAAGAAATAGCAAGTGTTGGTGAGGATGTGGAGAAAGGGGGACCTTCTTGCACTGTTGGTGGGAATGCAAACTGGTGCAGCCCCTCTGGAAAACAGTATGGAGGTTCCTCAAAAAGTTAGAAAAAGAACTACCCTATGGTCCAGAAATTGCACTACTAAGGTATTTACCCAACGAATACAAAAATAGTAATTCAAAGGTATACATGCATCCCAAGGTTTATAGCAGCATTACCTACAATAGCCAAATTATGGAAACAGCCCAAGTGTCCATCAACTGATGATTGGATAAGGAAGATGTAGAGTATTACTAGAATATTACTCAGCCACAGAAAAAAATGAAATCTTGCCATTTACAACTACATGGATGAAGCTAGAGGGTTTTACATATACATGGTATCATTTTGTATTTGATTTAAACTTCATGTCCTGTTCTAGAAATCTCTGAGTGCTGTGGCTCCTGCTATCTTTCCAGCCTCCTCTCACATCACTCTCTCCGCTGCCCAGTCTATCCACAGACCCTCTGTCAGCTGCTTGAATGCCTCATGCCCCCATCTTCACTTGTGGTTATCACACATGCCTTTCTTTCTGTTAGAAATGCTCTCCATTCCAGTTTTCATCTGGTTGTCTCTCACCACAGACCATCTGATGTAAGGAGATTTCCCAGTATTTCTGTTCTCCACAGCACCTCCCACCATTCACAATCAGTTATCTGTCCACTCATTTATACTTTGTATCCTCCGCTAAACTTTGCATTCCATGAGAGAAAGGTCCAGTTTAGTCATCACTATAATGCCAAAGTTTTGAGTAAACAAAAGGTACTCAGTGAAGAGTTGTTGAATGAAGGACTACATATCATCTCTATCATAGAGAAACCCACGTACATGGTATGGCAGAGGGAGCTAAGAGCCCATATTTGAGAGATTTGGTTTCTAATCCTATCACAAGCCCTAATTCACTGTGTGACTTTGGGTAAACCACAGTACCTCTCTCAGCCCTATTTCTTCACCTGTATGAAAGATAGTATAAATAGGGTATCATTGTAACCCTGAATTCTCTAAATATAAAAAGTCTTCTCTGCAACAGTGTCTGTGGGAGGAGGGATGCCTGGGTAGCTCAGTTGATTAAGCATCTACCTTCAGTTCAGGTCATAATGCCAGCCTGGGATTGAGTCCCTCATTGGGTTCCTTGCTCAGCAGAGAGTCTGCTTCTCCCTCTTCCTGCTGTTCCCCCTGCTTGTGCTGTCCCCCTCTCTCTTTATCTCTCTCTCTCTCTGAGAAATAAATAAAATCTTTAAAAAATATATTTGTGGAAGAAACTTGTGGTGAGTTTTTGGTGTGTTTGCTTACTTGTTTTTTCTTCTTTGCCTTAAAACTTGGAGAGTTTTGTGATTGAGATCCTATGGTGTGTAAAGTTGCAATTCTCAGATTTAGTAATAATCTGTGTTTAAACCAGTTGTTCACTGGACCATACAACTTCATAGCATCCTCATCAGTCTGGGGGCTCCTGTAGGTTAGAATTTCACCATGTGACCTCCCTGTGCCTATGTGTGTTCCTTCAGTGGACCATGGACCACTGGGACTTGACTCTATATGGATGTAAAATATAGTCTGGAGTGAATCGATTGTGAGTGAAATGAATGCTGAATTCTCTGGTTGTGACTTGTGGGTCTTGAAACTGCAGTGAGCAGGGGACTTGAGTGAGCCAGCAGCTTGCTCTGGTCTACTGGTTTGAGGGAGTCTTCCCCATGCTTCTTCTGGGGTAGTCCCTATTGCCTGGTGAGCAGATAATGCTGACTTGGGTGAGTTAGAGAGCCAAGTACCAGAGATGAATGACATTTCCATAAATTTGGCCAGAGCAGAGGGTATGGAAGGTTAAAGTAGCTGTAGCAGCAGCAGGTGTTGTTATAAGGCATGAAGAAAAATAATTTAATCTTAGCCTTTATATTCCTTTCTAGTCTCCAAATGGTCATAAAAGTGACAAGGATGAAATGGCAAACTGGAAAGTGCCAGTGGTACAGCCGTGAGGTTTCTTTCCCTGACACTGCCTAAGATATTGTTTGCTAACAGTAATGGACATGATCTAAAGCACTCTCTTTTGCCCCTTCAGATGTAATCAGTTATCATTTCACAAAGAAATAAATCTTCCAGCACAGAAAATCCCCAATGGTCTTGATAGAATAAAGGACATTCTTCCTTAACCTTCTCTTACCCTTGAAGCATTTCAAATGCTTTTAGTTTTCCTCATTTGTCTCAAACACAGATATGTAGCATGGGAAAAAGTAAGCATCATGCCCTCTTTCCTGTGTTTAGAGAAGAGGGTAGAGAGCGTGTGGGCAAGAAAGTGGGATAGCCAGAGACTGAAGGCAGGAGAAACAAGAGGTGGAAAGAGGGGGAGAGTGGGAAGGAGAGAGGTGAGTGAAGGGGAGAAAGAAAAGACAGTGATGGAGAGGGGAAGGACAGGGAGAAAAGAAGAGAGAGGAGGTGAGAGAAAAAGGAGAGTAGAGAAATTGTTTGTGAAGGGCACATAATCACCCTCAAAACAATGGCTTGAAGCAGATAAAATCAATTTTAGAGATATTCAAGATGAAAGCATCTGTAAGATGGCATAATAAATGCATTAACAATTCCAGCCCCTCATAGAAGAGCACAGCTTCTGGCTGACACTAGTCCCTGCCTGCTTGCTCCCGACCCCCCAGGCCCATCACCAGTGACACTGTATGAAGCACATTCATAGTATTACTGAGTCCCTGGGACAGAAACCCTTTACTCTTCACAAAAGAACACCATCCTACATCAAGAGAGCTTCTATTCCTTGGTATTTATTTGGAGTTTTATTCCATGAGGGGGTCACTCTAAGAAAAGGCAGTTTCATCCCTTGTGCCCAACTTACCTTCATAAAGCTGATTCATGAAATGATGTGATTTACAAAAGATGTTTAAATTGTTTTGAGACTGAATTTATCAAAATATTTAATAATGTCATATGATCTTTCATAGGCCTATGGGTGGTTGTCTCTCTCACAACCACAAGTGCCTGGAAGATGTGCAGACCTGCATCATTCCATAGTGACTCAGTTTACATTCTGAGCCCTTATCCTTTGGTGGGCTTTTTCTGAGAGACCATGAGAAAACCTGGCCAGCCTAAGGCTCACCTAATCTTAATCATACCCATCTCCATATGAATTGAGGTATCAGTAGACTAAGAAACTCCAGAAACCCGAGGCCCCAGGTGAGAAATGAGTGAAGAGGAGAGTGGAAGGAAGGCAGTTTCCATGGAGGGTGATCACTGCAATCCCACCTGCAGTGTCATCAGTCTGCTAGTGCATAACTTACTCTTCCATGCTGGCTGCACTGAGGTGCCCAGAGTCTCTGTGTGGACAGGGAGCCAAAGGTGCAAACTTTATACTTGCTCCTCATCTTCTAACTGACAGGAAGGATCTGAGCAGGGGTAAAATGGTTTCAGGACCTTCTTTACTCACCTTCCCTAAGTTTCTATCAACAGCTAACCAAATCTCTAGAAATGCTCTCTCTTCAATTATCCATGGAGAGCCTGCGGTCCCTAGCAGAGCAATTGTGCCTCCATGGGAGCTCAGAATAAGCTAATCTTGTCCCCAAGTGGGGAAATCATAGGACGGGTTATTAGAGGGTTTTCTGAGAAGCCTCGAGAGCCATGTTTAGGATGGGTGGATGGCAGTGAAGACTGAACATAGGAAAACAGGATATCAACTTGAAACCATGCCTGCTGTAACCAGAGTGGGGTCATTTTTCCAACAACTAAATTGTTCTGAGGTATCATGCCACAAAGCACTGTCCAGGGTTTCAGATCATCACTTTTGTTTCCTCCTTCTCTAGCTCCTTTGCCCACTTCTCACATCCCCAGAAAGAAGGAAAGGCAGGGGTCATCTCACAGATGGCTGAGTGAATGTCTGACTGTACCCTTGTACAGCTTCATAAAAGCTCCCGGGCCCTGAAGTGTTCCTTTAATGAGACCAGGTGGAAGGAAGTTCCTGAACACCCACCTCACAGACTGGCAGCTATCATCAGAAATTGTGGCTCCCCATCCCACAGCTTTCTCCAGTCTCATCCAGCCCCATCTGTTATCTAACCAAGACAAGCAGGAAACTTGAGGTGAGGGATTCATCGTTCTCCCCTTTCCTTGACATCCTTACCCCATTTAGCCTGTCCTAGGCTGAAGATCACCTTTCAGAATCTAAAGACTGTCCACTCTCCCTGATGGGTCATCTTCTTCCACAACTGAGACAAAGACCACTTCCCTTCAGAAACTTTGAGGACCTTGCTGAGCCTCACTCAGGTGTGTGAAGTTAGGCTGGGCTTGTTGGCCCCAGTAGAGTCTAGTGGGGCCCAGCTGCTAGAGTGGAGATCTCTTCCCCAAATGCCAGGAGACCAGTGTCTTAATCAGCATCTAGTTATTAGAACTGTTCACTGACATGACCTCAGACTCCCACCTCCCAGGAGTGAGCCAGGTCTTTTGTCTTACCTAGGTGTTATCACTTCCACTGACAGCAGACTTCTTCCTCTGAGTCACTATGGAGTGATGCAGGTCTGCACATCTTCCAGGCACTTGTGGTTGTGAGAAAGACAACCACCCATAGGCTTGTGAAAGATCACATGACATTATTAAACATTTTGATAAATTCAGTCTCAAAATAATTTAAACATCTTATATAAATCACATCATTTCATGAACATTTACTCAACAATAGGCATTTAGAACTTCTTTAACCATCCAATAATTGCACTACCCATTTTTCAGAGGAGGAAACTAAGATCTAGAGCAGCACTGTCCAATAGAACTTGCTGTGATGCTGGAAGGTGATGTTTGAATGGTGAAGATGGAGAGGAGGTGGGAGATGGGGTTTCTCCCCTCCACCATCACACCAATAGCTGTCTTTTCTCCCTACCATCATCACATGAACATTGATATTCTCCTTCTCCCCTCCACAATCTCTACATATCAGTCCTGTCTCCTACCTCATTCCCAACCACCAACTACTTCTCACCAAGTCCCTTCCTACTGGCCACTTCTACTAACACCATCATGCCAGTTGCGATTCTACCTTCATGACCACCATCACAACAACCCAGAATCCTACCTCCTCTCCTCAACAACCATCGTCACATCAATACTGCCTCCCCCTTCCTCTCTACCATTGCTTTCATAAAATAATCCCCTTCTCACCATCTCTCCTCCATCAGTGTCATAACCCCAAACATGACTCCTTTCCTCTATTACCTCCATCTCACCAAACCTGGCTCCCACTTGCACCCCTCTACCACTTCCACCCATAGCAAATTGCATCCCATGTCCTCCCCTCCACAATGACAACATGCTAAATCAGATTTCTAACCCCCTTCTTCCACACCTTCATCACACCAACATTGAAGGCTACCTTCTCCCCTAACTGGCCTTCATTACACAAATTCCACATTCCACAGATCATCATGCCACCACTCCATCACATCAATTCTGACTCCCACCCCTCCACTCCATGACTTCAATCACATATGCAATCCCCCATCTCTTCTGTGGTCCACCTCCATCATGCCCACTCTGATTCACACCACCTAATCCAGGTTTAGAGTGATAACAGTGGTGCAATGGAGGAGTTGAGAAATGATTTGGTTGTGGAAGGAGGCAGGTGCAGGGAGAGGATGAAGAGGAAGCTAATTATATTAATGGAAATTGTATCTAAATGTAACAAAGACAACATAAAACTAGAGCATATATGGAAGTCAGGTTAGAGACACAGGTTGCTACTTAAAAAGTAGATGTACATAAAACTACCAACTTGAGTATTGACTTATGTCTTCTGGAATTCTACTTCCCTGGTCCCTCAGTGTGAACATATGATGCAGTTATGAAATGTAAATGGGCTTCTGGGGAGGATTTTGTTTTTCTTACTAAAACAGTTGACATTTTTGCTCCTATCTACTCTTCTTTCTGCTTTAAAAACAGATAAAATGTCACAGATATAGATACAAATCTGTGAACAAAATTTATGGAAATTTGGTTTGATGTCATGAAACTAACTCCAAGATGACAACCTGACACTGGTTGTTATAATTCCAAAAGGATAATGTATGTGAAAATGATTTTTAAACTATGATGTACTGCTAAGTGTGGGGTGTAGAAGTTCCTGATATTATTAGTATGATTCCATTATAAATCATTTTGAGGATATCACATGATATTTATTGTGATTGGATAAGATAGATATAATTCTTCTAATTATATCTCAGTTGGTATCTGTGATCAAGTCAGCCCTAAGACCTACATCCGTTAATTCCTTGTGTAGTGTGATTTTCCTGGGGAAAGAAATTATGTGATAAGATTGCAGCAGGCAGATACAAAATACAAAACCATCTATGAAATAATACACTTTTAAAGAACAATGTGCACAGCTTTAGAAATAATCCAGTAAAATCAAAGTGTAATTTTAAGAAAAGTGAAGAACAGAATTTGTTACCTGAAGACTCAAACTTCCCTCCTCCATCACCCCAACATTGCCTCCCACCCCTTCTCTTCACCACCTCCAACATCAAAAGGCCTTCCATCTCCACATCTCAACCACCTCCATCACCCCAACCCTGACAAACACCACCTCACTTCCAAAACTACCATTAACACAGCCCCACCTCCCACATACCACCCTCTATCACTCACCACAAACCTGCTCACCATCTCTTCTGTTCCACCAAACAACCACATGAAACTCATTTCCCACCCCCTCCCCTCCAATGCCTCCATCTACCATGACCCTGACTTCTTTCCATGCACCACCTTCATCATGCCAACAACTTCCTCACCTCATCCACTTCACCACCTTTTTAAAATTATTATGCTTTTATTATTATTATATTGTTATTATTTATTATCATACATTACAACATTAGATTAGATGTAGTGTTCCATGATTCGTTGCTTGTGTGTAACACCCAGTGCTCCATTCAGTATGTGCCCTCTTTAATACCCATCACCAGGCTAACCCATCCCCCACCGCCTTCCCCTCTAGAACCCTCAGTTTGTTTCTCAGAGTCCATAGTCTCTCATGGTTCGTCTCCCCCTCCAATTTCCCCCCCTCTTTATTCTTTCCTTCTTGCTCTCTTCTTCTTCTTCTTCTTTTTTTTTTTTCATATAATGTCTTACTTGATTCAGAGGTACAGGTCTATGATTCAACATTCTTACACAATTCACAGCGCTCACCATAGCACATACCCTCCCCAATGTCTATCACCCAGCCACCCCATCCCTCCCACCCCCCACCTCTCCAGGAACCCTCAGTTTGTTTCCTGAGATTAAGAATTCCTCATATCAGTGAGGTCATATGATACATGTCTTTCTCTGATTGACTTATTTCACTCAGCATAATACCCTCCAGTTCCATCCATGTCGTTGCAAATGGCAAGATCTCATTCCTTTTGAAGGCTGCATAATATTCCATTGTAGATATATACCACATCTTTATCCATTCATCTGTCGATGGACATCTTGTCTCTTTCCATAATTTGGCTATTGTGGACATTGCTGCTATAAACGTTGGGGTACACATACCCCTTCGGATCCCTACATTTGTATCTTTGTGGTAAATACCCAGTAGTGAAATTGCTGGGTTGTATGGTAGCTCTATTTACAACTTTTTGAAGAACCTCCATACTGTTTTCCAGAGTGGCTGCAACAGCTTACATTCCCACCAACAGTGTAGGAGGGTTCCCCTTTCTTCGCATCCCCACCAACATCTGTCATTTCCTGACTTATTAATTTTAGCCATTCTGACTGGTGTGAGGTGGTATCTCATTGAGGTTTTGATTTGTATTTCCCTGATGCTGAGCGATGTTGAGCACGTTTTCATGTGTCTGTTGGCCATTTGGATGTCTCCTTTGGAAAAATGTCTGTTCATGTCTTCTGCCCATTTCTTGATTAGATCATTTGTTCTTTGGGTGTTGAGTTTGAAAAGTTCTTTATAGATTTTGGATACTAGCCCTTTATCTGATATGTCATTTGCAAATATCTTCTCCCATTCTGTCGGTTGTCTTTTGGTTTTATTGACTGTTTCTTTTGCTGTGCAAAAGCTTTTTATCTTGATGAAATACCAATAGTCCATTTTTGCCCTTGCTTCCCTTGCCTTTGGCGATGTTTCTAGGAAGAAGTTGCTCTGGCTGAGGTCGAAGAGGTTGCTGCGTGTGTTCTCCTTTAGGATTTTGATGGATTCCTGTCTCACACTGAGGTCTTTCAACCATTTTAAGTCTATTTTTGTGTGTGGTGTAAGGAAATGGTCCAGTTTCATTCTTCTGCATGTGGCTGTCCAATTTTCCCAACACCATTTGTTGAAGAGACTGTCTTTGTTCCATTGGACATTCTTTCCTGCTTTGTCGAAGATTAGTTGACCATATGTTGAGGGTCCATTTCTGGGCTCTCTATTCTGTTCCATTGATTGATGTGTCTATTTTTGTGCCAGTACCATACTCTCTTGATGATGACAGCTTTGTAATAGAGCTGGAAGTCCGGAATTGTGATGCCACCAGCTTTGCTTTTCTTTTTCAACATTCCAGAGGCTATTCGGTGTCTTTTCTGGTTCCATACAAATTTTAGGATTATTTGCTCCATTTCTTTGAAAAAAGTTGACGGTTATTTTGATGGGGATTGATTGCATTCAATGTGTAGATTGTTGTAGGTAGCACTGACATCTTCACAATATTTGTTCTTCCAATCCATGAGCATGGAACGTTTTTCCATTTCTTTGTGTCTTCCTCAATTTCTTTCATGAGTATTTTATAGTTTTCTAAGTATAGATTATTTGCCTCTTTGGTTAGATTTATTCCTAGGTATCCTATGGTTTTGGGTGCAATTGTAAAGGGGATCGACTCCTTAATTTCTCTTTCTTCTGTCTTGTTGTTGGTGTATAGGAATGTCACTGATTTCTGTGCATTGATTTTATATCCTGCTACTTTACTGAATTCCTGTATGATTTCTAGGAGTTTTGGGGTGGAGTCTTTTGGGTTTTCCACATAAAGTATCATATCATCTGCAAAGAGTGAGAGTTTGACTTCTTCTTTGCCGATTTGGGTGACTTTTATTTCTTTTTGTTGTCTGATTGCTGTGGCTAGGTCTTCCAATACTATGTTGAATAGCAGTGGTGATAGTGGACATCCCTGCCGTGTTCCTGACCTTAGGGGGAAAGCTCTCAGTTTTTCCCCATTGAGAATGATATTCGCTGTGGGTTTTGCATAGATGGCTTTTATGATATTGAGGTATGTACCCTCTATGTCTATACTCTGAAGAGTTTTGATCAAGAAAGGATGCTGTACTTTGTCAAATGCTTTTTCTGCATCTATTGAGAGGATCATATGATTCTTGTTCTTTCTTTTGTTAATGTATTGTATCACATTAATTGATTTGTGGATGTGGAACCACCTTGCAGCCCAGGGATAAATCTCACTTGGTCATGGTGAATAATCTTTTTAATATACTCTTGTATCCTATTGGCTAGTATTTTGGTGAGAATTTTTGCATCCATGTTCATCAAGGATATTGTTCTGTAATTCTTTTTGATGGGGTCTTTGGTTTGGGGATCAAGGTAATGGTGGCCTCATAAAACGAGTTTGGAAGTTTTTCTTCCATTTCTATTTTTTGGAACAGTTTCAGAAGAATAGGTATTAATTCTTCTTTAAATGTTTGTCAGACTTCCCCTGGGAAGCTATCTGGCCCCAGGCTTTTGTTTTTTGGGAGATTTTTGATTATTGCTTCAATTTCCTTAGTGGTTATAGGTTTTCTATTTCTTCCCTTTCAGTTTTAGTAGTTGATACATCTCTAGGAAAGCATCCATTTCTTCCAGATTATCTAATTTGCTGGCATATAGTTGCTCATAATATGTTCTTATAATTGTATTTCTTTGGTGTTGGTTGTGATCTCTCCTCTTTCATTCATAATTTTATTTATTTGGGTCATTTCTCTTTTCTTTTTGATAAGTCTGGCCAGGGGTTTATCAGGCCACCTCCACCTCCCACTACATGTATTCCAACCTTCATTCATTCCTCACCCTTCATTACTACCATCACAATATCCCAGTTTACTGCCTTCTTCCCAGCACTGCCATCACACCAGCTTAGACTCCTATTTTCCTCCATCAGACCAAGACTAATTCCCACTTCCTCTTCTGCATAACCATTACCACACCACTCCATCTCCAGATCCTCCCTTCATCCACCTCCAATATTCCAAACTTACCTTCTACTGCCTTTTCTCCACCATCTCCACCACACAAAACCTGATTCTCACCTCCTCCCCACAACAACCTCCATTGGAGCAGCCTGCTTCCTATTTCCTCCCCTCCACCATGGCCATCATGCCTAACCAGATTCTTACCTCCTATCCTCTATCACCATTATCACACCAACACTGACTTCAAACTCTTCCCCTGAAGACCTTCATCATACCAATCTTGCATCTCATCTCCTATCTTCTGCCACATCCATCACACCAAACCAGGCTTTCATTTGTTACCCTTTACCTCTATCACACCAAATCTAGCTCCAATCATCTCACTTCTACCTCCTTTATCATATCAAACCACTTACTTCCTTTTTCTTCCAATATCCAACATGTTGGATTTTTTTTTTAATTTTATATTATGTTATGTTAATTGCCATACATTACATCATTAGTTTTTGATGTAGTGTTCCATGATTCATTGTTTGCATATAACACCCAGTGCTCCATTCAATACATGCCCTCTTTAAACCTCATCACCAGACTAACCCATCCCTCCACCCCCCTCCCCTCTAGAACCCTCAGTTTGTGTCTCAGAGTCCATAGTCTCTCATGGTTCATCTCCCCCTCCAATTTCCCCCCCTTCGTTTTACCCTTCCTACTATCTTTTTTTTTTTTTAACATATAATATATTATTTGTTTCAGAGGTACAAGTTTGTGATTCATCATTCTTACACAACTCACAGTGCTCACCATAGCACATACCCTCCCCAACGTCTATCACCCAGCCACCCCTCCCCTCCCACCCCCCACCTCTCCAGGAACCCTCAGTTTGTTTCCTGAGATTAAGAATTCCTCATATCAGTGAGATCATATGATATATGTCTTTCTCTGATTGACTTATTTTGCTTAGCATAGTACCCTCCATTTCCATCCACGTCATTGCAAATGGCAAGATATCGGGTTTTTTTTGATTCCTTCATAATATTCCATCATAGATATATATACCCCATCTTCTTTATCCATTCATCTGTTGATGGACATCTTGGATCTTTCCACAGTTTGGCTATTGTGGACATTGCTGCTATAAACATTGGGGTGCACATACCCCTTCAGATCCCTACATTTGTATCTTTGGGGTAAATACCCAGTAGTGCAATTGCTGGGTCATACTGTAGCTCTATTTTCAACTTTTTGAGGAACCTCCATACTGTTTTCCAGAGTGGCTGCACCAGCTTGCATTCCCACCAACAGTGTAAGAGGGTTCCCCTTTCTCTGCATCCTCGCCAACATCTGTAGAGCAATCTACACATTTAATGCAATCCTTATCAAAATACCTCAACTTTTTTCAAAGAAATTGATCTTTTTTTTTTAAGTCAGCTGTACACCCAATATGGGGCTTGAACTCATGACTCTGAGATCAAGAGTCACATGCTCTACCAACTGAACCAGCCAGGCGCTCCACATCCATCATACTAATCTCACCGCTCTACTGCTCCTGTCACACCAACACTGACTTCCATCTATTCTCCTCTACCAACACAACCAACCCATCTTCTACCTCATCCCCTCCACCAACTCCATTATAGCAACACTGTTTCCCATTTCTTCCCCTCCTGTCCTCCACCACACAAAACTCATTTCTCATCTCCTCCATTGCACCACTGTTATCACTCTAAACCTGGATTAGGTGGTGTGAATCAGAGTGGGCATGATGGAGGTGGACCACAGAAGAGATGGGGGATTGCATATGTGATTGAAGTCATGGAGTGGAGGGGTGGGAGTCAGAATTGATGTGATGGAGTGGTGGCATGATGATCTGTGGAATGTGGAATTTGTGTAATGAAGGCCAGTTAGGGGAGAAGGTAGCCTTCAATGTTGGTGTGATGAAGGTGTGGAAGAAGGGGGTTAGAAATCTGATTTAGCATGTTGTCATTGTGGAGGGGAGGACATGGGATGCAATTTGCTACGGGTGGAAGTGGTAGAGGGGTGCAAGTGGGAGCCAGGTTTGGTGAGATGGAGGTAATAGAGGAAAGGAGTCATGTTTGGGGTTATGACACTGATGGAGGAGAGATGGTGAGAAGGGGATTATTTTATGAAAGCAATGGTAGAGAGGAAGGGGGAGGCAGTATTGATGTGACGATGGTTGTTGAGGAGAGGAGGTAGGATTCTGGGTTGTTGTGATGGTGGTCATGAAGGTAGAATCGCAACTGGCATGATGGTGTTAGTAGAAGTGGCCAGTAGGAAGGGACTTGGTGAGAAGTAGTTGGTGGTTGGGAATGAGGTAGGAGACAGGACTGATATGTAGAGATTGTGGAGGGGAGAAGGAGAATATCAATGTTCATGTGATGATGGTAGGGAGAAAAGACAGCTATTGGTGTGATGGTGGAGGGGAGAAACCCCATCTCCCACCTCCTCTCCATCTTCACCATTCAAACATCACCTTCCAGCATCACAGCAAGTTCTATTGGACAGTGCTGCTCTAGATCTTAGTTTCCTCCTCTGAAAAATGGGTAGTGCAATTATTGGATGGTTAAAGAAGTTCTAAATGCCTGCTGTTCAATGTAGGTGTTCAATAAAATTAGTTTTCTACCTGTCCCTAAACTTTATCCTTGAACCTGCTGCCTCTCCCTGGATTTTGGTTAAAAATTTGGGATATTCTGGAGTGATTAGTTCTGGGTCTTCTGCTTTATCACTACATTTGTACCTGCCTCACAATCTGGACACAGGAATGAAAGAGTGAGTAAGTGAACGAACAACCCGCAAAGGTGAGTAACAGCAAAATTGAAGGATCAAGGTGCTCAGAAAGTAAAGAAAGTAGGGCTATAGTGGTCACCATAGGAGACATCTTCCCTTTCTGTCCTACTGAGATTCTCACTGTGCTTCCTTCTGAAGCAAAGAACCGATGAACTAATGAACTGATGGACTTGTGGCCACCCATTCTCTGGGCCCATACCCGGGGACTCGCTATGACTAGCAGTTGAATAGTGCTTCACACTTTATGAAAAATGTTCCCATTTTTACCTTATTGAATCCTAACAGCAGTCAACATCACGTGCCATTCATCCCTGACCCCTCTATCCCATAGCCAACTCCTGTTTCTCTTGCATTGGTTTCCTATTCTCTTCTAGTCCCCTTTTGTTGAGTCACCTCTATCTTCCTTCCTCCTCCCTCCCCATTCCCTTCTGTTTATCTGGGTGTGCACATCAAGCACCCTGGCTTAAAAACCATACACTGATAATTGCCACATCTGTGTCCTCAGCCCTGACATTTCCCCTGAACTCAAGATTATTTTATGCATCTCTTTATCTCCATGTAGATATGTAGCAGACATATAAAACTGAACATATCCAAACAGAACTGACCTCATGAAATCTGTCCTTCTCAGCTCTTCCTCATCTTTCTAAAAGAACAGTGTCAGAAAGAGCTAGAAGCATCTGAAACCAAAATTCTAAGAGTCGGCCATGATTCTTTTCCTTCATATCCCACATTTAGTTCAATACAGACTCCCTTCACACTTTCTCTAAAATCTATCATGAATCCACCTATTTCCCTCCACCTTTATACTAACAGCTCAAGCCAATCCACCATTATCTCTGGCCTAGATGAGACCTTGGCCCTAGTTACCTTTCTCCCTGCACCCCCCCCCCCAAAAAAAAACATATTCACTTAGTGGTAGAGTGATCTTTATAAAGTGTAGGTCAGATCATAGCACTTAACTGCTCACAAACTTCAAAGGCATTCCCCATGGCATACAGCACGGAATTCACTAGGACCCGTTCTTGACCTATCTCCTAACTCCCTCACTCCATTGCAGCTGCTCTGGCCCTCTTGATGCATTTGCACTTGCCAAGCTGTGTCTGGTCTCAGGCACTTGTACTTGCTGTTTTTCTGCCTGGAGTCCTCTCCCCCATTATTTCAAGGCTGACCTATCCTATCACTTGGACTTTGGCTGGGATATACCTTATTAAATAATGCCACTTAGAAGGTGCATCATATTTTCCCACTTGCTTTTTATTTTTTTGGTAATTTTTATAACACTTATTATCTCAAATTATTTTATTCACTGAATTGCTTACTGCTATAGACTGAATCGTGTCCTTCAAAATTCATAGGTTGAAGCTCTAACCTTCTATATTTGGAAATAAGGCTTTTTGGTGGCATTTAAGGTTAAATGAGGTCATAAGTGTGGAATCCTAATCTAATAGGATTGATGAACTTATAAGAAGAGTAAGAGAGACAGCGATCTCTGCCTTTCTCTCCCTGCACATATTCATGTACCAAGAAAAGGCCTTTGTGAGGTCATAATGAGAAAGCTGTCTATAAGCCAAGAAGAGAGCTCTTGCCAGGAACTGAATTGTCTACAACTTTGATCTTGGACTTCTAACCTCCAGAACTGTGAGAAATAAATGTCTACCGTTTAAGCCTCCTACTCTGCAGTATGTTGTTATGGCATCCCAAGGAGACCAGTACACTTATGTATCTATTGTATTTACTGTCTGTCTCCTCACCAATGAAATATAAATGACATGAAGTCGGGGACTCTAAGCACTGAATGCTGAGCCTAGAACAGTACCTGATACAGATTCAATGCTCAACATATGCTTGATGAATGAGGGAAATAATGCCTAAATGGGCATTGCAGGAGCTATTTCTGACCTATCCATTTTTTAGAGTTTTTATTTAAATTCAAGTTAGTTAACATGCAGTGTAATATTAGTTTCAGGTGTAGGATTCAGTGATTCAACACTTACATACAACACCTGGTGCTCATCACAATAAGTTCCCTGCTTAATACTCATCACCTATTTAACCCATTCCTCTCTCCTACCTCCTCCCCAGTAACCATCAATTTGTTTTCTGTAGTTAAGAGTCTGTTTCTTGGTTTTCCTCTCTTTTTTGCCCCTATTTTTATTTGTTTTGTTTCTTAAATTCCACATGAGTGAAATCATATGGTATTTGTCTTTTTCTGACTGATTTATTTTACTTAGCATAATACTCTCTAGCTCCCTCCAAGTCATTGCAAATGGCAAGATATCATCCCTTTTTATGGCTGAGTCATATTCCACTGTGTGTGTGTGTGTGTTTGTAACCACTTCTTCTTTATCCATTCATCAGTCGATGGACATTTGGGCTCTTTCCATAATTTGGATATTGTAGATAATGCTGCTGTTAACATCAGAGTGCATGTATCCCTTCAAATTAGTATTTTTGTATTTTTTGGGTAAATACCTAGTAGTGCAATTGCTGGATCATAAGATAGTTCTATTTTTAATTTTTTGAGGAACGTCTGTCTATACTGTTTCCCAGAGAGGCTGCACCAGCTTTAATTCCCACCAACAGTATAATAAGGGTCGCTTTTCTCTGCATCCTCACTAACACTTGTTGTTTCTTGTGTTGTTAATTTTAGCCATTCTGACTGTTGTGAGGTGATATCTCATTGTAGTTTTGATTTGTATTTCCCTGATGATGAGTGATGTTGAGCATCTTTTCATGTGTCTGTTGGCCATCTTGACCTACCCATTTTTAAGATAAGGAATCTAAAGTCTAAATCAGCTGCTAAGTAGCAAAGCTAGGCTCAAATTCAGAATCTCTGAGCCGCAGTCTAGTGCTCATATCAGCTATAACTACCACTTCCTCTAAAAGAAATGAATGCAAATATAAATTCAAATAATGCTTTTTAAGGTATGAACTACTTTTTTTGTTAGTTTATTTGACCCTCAGAGCTCCAGGGTAGCCAGGGAACATTATATTTAATTTAAATAATAAAGAAACCTAGGCTCTCAGCAGTTCTGATGTTCTTTATAGTCATAGCCATTCTGAGTTCTGTCCCAGTTTCTTGAAGTGAAAGAGAGTCTGGGAGGAGCAGGAAAGCAGGAGTTGCCTACCCACTTAAAATATGATGAAAATATGTTTTGAAATATATTTGATGAAATATAGGCTGGGCAAGGGGAAGTTGAGGTGCTGGTCCTGGAGGGAGGCAAGCCATGGCCTATGAGCTGCTCCTGATGGAGGAGATGAAGTTTTTGGGAGGATCAGCAGCCTGGATTCTAGGGTGTGTCTGTGACCAGAGCAAACCCAGCCTCTCTGGACCTTTGTTTCCCAATCTCTGAAAGGAGGTCTTTTTCCTGCCCCAAGCTACTGATTTGTCCCTACCTCTTCTTCCCACCTCCCTACAAGGACAGCTAGAAGGCTGCCCTGAACTTGAGTCCAGCCCTCTGGCCAGGATTCTCCTATGCCTACCTTCCCAGTGGTAGAGCCTGTCCTGGCCTCTGGCCTGCAGGAGAAAAGAGATTGACCATGGCTGCAGCTTTTCTTCTTCTGATTGGAAACCTGTCCTGGGATGTTTTATCAGGACTTTTGCTCCCAGACATCCCTCTTTCTACAGACCCAGTTGCTCTTCAGGATTTAAAGCCCTAAAGCCTCCTCTTCAGAACTAGCTGCTCCCTGAAGCCAAACCCCAGCCCACCTTGGCACAACCCTAGAGAAATGTCCTATAGGAGCTAAAATTACAGAATGGCATGCCGTGAGGGAGGCACACATGACCTACACAGTGCCCTGGCACATAGGAAACGCCAAAGGCTCACTGCCACTTCCCAGTTTTGGTGAAACAGAGCACAGAAGTCTTTGGATATTCTCAGAGGTGTCAGATCTGTAAGCTAAGGGACTGTTACTAGGTGGACAGGGGTATGCTAGTCTTCCCTTTGAATTGGAAGGTAGAGATTCAGAGTATGTAACGCACACTCTCAGTAAAATTTAATTTTTTTTTCTATAAACACAATCATTTGAAGTGGCAGAATAATTCTTCTCTGGTTATTAATTATAAGGAAGCTGATATACAACTTAGGTTAAAATTTTAAAAAAGATGTACAATATCTTGGTTCAATAAGTTTATTTCTCAGATTCTTGAATCAATACCAGCCAGTGTCTGGTGTGCATGGTAGGATAAAATACCTTTCACCTGCAATGTTATCTTGCAGGTGGATGCTTCCCGCGAGTACATATGGAGCCCCTGGAGTGACATGAGGTTCAAGAGCTTGGTGCAGAGCCCTTAGGAGCAACTTTCCACAGACCTTTCAGAAGTTACCTTTCATGGTGAGCTGGGCTGTCAGAAATCTCCAGTTACTTCCTCATCTCTTCTGATTAGCTCTCCCAGCATCCCCACTCTTTCCACATCTTCCACTTTTTTTGTAAAATACAAAACTAGATTTGTTGCATGAAGTTTCAAACCAAAAGAAAAAAGAGATTGCCAATGTCCAGCCTCACTTCATTACATGTCCCACACCCTGGGGCAAACAGAGAAGTCATGCAATGATATCCCAGTCAGTCCTGTGCACTCAGGATAGTGTTCTTCCTTAAAATAAAGAGTCTTTTCTCTTTCATCCTCTATATAAAATTGAAATGACATTATGTAGTCTTTTAAATACTGTTTGTTGAACCAAATTGAATTTAAGACTGTTCTGAGAGTATCTATCCCTTTTCCCCAGAAGCCATATAGTTTGAAAATAAAATGGACAAGACTTGGAGACATAAAGTCTTAAAGTCACTTAAAGTGACTGATAAGACAAAGGCAGGTGTGGACAGGAAATCTTATATTTCTGGCTCAATGAACTGGTTGGATAATGATGCCATTTACTGAGATAACAAAGACTACATAAGAACAGGTTGATGAGAGAAGGATGGCATTTGGAACATTCATTTTTGAATCCCAGTGGGCCACTGCAGTGAAGTTGTCATGTGAACAGTCTGTTGTTCCCAAGAGAGGTCTGGGCTGGAGGTGTGGATCTACATTGTTGGCACATGAATGGTCTAGATGCCATGGTGGGGGTGCACTCACCTAGGGAGAGATGTAGCTACATGGCTGTCCTCCTGGGAATGTTTTGCAAAGCTCAAGATGTCCTTAGGGAAGCTGGTGTCCCCTCTGACTCTCAAATAAAAGTATGCATTGTTTTAGCATATCTTCCACTTCAGCTCTGCAGGGCTCATGTGAGTAAGAATGGCTTCCCTGTTTCAAATTGAATCATGGGAGAGAAAGAGGCGGGTTTATATAAAGAAACCAATTGTTTTTAAAGCTGATGGCCCACATCTGGCTGCAACATCATTTTATTTAAAAAAATCACATTTTAGAGCAGTTTAAAGCTTGGGATATAATCACATCTGCATACAGTGTTCTATTTCAGGTCATGTAAACTTGGTAACTCCGTACAATCTATATTCATTATATAAAAATCACTGACTGGATAATTGCAAATTTAAGTAACTCTGCTTTCTTAATTATAAAAACACTTTTTATATTATCATCTCTACATAGTAGTGGGAATAATAAAATTATTATTAATATTGGATAGAGTTACATTTGGTATTTGTATAGAGACTCCCATCCTCAAAGTACTTTGCTGCTTGGTCACTCACATGCTGTCATTAGCCAGGACAAACACAATCTCTCTTGGCTACTTTGTCCAAAACATTCCTGGCGAGAGGCAACCTCCATGTCTGCTTCCCCTATCTCTTCCTCTCTGTGTTTCTTCCCTTACAGAGTCCAAATCTCATTCATTTGGGTTTGTTCAAAACTAATTAGCAAGTCTCCACCTCAGCTGTTCCACCACCTAACACACTATCACATTTTCATGTACAGTTTTATATATAATAAATGACAAAAGATTTCTAATTTCTAACCATACACTGTAAATTCAAGGTTTTGTATCCTATAATGTGGTTAGTCATTATAATGACCTTACTTTGTTGTCCTTGTCATAGACTAATGTGGTTGCATCAACTGTCTAAATGGAAATATTTACATCTCCAGCCCCATTTTTTTATATCCTCCAGAGTAAAAAAGAAACAGCTATTAAAACACAAAACATATAAGTATATTAATTCAGCTCAACAAGTATAACTGGTGAGCATCTAGCCCACCACAGAACCCACCAGATGTGACTGATCATATCCTATAGTTTCCACTGTTCTCTCAGGAATCACCTTGTTTGATGGTCTTTTCCCTCAAGCTCAGGAGATTGAGAGATGCAGTTTAAAAACTATATGACAGGAAAACAAATAGAACTAGGCCTGTTTGATGGGAGAAGGTGTTTCATCTCCCTGAGGCTCAATGTCTTCATCAATGATGACCTGTGGAGTTGGCACCAGGGTCCTGGCCCTAGCACGGGAAGCTCTGTTTGGTAGGTCTAGAGCAAGCTTAAGCAGCTGCATATTGAAAATCTCCACAATGATTGCAATGCCACCTAGATTGATAAACATTGGTTTAATTCAGTGTTTCTCAAATGTTAATGTGCAGATTCCAATTTGGTATTTCTAATATAGAATCTAAGATTCTGCATTTGTAACAAGCTCCAAGAGGTGCCGATGCTGCTGGAACATGGATCACAATTTGAGCATCAATATTCTAGATGTTTCTAAACCTTGACTGCATATCAGAACCATTCAGGTCTTCCCCTATTCAATAAGATCTATGGAACTATAAGTAGAACTTCATCAGTGTGACTCAGGCTGGCTCATTATTCAGATATTCTCTCTATGGAATATGATCAGTGACCCAAATACTGTAGAAGGTTATAGAGTTTATTAATCCTGATTACAGCGACACTGGTGAGACTGTTATTGGTTTCTGAGACTCAGGAACATCAAGAAAGATATTCCACTATGGTTCTTTCACTTGATGAGCCTTGTTTTCAACTTTTCCTTTAAAAGATGTTCAACCTTGTTCCAAATAAATCTATTTTTTATTTGTCAAAGTATCTTTCTCTCACCTACAACTAAAGAAGCTTAGTCGATATTTTCTGTATATATTGTATAACTTCTCAGAATTATGCTTAACCTACATATTAGTATTGTTTCCATACAGTGATATGGTGATAAAACACCTACCTTATCCCACATCTCTGTCCCAAACTGGAATTCCAAGTCTTAGAGAACATACCTGTCATCTACTCCTGCCTTATATTTTGGTTTGACTTTGCATAAAGAAGTTCCCTAAGGCAGGTTGTTGATTAAATAAATGATTATACAGAAAAGATAAAAACTTCTGCCCAAGCTGACTCTTACTTCTTAGAAGGATTGGCCAAGGTTAAACTGTGAAGCAAGTAGTTTGTGATTAGCATATTCCTTCTTCCTTTTCTTCAAGTTCTTTGTTCACTTGTTTTTATCTCCAGCCTCCTCAACATTTGCCCTGTGGGGACATATAGATCAAGTATATGCCAAAGACTTTCACCAAAGAACAACGTTCCTGTCTTGATTCTCAGCCCTCCTATCTGCTTTTTAATATAACAAATAGTATAAGTGAATAGTTTAAAATTGATGTCAATAGCAAATAATAGTTCAATAAATTTTTGAGACTTTTGTTCTGTCCCAGAGATGGAAACTAACAGTGGATTTTACGCACATGTGCCACTATCAGTTATCATCCAGGACAAATACGAGACTTGCTTCTCTCCCCCGCCCTCCCATCCTGCTCCTACATCTCCCTCACCCACTTACCCCCACCCCACACACTAATTACTCCCCAAGGATGAGTCAGTGTGGCAACAATGACTCTTACAACATCTTCTCTCTCACATGCTCTCCTTACAAGGAGATCTTGACATCCCAGCCATGGAATGGTGGTGTCCTTTTTCTTCCCCTCAAATGTGACTGGGGCTTGGTGACCACCTTGACCAATGGAGTGCAGTGAAAATGACATAATTTTACTTCCAAAACTAGCACATAAAAGTGATACAGCTTTATCCCCATTCTCCTGGAATGTTTGCTCTCAGAAACCAGCCACCATGATGTGAAGGAACCCAAGAAGCCACATAGAGAGGCCACATAGAAGTGACCTGGCCAATTATCCCATCCAGGGCCCAGACAACAACCAACATCATTGCATGTGAGCAAGGAAGCCTTCAGATAGTTTCAGACCCCAGCTATCATGTCTCCCAACTTTCAAGTCTTCCAAGCTGAGGAGGCAGACATTGTGGAAAAGACAGAAGCCACTCTACTCACATAATCTAAGAGCACGAGGAAATATGTGCTATTTCACATTGGCAAGTTTGGGGCATTTGTTAAGCAACAATGATAACTGGACAGTTGGAATCAAGGACAGGAAATTCCAAGTTCTGTGTCAATGCTTGGCTATACTGCCCATGGTTAGTTTTCAGAGGAAGCACATGAGGGCATGGCCCCTTTTTTTCTTACTTATTCATGTGGCTATAGTGGTAAGTACCCAGGGGCCAGTTTTTCTCTCTGAAAAAAGTATAAATAAACAAACTCTTGCTAAAAAAGTATAAATAAACAAACAAACAAATGAAATTCCACTGAATGAATTTTAAAGATCTTACTGGCTTATTCAATAATTAGTGAATCAGGCAGCATCCAAAACAACAGATAGAAAGGACCCCTAAGGAGCTGTGCAATATGAAAGACTTATCGGCAGAAGGGAGCCAGAACAAGGAAGTTTATATATATATAACATATTTATATATACATATATATATTCTTAAAGATTTTATTTATTTATTTGAGAGAAAGAGAGACAGCAAGAGAGAGAACACAAGCAGGGGAAGTGGGAGAGGGAGAAGCAGGCTTCCTGCTGAGCAGGGAGCCCAATGTGGGGCTAGATTCCAGGACCCTGGGACCATGACCTGAACTGAAGGTAGACGCTTAACTGAGCCACCCAGGTGCCCCAACAATGAAGTTATATTAAACAAACAAATAAAAGGCAGATTGGTTATGTCAAGGCCACTTTCCTTTAGGAGATGGAAGGGACTATTACACAGATTACCTAACTAGTGCCAATTAGGCAATTCCTGATTGGTTTAATATTCCATTTCTGGGAGAGGTGAAACTGTAATTGAGTCAGTTTGGGGACATGAATTTTAGCATAAGCAACTCCATTTAGGGTCTGTTGTCTTGTTTTTAGCAATTTCCCTCTTTTGATCAGACACTGCCTCAGTGAGAGATGTGATCAAAATTTAAGTTATTAACAGTACTCCCAGCTACCTCTCTGGAGTTCTTACAGGTTTGTTTTTTTGTTTGTTTGTTTGTTTTGTTGTTGTTGTTGTTGTTGTTGTTATTTTTGAAACACTTTTTGGAATTGACAGGTCATGACACTGGTTTCACATTCTCTAAGTTGGGATAATTCTCTTTATTCTTTTTCTGGTATTCTATACTTAGGGAGATAATTTGCTTGGTAGTTACCAGCTGTGAATACAGTGCACTAGGGAGGCTACTATGATAATTATAAACAGGATAATTCCTAAAGTCTGAAGTGTGATTTGGAGTTGATGCAAAAGTTGGGTATTCATCCATTCTGATGGCTGAGTAATATTCCATTTTATATATGGACCACATATCCCCAAGAGCTAAACCAATCAAAATCAAATAAACAAAACAAAACAAACAAACAAACAAACAAAAACTAATGAAGGAGTCACATTCTAACTGGTTTAATCTTATATAGCTGAGTCAGCTTCAGCAGAAATATCAATCCAAGTGCAGCAAGTGGTGTTGGGCATAGTGTGAACACATTCTTGTTCTGCTAAAATATAATCAAGGGCTAGCCTATTATTGGGAACAACTTTGGCCAAAGAGTCTAAAGATTTTGGTTGGGCAATTATTACTTAAGCAGCAGATTCTGCAATATTTTCAAGTAAAAGAGAGAGATTTCTAATCATAGTCTCATTTGCATTTACTCCTAGCTAGAGGAACAGTAATTTACCAAAAGAAGTGAATTTTGAATCACGAATGCCTCCTGGTATTTTCCATTTGGGTCTGTGTCTCAGGACTGAAAAGGTGACAGCAATGGAGACTAGTAAAAATTAAGGTATAGACCATAAGAGGTGGTTTTATTTTGATTACACTTGCCTCATGTCCCTTTTTTGTACAGAGCATGAACACAAGATTCACTAGGTTTAGGATTTGTTAGAGAGACAGGAAAATGGATCCTCTGAGTTCTTTCAGAGAAATTGAGGCATTGGAAATCAGAAAAGTTTGTGATGGGCAGAACTATAGGACCAGCATCATGGCAAATTCAACAGTCATTTGGAGGTTGGATTAACCCTAGCCCTTTGTAATGGCCTGAGATAGGGGAACAATGATATTTTCTTTCTAGGTCAGAAGAAAGGTAAACAAAAGAATCATAAAGACCAATGGTATAAGAATTAGGAAAAGGGTGTTTAGAGAGGAAAAGAGGAATGAAAGGAAAAATTTTGGTCAGATCAAAAATTTGATTTGGGAAAGTTTGTCATATTTAAAATATCAAAAGGTTTGGATTTCCCTGATGCCGAGTGATGTTGTTTTGGATACATATGATTTCTCTCATATGTGGAATTTCAGAAATTAAAAAAAAAGAGCATAGAAAAATAAAGAAAGAAAGAGAGAGGAAAACTAAAAGAAATAGACTCTTAACTATAGAGAACAAACTGAGGGTTACTAGAGAGGAGGTGAGCAGGGAGATGGGTTAAACAGGTGATGGGGATTAAGGAGGGCACTTGTGATGAGCACTGCATGAATGTTGTAAGCCAGCTTGATTATATAAGGTAAAATTCTTTTTTCTCTCTCTCTTCTCAACATTCTGTGTCATTTTGTCCTTTATCTCTTTCCCATTCTGACATAACCAGTTTTATTTATGACAAATTTATTTTCCTTTCACAAAAGTGCATCTCTGTAACTCATGCCTTTGCTTAGCTAAAAACACATCCTATTTTCATGTATACAGAGGTGTTTTCCTTATTTGTAGTAGTTTTAATTATATTTATTAATTAAAATTCTTACCTCTTAGAAACCTCAATTTCTAGTGAAAACTGATAAGTATGAAATTATGAACTTTCTGTTACATAAGCATTCTTTAGATAGTCAAATTTATGGATACATTTTAAAATTTTGGAAACACAGTGCCTCATAGTATAATTTTTCAATATGGCACAAAATGTTTACTAACAGACCCAAATATTTATATTTCCTCTGTTATAAGAAGTTGAAGACAAGTAAACCTATGTTCAGTAATTAATGTTTAATTAATTTATCTTATTTAGAAATGTTCTATATAGTCAATGAGTATATCATTTAACTTAAGTTTATCTTTCCTTTTTTTTATTATGTCATGTTAGTCACCATACATTACATCATTAGTTTTTGATGTAATGTACCATGATTCATTGTTTGCATATAACACCCAGTGCTCCATGCAATACGTGCCCTCCTTAATACCCATCACTGGGCTAACCCATCCTCCCACCCCCCTCCCCTCTAAAACCCTCAGTTTGTTTCTCATAGTCCATAGTCCCTCATGGTGAGTCTCCCCCTCTGATTTCCCCCCATTCATTTTTCCCTTCCTTCTCCTAATGTCCTCCATGTTATTCCTTATGTTCCACAAATAAGTGAAACCATATGATAATTGACTTTCTCTGCTTGACTTATTTCCCTTAGCATAATCTTCTCCAGTTCCATCCATGTTGATGCAAAAGTTGAGTATTCGTTCATTCTGATGGCTGAGTAATATTCCATTGTATATATGGACCACATCTTCTTTATCCATTCATCTGTTGAAGGGCATCCCAGCTCTTTCCACAGTTTGGCTATTGTGGACATTGCTGCTATGAACATTGGGATGCATATGGCCCTTCTTTTCACTACATCTGTGTCTTTGGGGTAAATACCCAGTAGTGCAATTGCTGGGTCATAGGGTAGCTCTATTCTTAAATTTTTGAGGAACCTCCACACTGTTTTCCAAAGTAGCTGTACCAGCTTGCATTCCCACCAACAGTGTAAGAAACAACATTTGTTGTTTCTTGCCTTGTCAGTTTTTGCCATTCTAACTGGTTCAATGTGGTTTTGATTTGAATTTCCTGATGGCTAATGAAGATGAACAGTTTTTCATGTGTCTGTTAGCCATTTGTATGTATTCTTTTGAGAAGTGTCTGTCCATGTCTTCTGCCCATTTATTGACTTATTTGTTTTTTGGGTGTTTAGTTTGAGAAGTTGTTTATAGATCTTGGATATCAGCCCTTTGTCTGTAGTGTCATTTGCAAAAATCTTCTCCCATTCTGTGGGCTGCCTCTTTGTTTTGTTGACAGTTTCCCTTGCTGTGCAGAAGCTTTTTATCTTGATGAAGTCCCAAAAGTTCATTTTTGCTTTTGTTCACTACCTTTCGGAGATGCATCTTGAAATAAGTTGCTGTGGCCGATGTCAAAGAGGTTACTGCTTATGTTCTCTAGGATTTTGATGGATTCCTGTCTCACATTGAGGTCTTTCATCCACTTTGAGTTTATCTTTGTGTATGGTGTTAGCGAATGGTTGAGTTCCATTCTTCTGTATATAGCTGTCCAATTTTTCCAGCACCATTTATTGAAGAGACTGTCTTTTTTCCATTACATATTATTTCCTGCTTTGTCAAAGATTATTAGACCATAGAGTTGAGGGTCCATATCTGGGCTCTCTATTCTGTTCCATTGGTCTGTATGTCTGTATTCGTGCCAGTACCATGCTGTCTTGGTGATCACTGCTTTGTTATATAGCTTGAAATCAGGTAATGTGATGCCCCAGCTTTGTTTTTCTTTTTCAACATTTCCTTGGTGATCCAGGGTCTTTTCTGGTTCCATAGAAATTTTAGGATTGTTTGTTCCAGCACTTTGAAAAATGCCATTGGGATTTTGATCAGTATGGTGTTGAAGGTGTAGATTGCTCTGGAGAGCATAGACATTTTAACAATGTTTATTCTTCCAACCCATGAGCATGGAGTATTTTTCCATCTTTTTGTGTCTTCTTCAATTTCTTTCATAAGTGTTCTGTAGTTCCTAGAGAATAGATACTTTACCTCTTTGGTTAGGTTTATTCCAAGGTATCTTATGGGTTTTGGTGCTCTTGTAAATGGAATCATTTCTCTAATTTCTCTTTCTACAGTTACATTGTTAGTGTATAAGAAAGCAACTGATTTCATTGATTTTGTATCCTTCCACATTCCTGAATTGCTGTATGAGATCTAGTAATTTGGGGGTGGAGTTTGGGTTATCCACATAAAGTATCATGTCATCTGCAAAGAAAGAGAGTTTGACTTCTTCTTTGCCAATTTGAATACATTTTATCTTTTTGTTTTCTGATTGTTATTACTAGAATTTCTAGTACTACATTGAACAAGGGTGGCTAGAGTGGGCATGCTTGTTGTGTTCCTGATCTTAAGGGAAAGGCTCTCAGCTTTTCCCCATTGAGAATGATATTCGCTGTGGGTTTTTCACAGGTGGATTTTATGATCTTGAGGAATATTCTCTCTATCCCTACACTCTGAAGAGTTTTAATCAGGAAAGGATGCTGTATTTTGTCAAATGCTTTTTCTGCATCAATTGAGAGGACCATATCATTCTTCCCTCTCCTCTTATTAATGTGTTCTATCACATTGATTGATTTGTGAATGTTGAACCAACCTTGCATCCTGGGGATAAATCCCACTTGGTCATGGTGGATGATCCTCTTAATGTACTGTTGGATCCTATAAGCTTGGATTTTGTTGAGAATTTTGGCATCCATATTCATCAGGGATATTGGTCTGAACTTCTCCTTTTTGATGGGGTCTTTGCCCAGTTTGGGGATTAAGGTTATGCTGGCCTCATAGAATGAGTCTGAAAGCTTTCTTTCTGTTTCTATTTTTTGAAACAGCTTCAGGATAATAGGTATTATTTCTTCTTTGAATGTTTGGTAGAATTCCTCAGGGAATCCATCAGACCCTGGACTCTTGTTTTTGGGGAGGCTTTTGATCACTGCTTCAATCTCGTTACTGGTTATTGGCCTTTCCAGGTTGTCAGTTTCTTCCTGTTTCAGTCTTGGTAGTTTATAGGTTTCCAGGAAGGCATTCATTTCTCCAGGTTGCTTAATTTATTAGGATATAGTTGTTGATAATATTTTCTAATAATTGCTTCTATTTCCTTGGTGTTAGTCATAATCTCTCCCCTTTCATTCATCATTTTATTAATTTGGGTCCTTTCTTTTTCTTTTGGATAAATCTGGCCAGTGGTTTATTGATCTTATTAATTATTTCAAAGAACCAGCTTCTAGTTTCGTTGATCTGCTCTATTTTATTTCTGGCCTCTAATTCATTGATCACTGCTCTAATCTTAATTATTGCTCTTTTAATGCATGGCTTAGGCATCATTTGTTGCTTTTTCTCTAGTTCTTTAAAGTGTAAAATTAGTTGGTAAATTCTGGATTTTTCTATTTTTGAGTGAGTCTTGGATGGCTATGTATTTCCCCCTTAGGACCACCTTTGCCATATCCCATAGGTTTTGGACTGATGTATTTTCATTCTCATTGGTTTCCATGAATTGTTTAAGTTCTTCTTTGATTTCCTGGTTGACCCAAACATTCTTAAGCAGAGTGGTCTTTAGCTTCCAAGTGTTTGAATTTCTTCCAAATTTTTTCTTGTGATTGAGTAGCAGTTTGAAAGCATTGTGGTCTGAGACTATGCAGGGAATAATCTCAATCTTTTGGTATTGGTTGAGACCTAATTTGTGACCCTATATGTGGTCTATTCTGGAGAAAGTTCCATGTGTGTTCAAGAAGAATGAATATTCTGTTGTTTTAGGGTGGAATGTTCTGTATATATCTATGAGGTCCATCTGGTTCAGTGTGTCATTCAAAATTCTTGTTTCTTTGTTGATTTCCTGCTTAGATGATCTGTCTGTTGCTGAGAGTGGAGTGTTGAGGTCTCCTACAATTAACGTATTATTATAAATATGTCTCTTTATTTTAGTTAACAGTTGGCTTATGTAGTTGGCTGCTCCCATGTTGGGGGCATAGATATTTACAATTGTTAGATCTTCTTGTTGGATAGACCCTTTAAGAATGATATAGTGTCCTTCTGTGTCTCTAACTATAGTCGTTACGTTAAAATCTAATTTTTCTGATATGAGAATGGTTACCCTGGCTTTCTTTTTTTTTTTTTAAGTTTTTATTGTTGTGTTATTCACCATACATTATATCATTAGTTTTTGATGTAGTGTTCCATGATTCATTGTTTGTGCATAACACCCAGTGCTCCATGCAGAACATGCCCTCTTTAATACCCATCACCAGGCTAACACATCCTCCCACCTGCCTCCCCTTTAGAACCCTCAGTTTGTTTTTCAGAGTCTATCGTTTTTCATGGTTCATCTCCCCCTCCGATTTCCCCCATTCATTCTTCCCTTCCTGCTATCTTCTTCTTCTTTTTTTTCTTAAAATATATTGCATTATTTTCAGAGGTACAGATCTGTGATTCAACAGTCTTGCACAATTCACAGCACTGACCATAGCACATACCCTCCCCAATGTCTATCACCCAGCCACCCCATCCCTCCCACCCCCACCACTCCAGCAACCCTCAGTTTGTTTCCTGAGATTAAGAATTCCTCATATCAGTGAGGTCATATGATACATGTCTTTCTCTGATTGACTTATTTCACTCAGCATAACACTCTCCAGTTCCATCCATATCATTGCAAATGGCAAGATCTCATTCCTTTTGATGGCTGCATAATATTCCATTGTGTATATATACCACTTCTTCTTTATCCATTCATCTGTCAATGGACATCTTGGCTCTTTCCACAGTTTGGCTATTGTGGACATTGCTGCTATAAACATCGGGGTAAACATACCCCTTTGGATCCCTACATTTGTATCTTTGGGGTAAATACCCAGTAGTGCAATTGCTGGATCGTATGGTAGCTCTATTTCAGAGTGGCTGCACCAGCTTGCATTCCCACCAACAGTGCTACCCTAGCTTTCTTTTGAGGTCCGTTGGCATGAAAGATGGTTCTCCATCCCTTCATGTTCAGTCTGGATGTATCTTTAGGTTGAAAATGAGTCTCTTGTAGACAGCATATGGATGGGTCCTGTCTTTTTATCCAATCTGCAACCCTGTGCTGTTTTATGAGAGCATTTAGGCCCTTCACATTGACAGTGATTATTGAAAGATATGAATTTATTGTCATCATGTTGCCTGTGAAGTCCTTGTTCCTATAGATTGTCTCTATGAATTTCTGTCCTATATCACTCTTGGGCTCTTTCTCCTTTTATAGAACCCCCCTTATTATTTCTTGTAGGGCCGGCTTAGTGGTCACATATTCTTTCAGTTTCTGCTGATCTTGGAAGCTCTGCATCTCTCCAACCATTCTAAATGGCAGTCTTTCCAGATAAAGTATTCTTGACTGCATGTTCTTCTCATTTAGTACCCTGAATATGTCTTGCCAGCCCTTTCTGGCTTGCCAGGTCTCCCTGGATAAGGTATGATGTTATTTTGATGTTCTTCCCTCTGTACGTAAGAAATCTCTTCACCCAACTGCCCTTAAGATGGTTTCCTTGTTCTAAGATTTGCGAGTTTTACTATCACATGCCAGGGCATTGGTCTGTTCTCCTTGATCTTGGGAGGGGTTGTCTCTGCCTCTAGGACATGAATGTTTATTTCATTCCCCAGATTAGGGAAATTCTCAGCTACAATTTGCTCAAATATATCTTCTAGTTCTCTCTCTCTCTCTCCACCCCCTCAGGGATCCCAATAATTCTGACATTGGAACGTTTCATGGCTTCACTTATTTCTCTAATTCTGTTTTCATGGATTTTAAGCTGTTTGTTCCAGACCTCCTCCTGTTCCTTCTTTTCTAGCAGTTTGTCTTCTAGATCACTATTTCTTTCCTCTGCATCATTTACCCTAGCTGTTAGAGTTATCTAGATTAGTTTGGGTCTCATAGATAGCATTTTTACATTCTGCCAGTTTGGCTCTCATTTCTGCCCTTAGAGACTCTATGTTGCCATTAATTGATTTCTCCATTCTAGCTATCATCTTTATAACTATTACCCTGAAGTCTATTTAAGACATCTTGCTTATATCGATATCCATTAGGTCTGTGGGGGAGGCCATTGTCTCTGGGTCTTCTTTGTTGGGAGTTCTTCCTCCTAGTCATTCTGTTGAGTTGTGATTGAGGGGATGTACAGTCGAAAATATCAACCACAATCCAGGCAAGGTGCACCTTGGGAAAAGTTGGTGCAATCGGAAGCCACCACCAAAAACACCCAGCCAGAATGAAACCCAAGAATAAGATATATAAAATACAAAAATAAAAACAAACAAAACCCACCAAAAAAAAAAAAAAAAGACAAAAACACAAACAGAAGAAAGGGGGGGTGTAGGAAAGGTGGCTATAATTCCTCTATGTGGGCAAGGTAGAGTGTTTCAGCTCTTCCTGGGTGTATTTTGTTCTCTTTGTTAGAGAGCAGTTCTTTCCCTGTATTCCCAGAGATACAGGGAAATTAAAACTGGTATATATATATATATATATATATAAAGGTAATATTGGGTAGGGATAAAGGACTACATTGAAGTTTATATCTATCTATCTATATATTTATAAAGAAAAAGAAAAAAAGTATATTTGTGAAAAAGTTCAATTTTAAAAATTACTATGGAATATGTTGTATTAAACATCTGGTTGAAATGATAAGTAAAAAAAAAAAAGAAAAACAGAAGAAGCATGAGAAAGAATTTAAAAAAGAGAGAAAAGTTGTATCTAAGAAATACACAGGACTTGAGGCAACACCAGGAGCTTAATAAACTAATTTTAATTAGTTTAATTATTTATTTAATAAATAAACTAATTTTCCCCTGGTGTTGGGGTTTTACAGTTTTATGGGAACCCTGGGGCTGTTGTCCTCCTGTTCTTCCAGGTTATCTTCTGGGGGACAGGCCTGCTGCGTTGTTTTTCAGTCAGTCCTGCTCGGTCAGAGTTGCTGTGCCCCCTGTCAAGGGGCTGGGCTCTGTGCAAACTGGGTGGGTCTTTGGGCTTTTGTTCTCTGGCGGCTTTGTTCTCTGAGGGCTTCCCATGCCTTTTCGAGGGTCACAGCAAAGGAAGATGTCGGAACCCAGACCTCCACCCCAGAGGAGAGAAGCCACAGTCTGCTCCTCTCTGAATCCTCCGAAACACACAGTCTCCCACTCTGTGAGCGCTGCTGAAAACGGCAGCCTCCGACAGGTGGTGTGCGCCCCCAGCGGTCACCTCAGTGGTGGACCCCACCCCCGCTTGTCTCTGCCCCCTGTGCCTCCAAAACTGGAGCAATCCCGACTGGGCGGCTCCTGCCACTGCAGAAGCGGTGGCCACCCGGGTCCGTGGGCACAGTTCCAAGCCAGGTTCTCGCGGGCAGCGGGAGCAGCAGCGCCGGCGGCGGCCGCCTCCAGCCACATTTCTGTGGGCTCAGATCCACGCTAGGTCCTCCCAGGCACTGGCAGTGGCGATGGCCGCTCCAGTCCCTGCAGGGTTCTCTCTGGCGTGGGCGCGGCCGGCGCCTCTGCGGCCTTCCGGTCCCAGTGTTTGCCCCTCAAGCCCGTGTTCTGTTTGCGCGCTGTTACGAGTCTCTTCCTGCCCCTCAGACACCGCTCCCCAAGCTCTCATTTAACGTAACTTAGCAGAGTTACCAAAAAGATTTAGGAAACTAAGTCTCAAGTTACCAAAAAGAAGATTTAGGAAACTAAGTAGACATACCATAAAACATAATCATGGCTGAAAAGTTTACTAAAAACTTATCGCACTTACATCTATCTAGATGGCTTGTTTTAACACATTTATTTTACTCCTGAAAATTTCACAAGACAGTAAACCAGTCATCATTTCAAGTTATTTTTCTTGCTGACAAATTTTGTATCAGAGATAATATGAACTTGACTAACAAGTAGAATAAAAGATGTATGTCTGTAATTAATGCTGATTACTCCAAACATACCTATTAAACAAAGGAACTTAACTAGGTTTTATTTACCAAAATTTATCTTGGGTTATTGTATGAGTTTGAAAAACATTTGGGATAGTTTCTATATTTTTTTGAGTTTTAGGTATACTTTATTTGATAAGCACTTATTTTTAAGCCAATTAAATAGAACTCATTTACAAATTAATTTTGGTGATACCATCTGGAGTTAGAAAAATATCACACATCTCCAACATTCATATATAGACACATATAAACATACACATAAACACAAATAGAGATCTTACAGCTTTTATTTTAAAATCTTAGCCATCAGACAGGTATGATAATGCAAAACTCGCTAGGTTATTAAAAACAACAACAACAACAACAACAAAACAGTTGGATCCAAATTGAGTTTTTGGCATATGGAATACGTTAAGTTTACCTGCTCAGATGGCTTCTTACTGAGATTTGTGGGAAAGACTTTTAAAATTTTTCATAGGCCTAATTTTCAAATAGCCTTCCCTCTCTGCTTTATTCCTTCTGATAAGAATTATCAGGTTCATAGAGACAGAATAGGACAATCACATTTCAAAGACACAGGGAAAGAATGCAAGTTCCCGCAAGAAGGACTTTTGTTTCCTAAAGCCAGAATTTTTACAATCTCTACAATCCTTTTGAGATGAATAGGAGAAGTTTGAGGATTAGTAAAAAAAAGATAGGTGGGCTTTGAATTACTTCCAGAGCTGTATTTTGGTCTTGTAAAGGCTCAGTTTGTAAGACACAGACCATTGTTTTTAATTCCTCAAAGAACTGGGCTGTGATCTAAATGACTTCAAAAGGGTTGGCCTACCTATCCAACTACATTATCTTTAATTTGCTTCATTATATCAGAAGATCTTTAAGATGGAAATCAAAAGACTCCTTCCTATGTTCTACATTTAGACCTTTGTTTTTGGAACTTTCTCTTTCCTTCTGGCTACATAGTGTCATTTTAGCTTAGAAAAGAAGGCCTAAAAACAAAAGTCCTATCAGGCTCTATGAGTCTCCAATTTGGCCAACTTCTGACCATAAAGCTACTTTAAAAAATCCTTTCAAATATCTTATCTTGTCAGGTTTCAGCCCAGACAAACAGTAAAAGTTCCTGGCAGTATTGAACATCCCCATGGACCCAAGACATTCCCAAAGAGGTTGAAAACATATTACCCTCCCAAGATCCAGAGCCACTCCCAAAGATAACTTAAATAAAGACAGACAATTCCCCTGAGAACTGAAAATGATAGGGCCCCAGATACAAATGAAATTCAACCCACTTTTCTGCCTGCCATATTTTGGGGACCCCTAACCTAACAGTGACCAAGCCAAGTTCTGAGGACACAAAATAAGAGATACAAGAAGGCAATAGCTGTTCCTGGGAGAGAAAGGATCAATAACCAGTGGATCTGGATTTGGAAAGGAAGGGACAAAGTGAAATTTTACCTCCTTCTCTCAAATGGGTACTGCAGACAGAGATCCAGGAGAGCTGACTCTGGTAAGAATTCTTACCCTTCACCAGGAGAGCTGACTCGTAAGAATTCTTACCCTTCACCAGCTTCTGCCAGTTCTAGGATCCCCTCTGCAGACTCAGAATTGGAGTTTAAAGTTAAGAGTGTAGCTCCAATATCTAAGAATTTGGCAATATTTTCCATTAATTTTAATATTAGTTTCCCCTTGGTTGTTTAAGGGAATAACTGGTAGCATTTACAAAGAATCTCTTGAAGTCTTATCAAACCTTTAAGGAGCCCATTTGGGGGACCTTGTTTGAAAGTAGATAAAGAGAGATCTGAAATGCCACTAACTTGATGGGGTTTTGCTTATGGTCTTGTAGTGTCCTCAGAGTGGAAAGGCAATTGAGATAGAGGACTAATAGACTGTGAGTACTCAGGTAAAGGAAGATAGAGGGGAGTACTAGGAGTCACATCAGTCTTAGTCTTTTGCTTTGTTACCACTTGTATCTTTAATTTTTTATTAGCTTTTTGCAATAAATCTTTCAATAAAGCAACTTTGAAATCCTAAGCCTTTTGGATGCTTCTGCCTACCAACTAAAATAGATATCCTATTTTGTTTGATTTGGGAACTCTTGCTTTCAAGTTCACCTCTTAAATGAATGATCTTGTCTAGTTGGAACATTTCTTATAATAACCATTCTAATTCTAGGTTGTCTTAGTAAGATTTTGCCATCTTGGTAGATATCTACTGTTTCCATGACCACAGTTCTTAGATACAGACATAATAAGTTTCATTATAAGGTGGCATGTTCAATTCTTTGGGACTTGAGGATCCTTTTTTTTTTTTTTTTTTTCAGTTAAGCCTTAGGTCTCTCAGAGACAAATTAATACCTGAGAGAGGTATACCACTGGGAATTGTGTGGTGTTTTACAGTGTACTTCATTGCACAGAAATTTTCTTGAGGTTGGTATGTGACCTAGTGTTAATCTAGCTTTTGTTTCTTGTTGCCCCCAAAGCTGTCAGAAGTCTTCTTTAGATGCCACTGCTTCCACCAAGCTATTAAAAACATAAAACTCAACTGAGTAAATTTTAAAGATCCTATTAGTTTTATTCAACAATTCATGAATTGGGTGGCATCCAATCCAGCAGACAGAAAGGTGGTAGAAGGTGAGGAAGGAAGAGTAAAGTATCTCCCAAACTGACAAAATTAGAGAATTAGAGATTAGAAAATGAAGCAGGTGACTCCGTAAGTTTACACAGAGTTTTATTCAGGATAAATTACTGATGGATGGATCAGGCAGAAGATAATCCACAGCAGCTGCATAGCTATCCTCTGCAAAGCCTGGGCCTTAGTCCCCTGATTTTATAGAGCAAGGGGAAGTGCAGATGGGCATTGTAGTGAGATCAAAGGGTTCACATACACCTCAAAGGGCTTGCATGCACCTAACTGACAGCTAATCTTTAATTAGATCTTGTGGAATCACCTGTGCATCAGGAAGGAGAAAGACTATGTTATCTCTAATGGACTCATGGGAGATCAAAGCAAGCCTCCTCCTGTCCCAGCCTTGGAGGGCATTTCTCAGATATGTATATTAATCTCCAAGGGGCCTAGAACACAGAGTCCCAAGATAGATCATTGGCTAAACATGAATAAGATGGAGGGCAAAAGACACAGTCAGTATCATCAACATTCTTACAAAAAGAGCTGTATGGAGCTACACAATATGAAAGACTTTTTATAGGCAGAAAGGAGTGAGAACAAGGACGTTATGCTGGATAACAAAGTGGATTTGTTATGGCAAGGTCACCTTCTTTTACCGGGGTGGAAGGGGCCTAACAGGCAGATTACTTCACCAATGCTGATTACATAATTCCTGATTGAGTGGTTTAAAATTTTATTTCTGGGAGAGCTGAAACTGTAATTGAGTTGCCTCAGTTTGATGATGTGGAGCTTAGCATAAGTAACTCCATTTGGGGCTCATTGTTTTGTTCTTAATAACCAAGTTTGATCTGTTTTGCACTGTGCATTGCAAACTTGTTTTGTGACTCCATTTCCTCTGGCTATAGTGGAGATTCTCTGGGTTGTGGGGGTGGTGAGCTCTAAGGACCAACTGTGAATGCATGGAACCCAGCAGCATTGGGTTCTAAGATCTACACTGTCCCTATGCTGCTTACTCATGAAGAATTCCCCATTGGGTACAACCTAGTTTACTGGACTTCTGTTTTGAGTCTTGGAAACAAAGTCCTAATTAATAATAAAAAATTACTTTGCTTTCCTTTAACCTATGCAATTATTTTCTTTAGAGATCTCATGTGGAGGAGAGAGGTGGGTTAAATAAGAAAAAGATTTGTATATGACTGCATTTCCTAGCCAAAACACAATTATAATAGTATCTCATGAGAACTCTTTAATAGGATCAGTAGAAGAGATGTTTTTGAGAGAGACAGAGTCCCTATATTTCTTGAATCATACACCAAAGTTCCACGTGGGGACTTCCTACAAGTGAACCCAGTCCCATATTATAAAGACCTGAACAATTTCCTTGTGAAGACAGCAGGTCAATTAAGCTATCCAGCTGAAAGCCAAAATATACTCTAACTTTCAATGGCAATTCTCACCTTTGGCTTGATAAATGAGTAGGCCAGAGCTCCAGGGTGTCTCTTTCAGGCATGTATCTCAGGTTTGTAAGAAAATTTAAATAAAGATTCAGTCTCCTTGCATCTTACATTGGTTGCAAATCACATTTAAAAGGGTGATAATTTGCCTCTAATAAAACTGTGCCCAGACATTGGCAAGGACACTGATGTCATGAAGACAAGAGGCAGTTGCAAAATAAAGAGGCAATAATCAGGAGACAGAACCAGAGACCACACAGGGCAGCCACAGTGGCAGAGGCCTTTCAGAAAGGATGTGTTCTCTACCTCCACAGGGGCTGTCACGTCCCCAGTCTGACAGGGACAGCATTCGGGGACAGCTGCCAGAAACAAGCAGGGTCTGCACCAGAATTTCTCAAAGTACGTCTCACAGAATAACTTTTATTAAAACTTACCCACACACAAAATAGTTTCAATAGTCAAATAAGTTTTGGAATGAGGAAAATCAGGGTTTTTTTACTGTGGGGATCTTCAGCATATAGATTTCCCAAAATTATTTGACCACAGGACTTTTATTCCCAAGGAAACTAAAAAAAAAAAAAAAATGCTAATAATCTCAAAGTGTTAAAAATTATTTTCTCTGAATGGTAATGTTATGGCTGATTTATATTTTCTGCTGCTTACTTGTTTGTATATCATATATTTTTTTATAATGACTGCATATTGCTTTTGTGGTGAAGGAACGTATTTTAATACCATGAAAATTCTTTTCTGCCTCAGGTGAGGCTAGATCCTGAGAACAGTGGACTGAGTACAAAGGTGGGAAAAGAGTGTTTCCTCCCTGAGGAGGAGGGATGCTGAGGCTGGAACTAGACAGGCCTTGTCCTGATGCTCTGAGTGAAGAGCTGAGGGCTGGAGCTTGAGCACAGCACTTATAGAAACTGCTTGACTCTCCTTCCTCAGCCCCTCCCGATACATTGCAATTTTCCAGGAAAAGGAATTCTGAGCAGAGGTGGCCAAGGAAGAGCTCAGTACTTCTGTCTCCCACAATCCCTCTTCGCCAAGAGGCTTTTCCTGAGTTCAGGAGCCAAGCTTCTCAGACCTATCCCTGCAGCTGGTGGTGCATTGGAAGTTTTAATCCATTGCTAAAGGCAGCTAATCCCTGACTGAATTTATATAAACAAATAGGGATAGAAACTTTTTAATTTTTCTGAATGCTTACTAACATTCATTTTTTTTTTCCAATTTTGAAAAACATAATTAAAAAACACAGGATCATGCAGCAAAGACACTTTACAGGAACATTTATTATGCAAATAACCAAATTAATTATATACATTTGCATATTATTAAGTATTGAGGAAAAAAGCAGCTTAAACAAAATTGAATCTATTTCTACCAAAATGATATTAGCCTGAGAGTAAGGGTCAGAACACGATTAAGTTGGATTCAGGTTTTAAATCCTGCTTAGGAATTCTAAGGTTTTACAGAGAAAAAAGTTTTTCTTACTTGACAATGATTGTTTTAAATCATAAAAATGAAAGAAATGTTACAAAGAATCCCACAATTTCTACCTCCACCTTTAATACTTTAATGCACTCATACTGTTATGTCCAACACCTTCCATACCTCGATTATGATTTTACATAGATTTTACTTCAGCACACTATGTCTTACAGACATTATTAAAATAGCAGTGTTCACTCAAGATTAAGGTCTCAAGATTTTCTAACATTTGAAAGTTACCCTACTGACACAACGCAATGGTGATGTCCACTGACCACTCTCAGAACTCCTGCCTCAGTCTGACCTTACTGAGAAAAGGAGTAGGATGCAGGACTCTCCCTGGGTCTGGCCGAGCTACAGGGCATCAGCTGGGGCCAGCCCCAGGCACAAGTGATATCCTCTTTTGAGAGGCCACTCCACCCCACCCCCACTGTCCACATCTCCTCTCAAGTCATTTTTTCCCTGATGGGGATGGCAAAAGTACACACCCCATACACAACTTTCTTTCCTACTCACCTCAGCTTCCTGTTCCCCTGTTCCTTCTATGTTTTACTCTAAGTTTCTTTTTTTTTTTTTTTAGAGATTTTATTTATTTATTTGAGAGAGCGCAAGCACGAGTGGGGGGAGGGGCAGAGGGACAAGCAGACTCCCTCTTGGGCTCAGAGCCCCACGTGGGGCTCAATTCTAGGGCCCTAAGATCATGACCTGAGCCAAAGTCAGACACTTAACCAACTGAGCCACCCAGATGCCCCTTACTCTAAGTTTCAATGGCAATTCTCACCTTTGTCTTTTCCCTAAAATATTCTGGCTTTTTGTAAACAAAACAAAACAACCCTTGGCATTTAAAATTTAAAATCTGACTCTAAGTTATTTGCAACAGAAAGAAAAATACTTTTAATCCATTTTTTGAAATGGTGTTTTTTTGTTTGTGGTTTTGTTGCTGTTGTTTACTTTATGGCAGCACAGTTTAAATTTGCTGGCTTTAGAGGAAAAAACCCAGGTTTGAATTGCAATCCTATTTATTTCTGTTCAGTGGCCTTGGCCAAGTTACTTGAGCTCTCTGAGCCCTACAATCTTCACTGGGGAAAAGAAGAACGACCACTTCAAGTCTGAATCAGCCCAGCATGTTTCCATGAGCAAATCTACCCTAGCAAAGGGGGTCTTCTAGATTAAAATGGTTTGTCTTACACAAAATATACTTAACTTTAAACATGGCAAATACTGAAAAGTAGAAAGAGGTATTAGAAAGTGAATATATGAACAGAGCACAGCACATGGCAAATGTCTAAATGTTAGATAATAGTATTTTTTTTAATGGCATTCTTTTGGAAAAGTAAGTAGAGAGGTTACAACAAAAAGAAGTAGATAAGATTTTTTCTGCATCTTCAGAGATCCAAGGGCTTGGTGTGAAACCAGGTCTGTCCAAGCAAAGGTTTAAGGGCCAGGAGTTTGGGCATGGCCAAAGCCCAGCCATGCCATGGGGCCAGTGGTCAGCTGAGGACAAGTATACATGCAGATGGCAAGGTTTTGCCCAGAATGAATGAGAGAACAGCAGTGCTCAGTCTAGCAAAGAAGAAGCCCATGGCTGTATTCAGCACCACTTCATCATGCATTTAGCTGTATCACTTTGGGACCTAACCTATAAAAACAGGTAAAATGTGTTCAGAATTCTGAGAGGAATCACAGAGCCAGGCCCATAACAGGATGAAGGTTTGAGAGGAGCAGATGTCTGAGTTGTCAGTGACTGAGACCTGGCTGCTTTCACTTCTCTCAACTGTGAGCACCAGGCGGGGAGCACAGCATAAGGTGGGTGGTGGGGTGCACTTTGCCTGCGGCCAGCATGAAGACATTGCAATAAATGAACCACCGCCAGGATCCCTCCCACACATTCTCTCTCCTTGGTTTCTTGTGATTCTTGCCAAGTTCATGAAAAAGGCTAAAAATCAACTGGAAATTGTGGCTCCTTCCCAAACTTCCAGTCACCTATCCTTCAACTCCTTCCCCTTTTCTCTTGTTTCCTGTTTTTTCCTCATTCCTCCTGTTCCTTCTTCCTTTTCATCTTTCTCTCAATCATAAGTCCCGTTTTTTCTTTCCTTCTTGTTTTTATTTCCCACCTCCTCTGCTGTGGAGAACCTGTTCTGTTTGCATGCCCAGCCTCTATCCTCCATCCTTCCTCCTTTTTTTTTGTTTTTTGTTTTGTTTTGTTTTGTTTTTATTCTTATGTTAATCCCCATACATTACATCATTAGTTTTAGATGAAGTGTTCCATGATTCATTGTTTGTGCATAACACCCAGTGCTCCATGCAGAATGTGCCCTCCTCAATACCCACCACCAGGCTAACCCATCCTCCCATCCCCCTCCCTTCTAGAACCCTCAGTTTGTTTTTCAGAGTCCATCGTCTCTCATGGTTCATCTACAAAAGTAGGGATCCGAAAGGGTATGTGCATTCCTTCCTTCTTTTTGAAGACCCAGCTATCCCCCACTGTAGGCCCCCTGCTTTCTAATACCTGCTGAACTCACTGGAGGATCTGGCTGTTGGCTGACCCCTGACTTTTCAGCAGTTTGAGTCAATAAATGCCCAGTATTTTTCCTAAGCTAGTTGCACTTTGGTTTCTGTCACTACCAAAAGAGGCTTCTCATTCCTCAGCACTGGCCATTGCCTACATCTCCAAAATGTGATTTCACCCTCATCCTCCTAAAGTCCAAATCCCAGCCAGATGTAAGTGCACCACGCCACGCTGGTTTTCTTCCTTCATCTAGGTCACGAGCCCTCCAAGTACCCCTTGGCATCCTTTGTTTCCTTAGTCATTGCACTTGTCCTGTTAGAAGATATGTGCATGTTTAATGTCCACAATAGCCAAACTGTGGGAAGAGCCAAGATGTCCATCGACAGATGAATGGATAAAGAAGATGTGGTATATATATACAATGGAATATTATGCAGCCATCAAAAGGAATGAGATCTTGCCATTTGCAACGACGTGGATGGAACTGGAGGGTATTATGTTGAGTGAAATAAGTCAAACAGAGAAAGACATGTATCATATGACCTCACTGATATGAGGAATTCGTAATCGCAGGAAACTGAGTGTTGCTGGAGTGGGGGGGTGGGGTGGGAGGGATGGGGTGAGTGGGTGATAGACACTGGGGAGGGTATGTGCTCTGGTAAGTGCTGTGAATTGTGCAAGACTGTTGAATCTCAGATCTGTACCTCTGAAACAAATAATGCAATATATGTTAAGAAAAAAAAGAAGAAGGTAGCGGGAGGGGAAGAATGAAGCGGGGGAAATTGGAGGGGTGGACGAACTATGAGAGACGATGGACTCTGTAAAACAAACTGAGGGTTCTAGAGGGGAGGGGGGTGGGAGGATGGGTTAGCCTGGTAGTGGGTATTGAGGAGGGCACATTCTGCATGGAGCACTGGGTGTTATGCACAAACAATGAATCATGGAACACTTCATCTAGAATGAATGATGTAATGTATGGGGATTAACATAAGAAAAAAAAAAAAGACCCCTAATCTAAAAAAAAAAAAAAAAAAGAAGAAGAAGATATGTGCATGTTTGTCTGGTTTTCTCTGCCAGCCCCCAGCCCCCATACACCTGCCTTCTGCTGTGAGCTCTGTGAAGGCAGGGCCCAGTCTGTCTCACTCACAGCAATCTCCCCAGCTACTGGCACAGGAAGTATTCCATTTTATCTTCTTTCCTGCTGCCTGTTCACCCCAGTTTTCCCTTTCCCAACTCATACTGACATTGTTGATGTCCATAACAATCACCCTGATGGTTTCACTCATTCAGCCATCTTCTGATGAGTCTTTTAAGACTCTTTTATGGATTTTCATAGCTCTAGGAAGCTTCATATGTAAATGAGGCCTCAAAGCTCTGGTGCTCATATCTGAAATGTGTTTCATAAGATAAAATAGTACTTTTTCACAAACCAGAATAAATAAGTGTAAGTGGACAATAGAAGCAGAAGGGTTACTCTTTACATAAGGGAATGGCAAGATTCTTTGTGACTGGATACTAGGAAGAGTCTGTACACCATGATTCTGGATGGGAGATGTTCTTTTAACTTTCAAGTGAAGTCTTTTGTGAATATGGGTGAAGCCAGGCTGAGAACTGAGAAAGGGAACACCCATGTGTAGTGGCCCTGGCCTCAATCTTTTCCATTGAAGGAGGTGACAGCAATGAAGTCATTCACTTCAGTTTCTCTTGATGTGAACAATCTGCATTGTGTGCATATAAAACACTTTGAAAACATGCATTTGGTCTTAATCACACCAAGATCTCTACAAAAGCATGTATAATTGTGTCTAAAAGACTAGGATAATTTAGAAAATATATATATTTCCTTTCAAAAACCTACACTAAATAAAACCATTTGTTTTCCTGCCATAGCATCTGATATTCTTGCTGTTTACTCATTTAAGGCAAATATTTATTTTTGAGGTAAAGCAAAAAAAAAAAAAAAATCATTAAAAGAATTCTAGGATAGTTGTCAGTAAACACAAGATTTCCATGGCATATTGAGAGAAGACTGAGCAATTGCCCAGGAAATTAACCAAAAATATCCAGATAACCAAAACATTAGTATTTTCTTAAATTATTTCATTTTATTTTTTAATTAATTAATTTATTTAGTAATAAGGGGCAGAGGGGCAGAGGAAGAGAGAGAATTCTCAAGCAGACTCCACGCTGAGCGCAGAGACTGACACAGGGTTCGAACTCACAATCCTGAAATCATGACCTGAGCTGAAATCATGACCTGAGCTGAAATCAAGAGTCAGACGCTTAACCGACTGAGCCACCCAGGAGCCCCAAAGCACTAGGGTTTTTAGTGCTAATTGCATCATAATTGCCTCATTCCCCATTTACTTTTTTTTAGTGTAGACTAATCATTTTCCTACCTGCTAAGTGAGGCCACACCAAGCCCAGGAAGCCACAGTCTCTGCCCTTCAGAGCTGATAGATCTGTGGAAAGAAAGGAATGGACAGTGCAATGTCTGTGAGTAAATGATGCTAGTGAGGGCTTCCTCCTGGATGCACTCTACACATCCCCACACACACCTGGCCAGAGGGGGGCTTTCTGCATGTCCTGGAACTGACTGTGGTTTTCACAATCAGTGGAACTGAAGCAGAGGCCGTGACAAAAGGCCCTCTGGGACTGAGTTACCTAAGCCCTTGTTCTTCCCCCTAAGATCTTCTGGGCCAGTGCTTTTTGTCCAGTGTCCCTGCAGCACACTGACCCTCACACCTGTCTGTCTGCCTGGCTGGTTCACTGGACAATTTCTCTAAGTCTCTCAAGTCTCTCTTACCCCCACCCTGCCTCCATCCCTCATCTTCTCTTCTCTTCTCTTCTCTTCTCTTCTCTTCTCTTCTCTTCTCTTCTCTTCTCTTCTCCTCTCTTCTCCTCTCCTCCTCTCCTCTCCTCTTCTCTTCTCTTTCTTCTCCTTGCCCTTCACTTGCCTTCCCTTATCTTTCCCCATCCCCCTTCTCTCCCTCATTCCCTGCCACCACCACCACTCTCTCTATCCAGTTTCTCTACTGGACAATAGTCCCAATTTCCTGTGCTAATCCCTCCAAAAATAGAACCCTAGACTCCTTTACATAATCTGAGAACTCATTTCCTTTCTCCTTTTGATCACATACCTTAGCCCGGAAGAACTCATGGCTCTTCAATTCTGGTTTTTCATTCTTCTATCTCTACTGCAGGGACCTTGGTAGTTTAACCAAACCCCTCCATTCTCAAGGGTTGGAGGGGCAGGAGGAAAAAGAATGGGGCCAGTATAAAGAAACCAAACAAAGAAAGACTGGTATACATGAGTGTCTTTAAATGATGAAACAAAACAAAATAAAACAAAACAAAACAAAAAACCTCTCTTGGAGCTTTGTAACAAGGGCATCAAGATGATTAGAATGGCCAAGCTGGTGTGCACGAGGAGCCCAAACCAGACAGATGCTCACTGTGTGTGTCTGGGGAACATAATCATTATGAGAAAGAAATTCTGACCTACTCACCACCAACTCCCACTTTGGAAAAGATAAATTCATAGGTTTACAGGTTTAGTCCAGCTCCTCATTTGAAGCAGGCTTTTCCTTCATTTGTTAAATTAAGCCAGGGTTCCATATGGATCCTAGATATTTTCCTAATTACACCGTCTCCCAGATGGAGATGGAATAGGTTCAGGAAGTTCATCTTTAAATAGGTTCAGGACAGAGATCCGGGCTGAAGCTATCCATTTAAGAGTTAACTACAACTAAGCTCAAAATTATCAGAATTCCCCAAATACTTTTTTTATTTTTTAAACTTTTATTTGTTAATTATTTTATTATTATTATTATTTTTATGAAGCTTTGATCTTTCAAAAGTGAATGGCCATGGTCCCTGCAGGAAGAAGTGAGGCTGGCATTCAGACCTTCTCCTCTATGCCTGAAGGCCCTAAGACCCACCCCCCAAACCCTGCATGGCTTTTACACAGGGAAGTTCTCTCAAATGATGTGTGCAGGTTAAGGGCAGGGGTATCACAGCCCAGTTGTCTTCAAGATAAAGGTGAGGATGAGCACAGACAAGTGTTCTCCAGTGCACTTGGTGTTAGATGGATTTGGCCTAAAAAAGGCAATGTGTGGCCAAAGTGGCAATGGAAAGAACCAGAGTAAAGGAAGTCATCAGCAACATTACAGAGCCCTGGCTGAGACATTCTCTTATCCAATGAATAAGAATCCCCAGACTTGAAGCTTAAGTAGTCAACATGACTGCTTGGCAGAGAGAAGGAGGCAGTGGAGTCCAATGAAGAGCTTTTTTTAAAGGCTGCAACAAGACAGATGGAGCACCTCTCCATGCCATAAGTCTGGGTTTATCTCAGTATCATTGACTCCACCCTCCAGGACAGCTCTAGAGTGGAACCCACACATTCTTATCCTATAGCTGATGAGGAGGCATCAAGTAGGGGGTATGAGACTGTGTATTTTCTTTTTTGCTTTAACACCTTCTTCTGTTTTGATACCTCAGAGAGTATTCCTATTTTCCCAAATGAATTCTAGGATTCACTCTCCCCTCTTACCCATTTGCCAAATCCCTTGCTGAAATGAGACTCCAGGATCTCTGGCTTATGATCATCTGTCAGCTGAGTTTCCTGGTTCCATCACCCCTCCCACACGGGAAACATCTCCTCATTTATGTTTCCATTCCTTCCATCAGTGTTAGTCAAAGTAGCTTCCCTGGTTAGGGGGATGCTAAGATATCAAACAGGATCTGACATGGAACCCCTGGAGAGAAGGAGGGAGAAGGCTGAGAGGAGTAATCAACAAGGTTTCCTTTTTGGGCTATTTAGGTCTCTGCAGCTTCCCTCCCCACCCTGTATGAAGAGTCAGGCAGCCTTCACTGCTGATATTATGGAGAAGGTAGGATGCAGACAGGAGCCTGGAGTGGGAATAAATAGAGAAACAAAGAGTCTTGGAATGATTTTTCAAAAACTTAATAACTGATGGACTGTATAAAAAAATTCCCACATTTTAACTAGCTGGAAACAGTCCTAGTGGAAAGAGACATATTGAAGGTTATCTATAGCCTCTAGACAGCACAACAGAAGGTTTATGGCTTTTGGAGTCAGAGACATACATCTCCACTCACAGGATGCTGCCTGTCTAAATGCAGACCCTAGTTTTCTTATCTTTTAAATGGGTATGATACTAGTATTGCTTACTGTATAGGGCCATTTGAGTAAGAAATAAGATTATGTATGCAAATAGCCTAAGCTCCGATAGTTATTTTTAAACAAATGGAATTTTTTAAGTTTTATTATTTCCCTTTTTATTAGTCCCCAAATCATTAATTGAACATCTAATGACTGGAAAAGAGTAGTCACACAACACATATTTGTAAGATAGATCTCTGAATGAATGAATACATGATGAAATGAATGAAAGAATGAGTACCAAATTATTGTGAAAAAATGTTTAGATCAAAGAAAGACTTGCTGAGAAGTCTATCCCTATCCTCTGCCCAGGGAGGCAGCCAACAAGAGCGCTTTCTGATCCATTTAGAAGTTGAGTGGAGCCTTTTAAAGTAGGTCTGCATATATCCTTGGGGACTGTGTGCTTTGTTGGGAGCATGGAGGGAACAAAATCATCTGAATGGGAAAGAAGGTCACAGCTGCTTCCCAACCTCAGAGAGGGGGAAAAGGAGAGAGAGAGTGAGAGTGAGCAAGCAAGCAAGCTGGGACAGAAAGAACCCCCTAAGGACACCCTGCAACACCCAGACAGGAAGAATCAGAGCAGGAAGCTGCTCCCTTGAACAAACAGCACTTAAACCCAAAGACACCCGACATAAAGTACTACACAGTATTAATAGCAATTAGTTTTTCCAAAGCCATGAAACAATTGGAATCAAATAAACATAGTGATTCCAAGATTCACAGAGCAAATCAAAGCCTTGTCTCCAAAATAATAGCTTCCCATTGGGTGTTGTATAATAAGTGTAGTGTATTGGATCATTATATCTATGGATTTGTTCCTTGTAAGATATTAATAAGTGATAAAATAGTGAGACAATGCAAATTTAACTTTGATTATTTGTTTTGTCAGAAGATACCTCTCCAGGGACGCCTGGGTGGCTCAGTTGGTTAAGCATCTGCCTTCGGCTCGGGTCATGATCCCAGGGTCCTGGGATCGAGTCCCGCATCAGGCTCCTTGCTCAGCGGGGAGCCTGCTTCTCCCTCTGCCCGTCTCTGTCTCTCTCTCTCTGACAAATAAATGAATAAAATCTTAAAAAAAAAAAAGATACCTCTCCAATATTCAAAATGTAGATAATCCGCATGAAAGCCATGATTAATTTTTAATTAAATTTTATTAAGATAATTAAACTAAAATTTATGTATTAATTATAATTTATTGCATTTTAGTAAATTTTTATTGAAATGCATTAAAGTTTATACACCTATAACTAATGTAACATTGTGTATCAACCATACTTCAATAAAAAAATGAAAAGATTTATTAATTGTTTAAATCATCAAAACATAGTATATGCCTCCTTATTTGCTAACATTTTCAGAAGATTTAAGTTGTTCATGTTTCAATTTGAAGAAAGGAATTGCTAGGAATTTGATGAATTGGTTTGAAAACACAAATTTTGATCTATGCCATTCTTTCCAGAAATAACAGCTACTCTTCTTCCTCTTGAGTAAATCAGTGGCCTCAATCATTATTGTTGGTGTAGTAGTTATTACTATTACCATTAGTATTATTATCATTCATCATTAAATACCGAAAGTATGTCGTCCTAAGCATTTGGAGAAGGCCCAATGTGAGAGCACAGAGTGTTTCTAACTATAAGGGAATCAAAGCATGAATGAGGGGTCCATTCTGCTCATCACCTCCATACACAAATGACTTACTTCAGCATGCATACTATGGGGTTTCGCTAGAAACAGCATTCTCTCTTTTTTTTTTTTTTTAAAGATTTTATTTATTTATTTGAGAGAGAGAGAAAGAGCACAAGAGAGGGGAGAGGGAGAGGGAGAAGCAGACTCCCTGCTGAGCAGGGAGCCCGATGCGGAACTCGATCCCGGGACTCCAGGATCATGACCTGAGCCGAAGGCAGTCGCTTAACCAACTGAGCCACCCAGGAGCCCGAAACAGCATTCTCTTTGTACTAAGAGGCCATCCCCTGCAGTTCTTTGCATTATTTTTTTGTGTGTATAAGGGAGGCAAGGGGTGGGGTTGTTGATAGGGTGTGAAATGATTTAAAGAAAAGACCACCAACAAAATATGATAACTGAATAAGGTTTTCCTTAGTTATCACTAGAGATATGGAATCAGAATACTCAATTTTAAAGTCACTTTAATAGTTTGTAATATTGTGGCTATGCCACAATTAGATACAGATTCAGGTTCATATTTCAACTATTTATTTTGGTTTTGAATGTTTGGAGTTGTATCTTAAGTTTAAATTTGTTATATAAGCATGTAAAATATTTACATTATTTCAAAAGCAAATATTTAAAAAAAACAGGAATAATTGGAGAAGTTTAGCTTCCATCTCTGCTCCTTTCAATCTGTTCTCTCATCTTCTTAGATGTAGAAATTTAAAAAACACAGTTGATCTTTCTACGTTTTAATTTAAGGAAAATATATTTAGATATTCACACCCCTCTTTTAAGATAAATGGCTACCTACTATATATAGGTGTTGAATATTTATATCAATTTGAGGAAAGCTGATATCTTAACAATATGGAACTTCCATTACCAGACAGAGAACTGGTTCCAAACTTAGGTTCAGCTGGTCACAGCTGGAAAATCAATACTCAAAAGGCAAATGATGGTGAAAAGAAGCCAGCAGCCTGGAAGATGGTGGACTAACTTCCCAAAACCATCTTCCCCATCCAGGTGAAGCTGGAGGATTTTAAAGGCGAAAGCACAAGAAATGCAGGGGGCTACCTGCAGGACAGGCTGGTGCTCAGGCAATTAATCATATGTCAACATAAGCCTGAACAGACTTGCTGGCATCAGAGGCAGCTGTCTTCAAATGTGGCCAGGCCTTATCTGCTGGGAAACTCAGGTCCTTCATTCCTCAAAGCCAGTGGTCTGCAAAATCTTGAGGTAAGTAGGTTAGTTCCGGGGACTGAGGTCAGCAGGCATGGAGTGTGTAAGTTTGAAGTAAGTTAACCCTTAAGACCAACTGGAGTACTGTTATACTTCTAAACCATAAATATGGTACATCTCTCCATTCACTTAGTTCTTTTTTCTTTTTTTTTTAAGATTTTATTTATATATTTGACAGAAAGAGACAGCGAGAGAGGGAACTCAAGCAGGGGGAGTGGGAGAGGGAGAAACAGGCTTCCCACCAAGCAGGGAGCCCCATGCGGGGCTTGATCCCAGGACCCTGAGATCATGACCTGAGCCAAAGGCAGACGCTTAACGACTAAGCCACCCAGACGCCCTCATTCACTTAGTTCTTTCACTTCCCTCAGGCACAGCCTATAATTTTAAATGTGGTACACATGCTATTTGTTATATTTATTTATTTATTTATTAGCACTAAATAAACATTTAACGTTAATGAATTTTTAACCTTAAATGAATTTTAAACTTTTTATGATTTTATATTTTAGAGAGAGAGCCTGAGTGGGAACAGGGGGAGGGGCAGAGGGAGAGAGAGAAAATCTCAAGCAGATTCCATGCTGATTGTGGAGGCCAACATGGGGCTTTATCCCACTGCCCTGAGTTCATGACCTGAGCCGAAGTCAAGTCTGCCACTCAACCTACTGAGCTACCCAGGCGCCCCTGAATTTTTAATTCTTTTTTTTTTTTTTAAGATTTTATTTATTTATTTGAGAGAGAGAATGAGATAGAGAGAGCATGAGAGGGGGGAGGGGCAGAGGGAGAAGCAGACTCCCCGCTGAGCATGGAGCCCGATGCGGGACTCGATCCCAGGACTCCGGGATCATGACCTGAGCCGAAGGCAGTCGCTTAACCAACTGAGCCACCCAGGCGCCCTAATTCTTTTTTTTTTAAAGATTTTATTTATTTATTTGATAGAGAGAGAGAGAGCGAGAGAGGGAACACAAGCAAGGGGAGTGGGAGAGGGAGAAGCAGGCTTCCCGCCGAGCAGGGAGCCCGACGCGGGGCTCGATCCCAGGACCCTGGAATCATGACCTGAGCCGAAGGCAGATGCCTAATGACTGAGCCACCCAGGTGCCCCCTGAATTTTTAATTTTTAACTTTTAATGAATTTTGAACTTTTAACTCTAAGTGAATTTTTAAAATTTAACTTTCTAAATTTATGCTACCAGTATATGCAAATCCAATAGATTTTTGTAAAGTAATCTTGTGTGTTGGGATCTTTCTAAATTCAATCATTACTCTTACTAAGACATGCCCCTTTCCCATTTAACAGCAATCCCAAAATGGATCATGGAATACTTAAGGAAAGTTTCTGCCTTTTTTTCCCCGATAATGATCAAAAATTGAAAAACAGACCTCTGTTGTCTCTTAGAACATCAATACCCAGCTAATGAGACAAGAATTGCCATGTGACAAGTTTCTACTGTACTTGTTTTATGTTTTTAATTTTTGCTGCTTATAACTAGCAAGGGACTGTCCATTGCAATTGCCTAGAGCTGACATCCTTGTGTATAATACACACACACACATACACCCAACTTTTCTAACAAGTATAACACAGGAACAAGTCGGAGAAATGAGAATGGGGGGGTACATGGATGCCCTTACCCTCAGACTCTTACTGCTCCACTCCTTCCACAGAGGTCTCAGTTATTGAGGGTAGCATTCTTGCAAGCACAGTGTGTCTCTATTTCCCACTCCATGCTATTCCCTACTGCTGTTAACAAAGGTTACCATCTTTAGAAATTTACAGAAAAACAAAACAAAAACAGGCAGCTTGTGCCTTACTGAGGTTTAATTTTAGTAACCAAGATGAAGCAATGGAGTCTGAGTCTGCCTTTCGTGGCATCATGGCCATTCCAATCCCAAAAGTCAATTCCGTAGGGTGAGTGGCAGAGCCTGACTTCTTTCTGAGAACCATCAGTTAGTTCCACTCTTTTTCCAGGTGCCTATTGTCCTGTGCCCTGTACTGTATATGGATCCCACTCTGCTGTTCCTACTTCTAAATTCACCCTCTCCAAACAATCACAGACTCCAGACCTGTCTCCCACATCTACAGCAAATACACCTGACCCAGTCACCTTGCAAGTGACTAAGGCAACTGACAAGCTACTTAGAAACAAAACAAAACAAACAAACAAACAAACAAAAAAACAGACTGCAATAATGGCTCAATATCATCCTGATCACTTTGCAGTTCAATTGCTAGGTAGATGTCAGGACAGTTATCTTTGTAAGAGAGTAGAAGGGAAGATTTATAAGCCATATGGATGGAAGACTCCCTCTTGTCCATAAAATACTTCTTCCAGGTGTGCCCCACATTTTTTTTCTTTCAGTAAATGGCACCACCTACATCCTATTTGCTGAGGTCAAACACATCCATGGTTTTGTTTTCTTTTTCCACCTTAAAGCCCACATCCAGTCCATAAATCTTAGTTTCTTTTCCAAAGAAGATCTCAGTCTCTCTGTTTTCTGTATTTACTTTGCTATGCCCTAGTCCAAGCAGTCATCTGTCTCCTGAATTACTGCAGCATCGCCCCCACTTGTCTCCCTGTCTGTCCTTGCCAAGAATCCATTCTCCACAAAGCAGCCAGAGACATACTCTTAAAACACAGATCAAACTACATTGCATTACTATTTAAATGTCTCAGTGCTTTTCCAGTAAACACATTCCTTGTCCTGACATGAGCTGTAAGGCCTTAAATGGTCTGGCCTCATTATCTCACTCAACTCACCTCCTACTCTTTTCCCTTCCCTTACCATACTCCAGCCTCCCTAAATCTGTGACTCCTCAGACACATCAACACTTTCACATCTTGGGCTTTTGCATTTACCATTGCTCTGCCAGATTTTTACAGTTGGACTTTTCTCATCCTTTACATCTAGGCTCTAACCTCAGACATTCATTTCAAAGCATTTCATGCTTTGTAAAGGAATACCCCTCTGTCTAGTAGCTTTATCTTATAATATTCCTATCATTTATTCCAGCTAGTATCATCAGTTTTATTTGTTTCCTTGTTTTTCTATTATCCCCAACTATTGGAATAGAGTTTAGTGAAGGCAGGGACTGAGTCACTTTGGTTCCTTGCTGGATCCTCTCCCCACCAGAGTCCAGAACTTCTAGTGCCTGGCACATAAGAAGCAATACTTATTTACTGAATACATAGATGAAGAAGTGGAGGAATTTTGGTGTAGATGGTATTGGAGTCATGTTTGAAAGCACAGATAAAATATGAATGGGATTGGGGAGAGAGGGATAATAATCAAAAAACGCTATAGCTACAACAAAGGTACAGGATCAGTTATGTAAGAGATGTAAATGTAGAGACAGAAAAGGTAAGACAGCCTCCTGGGGCAGAGTTTGTGGAAGTGCATTTGTAGGGAATGTGGCAGAAGTGTGTCTAGTAAAAGTATCATATGATATTTCTACCCTCAGTTTCTTTTTTGTGTTGAATTGTATTCAATTAAATTCACATGTTGAAACTGTAACCTCCAGTACTGCAGAATGTGTCTATATTTGGAAATGGGGCATATTTTAAAGGAGTGAATAAGTTAAAATGATGTTATTAGGATAGGTCCTTTTTTTTTTTTAATTTTATTATGTTATGTTAGTCACCATACAATACATCATTAGTTTTTGATGTGGTGATCCACGATCCATTGTTTTTGTATAACACCCAGTGCTCCATGCAGTACGTGCCCTCCTTAATACCCATCACTGGGCTAACCCCCCTCCCCTCTCCCCTCTAAAACCCTGTTTGTTTCTCAGAGTCCATAGTCTCTCATGGTTCATCACCCCCCCTCCTTCATTTTTCCCTTCCTTCTCCTAATGTAGGATAGGTTCTAATCCAGTATGACTGGTGTCCTTATAAGGAGAAGAAATTTGGGCACATGGAGAGATACCAGAGCCATGCATGCACAGAGGAAAGAACATGTGAAGAGGCAGCAAAAGAGAGGCCATCTGTAAGCCACAGAGAAAGTCCTCAGGGGAAACCAACACTGCTGGCACTTTGATCTTGGACTTCCAGCTTTCAAGAGAAAAAAATTATAAGAAAATTAATTTTTGTTGTTTAAGCCACACAGTCTGTGGTATTTTGGTATGGCAGCCCAAGCAAACTAAGATAGTATCCCTTCCATTGAGATAGCCTAAATCCCCTTTACAGGTAGCTAAGAAACTAATACCCAGCCTTGCCTGTAGCCAAGCTTTGTCATGTGGTCCCTGTTTGGCCAATGAAAGTACTCCCTCCCCAAGGATACAGTGAAGGGCTCACTCAGTATGAGCATGTGAACGAAGCAAGAAGTCCTCTATGAGATAAACTATAGGACATAGGAAAATATAGGTCTTGCTTCTACTGACTTGGAATATGAGCTTTGAGGGCCATGTGAGCCTGGAACTGCTGGCTTTTCTGTCCCAGGAGTCAACACAGAGTACAGCAGAACAAGAGATATAGAGGAATAAGGGAAATGAGGAATAAGAGAAATGATTTTAATTTTCTTTGGTCAAAATATGCTTAGTTAATTTTATCTTTTGGATTTTTAGTTTCTTGAGCCAATAAAATTCCATTTTTGCTTACTTTAAGTAGAGTCTGAAAAATGATCTGGCTTCATCACACCATTGATAGTACTATCATTGCCCAGTGCTATCTCTGTTAATATTTGGTATTTATCTTTTCAGACTTTTCCTACAAATATACAAACATAGGTACATAATTAAATACAGGAATCAAATCAAATATAGGTAGAGATATAAAAACAAATGTATTCTTTTTTTGCAACAGTAAATGTCATGGGACCCATCCATAACACCACATTGAGATCCATACCAGGAAGTCATACAGAGATGTGACTAAGAGAACAGACTTTGCCAGACTACCTAGATTTCTATCCAGTCTACCTTCAGGTAGGACTTTAAGCAAGACATTTACCTTTCTGATCCTTCAGTTTCTTCACCTTTAAATGGAAACCATAGTAGTACCTATTTCCCAGGATTGCATGAGCATCAAATGAGATTTACAAGAAAAAATATCCTTATCTCCTAGTGAGCACTGCCTATATTTCTTAGTTATTATAATTATAGGTTGTTGGTTGTTTCTTTTTTTTTTAATTCATAGAACATCAAAGATTAGAGAGATCATTTGGCAGAGACATTACTGGTGGATTAGAAGTGGCAAGAAATGGAGGCCACTGCTGTTCTTTAGTAGGTGAGGACCTGCCCCCATGACCTCTCCTGGGGAGGAGCAGAGGAAGCAGTGGAATTGGAAGGTGACCAGGGGAATGCAGGTGTTTCATGTACTGACCAGCTACCACTGGGAAAGGAGACATGCAAATTACCCTTTAAGAATATGGGGATATTCTGATGGTGAAGAGAGAAGTTTGCAAATGTTGTCCAGAAAGGAGAGGGCTGTGTTCCATGGAACCAAAGAAGGGTTTCATGCTAAAACACAGTAGAGATAAAGGGACAAAGAAAGCAGATGGTCTTGAAAGACCCCTTCATTAAGGACTTCATTGTAGTGTGAGATTCACTCAGGTTTGTGGAGATATCACTTTAGTTATTTCAGGAGGAAACACAAACACAAACAGAGGAAAGAACATGTGAAGAGGCAGCAGAAGAGAGGCCATCTGTAAGCCACAGAGAAAGTCCTCAGAGGAAACCAACACTGCTGGCACTTTGATCTTGGACTTCCAGCTTTCAAGAGAAAAAAATTATGAGAAAATTAATTTTTGTTGTTTAAGCCACACAATCTGTGGTATTTTGGTATGGCAGCCCAAGCAAACTAAGATAGTGTCCCCCTTAATAGGTATTTTATCCTATTATGCCCCTTATCCCCTTATCCTTATCCCCCTTAATAGGGGAACCCATTAACTCCCAGTTCTAAGCTGAGGTCAGACTCTTCATAAAATTCAGAGCCTGATGCACATTGTATTCTCAGCCAAACACAATTCTTTTTTTATTGCCTTATAAAGGACCAGAGTGAAGATATTGATCAAAACAGGGCCTCAAGAGATCCTTTCAATATTGGAAAGATCAACTAGATGCAATAAACTGATTCCTTTGGGGCAATGTAGAATAAAAAGATCTAAGAAATAACAAACTTGCCAGAACTGGGATGGGCTCACTGCTAAGAGACACATCTGAAATGTGCCTGAATCAACCAAGTCACAGGCCTCAAGAAACTGCTTTCTCCTCCCAAGCAGGACTGTCTCTAAGCCAACCAGCTAAGGAAAGGGTATGGAAGGGATCACTGTGTCTTTATTTTTCTGAAATTCTCTTGCAAATATTTAGTTGGCTTTTCATCACCCTTAAATGTAGAGTAGAAAGAATATCAGTTTTCAGGCTCATAGGGATAGATTCCAGCCATAGCTTCTCCATTTCTGAAGTCAGATAATTGTATTCAAATCCTGGTGCTGCCACTTTGACTGTATCTGTGAGCAGATTTGTTAACCTCGGCATATGTCAATCTCCATATTTCTAAAGTAAAGACAATTGTAATACCTACCATAGAAGATTGTGTTGTAGATTAACTATGAATACATATTAAATGCTTAAACAATGCCTTTCACTTAACAATTAATTTTATCTACTATTATAATTACTACACCATCTACACCTGAGATGCAAAGATTAAAAACAGTCACTGTCCATTCCTTTCTGGGAGTTTGCAGGTTAGTGCTATGTAAAAGCAGGATATGGCACTCAGGCTGGGGCTTTATCAAATGTGGTTGCTTATTTTCAGACTAAATATATTAGACCATGGCCAGGGGCTAGTCCATACACTTCAACCTAGTGAGATAGTGTCAAGGTGGCTGTAAAACAGTGATCATGAGAATTGTACACTGTGTTTCTAAAAACTTCTGCAGCAGCAAAACTTTTTCTTTGATTGATTTTACAAACTGCACACTGGAACTCGTGTGTTATAAGGAACACAGGGGTCTTTAAAATATCACCACCGTTCCTTCTATTTTAGAAGGATTTTGAGCTGGAAAAATTCTGACCCTTTGGTAATTGGAAGTTTGCTTCCAAACAACATAAAGAAACTTATAAAGTTCAAGGCTCTTCAGCAAATTAGTTGGCCATGCCTAGAAAAGTTAATAAGGAATATTTGAGAGAGTAGTACTTTTTTAACCTTTTAAAAATATAAAAACAAAGTGAACGCCAGTGGCAATATATTTGTAAATGAGACACCAAGATGCATATATTTTCATTTTATTAATGGAAATTACTTCCTGAAATTACTATGAAACTTGAATATTAAATGCAATAATCATGTAGTCAAAACAGCAGCTGTCTGAGAAAGGCAGTGGCTAGAGGAGAGGGGATTGTTGTAATTGCTTTTAATGGGATAATTGTTTCCCTTCTATCCAGTATTAATTTCAATCTGGGTGTGAGCCAACTGAGCTGGTCTGTACTGGGTTAACGGCTTAAATCCAGGGCAAAAGAGAGAACCAATTAAGTAGAAATAAAGACCTCTAATGTACCCATAAGTTGCTTTTATTCTAGTCTATGTTTGATTGTGTGTATGAATGTATGTATGTTTAATTCACTCATTTTTTAATAGATGTCATTACTCAATATCTAACACTTCCACCCCCATCTCTTTGCATTATTCTTAGGGGCTTATTGTCCATGTGACCACTCAACACTTGAATTCACAATGCCTTAACTGCCACATCACTAATATCTTTTCCTCTAAGGGACAGTGGTCAGTATTTACCCACTTCTAGGCTCATAGCCATGGCCTTGTCATCACCAATAACTCATTGCCAAAATGAATTTCAATTGCTCACTCTCATGACAAAGTCTCAGGCTTTCAGCCTACTTATTTTTTTGTTGCCTCATCAGCCTCATCAAGACCTCATATCATTGATCTTATGACTTTCTACTTATCTATATCTACATTATAGGTACTTAATTTGTTATAAATACAGATAATTAATTTTCTCATAATTGATCTTAAACCAATGATCTATCTTTATAATTACCTAGTTTAAATTAATCTCAAATTTCCAGTCCAACCTTCACTCTACTGTAGTTATTAATCATTTACTGTGGAAAATTAAGCTTTCTTCATCCTGACACAGGTGCATTGCTGAAAAAAGAAATCAGACAAAAGGATGATCAATTCCACTGTAAATTCATGACTAAACCACCTCAACACTAGTTAAAAATCTTTTCTCAAATTTGAGAAATAAAAGTTTCTCAAATAAGCTCACTCATCTGTTTTCCTTAAATAACTCTCATATTATCCATTTTATTCAAACCTTCAATATCCACTTTTCCATTCCTATCCTGAGCACTTACTGATGTCTTACCCTTATTGAGATAACTAAAGTCATGAAATAAGAATTCTCTTCATGTCCCAGAGGAGGAGAGGGATTCACTTTTATGCATTTTACCTAATTTTTATTTCCTTCTATTAAAATAAAGGTAGTGTTTATCCTATTAAAATAGCAGACACACATACACAGGAATTGAATAATTAATTAAATGGATGGCGGATACTGGAAGCCAGTTGTCTCACTGTTAGAATAAGAGATACAGACAAGCAAGTGGAGGAGGCTAGACTGATTTGTGTGGTACTTGAATTAGAATTGGAGACATCAATATGAACTCATGTTTAGTTTAACATAGATACAGATAGTTGCATATGGAAGCATTTATAGTTATGTGTATATACACAAGTTGCTACATACCTATATGTTTCCTTGCTCTATCAGCTGAGAAGGCCTACAAGCAATGATATTCCAGTAGCAAAAAGTGCACTTAGAACCTAGATCTTGGTTTCTAATACTATTTTGCAATAAAAAGAACCAGGACTTCTTGTAGAAATGGTGGATTGTGTAATACAAGAAATATAAGAGAAGAACTTGAAGCATATTGTAGTGTCAGAAAGTAAGAAAGTGCTACACACAAGATTACACACACAATGGCAGGTGTATGTCAAAGGGACATGAGACAACTGAAAGAGCTCCCAGTGGCCAAAGTAGTATTGGATTATAAAACAAAGTAAAAACTCATGGATCCATACTGGTATAAATAAATGATTGAATAAATAAATAAGGAGGGAAGAGGAGCTATCCCGTGTAGAAGAATTCCAAATAATTTATGAAGATACTTTGCCCTCAATGAGGTAGAATATAATTTCTCAATCTTTAAATTTGAGCTGCTTATAGTGACTCTGTTCCAAAGGGTACAGTATAGAAGTGGTGAAGACACCTTTACAGTAGAGAAAACTGACAGGCTCTCTTTCAGCCAGGTAATCAAGGTCAAAATCAACAAAAAAGAGTCAAGGTGATAGTATGTAGAGGCATTTTACTTCTGTGGTTTTCTTCCTCAAAACCTATAACTCCAATCTAACTATGAGAAAAACATCAGAAAAAATCCAATAAAGAAACATTCTACAAAATACCTAGCTAGTACTCGTCAAAACTGTTAAGGTCATTAACAAAAAGGAAAGTCAGAGAAACAGTCACAGCCAAGAGAAGCCTAAGGAGACAACTAGTGACAACTAAATGTGATGTGGTATATTGAATGGAATGCTGGAGCAGAAAAAGGGCATTAGGCAAAAACTAAAGAAATCTGAATAAAGCATGGACTTAAGTTAATAATAGTATACCAATACTGGTCTATTAATTGTAACAAATATATGATACTAATTTAAGATAGTAATAATAGAAGAAACTGGGTTAGAGTTATATAAGAACTCTCTGTGTTATCTTCATAACTTTTTACAAATAAAAGCTATTCTAAAAAATAAAGTTTATTTTAAAAATAGCAAACATCTTGAGCCTTCACTATGGCCTTATCACCATTCTAAGCCCTAAATATCCACTACAACTTTATTAAGTTAGTATCATTAGTCTCAATTTTTTTGATGAATCTGTCACAGAGAGATTAAATAATTATCCAAGATTATACAGTTAAGCACTGGAGTTGTAATTTAAAACCAACGTATCTTATACCATTTTCTTAATCACTATGCTGTATCACCAGCCCTATGCATTTATTCTGAATTCAATCTTTTTTACTTGTCTTACAAAATTTGTTTCTTGAATGATTATCCCTTCTCCTCTACCTTTCCTCTTTCTCTCTCTCATGGATCATTCCCATGAGCAATTTTTAATTTAAAAAAAATTAAATTTATTTTAAATGGCTTGATGTATTTCTCTCCCACTGGCCTGAAATCCCCATGAGGGCAGTGCCTTAGTCTGGGTTGCTTACAAACAACAAACATTTATTTCTCACAGTTCTGAAAGGAACTCTGAGATCAGAGTTCCAACATGGTCAGGTGACCGTCACAGACTTCTCTTTATATCCTCACATGGTAGAAAGGGCAAGGGACCTCTCATGTCTCTTTTGTAAGGACATTAATCTCATTCATGAGGGCTTCACCTTCATGATTTAATCACCTTCTGGAGACCCCACCACTTAATATCATCTGTTGGGCATTAGGATTTAATATACAGATTTTGTGGTGACACAAACATTCAGACCATAGCAGGCCGGAACAAAATCTGGTGGTTGTTTTTGTTTTTGTTTTGTTTTGTTTTGTTCTGTTTAATTTTCCATTCCCTTAGCATAGTGCTTGGCCCATAGACAAATACCTGTGGAACAAATAAATATCTCAATAATTATCTGTGGAACAAAATAAGGTAAGAATGAGAGAAGAAAGAAAGAAGAATGTGAGAAAATTCATTAGAGAAGAAAAGTGAACATCCCCTTTGTACATGCCCCATGACCCTGCATACTCTATTAAACACTCCCTTGTCAGTAACCTTGTCTTTGACCAATCAGATCAGCATCTCTTCCTCTTAGGAAAATGCAAGGAGAAACAAAGGGCAGAGAAATGATTTCCACCTTCAAACAGCTCAAACCGCAGGATGGAGACTTAGCCAGCACCAGGGTCAGTTATAATAGCATAAGGACAAGAAGGCAGTCCTGGAGGAGACAGCATCCTGACATCAGCATCAAGATACAGTCTCAGGCAAACAAAGAACAGAACAGGAAAACAAGGAGAGAGTTAGGAGCGAAAATATGAAGTATTAACAGTAATAGTGTTAACAAGCATTAATATTCCTTTTTCATTAATTCATCGTTTTTTGTTTTGTTTTGTTTTTTGTTAAGAATCTTACTTTTGTTTTGTACCACGTAGGCACTGGGGTTAGAATAATCAAGAAGCCATCAAGAACAACTTTCTGCTGAGCTAAAGCAACTGATCTGGGGCAGGGTGTAATTTCAGGATAGTGGTGCCCTGATACATGGTTTTCTTCTCTGAATTATTTAGCCATGACTTTGTCCTGGTGTCCCCGGCTTGGCATTGCCAGCTTTGCATCAACTTTCAGAAGAGACTTATTCTGCAGGCTGTATTTTCTGACCCTTGCTTGTTGTAGCTATCACTGTTATCCCAGCACATCTACCTGATTTCTCACTTGCTATATGCCCTTTATCTGTTGATCCAGTGCATACCCAATTTAATGCCTACCTGCCAGGATGCCTGCCACCTCACCTAACACCCCTATCTTTGGGTTTACCCAACTCTCTGGGGCCCAATTACCTCATCCATCCTTATACTCCACCAGAAACAGACCAAAATCGTCTATGCTCTTGTCAGAAAGGAAGGAAGACTCACACTGCTTCCTTCCACTTTCAGTGAATATTAAGTTCTCAACTAAAAATAATTTAGGAAAGCCCATCTTTAGTCAATAGTTCCAAAAATGGGTCTCCCATTTTTATCCAGCTCCCTCATTTTGTTGCAAAGACAAGTGAGGAGGAAGGTGCTAAGAACAGCACAAACCCATCTGTAGTTCAGAAACACAAAATTAAAAAGTACTACTCAAGGGAAAAGCTCCCTGTGGGCACACAGGTTGCTGCTAAATATTGGGGCATAGAAATAAGACAGATAAGAAAGAAATATTTCATTTCACCATATCTGTCCAGTGAAAATAATAATTTCTTTGTTCACAAGGGTTTCCACAACCTCTCAAAGCCTAGAAGAAATAAAGATTATATTTGAAGTAGTCTATTAAAAATAAAGGGCTTAGAATAATAGCCATTCATTGAAAATCCCAAGCCTTCTTATAATATACAGGTCCAGCCCCCTTTCTCATTGATCTTGAGGTTACAATCATTTCAGGAACCAAGAGAGGAATTAAATGTCCCACCTTGCCTTGCCCCATCCACCTTCTAAACTGCTACTGATCAAAGTGGCAGTCAGAGGAGTTCAGTGATATTAAAGGAAGAAAAACAAGGAGCCCCAGTGACTGATGGACTAAAATTAAAAACATCCCCAAAGGTCAGAAACTCTGTCCCCTCATTTCAACATCAAGGAAACAAGTCCAGAGAAGTCACAGGATGGCCTGTGGTTCCAAGTGTGGTCCTTACCCTCATTAAGCTCCTTGATGTGACTTCAATTCAAGTTTTTCTAAAATAAGCTGTACTTCCTAGAGTATGAAAACCAGACTGTTACATATGAAGGGAGATGCTTAATTTGTGAATTCCTGTTTGTTGTTGTTGTTGCTGTATCCTGAAAAACTAGCTTCCTCTGAATAAAGGTTAATAACCTACCTCAAAGATTGGGACATTTTTCTTCTACCTACTCTGAATACAGTCTGCATTTGCTGATGGAGATTTTGAGACCCGACAAGGATTTAGGCCTTTCTAGAATCATTAGGATCCATTCTCCAGAGTCAGAGAGATTTCCTTTGCTCAAAATCTTTACGGAAACTAGAAAAACTGGTTCAACTCCCATCTCTACCAGCAAAGTTCAAGTATTGAAGGCAAAGGGATGAATTCACCAAATCCTGAAAGTCATTTCATATCTGGTATCTCACATCACTAAAGGTTCTGAAGGGAAAGCCATTGAAGAAGCTAGAGGTTCTTCTGCTCCAGGAACACAGCAGTGTGTGGATGCCCCTCTCTGTAACTGCAACACAGACATCTCTCCCTCTTTTCCCTCTGATCTCCAACCCCAGCACCTGCCAATCGCCTTGACATCTCCAGAGACGAGTTGATCACAAAGCAGAGATTGATTTCCAATGAAAGGCTTATGGTCTTGTTGAGCCAGCTGCCCTCTGACCATGTGCATTATTTCTCCCTGTCCCTGTGACAGGGGCATCTAATTATTCTCTCTCCCTCTGCCCTAATGTCAGGCCACAAATCTGGGCAGGCTCATTAAAGTGTCTACACATCGAGGAGCATCTCGTTAGGATAATTCATAGGTGGTCAGGCCTCTCTGCTGTCTCCACTGGAGAGGTAACTGACACAGCAGAGGAGTTACTTGTCTCCAGCCAACTTTGTTGCCATCCTTAGAAAACTCAGAGCAGAACATGTCAGGGATTTGATCTGGCTCTGATAGCTTGGGGGTTGGGGTGGGAGAAGAGATAAGAGAGGGAAGGAGTAATGTAAGGTGAATGGACATTCCACAGCAAGGTCCTGCAGTCTGTGTGTGTCTTATCTTTTCACACTCACCACACGTGGGCTGCTGTTTCAAGGCTAAACCAAGCTCTCAAAAATGTTACAGTGGCTAAGGACATTCTTCTGTTGACTACACAGGGATCTGAAGATGATTGTTTTGGACCAGAAGAAGAGACATTGTTTCCCTGCCCTGAGAACTGGAATGTTCAGAAGGGGAAAACTGGGGTGTGACTGAAGTTAGATTTTTGCCATGACCTTTAGCCTTTCTGAGCTTAGGTTTCTTCATTAGGAAAATGACAATAAATGTATGTATTTATTTGCTCCTCAAGGTTGCTGTGATATGAAGTGAAAAAAATGAATGAGGAAGTTTTAGAAAAGATCCTTAAATTTCTCTCTGTGCACAAGAAACATTAATCCCTGGAAAAATGTTAGCATTCACGTTTTCTTATTTTATTTGTTTTGACAGTGTGAGGGTTGGATGAGCCAGCACAGAGAGGCAACTGGCAAAAGGAGTCAAAACTAGTGGTAAGCAAGAACCTTCACCAATCTAGAAATTGTTTAGCACCCATCACTTCCTACCCATAGGAAAGGTGTTTGTAAAACTCAGGGAGGATAGAGTGATGAAGGAGGAGGAAAACAGGAACATCAGGAAAAGGAGGAGGAGGAGAGAGAGGATTCTTCCCACATTCTAAGTTCTAACATCAGCAATTCTCAAGTTTTCATAATACAACTGCTTTGACATTTGCACTGATGTTACAAAATCAAAGATGGAGATAACTCTGGGTGCCTAGCTATGGCTCAAGAAGGGGGTACAAACTATAGTCATGGTACTCTTCAGTGCACATATGCACAGTGATAACAAAACAGAATCAAAAAAAATAAACAAGCCAGTTATCCTCCAAAATGTCCCTGATGGAAGAGTAAAAATTATAAATGTTATTAAATTTCATTCCTTGAGTGAATATCTTTTTAATGTTCTGTAAATTGAAATAGGGAATACATCTCAGGCACTTCTGATGTATGCCAAAGCATAATGGTTATCTTGAAGAAATCCACATGCACAATTATTTAACTTGCAAGCTGGCCAAGCTATTTTTTTTCTTTTCTTTTCTTTTTTAAGATTTTATTTATTTATTTGACAGAGAGAGAGGCAGCGAGAGAGGGAACACAAGCAGGGGGAGTGGGAGAGGATGAAGCAGACTTCCCGTGGAGCAGGGAGCCCGATGTGGGACTCGATCCCAGGATCCTGGGATCATGACCTGAGCCGAAGGCAGATGCTTAACGACTGAGCCACTCAGGTGCCCCTCATGGGATGGATATTTTCTAAAAATTAATAAAACTTCAAGGAAAACAACTGATGTTATTGTTGAGAAATATGAGCTTTTAAGTGAAAATTGAAAATTTGGAAAACTTGGATCTTCCAACAGAACTTAACAGATTTTTCAGTAAACTTTTTCTCATTCTTCACACATCTAACTCCTACTCGTCCTCCAAAACTCAGCTCCTTCCTTTTGTGCTCTCTCAGATAATTTCCCCAATCTCCTTTCTTTCCCCAGGTTTGTGTGTGTGCATGTCTGTTTCTGTATATGTCTATATATCTACTTCTACATCTGTATCCATCTCTCTCTATTATCTATCTATCTATCTACCTATCTGTATTTAAATGTTCATTCTACTTAAAGGGGTTTCTTTTTTTTTTATTGACTATTCAGTATGACACTGACATTGAGCAGAAACACAAAAACTATGTACTTTCCATATAAGTTCATGATCCTTTTTTTTGTTCACAAAAATTATTCCGGAATGTTAGTTTTTAACTACTTTTAGTCGGTATTTCCCATTTTACACTTAATTGAAGACTAAAATAACCTTTTAATTTATTTGAATTAATTTGATGGAAAATATGGAAATACTGAAAGCAAGAAGGAAAACACTAAGCACTTAGTGTACCATGAATACTTAATAAAAACTCTTGTTTACTATATCTATAGCCATCCCCTATTAATTTACTTTTGCCCCGTATTCCTATCAAATGGCCTTCCATACTACCACAAGATTAAAATTCTGACATAACTTGTTTTTAAGATTTTATTTATTTATTTGAGAGAAAGAGAGAGAGAGAGCAGGGGGAGAGGCAAAGGGAGAGGAAGAGAGAGAATCTTAAGCAGGCTCCCTACTCAGCATGGAGCCTGATGCAGGACTTAATCTCACAACCCTGAGATCTTGACCTGAGCCAAAACCAAGAGCTGGATGCTCAACTTACTGAGTTACCCAATGCCTCCTGACATAACTTTTTATCACATTATCTCCAGAATACCAAAATTCCTATGATTTTTCATGATCTAGACTAAAAACTAAAATTGTTGCTTCTGGTAACAATAAACAAGTATTAGCCAAACATTCCATCAATTAAGGATGACTAGAAAAGCTTGTCAAAATGTAGTGAAAAAATTAAAAGCATTAGAGACCTCAAAATAAGGAAAGAATTGAGAGACCAAGATTCTAGAGAGAAACAAACAGAGATTCAGAGACATTTAGTACTGACTTTATCCCAGCATTTGCCATCCCCCAAATGGTTACTGAATGCCCGCAAAAGTAAGTAGAAGTGTGGAAAATGAGAACCTTAGAAGATAAGTAGAGCTTCTGGAAGTCTAATGGAGATAGGGAAACAAAATGGGAGTTCAAAGCTTACCAAGGAAAAAGGCCATCAAACAGCCCACATATAACACTGGGACCAACAGAGGGCTATGTATTCAGAGTTGAGGTGAAGTAGAAATAAAAGACCCTCAGAAATTCTGAAGTCTTACTTGAAATGATCTTACTTTCTGATTAAATTAAGGTTATTTTTCTTTATCTTAGTTATCTGCCAGAAGCAGATATAATTTCACTCTGCAGAAAGATAATATCAGCCAGAATTTGAATTATCTTTACAATTTTTAATATACACATTTGTTAATCAATGAATGCTTGCCAGGCATACCAGGAGAAAAGATCATGTGACTGAAAAAGACACAAACAAAAGCCCACCAACATGGGAAACAGACCCATTGGATGAATAGATCCTGGTGTGTGTCAGACATGGAGTTTAAAATAAATATAATGAATATATTCAAAAAATTAGATAACAAGGTACAAATTTTTACCTGAGTAGAATTTATAAAAGAAACAGAAATTACAAAACTAAAGACATTAAGTGGAATTAAGAAATTCAAACTGAAATTGATTTCACAGCAGATTAAGCAAAATTGAAAAAGGGATTAATGATTATTGAATGAGATATATCTTGATTTAAACATAGATGAAAGGAAAGGATGTAAATATAGAAACTAGCTTAGAAGATATATGGGAAGTGGTAAATGTATATGCATATGCATATGGTGCAACATATATGTATGCATATGCATGTATGTGTGTATGTGTACCTGTATGTGTACAAAGAGAGAGAAACAGAAAAATAGTGACAGAATAGGGTAAAAATATAATATGAGGTAATATCATTGGAAAATTTTATGAAGTAACTAATTGCCTTTATATATAGATTTAAGATGTATAAAGAACTTCGCAAATTAAAAGACACAGAGCGACCGTGGAGGGGGCGGAACAAGATGGCAGAGGAGTAGGAGACCTGGATTTTGTCTCCACTCAGGAATTCAGCTGGATAGGGATCAAACCATTCTGAACACCTACAAACTCAACAGGAGATCGAAGAAAAGAAGAGCAACAACTCTCGCATCAGAAAAGCGACCACTTTCTGGAAGGCAGGACGTGTGGAGAAGTGAATCCGAGGCGATATGCGGGAGGATAGACGGCGGGGGAGGGGCCTCCGTTGGCCACTTCTGGCAAGTGATAGAACCACGGAGCACAAAATCGGAACTTTTAAAAGTCTGCTCCGCCGAGGGACGTCACTCTGGTGGCTGAGTGGGGGGTGGAACCCTCCGGGACAGTGTGGTCTCAGGACCCTCGGGGTCACAGAAAGACCGGGGGTGCCTGAGTGTGGCAGAGCTCCCAGGTATCGGAGCAGGGAAGTCGGCTGCAGAGGCGGAGCCCAGGCGCGGGCTCTCAGCTCGGGGTTGCCATAAACCATGATCCGCAGCACAGTTGGGCCACTGTTCCTCCAGCAGGGACCCAACAAGCGGCAGATCCGGGGAGACTCACCTTCCTCCGCCAGGAGGAGAGGTGTGGGAGCGCACCGCAGGGATCTGCCGGGTTTGGAGACTCCACCCGGGATCAGGTGCCAGAGATAGAAACGCGAGGTCACAGGCCGGGTGAGCACAGAGTGCAGCCGGAGACCAGGGAGATGGGAGTGACTGACGACTTTTCTCTGGGGGCTCACTGAGGAGCGGGGCCCCGAGTTCTCGGCTCCTCCGGGGCAGAGATTGGGAGGCCGCCATTTTCACTCTCCACCTCCAAAGCTGTACGGAAAGCTCAAAGGGAACAAAAGCCCCGGAGAGCAAACCCGAGCAGATTACTTAGCCGGGAGGGGGCAAGGGCGGGGCAATTCCACCTCCGGCAGAGACATTTGGAAACCATGGCAACAGGCCCCTCCCGAGAAGTTCAGTGAGACAGCCAGCCAAGACCAAGTTTACCGATCAATGAGAAAGGCAGAACTCCAGCGCTAGGGGAATATGCACATAGAATTCACGGCTTTTTTACCATGATTCTTTAGTCTTTCAAAGTTAATTTTTTTTTAACTGTCTTTTTTTCTTTTTTTTTTGAATTTTTCTTTTTCCCTTTTTCAACCAACATCTTATCAATCCCTTTTTTTAAAAAAAACATTTTTATTTTTCATTTTTAGAGTCATATTCTATCCCTTCATAGAAGTTACCCATATTTTTGGCATATATATATAAGTTGTTCTCTCTTTAAAATTTTGAGATAGTTTCTTCTAACAGATTAAAATATACCCTAAATCTCTACTATATGGTGTTTTCTATTCCCCTGCCTGATCACATTCTCTCCCTTTTTTTTTCTTTTTACTTTTTTTAAATCCTCTTCTTTCTTTTTTTCAAACAAATTCTTATCAATTCCTTTTATAAAATTTTTTATAATTTCCATCTTTACAGTCATATTCCATCCCTTCATCATATCAACCCTTATTTTTGTACATATATAAGTTTTTCTTTCTTTAAAATTTTGGGAGACCCTTTCTTCTAAGAGACCAAAATACACCCAAAATCTAGTGTGTGGCACTGATCTATATACCAGCCTGATCATATTTGATCCCATTCTAGTTTTTTGTTGTTGTTGTTGTTTTGTTTTGTTTGTTTGTTTTTGTTTTTATCTTTATCTTTTTCTTTTTTTCCTTTTTCTTTTTTCTCTCTTTCCATTTCTTTTTCCACTGCTTCCAGTCTTTTCTGATTTTTTAGTGTATATTTTCTGGGGACATTGTTACTCTGCTAGCATTTTGTTCTCTCATTAATCTATTCTCCTCTGCACAAAATGACAAGACAGAAAAAATCACCTCAACAAAAAGAACAAGAGGTAGTACCGACTGCCAGGGACCTACTCAATACGGACATTAGTACGATGTCAGATCTAGAGTTCAGAATCATCACTTTAAAGATACTAGCTGGGCTTGAAAAAAATATGGAAGTTATTAGAGAAACCCTTTCTGGAGAAGTAAAAGAACTGAAATCTAACCAAGTAGAAATCAAAAAGTCTATTAATGAGGTGCAATCAAAAATGGGGGTGCTAACTGCTAGGATAAATGAGGCAGAAGAGAGAATCAGTAATATAGAAGACCAAATGATGGAAAGTAAAGAAGCTGAGAAAAAGAGAGATAAACAACTACTGGATCACGAGGGCAGAATTCGAGAGATAAGCGATACCATAAGATGAAACAACATTAGAATAATTGGCATCCGAGAAGAAGAAGAAAGAGAGAGAGGGGCAGAAGGTATAATGGAGCAAATTATAGCAGAGAACTTCCCTAATTTGGGGAAGGAAACAGACATCAAAATCCAGGAAGCACAGAGAACCCCTCTCAAAATCAATAAAAATAGTTCAACACCCCGACATCTAATAGTAAAACTTACGAGTCTCAGAGACAAAGAGAAAATCCTGAAAGCAGCTCCGGAGAAGAGATATGTAACCTACAAGGGTAGAAACATTAGATTGGCAACAGACCTATCCACAGAGACCTGGCAGGCCAGAAAGGACTGGCAGGATATATTCAGAGCACTAAATGAGAAAAATATGCAGCCAAGAATACTCTATCCAGCTAGGCTGTCATTGAAAATTGAAGGAGAGATAAAAAGCTTCCAGGACAAACAAAAACTAAAGGAATTTGCAAACACAAAACCAGCCCTACAGGAAATCTTGAAAGGGGTCCTCTAAGCAAAGAGACACCCTAAAAGCAACATAGACCAGAAAGGAACACAGACAATATACAGTAACAGTCACCTTACAGGCAATACAATGGCACTAAATTCCTATCTTTCAATAGTTACCCTGAATGCAAATGGGCTCAATGCCCCAATCAAAAGACACAGGCTATCAGACTGGATTAAAAAACAAGATCCATCGATATGCTGTCTGCAAGAGACTCATTTTAGAACCAAAGAAACCCCCAGATTGAAAGTGAGGGGGTGGAAAACCATTTACCATACTAATGGACACCAAAGAAAGATGGGTGGCAATCCTTATATCAGACAAATTAGATTTTAAACCAAAGACTGTAATAAGAGATGAGGAAGGACACTATATCCTACTTAAAGGATCTATCCAACAAGATCTAACAATTGTAAATTTCTACGCCCCTAACAGGGAGCAGCCAATTATATAAGGCAATTAATAACAAAAGCAAAGAAACACATCGACAACAATACAATAATAGTGGGGGACTTTAACACCCCCCTCACTGAAATGGACAGATCGTCTAAGCAAAAGATCAACAAGGAAATAAAGACTTTAAATGACACACTGGACCAAGTGGACTTCACAGACATATTCAGAACATTCCACCCCAAAGCAACAGAATACACATTCTTCTCTAGTGCCCATGGAACATTCTCCAGAATAGATCACATCCTAGGTCATAAATCAGGTCTCAACCGGTACCAAAAGATTGGGATCATTCCCTGCCTATTTTCAGACCACAATGCTTTGAAACTAGAACTCAATCACAAGAGGAAAGTCAGAAAGAACTCAAATACATGGAGGCTAAAGAGCATCCTACTGAAGAATGAATGGGTCAACCAGGAAATTAAAGAAGAATTAAAAAAATACATGGAAACCAATGAAAATGAAAACACAACTGTTCAAAATCTTTGGGATGCAGCAAAGGCAGTCCTGAGAGGAAAGTATATAGCAATACAAGCCTTTCTCAAGAAACAAGAAAGGTCTCAAGTACACAACCTAACCCTACACCTAAAGGAGCTGGAGAAAGAACAGCAAAGAAAGCCTAAACCCAGCAGGAGAAGAGAAATCATAAAGATCAGAGCAGAAATCAATGAAATAGAAACTAAAAGAACAGTAGAACAGATCAACGAAACTAGGAGCTGGTTCTTTGAAAGAATTAACAAGATTGATAAATCCCTGGCCAGACTTATCAAAAAGAGAAGAGAAATGACCCAAATCAACAAAATCATGAATGAAAGAGGAGAGATCACAACCAACACCAAAGAAATACAAACAATTATAAGAACATATGATGAGCAACTCTATGCCAGCAAATGAGATAACCTGGAAGAAATGGATGCATTCCTAGAGATGTATCAACTACCAAAACTGAACCAGGAAGAAATAGAAAACCTGAACAGACCTATAACCACTAAGGAAATTGAAGCAGTCATCAAAAATCTCCCCAAAAAGCAAAAGCCCAGGGCCAGATGGCTTCCCAGGGGAATTCTACCAAACATTTCAAGAAGAATTAATACCTATTCTTCTGAAACTGTTCCAAAAAATAGAAATGGAAGGAAAACTTCCAAACTCATTTTATAAGGCCAGCATCACCTTGATCCCCAAACCAGACAAAGACCCCATCAAAAAGGAGAATTACAGACCAATATCCCTGATGAACATGGATGCAAAAATTCTCACCAAAATACTAGCCAATAGGATCCAACAGTACATTAAAAGGATTATTCACCACGACTAAGTGGGATTTATCCCTGGGCTGCAAGGTTGGTTCAACATCCGCAAATCAATCAAAGTGATACAATACATTAACAAAAGAAAGAACAAGAATCATATGATCCTCTCAATAGATGCAGAAAAAGCATTTGACAAAGTACAGCATCCTTTCTTGATCAAAACTCTTCAGAGTATAGGGATAGAGGGTACATACCTCAATATCATAAAAGCCATCTATGAAAAACCTACAGCAAATATCATTCTCAATGGGGAAAAACTGAGAGCTTTCCCCCTAAGGTCAGGAACGCGGCAGGGATGTCCACTGTCACCACTGCTATTCAACATAGTATTGGAAGTCCTAGCCACAGCAATCAGACAACAAAAAGAAATCAAAGGCATCCAAATTGGCAAAGAAGAAGTCAAGCTCTCACTCTTTGCAGATGATATGATACTTTATGTGGAAAACCCAAAAGACTCCACCCCAAAACTGCTAGAACTCATACAGGAATTCAGTCAAGTGGCAGGATATAAAATCAAGGCACAGAATTCAGTGGCATTCCTATACACCAACAATAAGACAGAAGAAAGAGAAATGAAGGAGTCGATCCCATTTACAATTGCACCCAAAACCATAAGATACCTAGGAATAAATCTAACCAAAGAGACAAAGGATCTGTACTCAGAAAACTATAAAATACTCATGAAAGAAATTGAGGCAGACACAAAGAAATGGAAAAACGTTCCATGGTCATGGATTGGAAGAACAAATATTGTGAAGATGTCAATGCTACCTAGAGCAATCTACACATTCAATGCAATCCCCATCAAAATACCATCCACTTTTTTCAAAGAAATGGAACAAATAATCCTAAAATTTGTATGGAACCAGAAAAGACCCCTCATAGCCAGAGGAATGTTGAAAAAGAAAAGCAAAGCCGGCGGCATCACAATTCTGGACTTCCAGCTCTATTACAAACCTGTCATCATCAAGACAGCATGGTACTGGCACAAAAACAGACACATAGATCAATGGAACAGAATAGAGAGCCCAGAAATGGACCCTCAACTCTATGGTCAACTCATCTTTGACAAAGCAGGAAAGAATGTCCAATGGAACAAAGACAGTCTCTTCAACAAATGGTGTTGGGAAAATTGGATAGCCACATGCAGAAGAATGAAACTGGACCATTTCCTTACACCACACACAAAAATAGACTCCAAATGGTTGAAAGACCTCAATGTGAGACAGGAGTCCATCAGAATCCTAAAGGAGAACACAGGCAGCAACCTCTTTGACCTCAGCCGCAGCAACTTCTTCCTAGAAACATCGCCAAAGGCAAGGGAAGCAAGGCAAAAATGAACTATTGGGACTTCATCAAGATAAAAAGCTTTTGCAAAGCAAAGGAAACAGTCAACAAAACCAGAAGACAACCCACAGAATGGGAGAAGATATTTGCAAATGACATATCAGATAAAGGGCTAGTATCCAAAATCTATAAAGAACTCATCAAACTCAACACCCAAAGAACAAAGAATCCAATCAAGAAATGGGCAGAAGACATGAACAGACATTTTCCCAAAGAAGACCTCCAAATGGCCAACAGACACATAAAAATTGCTCAATATCGCTCAGCATCAGGGAAATCCAAATCAAAACCTCAATGAGATACCACCTCACACCAGTCAGAATGGCTAAAATTAACAAGTCAGGAAACGACAGATGTTGGCGGGGATGCGGAGAAAGGGGAACCCTCCTACACTGTTGGTGGGAATGCAAGCTGGTGCAGCCACTCTGGAAAACAGTATGGAGGTTCCTCAAAAAGTTGAAAATAGAGCTACCATATGATCCAGCAATTGCACTACTGGGTATTTTCCCCAAAGATACAAAAGTAGGGATCTGAAGGGGTACGTGCACCCCGATGTTTATAGCAGCAATGTCCACAATAGCCAAACTGTGGAAAGAGCCAAGATGTCCATCGTAGGATGAATGGATAAAGAAGAGGTGGTATATATATACAATGGAATATTATGCAGCCATCAAAAGGAATGAGATCTTGCCATTTGCAACGACGTGGATGGAACTGGAGGGTATTATGTTGAGTGAAATAAGTCAAACAGAGAAAGACATGTATCGTATGATCTCACTGATATGAGGAATTCTTAATCGCAGGAAACAAACTGAGGGTTGCTGGAGTGGGGGTGGGGGGGAGGGATGGGGTGACTAGGTGATAGATACTGGGGAGGGTATGTGCTCTGGTAAGCGCTGTGAAGTGTGCAAGACTGTTGAATCTCAGATCTGTACCTTTGAAACAAATAATGCAATATATGTGAAGAAAGAAAAAGAAGAAGAAGAAGGTAGCAGGAGGGGAAAAATGAAGCGGGGGAAATTGGAGGGTAGACGAACCATGAGAGAGAATGGACTCTGAAAAACAAACTGAGGGTTCTAGAGGGGAGGGGGGTGGGAGGATGGCTTAGCCTGGTGGTGGGTATTGAGGAGGGCACATTCTGCATGGAGCACTGGGTGTTATGCACAAACAATGAATCATGGAACACTTCATCTAAAACTAATGATGTAATGTATGGGGATTAACATAAGAATAAAAAAATAAATATAAAAGACACTCAACAACAAACTGAGGGTTCTAGAGGGGAGGGGGGTGGGGGGATGGGTTAGCCTCATGATGGGTATTAAAGAGGGCATGTTCTGCATGGAGCACTGGGTGTTATGCGCAAACAATGAATCATGGAACACTACATCTAAAACTAATGATGTAATGTATGGTGATTAACATAACATAATAAAATTTAAAAAAAAAGACACATAACTACATCAAACCTAAATTGCTAAAAACTAAAGGAAAACATTCTTTAAAAAAAAAAAGATTTTATTTATTTATTTTGAGAAAAACTGAGTGAGTTGGGGAGGGGCAGAGAGAGAGAGAGAGAATCTCAAGCAGACTTCATGCTGAGTATAGAGATGGACATGGTGCTTGATCTAATGATCCTGAGATCATGACCCTGAGATCATGACCTGAGCGGAAATCAAGAGTCCGGTGCTTAACCAATTGAGCCACCCAGGCACCCCTAAAGGAAAACATTCTTAAAAGCAGGAAGAGAAAAGGGAAATTTTCCTCTAGAAGGAAGGAACAAAAAAATAACACTATTAGCTAATGTTTCAACAGAAATAATAGAAACTGGAAGACACTAGGATAGCAACTTTGAAGTATTGAAGAAAACCACTTCTAATGCTTAAGATGTGAAGATAAAAGTAGAACATTTCAGATATAGATAAATGGAAGAATTCATTACTAGAAGATCCACAGTAAATGAAATACTTAAAAAGATTTTTTAGCAGAAAGAAAATGACTCCAAGTGGAAACAAAGATTCCAGAAGGAATGAAGAACAATGAAAAGAATGTTGCTTATAATAAATATTACAATAAAAGCCAGGATGTAGTCAAATAGATTGAACATTTTCTGAGGTCTCCTTATGTAGGAGGTGGTAAAAGATCCAGTTTCTAATAAACTCTAATAACACACACCCTGAATTGAGTTTCTAGTAGCATTCTTTACATTAATAATACTAACATTTATTGAGTGGTTACTGCGTGCCTGCTATTGTCCTAAGGGCTTAAATGCAAAAATTAGAAGGAAATAATAAATGTAAAAGCAGAAATTAGTGAAATAGAAGAAAATGTTTAGTAAACATAATCAAGAAAGTCAAAAGTTCATAAAATAGATAAGCACTATAAAGACTGATTAAAAAAAAGAATAAAGAATTTCCTGCTACCAGTATTGAAAAAGATAACATCAAGGCACCTGGGTGGCTCAGTCGTTAAATGTCTGCCTTCAGCTCAGGTCATGATCCCAGGGTCCTGGGATCGAGCCCCACATCGGGCTTCTTGCTCGGCTGGAAGCCTGCTTCATCCTCTCCCACTCCCCCTGCCTGTATTCCCTCTCTCACTGTGTCCCTCTCTTTCAAATAAATAAATAAAATATTTAAAAAATAAAGAAAAGATAACATCAATACAGACAATAAAACTCTAATAAAACAATATTTGATTAACATTATGCTAGTAAATTTGAATAATCAGGTGGTATGACAGATTCCTAGAAAAATACAACTTGAGGCACACACAAAATAATGAAAAAAGTCAGATTACTTCTAATAAGTATTAAGGAAGTTAAATACATGATTTAAAACCTACACACACACAAGTTTAAGCCTACATGTCTTCACCAGTGAATCCTTCCATTGAAGGAAAAAGTAATGCAGTTTACACAAATGCTTCCAAAAATAAACCAGAGGAAAAATGCAAATGATGTCCTAAATATTGAAGCAAAAGTCATGATCCTGCTCTCAAAGGCCTTAGGTTGAGGTATAACTATCATACATGCACACCTCAGTTATAGAACATGGAAATTCAGTTTGTAGTTAAGTTCCAAAGCAGTTATTGGTCATGGAAAAGAGGGCTGGGTGGGCTAAACTGTGACAACCAGACTTTAACTGACAAAGTTAATTTCTAGCTTAGGTAAGAGTGAAGGGCAGGCATTCCAGGTGGTGGGAAGTTCACCTTCCATACAATGGAGAGCTGCCCATGGCTCAGCCACATTAGGCACTCTAAACTCAAAGGAGCAGTGAGAACAATCAGGTCTTCATTTTGGGGAACAAGCTCCTCTAGCACTCTTCTAAACCATCCCAGCACCTTTTGAGGAGACCAACACAGTTTCATGAATATATTCCACTTGTTCAGTATGCAACACTTTTCAGGGAAGGTGTCTGCTCCTTAGGGAACTCCTTTTCAAATCTAATTGAGGACAATCTTTCTGAATTTCTTTAGGCCTCACCTTCCCTGAGGAAGTGACTGCACTAAAATTAGTGTACTTTCCTATTATAGCATCCTGACATAATGCTGCATTACTCATGAGCACACAATTTCTTATTAGCATGTGCTCAAAGTATTTCCAGTAAAAGGCTATGTGTGAATCTGGATAACTATGGCACTTTTGCATTTCTATAACTCTTCCATAAGCTTGCCTTACTAAAAGACAATGTCATGGTGATGCAAACACAGTCATTAAGGTCTGTTTGGTCTTAACTCTGAAGAGAAAAAAATGCCTTTTCTTCTTTCTTACACTTACAGTGACGTGTGTTTTGGCTACCAGTGCAGACACTCTTTTCATTTATCCAATCAGTTAATCACTTAATCAGCAAACATTAACCAAGTGCCTACTATTTGTCAGGCAGGCTCTGTGCTAAGTATGTAAAGGAACTCAGGGGAAAAGAGTGAATCCATCCTCACAGGAAGGAAAGAGGGGTGAGGCAACTTCACAGAAGATATGGAAAACTAACCCCAGCCTCGAAGAATGGTGACATAGGAGAAGAGCTTGTCAAGGCAGAAAGTGAGGGAGCAAAGAGCCTTTCAGCTGGAGAAAAGTGTTCTTTTCCTCTACAAACATATCCTGTGCATCTACTATGGATCTTCAGTTGTGCTAGGCACTGTGGAAGAAATGTCAATAAGACATGGTACGTGACTGAGGGAGGTCACTGTATCCCAGGGATATAAACACACAAAGGATGGTTGTATGTTATGGCAGTGTTAGGATGGAAGGAACACAAAGCACACAGAATGAACAACAAGACTAGGAGTCAGGGAAGGTTTCCATGAGGAGGTGACAGCTGAGTGGAGACCATGTGGCTGAGAAGAAGGTCAAGTGAATAAGGGAACGAGTCAATTCACAGACTAAGCAGCACAAGGCTAAGACATGGGAGTAAAGAATTTGGACATGATGTTGAATTACAACTGTTCAGCCTGAACAGAGGGGAGAGGGTAAACAAGTGAGAATGGCCAGAAATGAGGAATTTCCTGTGAATAGGAGTAGAAAGTAATAGAAGGGGTTTAAGGAAGGACAAATCATGGACTGATTTTCACTCTTATTTAGAAAATAACAGCTAGTAACTGTTGAACCTTTGCTTTGTGTCAGGCCTGAGACCAAGTGCTTTGATACCTCTCTGTCCCCAGGGTAAGGAATCCACTGGAAGTGCAGGCAAGAATCTGAGAGATAGTGAAGAGGCCAGGAGGGAAGTGGCATGCATGGGTCCTCACCATCAGTGCCGTGAATCCCTGCCTCCTCATTTTCCATAAGTGCCATTTATAGACCTTCTTCTGATAGACCCCAGGAGACTTTATTCCTGTGTGGCAGTCTTTATCATACTTCATTGCCATGGAGCAAAAATGAAACCTGAGTTGTTGTTTACTCTCTGTGACATTTACTTACATATCCCACACTCTCTTGGTTGTGACTTAAGAAACATATGGCATCTCTCAGCCTTAGTTTCCTCATCTGTAAAAATGGAAATAATAATACTGATTTATAGTCATATGCATATTAAGTAAAGTATTTGCAAAGCATCTTAGAAATCTAATAAAAAACTTTTCCCTCATCCATGAGGTCGTAAAAGACAAACTCTCCTGATCTTCTTTTCCCCTGTTGTTTTCAGCCTTCTTCCTGACCTGAAAGGGATTAACATGTGTTGATGAGCTCAGAGGCAGGAACTTGACTCCAGCAGAAGAGAGGCCCATCTTTCCATAGTAGAAGAGGTCATCCCTGACCCTCAGGCATCAGCCCAGGAGACAATAAATGGTCTCTGTTAGAGCCCAAAGTTGAATTGAAATAGGCAAAACCATCATGGAGTCAGGGAGATGTGTCAGGCTGGGATGGTCAGGATGTCACCTGCTCTGGATAAAGGTCAACACTCAATGCTCAGCTCTATACCTGGTGGCTCCCTGGCAGGGCACACATAGTCCTTGACTGACTCACACTGACCCCCGCTCTTTCCCTCAGTGAGTGCATACACTGTGGTTTCAAACAATTCTTGGACATTCACTGATTATGCCATCAAGATCTATACATTTATACACAATGTTTTCAAGATCTATACATTTATACACAATGTTTTCCATGTGTAGAATACCATGTGAGCCTTAGGGAGACAATGACAGCAACAAAAATAGCAGCACTAACATTTGTGTGGGTGCTCTACAGTTTACAAAACAATTTTCACACACATTCTTTCATTTGATCTTCTGATAGTGCAAAGCAAATACTTGTGCCTATCCTAGAAATGAGGAAACTGAGGCTCAGAGGCCTTTAGATGAATTTAAGTGGGTCTCACAGCTTGTAAATCCAAGCATGACCATCTTTCCACTGCCTTTCCAGTGTCTAATGCATTGTACCTTCAAGGAGGTAAATTATGTTGAGAAAACAGATATTTGACTGCTAAGGCTATGATACTGCAGAGAGAAGTCTAATCTTTATATGTATTTAAGTAAAAGAGTAAATACTCTTCTATCTGAGGAAAAATAGTATTCTTTAAAATAACTAGCCTGGGCAATATGTCCTCCCAAACTTTCTTTGTCTTGGAATACTATGACTACTGTGGTTTTGACTATGGATCTAGCCTGTCTACCAGCCATGTCTAGAGTAGCCATCAGCAGAGAGGGAAGGGATACTGAATTGAGTCGTCTCAACATGCCCTGATACCCTGGCATCCTGGTGATCTATACTAAAAAAAACATTGTCAGTTTTATGAGGTTCTTTTTCTCTCTGATTATCTAATTCTTTGTTTATGTGCATGAAGTTAACACAAACATATTTACATGCTGAAGAAGACACTAAAGATAAATTTCATGGCTGAGACTTCTCTGTCTTCCCTTCTCTGACATGGCATTACTCAATTTAGAAACTACCAAAGCAACCAACTCAGCCATCTGCTTTGGGCTTTTATAGCTATATAAATTGATGTTCCCAGTGCTTAGTTCAAAACTTAGCCCGATAATTTTCTAAAGTGATTCCCAGCTAAGCAGTTTAAGCACCTCTTCCAATCCCTCCCAAATGCTGCTTCTTGGATCTTCATTCCTTTTCTTCACTAGGGATCCTCCTCCTAGCTCTTCTCTCCTTCTTGTGGTCCACTGAACCTATCCACAGAGTAATGCCAGATCAGTCTTTCTGGAGCACAGCTCTGACATGATCGCATTCCATTCAAAAACCTCTTGTAATTACCCATTGCCTATAGAATAGGTCCTGTCATTCAAGATACTCCACAATCTAACCCAGATCTATTCCCAGAGTAGGGCAGAGGCTAATGTAGCAAGCTCTGGAACAAGACCACCAAAAGTTGAATCTCATATCTACCAAATCTACTACTTACCAGGCATTCATCTTTGTATATGATACTTATTTCTCCATAGCTTAATTTCCCCATCCATATTATAGAAGTAATTATAGTACCTATCTCATAGAGTTGTAAGAATTGAGATGTCTGGTGCTTATTATATAACAAGCACAAAATGAATTATTATTATCAATATTATCATTATTCTATTCTCCTCAGGCTTCCTCATAGCTGAGGCTTTGCTGCTTGACCCATGCTGTTCCCTCCACCTGAAATGCCTTTTAGCCACATCTAACTCAGAGAAGAGAATTAGTTTAGTTTTGTGTTCTAGTACCAATTGGCTGGTGGTGGCTAGCTGGGGATTGAGTGGAGAAATATTTAGTGTTTCTATTTCAACTTAGGGTAGATGGTTGGGGTAGGGTGGGAAGGAGGCTATAATCAGTTGTTGAAGGAGAAGCAGAAGCATGAGAGTATTTGCCATTCCAGGTCTAAAAGCTCTCATTGTCAAGGTATACTTCAAATGAAGCATGTCATGTTTTCCCAGCTCAAGTCCCTTAATCATAATCATATATACAGTCTCTTTGCCATAAGGTAACATATTCATGGACCCAGGGATTAGAACATGGAATGCCCTTTAAAAGAGCACCATTCTGCCTACTACACCCCATATGGTAATACAGGTAATATTAAAATTTTATATAGTATTTGTAATATACAAGGTACTATTTTAAGTGCTTTTTCTACATAAATTAATTAATCCTCTGAATATCTCCAATGAGGTGGGTACTATTATGTCATTCCTCTCATAGTTGAGTAAACTAAGTCACTGGTAGGTTAAGTAACTTGCCCAGAGTGCAACAGCAAATGCTAGCAGAGCCAGATTTTGAGGTGAATACTCCTGAGTCCATGTTTTTAACCACTGTTAAATAGCTTGTTAAACAATATTTGCTGATCAGAAATTTTGACAGCAAAATTATTTTAGGGGGCTTGAAATTCACAAGAGCTTCTTGCTATCTTTGAATATCCCTCCTCAATATTCACATGCATATACACAACCTCCACACATACAAAAATACATTGCATCATGGTCCGGTTTATTCTAGGTCTCTCTGAGTTATGTTTTATTTATGTCTGGGAATCTTCCTGATTTTTATGACTGGAGTCTTTTCATGTGTGCCAGTTTTTGAGGATCCATTGTTACAATTAAGCAGGAACCATGCTTTACATAATTTAGGTAGCACTGATTAAAAGGTCAGATGCCCGAAGATCAAAAATCTCTGATAGCCTCTGAGTATAACCCAAGTAAGACAAACATCCTATATCCCAAATGTCTTCTACTGGTCTTGGTGCTGAAATTGTCACTGAGGGTCATGCAGGACTCAGTGCAATTGACTCTGTATGGGCCTCCAACTTTACCTCTACCAGCTTCACATGGCAACAAGAACCATTTTTAGCTTTATCCCCAGGTTAATGTAAGCATTGAAGAGTTTTTAACAATGTGAGCAAAGTTATTTTATTTAGTTTTGAATAGGTCACTTTTGCTGTAGGTGGAAATGTTGGACATTAGAACAAATAGAATCCTTTTTAGCAGTTCAGGCAGAAGGTAATTATAACTTGAACTAAAATTGTGTTTGAGACATAGAAAAATGGAATTTTAAAGAAGTATTTAAAGATTTTATTTATTTATTTGAGAGAGAGAGAGAGAATGAGAGAGAACACATGAGAGGGGGGAGGGTCAGAGTGAGAAGCAGACTCCCTGCCGAGCAGGGAGCCCGATGTGGGACTCGATCCAGGGACTCCAGGATCATGACCTGAGCTGAAGGCAGTCGCTTAACCAACTGAGCCACCCAGGCGCCCAGAAGTGTTTAATTAGTAAATGCCTTGGTAATGAATTAGGTATAGAGGTTAAAGGAGAAGAAGGCTTCAGGTTCATGTTATTGGATGAAAAATATTTGTATTTAATCTGTTAGGTCACAGTGAAGGATGACGAGTTCGAGAGAATTAGGTGAAGGTCAAGAATGTAGTTTTTACATGGTGAGCTTGGTGTGCTTTAGAAACATTCAGGGAGAGAAATCAGTAAGGCACTTGAATATGTATGTCTAGATCTTAGAGATAAAGTGTGTACTGAAAAAATATATGCCTCTGTGCCATTTACATATATTTATAATGGTATGTAATGACTTGAATGATATCCACAATAAAAGGGATTAGACAAGTGAGAAAAAAGGGAGCCTAGAATTCAACTTCCAAGACCCTCAATCATTAAAGTTTAAGGAGGAAAGAATGAGCTAGCAAAGTCAGAGTGCCCTGTCTTCAGTTGGTGAGTTACTACTTAGTGTTCCTTTCTTTTTCTTCCAATTTATCCAACATCAACACTGAGTGAACACATAGAGACTAAGCTTCTGTGATTGCAATGGAGAAATAGAGAGGGCAGACAAAGCAGAAAATCCTTTTTAGGATGGACTGACATTAAGGGCAACTATCTTCATTAGATTTGCTTCTGAAAATCACTGTACTATCATAATACATACTTTTTGCTTTGTCTTTAAATATCCAAGAAAGTATACTTTACCTTATCCCCTCCTACTGGGAATAATCCCTCTTCCATCACTCTAACACTGTGGTTTTCAAAAGAGATGCCATATTTTTTATTGATCTTCCCTGAACATAGTCATTGATCTAAAGCAGACCCTTGCCCTAAGCTAGATAGGTTGGAGACCATTCTTTTTTTTTTTTTTTCCCCTAGCTTGAGACATAAGAGAGTAAGCTCAATCCCTCACTGATGATAAAGTTTTTGTCACACCAAGTGGCACATATCCAAGGGCCAGGTGGAATTCAACCATGTGGAGGATGTCTGTCTGAGGGACAAGACAATCTGCAAGGGGGAGGGGTAGAGGGAGAAGCAGACTCCCTGCTGAGCAGAGGGCCTGATGTAAGACTCGATCCCAGGACCCTGGGATCATGACCTGAGCCGAAGGCAGACACTTAACCGACTGAGCCACCCAGGTGCTTGAGATTTGGTTATTCCTGAGGCACAGTTGCATCCCAGCCCTTAGGGTAGTTTGCATCCTTAAGATAATAAATGACATTTTTTGTAAAGGTAATATCTCATTATTGGATAGGCACTTGACATGCAGCTATGCACTGAGTTCTCTCTCACATGCTATGGATGAGAGAGCAGCTATGTCTGCTGATGATTAAGAAGTGGCTGAGAAGGCAGGCTCACTGCACTCCTGAGCTGAAAGGTTCTTTCTGAATGGGTGTGTTCTGCACTGCAGGAATGTGGCAGAAAATCAGCTCAGGAACGGAGGGGGTGGATGTGTGTGGTTTATTCATGAATGATGTGTTATAGTTTGGTAATTGCCCTCTGGGATCTGGAGTTGCCATTATCTCTTACAAGATAATGAAGTTGTGGGATGACATTACTTTTCTTAATCTGCTGAATTCTACTGATTCAATTTTAGTCACTCAAGTGGAGAGGGGGTGGGAGAATGAACTTTTGTACCATTGCAGGAGAAACAGCCTTATGACCAAGGGCCTGTCCTTGACCACAAATTTACTTAGGACCTGTCGGGGGCAGGTTAGGATGCAGAGTATGAGGAAATATTGGGGGGCAGAGGGAAGGGTACATATAAATGCAGCATAATCCAAAACAATATTTATGAAAGAATTGTTTCTTCCTGATTATCTGAGCTAACTGAAATGCGGTTTTTATGAATTTTTGTTCAGACCATCAGGTTCTTTATAGACAGTAATGATAATTCTTTTATGTATTGTCACCAATTATAAACTGGAAGGGTGGTGACACTGGCCCTATGTTGCCCTTAATTTCCACATTGAGTTTATAAGGTATGCATCATCATGCCACTTTATAGGTGAAAAAAACCAAGGCTGAGAGAGATTGAGTTTTAATAAAAGTTATCCCACTGGTAAAAAGAAGGACTTGAATTCAAACATGGGTTTTCTAATGACAAACTGACTTCTGATTTCCCCTAATATTTGTATCTCTGTAGTTATAACCAAGATTGTTATTTCACGGGACAAAATGGCCTGATGAGCATGCGATAGAGAGGGATGGTAGCTCCAGCTTTCCCACTTCATCTCCTTGAGCTGTGCTTACCTGTCCTTCCCAGCCCACAGACATGGGGTCCAGCTGGAGGCCATAGACTAGATATGATGACCTTTGAAATCCCCAACCCCAGCCTGAGGATCTCTTTTTCAGAGAGGGGCTGGTCCCTGTCACTTTGTATTATAAGACTGCAGTTCTCCTCAAGAAGCACAATGCCAACGAGGGCAAATGGTAGTGACTTTCAAATAGGAATTTCCATGCCTGTCTGAGTTGATAATCAGGCTCATGCCTTCTTATTCATGAGCCTTTCTGCTGATGCACCATAATAAATGCTGAGTCCCAGTGGTTTTGTAGATCTGGACCTGCTGGTGTGCAAGCGTTCAGAACACATTATCTTACACCATGGCTCCTCCAGATCCTCTCCTAAGGCTTTTGTCCTTACCATGGGCTCTGGCTCTAAGAACAATGTTAGTGTTGCAGCAAACTTTTTCCTATAATGCTTAGCAATTAGCCCTAAAAGACAGGCTAAGAGAAGAAACCAAAGTGAACCTCTTCCAAGAAAAAAAAATCTTTGCTTATTCAGGTGTACTTCTAACCCAGCATGCCCAGGCTCACAGCCTCAGACCCAAGGAGAGCACTGTCATCTAAACAAGGTGGTCACAGTTCAATTTCATGAAGAGATTAACTTTTTTTTTTTTTTTTAACATATGCTAGAGACACATAAAAGTTGGAAAAGCAGCCTCTGGAGTTGTTAATCACACTGCAGTCTGGCCACCAGCTTGAAGAGGAGAAATTTCCACTTATTTCCACCACACCAGCTAACTCAGCTATGGGGTTCTGAGATGAGATAAATGTCTAGGACCTCAAAGGCAGGAGAAGACCCCAGTTGTCTCTGGCCCAGCCAACATCCCTCCATCGCTGCCCACTGAGAGCTCTCTCTTATGGTAGCTGCTTTTCCTCCACTCCTCTCTCAGATATGGCTCCCTTTCTCTCTGTCATTATACTCACTTTTCTCTCCCTTTTGAAGACTCTCTCTTGCACTGTTTTTTCTCTTCCTTCTCTCACTGGAATACACTTTATGTCCTCTTTCTCTCCCTAATTCCCCTCCACTCCCTCCATACACATATGCTTTTTAATCCACCTTTTTCCTTTTATTTTCTCTTCCACTTACTGTCTTCTCCATTCTCATCTTCATCTTTTATTTCACCTTCCTCATCACCCCATATTCTGTCTTTGTCTTATATCCTCCTGATTTCATCTTTGCCTGTCTGCCTCTCTCCTTCCTCTCCTCTGAACATCAGACTGTGCCAATCGCTTCCAGTCAGGTGTCCATCTGAATACCAGGTTTTCCAGAAAGTCTTAAAAACAAAAAACAGGGGCACCTGGGTGGCTCAGTTGTTAAGCGTCTGCCTTCGGCTCAGGTCATGATCCTGGGGTCCTGGGAACGAGCCCCGCATTGGGCTCCCCACTCCTTGGGAAGCCTGTTCTCACTCTCCCACTCCCCCTGCTTGTGTTCCCTCTCTCACTGTGTCTCTCTGTCAAAAAAAATAAATAAAATCTTTAAAAAAGAAAAGAAAAGAAAAACACAAAAAACAAAAAAGCAAAGACAAATACAACCAACCAAACAAATAGACTGTCCTGGGATGGAAATTCATTCACATTCCAAATATCAGCTATTTTATTCACCCAAATCCTTGCTCTCACCCACCCCACTCAGTACCTTAGAGGAGACCTGGTTTCCTGCCATGAATAAAATCTACAGAGCTGGAACCCCCTGAACTAATATTCCCTGAGTCAGAAATTTAGCAATGTATGAAAGTGTCAGGCATAATACAGAAAAGGTCACTACTAGGATGTCTATAAACAGAGAAGACGTTTTTCCCCTATAGGGATTCCTGCTGTAGGCCTTGTGAGCTCACAGATTTTTTTTTTTTTTGAAGATTTTATTTATTTAAGAGAGAGAATGAGATAGAGCGAGCATGAGAGGGGGGAGGGTCAGAGGGAGAAGCAGACTCCCCACTGAGCAGGGAGCCCGACGCGGGACTCGATCCCAGGACTCCAGGATCATGACCTGAGCCGAAGGCAGTTGCCCAACCAACTGAGCCACCCAGGTGCCCGTGAGCTCACAGATTTATTTAATCTTTACTTAAAGCCATCACAAGATCATCTTTCCCCCAATCTTGGAAATGAGTATGTCTCTTAATTCCTGTAGGAAGCATGGCCAACTTTTCCTCATTAGCTTATTTTGCTGGGTAGATCCCTAAGGTGTAGTGTGAAAATTGAAGATTATTTTCATTTCAAGACCTAATGATTCACAGATATCCTGGCACTTAAAAAATATCTCAGTACTTAAGTTTGAAGATTTGGGGCAAAAAAAGTCTATAGGAAACGATTCCTTTCCCCAGATCTGGCTTAAGAATGCAGCCACAGTTGGAAGACCGTGCTGACTCTGCCTCAACCATCTTTCCCAGAGTTCTTTTTGGACCTGGAACTTTCAGCACCATGTTTTCACCACTGTTTGTATTGCTCCAAGATGGATGTCTATTTTTTTAAGACACTCTGTGAGTTGTTTGGAGCGTTTACCTTTACAAGTAAAATGAAGTGTCTCAAATAGGGAACTATTTCATCCCAAACACACAGTTCTATGTCAAAAATGTCATTACTAGATCCAGAATTAAAATAGTAAATAACATAAAGTTTTACAAGATTGAAAGTCCTGCCCAAGCGTCTTTCATAGGGAACTTAGCCTCTTACATGGTGAGCTGGGATATCCTAGACCCCCCATCCTACTTGTGTGTTGTGATATCTCATTGTGTTTTTTTTTTTTTTTTAATGATTTTTTTTTTTAAAGATTTTATTTATTTATTTATTTGAGAGAGAGAGAGAGAGAGAGAAACAGCATGAGAGGGGATAGGGTCAGAGGGAGAAGCAGGCTCCCTGCTGAGCCGGGAGCCCGATGTGGGACTCGATCCCAGAACTCTGGGATCATGACCTGAGCCGAAGGCAGTTGCTTAACCAACTGAGCCACCCAGGCACCCTCATTGTGGTTTTGACATGTGTTCCCCTGACAATTAATGATGTTAAGCATTTTTTCATGTGTCTGTTGACCATCTGTATGTCTTCTTTGAAAAAAAATGCATTCAGGTCCTCTGTCCAGTTTTTAAGCAGATTATTTGTTTTCTTGTTTGTGATTTTGAGCTGTATGAATTCTTTGTATATTTTATTGTATTGATTTTTTTAAGAATTTATTTATTTATTTGTCAGAGAGAGAGAAACAGAGCACAAACAGGGGGGAGTGGAAGGCAGGAGAAGAAGCAGTCTCTCTGGTGCAGCCACTCTGGAAAACTGGAGGTTCCTCAAAAAGTTGAAAATAGGGCTACCATATGATCCAGCAATTGCACTACTGGGTATTTACCCCAAAGATACAAAAGTAGGGATCTGAAGGGGTATGTGCACCCCGATGTTTACAGCAGCAATGTCCACAATAGCCAAACTGTGGAAAGAGCCAAGATGTCCATCGACAGATGAATGGATAAAGAAGAGGTGGTATATATATACAATGGAATTTTATGCAGCCATCAAAAGGAATGAGATCTTGCCCTTTGCAATGACGTGGATGGAACTGGAGGGTATTATGTTGAGTGAAATAAGTCAAACAGAGAAAGACATGTATCATATGATCTCACTGATATGAGGAATTCTTAATCGCAGGAAACAAACTGAGTGTTGTTGGAGTGGGGGGTGGGGTGGGAGGGATGGGTGACTGGGTGATAGACACTGGGGAGGGTATGTGCTCTGGTAAGCGCTGTGAATTGTGCAAGACTGTTGAATCTCAGATCTGTACCTCTGAAACAAATAATGCAATATATGTTAAGAAAAAAAAAAGAAGAAGAAGAAGGTAGCGGGAGGGGAAGAATGAAGCGGGGGAAATCGGAGGGGTAGACAAACCATGAGAGACGATGGACTCTGAAAAACAAACAGGGTTCTAGAGGGGCTGGGGGTGGGAGGATGGGTTAGCCTGGTGGTGGGTATTGATGAGGGCACATTCTGCATGGAGCACTGGGTGTTATGCACAAACAATGAATCATGGAACACTTCATCTAAAACTAATGATGTAATGTATGGGGATTAACATAAGAATAAATAATAATAATAAATAAATAAATAAATAAATAAATAAATAAATAAATAAATAAATAAATAAATAAAAGAAGCAGGCTCTCCACTGAGCAGGGAGCCTAGTGCAGGACTTGATCCTAGGACCTTGGGATCATGACCTGACCTGAAGGCAGGTGCTTAACAGACTGAGCCACCCAGGCGTCCCGAGTTCTTTGTATATTTTAGATATTAATTCCTTATCAGATATAATATTTGCAAACACCCTCTCCCATTTAGTAGGTTGCCTTTTTGTTTTGTTGACAGTTTCCTTTGATGTGCAAAAACTTTTCAGTTTGATATAGTTCCAGTAATTTATTTTTGCTTTTTTTGTCCCTTGCCTGAGGAGACATATTCAGTAAAATGTTGCTAAAGCCAATGTCCAAGAGATTGGGCTCTGGTTTTCTTTTAGGAATTTTATGGTTTTAGGTCTTCAGATATATTGTTTTTATATGTCCATCTACCACATAGTTTATAAGAGTCTCTAGGGCAGAGATTTGATAAAAAGAAACTCATCAGAAACTTTGCACATAGCACAGGTGAAAAATCTTCCCTGATTTTTACCCTGTGAAATATCAGAAATAATGGTTCTGTCTCCCCTTCCCCTAGGATCCATAAACCACCAGCTGTGCCAGAGATGAAAGAGCAGACCAAACTGGAGCCAGTCTATGTGTCCCCTGCATCCTGAGGCTTCTCTCTACTATTTTCTCAAGAAGCAGGAACCAGCCCTACTGGGCCTTGCAACTGCCCCTGCTTTATAGCTGTTCTCAGTCCTCTCTGTCACATCTTAGGTGATGACTATAAGTTGTGGGTGTCCAGAGTAAAATGTAGTGACAGGAGTCACAGAGAGGAGCTGGAAGGACATTTGTCCTGTGCTCTGATCTGATGGGTGGACACCAGGTCTTCCCTGTTGTTTTGTACCTTCTATAACTGGGGGCCTGGTCTTGTTACCATGAGGAACATAAACCACACCTCCTATGGCTGAAGAAGAGAAACAGTCAGAGAGCCCTGTACATCTGAATTGGGCAACACTATGTCCAGCCTGATAGGTCTCTTTGATGTCCTTTGGCATGGTGATTTCATTGAAATACTATGGATGGAAATATAAATGCTTACCAACATTTAGACAAAGCAAAGATTATATATATATATATATATATATATATATATATATATATATATATATATATATATATATATATATATATATCCTCATCTCCAGGAAGAATTCATAGTTGCTGAAAATTTCTCTCCCCATTACCCTCTGGTGTGGTATTTGAAAGCCCACTCAGCACTTCTGTTATCTGGAAGCTAACAACTCCTAAACCATCCTACATGTCCAGAAATATCTTCCATCTGGCTGGGACTGAGCCAGAGCCAGAAAAGGGGGCTGAGTTAGATCAGGGCCAGGGGCTAGAATACAGGGCCCTTACATGGAGCTTCTGGTTGGGGGAAACTATGCCTCCATGCACTTTGAATTTAGGTTGAGTGGTTCAGCTTTAGCCGACCTAAGTGAATTGTTCTCCCAGGAGCTGTCAACCAATGTCCTAGGTAGGTGCTGGACAGATTTGGTTAAGCAATTTATTTAGCAAGACATTACCAGCATGAGTGTCTGATAGATCTATGGTGTGAACCCCACAACCTGCCCCCAGCCCTGAGTAGACTTTTGACAGTTAACAAGACTTTAATCAACATCTTCCTATCCTCACTAATTTATTCCTAGATCCATTCACTCATCTGAACATCTACCAGAAGCCATGCATTGTGCAGGGCCCAGAGTCAATAAAGCATGGTTTATTGACTTGGGTTCTACTCCTAACTATTGTATTGATCGTGAAAGACCTTGGCTAAATTGCACAATCAATCTGAACCAAAGCTTCTTTATAGAAAGGACCTAACAACACCACCCTCATACTTAAGATTCTTGTGAGAATTAGATGAGCTAATGTATTTAGAGCTGTTAGACAGTGGGTGATATGTACTAAAAAATGATAATCATCATGACTCTCAAGGTGCACTATCTACACCCAGAGAGCTCACAGCCTCTGGGGTCTCTGGTGAAGAGGAACAAATAAATGGCAGGAACCAAATCCCAGGAATGCAGACCTCTTGGCTCTTCCACAGAAGTTGTTTGGAATAGACCTTATTTCCTAAACTCCTGCTCCTACCAAAGGCATGTCCCAGATAGGGGACATAGGCTAAATTAGCAGTGGGGAGACATCACGTGGGATTCAAGCTACTATTTCACTTTTTCTCATGTTCGGAACAAGATATTTTTGCAAAGCATGCTAAATCATTTCCATGGAAACAATCTCATCATCTGGAACTCATCTCACTGATGGTGCAGTGGAATTTTGTTACTGATGTCTTCTGAAAAAAATCTGACTATTGGGTATGCATGGACACTTGTATGTATGTGTATGTTCAGGCACACACATATATAAAATCTTTCTAATGCCTTTTTTGCTTTTGCCCTTTTGCAGATTCATTTTTGCTCAGAAGCCATGACATCGATGTCATTGTATGTGTCAGCAAAGCTTCTATTGTGTTGAAGGGTTGGTTTGCTTTCAAGCAGGTTAACAAGAAAAGGGGTGGATCCAGGGGTGAGTTAAAGATAGAAATGGGCCAGAGGGTGGCAGGTAGTCACCAATAATGAGGAAATTCAAGATGTTTTTTGTTTGTTTGTTTGTTTAAACAAGTTTAGGGGAAGCCAGCTATACCAGTTTCAATTGCCAATGCCCAATTTGGGGGAAATAATGATACGTTGATATCTGAAACATCTCTAGGCTTACAAGCTCTCTTTCTTTTTATCACCCACAGGTTGCTGTAAATGCTATTCCCTTCCCACCATACACACACACACACACACACACACACACACAGGCACACAGTACTTAGCATAAACTCCATTCAAATCTTGAATGTTCATTGATCTTCTACTATGATCCAAGCACTGTAAGAAGTGCTGTGGACTGTATAAAAAATTGGAAAGGTAAGGCACATGCTCACAAAGAATTTTAAAACTAATAGTAAAGATAGATTTGTATACAAATCTTGGGTATGCAAGTCTAGGTAAAATTTCACAGAAAGGCCATTTGTTAAGATAATAACCATATAGCCTTAGTCAACTTACTTAGCTTTCAGTGTTTTAGTTTCCTAATCTGTAAATTGGTGGTAAAAAAACATAAAATGGCTTCAAGGAGAGAATAAAATCTTTCTCTAATGGGATATGCAAATATAAGGTTAGAGTAGACATACATTCTGTAGGAGTAATTAGAAAAGCCTAATTGTAAAGGGTGTAGCTGAGTCAGGTTCTGGATTCCAACAGTCTTATTTCACTAGACAAAGCTTTGAGAGCATATTGTAGGCAAAAGGGATAACATGAGCAGAAACAGATGACAAGGTGCTGCCTACTTGGAGGAATAGTCAATAGCAGAGTTAAACAGGAATATGGGAGGATACATAGAAGCAGAGGGGAAAATAAATTGGGGAAGTAGGCTGGGATCAGCCATTGAAGACCTTGTATGTTCAGATTCCAGAGAAATACGGATATTTCCATAAAGCTAGGTAGAAGATATTCCATTTGAACACAGTCATGATATAAACGCAGTAGAAACACAAACTCACAGACCTCAGGCTGAAGTCAATGTACAGATGTTTTGCTCAAGAAAGTGTTTTATTATCATTTAAAAATTAACTTATTCTCGGGGCTCCTGGGTGGCTCAGTCATTTAGTGTCTGCCTTCGGCTCAGGTCATGATCCCAGGGTTCTGGGATCAAGCCCCACATCGGGCTCCCTGCTCGGCGGGAAGCCTGCTTCTCCCTCTCCCACGCCCCCTTCTTGTGTTCACTCTCTCACTGTGTCTCTGTCAAATAAATAAATAAAATATTTTTAAAAATTAACTTATTCTCTATAGGTAGGGCCTGCTCATCACCAGTTTGGTATAGGAATCACCCACACCATTGTTTTATGACCACAAATTTACACATTTATTTTATCTCTCTATCCTAGGAAACACATGGGGTTTTAATATCTAATTATGTAAAGCTCTGAGAAAAATTAATCTGGTACCAGGGTGGAGGATGCAATAAAGACCAGAAGAGGAGGAACAAGTTAGGAGTCGTGAATTTCATACACCTACACATAGATCTACCATCACCATTCTTCTAGATTGAACCTGTGTTATGGTGTTGCAGCCTTGAGGCTAGAAGATTCTAGGGGTTCAAAGCCTGGAATACGGCTACATCAACCCTTCATTTGTCTAACAGACAAGATTTATTACTGATCACTTACCCAGGACATTTCCTGTATGGAGCATAAGGTACAGAGACATTTTAAGGAGGGATATTTCTAGGTGTGCAGTCCAAGTTTAAATAACTTATAAAGAATCAAATCAAAGAAATAAACATGCCTTGTTCACTACTCTCTGTAGGTCATATTCAGGGCTTTGGGGGAAATCCCAAAAATATATAATACCTTGTTTTGGCCTTCAAGAAGCTCACAATCTAGGGGGCGGAGCAAGATGGCGGAGGAGTAGGAGACCTGGATTTCGTCTCCTCTCAGGAATTCAGCTGGATAGGGATCAAACCATTCTGAACACCTACAAACTCAACAGGAGATCGAAGAAAAGAAGAGCAACAACTATCGCATCAGAAAAGCGACCACTTTCTGGAAGGTAGGACGTGCAGAGAAATGAATCCGAGGCGACATTCGGGAGGATAGACGGCGGGGGAGGGGCCTCCGTCGGCCGCTTCTGGCAAGTGATAGAACCACGGAGCACAAAATCGGAACTTTTAAAAGTCTGCTCCGCTGAGGGACGTCACTCTGGTGGCTAAGCGGGGGGTGGAACCCTCCGGGACAGTGTGGTCTCAGGACCCTCGGGGTCACAGAAAGACCGGGGTGCCTGAGTGTGGCAGAGCGTCCAGGTAACGGAGCAGGGAAGCCGGCTGCAGAGGCGGAGCCCAGGCGAGGGCTCTCAGCTCGGAGTTGCTATAAACCATGATCCGCAGCACAGTTGGGCCACTGCTCCTCCAGCAGGGACCCAACAAGCGGCAGATCCGGGGAGACTCACCTTCCTACCCCGGGAGGAGCCGCGCGGGAGTGCACCGCAGGGATCTGCTGGGTTTGGAGACTCCCCCCGGGGTCGGGTGCCAGAGATAGAGGAACGGGGTCGCAGGCCGGGTGAGCACGGAGTGCGGCCGGAGACCGGGGAGACGGGAGTGACTGACGGCTTTTCTCTGGGGGCTCACTGAGGAGCGGGGACCCGAGTTCTCGGCTCCTCCAGGGCGGAGATTGGGGGGCTGCCATTTTCACTCTCTGCCTCCAAAGCTGTACGGAAAGCTCGCAGGGAACAAAAGCCCTGGAGAGCAAACCCGAGCAGATTACTTAGCCGGGAGGAGGCGAGGGTGGGGCAATTCTGCCTCCGGCAGAGACATTTGGAAACTACGGCAACAGGCCCCTCCCCAGAAGATCAGCAAGAACAGCCAGCCAAGAACAAGTTTACCGATCAATGAGAACGGCAAAACTCCAGCGCTAGGGGACTACAGCACATAGAATTCACGGCTTTTTTACCATGATTCTTTAGTCTTTTAAAGTTAATTTTTTTAACTGTCTTTTTATTTCTTTTTTTTTTTTTTTTTTTTGTCTTTTTATTTCTTTTTGAATTTTTCTTTTTCCCTTTTTCAACCAACATCTTATCAATCCCTTTTTTTTAAAAAAAACATTTTTATTTTTCATTTTTAGAGTCATATTCTATCCCTTCATAGTAGTTACCCATATATTTGGCTTATATATATAAGTTGTTCTCTCTTTAAAATTTTGAGATAGTTTCTTCTAACAGATTAAAATATACCCTAAATCTCTAGTATATGGTGTTTTCTATTCCCCTGCCTGATCACATCCTCTCCCTTTTTTTTTCTTTTTTCTTTTTTTAAATCCTCTTCTTTCTTTTTTCAAACAACTTCTTATCAATTCCTTTTATAAATTTTTTTTTATAATTTCCATTTTTACAGTCATATTCCACCCCTTCATCATATCAACCCTTATTTTTGTACATATATAAGTTTTTCTTTCTTTAAAATTTTGGGAGGCACTTTCTTCTAAAAGACCAAAATACACCCCAAATCTAGTGTGTGGCACTGATCTATATACCATATAGATCATATTTGATCACATTCTGGTTTTTCTTTTGTTGTTGTTGTTTTGTTTTCTTTGTTTTTGTTTTTATCTTTATCTTTTTCTCTTTTTTTCTTTATCTTTTTTCTCTCTTTCCCTTTCTTATCCCACTGCTTCAGGTCTTTTCTGATTTGTTTAGAGTATATTTTCTGGGGATGTGGTTACTCTGCTAGCATTTTGTTCTCTCATTAATCTATTCTCCTCTGCACAAAATGACAAGACAGAAAAAATCACCTCAACAAAAAGAACAAGAGGTAGTACCGACTGCCAGGGACCTACTCAATACGGATATTAGTACGATGTCAGATCTAGAGTTCAGAATCATCACTTTAAAGATACTAGCTGGGCTTGAAAAAAATATGGAAGTGATTAGAGAAACCCTTTCTGGAGACGTAAAAGAGCTAAAATCCAACCAAGTAGAAATCAAAAAGGCTATTAATGAGGTGCAATAAAAAATGGGGGCGCTAACTGCTAGAATAAATGAGGCAGAAGAGAGAATCAGTAATATAGAAGATGAAATGATGGAAAATAAAGAAGCTGAGAAAAAGAGACATAAACAACTACTGGATCACGAGGGCAGAATTCGAGAGATAAGCGATACCACAAGATGAAACAACATTAGAATAATTGGGATCTGAGAAGAAGAAGAAAGAGAGAGAGGGGCAGAAGGTATAATGGAGCAAATTATAGCAGAGAACTTCCCTAATTTGGGGAAAGAAACAGGCATGAAAATCCAGAAAGCACAGAGAACCCCTCTCAAAATCAATAAAAATAGTTCAACTCCCCGACATCTAATAGTAAAACTTACGAGTCTCATAGACAAAGAGAAAATCCTGAAAGCAGCTCGGGAGAAGAGATATGTAACCTACAAGGGTAGAAACATTAGATTGGCAACAGACCTATCCACAGAGACCTGGCAGGCCAGAAAGGACTGGCAGGATATATTCAAAGCACTAAATGAGAAAAATATGCAGCCAAGAATACTCTATCCAGCTAGGCTGTCATTGAAAATTGAAGGAGAGATAAAAAGCTTCCAGGACAAACAAAAACTAAAGGAATTTGCAAACACAAAACCAGCCCTACAGGAAATCTTGAAAGGGGTCCTCTAAGCAAAGAGACACCCTAAAAGCAACATAGACCAGAAAGGAACACAGACAATATACAGTAACAGTCACCTTACAGGCAATACAATGGCACTAAATTCCTATCTTTCAATAGTTACCTGAATGTAAATGGGCTCAATGCCCCAATCAAAAGACACAGGCTAACAGACTGGATTAAAAAACAAGATCCATCGATATGCTGTCTGCAAGAGACTCATTTTAGACCCAAAGACACCCCCAGATGAAAATGAGGGGGTGGAAAACGATTTACCATGCTAATGGACACCAAAAGAAAGATGGGGTGGCAATCCTTATATCAGACAAATTAGATTTTAAACCAAAGACTGTAATAAGAGATGAGGAAGGACACTATATCCTACTTAAAGGATCTATCCAACAAGAAGATCTAACAATTGTAAATATCTATGCCCCTAACATGAGAACAGCCAAATATATAAGGCAATTAATAACAAAAGCAAAGAAACACATCGACAACAATACAATAATAGTGGGGGACTTTAACATCCCCCTCACTGAAATGGACAGATCGTCTAAGCAAAAGATCAACAAGGAAATAAAGACTTTAAATGACACACTGGACCAAATGGACTTCACAGACTTATTCAGAACATTCCACCCCAAAGCAACGGAATACACATTCTTCTCTAGTGCCCATGGAACATTCTCCAGAATAGATCACATCCTAGGTCATAAATCAGGTCTCAACCGGTACCAAAAGATTGGGATCATTCCCTGCCTATTTTCAGACCACAATGCTTTGAAACTAGAACTCAATCACAAGAGGAAAGTCAGAAAGAACTCAAATACATGGAGACTAAAGAGCATCCTACTGAAGAATGAACGGGTCAACCAGGAAATTAAAGGAGAATTAAAAAAATACATGGAAACCAATGAAAATGAAAACACAACTGTTCAAAATCTTTGGGATGCAGCAAAGGCAGTCCTAAGAGGAAAGTATATAGCAATACAAGCCTTTCTCAAGAAACAAGAAAGGTCTCAAGTACACAACCTAACCCTACACCTAAAGGAGCTGGAGAAAGAACAGCAAAGAAAGCCTAAACCCACCAGGAGAAGAGAAATAATAAAGATCAGAGCAGAAATCAATGAAATAGAAACTAAAAGAACAGTAGAACAGATCAACGAAACTAGGAGCTGGTTCTTTGAAAGAATTAACAAGATAGATAAACCCCTGGCCAGACTTATCAAAAAGAGAAGAGAAATGACCCAAATCAACAAAATCATGAATGAAAGAGGAGAGATCACAACCAACACCAAAGAAATACAAACAATTATGAGGACATATTATGAGCAACTCTATGCCAGCAAATTAGATAACCTGGAAGAGATGGATGCATTCCTACAGATGTATCAACTACCAAAACTGAACCAGGATGAAATAGAAAACCTGAACAGACCTATAACCACTAAGGAAATTGAAGCAGTCATCAAAAATCTCCCCAAAAACAAAAGCCCAGGGTCAGATGGCTTCCCAGGGGAATTCTACCAAACATTTCAAGAAGAATTAATACCTATTCTTCTGAAACTGTTCCAAAAAATAGAAATGGAAGGAAAACTTCCAAACTCATTTTATGAGGCCAGCATCACCTTGATCCCCAAACCAAAGACCCCATCAAAAAGGAGAATTACAGACCAATATCCCTGATGAACATGGATGCAAAAATTCTCACCAAAATACTAGCCAATAGGATCCAACAGTACATTAAAAGGATTATTCACCATGACCAAGTGGGATTTATCCCTGGGCTGCAAGGTTGGTTCAACATCCGCAAATCAATCAACGTGATACAATACATTAACAAAAGAAAGAACAAGAATCATATGATCCTCTCAATAGATGTAGAAAAAGCTTTTGACAAAGTACAGCATCCTTTCTTGATCAAAACTCTTCAGAGTATAGGGATAGAGGGTACATACCTCAATATCATAAAAGCCATCTATGAAAAACCTACAGCGAATATCATTCTCAATGGGGAAAAACTTAGAGCTTTCCCCATAAGGTCAGGAACGCGGCAGGGATGTCCACTATCACCACTGCTATTCAACATACTATTGCAAGTCCTAGCCACAGCAATCGGACAACAAAAAGAAATCAAAGGCATCCAAATTGGCAAAGAAGAAGTCAAACTCTCACTCTTTGCAGATGATATGATACTTTATGTGGAAAACCCAAAGGACTCCACCCCAAAACTGCTAGAACTCATACAGGAATTCAGTCAAGTGGCAGGATATAAAATCAATGCACAGAAGTCAGTGGCATTCCTATACACCAACAACAAGACAGAAGAAAGAGAAATGAAGGAGTCGATCCCATTTACAATTGCACCCAAAACCATAAGATACCTAGGAATAAATCTAACCAAAGAGGCAAAGGATCTGTACTCAGAAAACTATAAAATACTCATGAAAGAAATTGAGGAAGACACAAAGAAATGGAAAAACGTTCCATGCTCATGGATTGGAAGAACAAATATTATGAAGATGTCAATGCTACCTAGAGCAATCTACACATTCAATGCAATCCCCATCAAAATACCATCCACTTTTTTCAAAGAAATGGAACAAATAATCCTAAAATTTGTATGGAACCAGAAAAGACCCCTCATAGCCAGAGCAATGTTGAAAAAGAAAAGCAAAGCCGGCGGCATCACAATTCTGGACTTCCAGCTCTATTACAAAGCTGTCATCATCAAGACAGCATGGTACTGGCCCAAAAACAGACACATAGATCAATGGAACAGAATAGAGAGCCCAGAAATGGACCCTCAACTCTATGGTCAACTCATCTTTGACAAAGCAGGAAAGAATGTCCAATGGAACAAAGACAGTCTCTTCAACAAATGGTGTTGGGAAAATTGGATAGCCACATGCAGAAGAATGAAACTGGACCATTTCCTTACACCACACACAAAAATAAACTCCAAATGGTTGAAAGACCTCAATGTGAGACAGGAGTCCATCAGAATCCTAAAGGAGAACACAGGCAGCAACCTCTTTGACCTCAGCCGCAGCAACTTCTTCCTAGAAACATCGCCAAAGGCAAGGGAAGCAAGGGCAAAAATGAACTATTGGGACTTCATCAAGATAAAAAGCTTTTGCAAAGCAAAGGAAACAGTCAACAAAACCAGAAGACAACCCACAGAATGGGAGAAGATATTTGCAAATGACATATCAGATAAAGGGCTAGTATCCAAAATCTATAAAGAACTCATCAAACTCAACACCCAAAGAACAAAGAATCCAATCAAGAAATGGGCAGAAGACATGAACAGACATTTTTCCAAAGAAGACATCCAAATGGCCAACAGACACATAAAAAGTGCTCAAAATCGCTCAGCATCAGGGAAATCCAAATCAAAACCTCAATGAGATACCACCTCACACCAGTCAGAATGGCTAAAATTAACAAGTCAGGAAACGACAGATGTTGGCGGGGATGCAGAGAAAGGGGAATCCTCCTACACTGTTGTTGGGAATGCAAGCTGGTGCAGCCACTCTGGAAAACAGTATGGAGGTTCCTCAAACAGTTGAAAATAGAGCTACCATATGATCCAGCAATTGCACTACTGGGTATTTACCCCAAAGATACAAAAGTAGGGATCCGAAGGGGTATTTGCACCCCGATGTTTATAGCAGCAATGTCCACAATAGCCAAACTGTGGAAAGAGCCAAGATGTCCATCGACAGATGAATAGATAAAGAAGAGGTGGTATATATATACAATGGAATATTATGCAGCCATCAAAAGGAATGAGATCTTGCCATTTGCAATGACGTGATGGAACTGGAGAGTATTATGTTGAGTGAAATATGTCAAAAAGAGAAAGACATGTATCATATGATCTCACTGATATGAGGAATTCTTAATCGCAGGAAACAAACTGAGTATTGTTGGAGTGGGGGGTGGGGTGGGAGGGATGGGGTGACTGGGTGATAGACACTGGGGAGGGTATGTGCTCTGGTAAGCACTTTGAATTGTGCACGACTGTTGTATCTCAGATCTATACCTCTGAAACAAATAATGCAATATATGTTAAGAAAAAAAGAAGAAGAAGAAGAAGAAGAAGGTAGCGGGAGGGGAAGAATGAAGCGGGGGAAATCGGAGGGGTAGATGAACCATGAGAGACGATGGACTCTGAAGAACAAACAGGGTTCTAGAGGGGAGGGGGTGTGGGAGGATGGGTTAGCCTGGTGGTGAGTATTGAGGAGGGCACATTCTGCATGGAGCACTGGGTGTTGTGCACAAACAATGAATCATGGAACACTTCATCTAAAACTAATGATGCAATGTATGAGGATTAACATAAGAATAAAAAATAAAAAAAAAAAAAGAAGCTCACAATCTAGGTGAGAAAGCAGGACATAAATATACAGAAAAAAAAATGTGATGGAGGGATTAAGTTATAGCAGAAGGGATGTCTCAAAATAGTGTGATTAATTGCCAAATGAAAATAAGTCTCATTTTCTTGACTTATTAGCTGTGTAATCTTAGACACATTGGTTAATCTCCTTGAATTTTTTTTCTCATTTATACTCTTAGAATTAAAATGATTATATATTCTTCATTACAGAGAGTTGTGAGAATCAAAGAAACAAAATTTTGCAGTGTAGGGGACCTTGATAATATCCAATCATCTCTTTAATTTCCAGAGAAGGGAAACTGAGTTTCTATGAGATATGTTCCTCAAGGTCCTATTTTAGGCTCTGCAGAGTAGTGAACAAAACGAACATCATATCTTCTGCTCTCTAAGAACTTACAGTCTCTCAGAGAAGACAGATGTTAAACACATAATTACAAGTGGGATAGGGATACCAAACAGGAAATTTATAGTACTAGGAAAGCATAAGACAGAGGTCTTAGCCTAGCATGTGAGATCAGGGAGGCCTCCTAGATGGGACATCTATGCTCTAAGAAAAAGTAACACACCTGTATTGTGGACAAATTGAGACTAGAACACATGTCTTTTGAATTGAAGGTCAATGTTCTTTCTTTAAAAGTATCCTACAGACTTTGGACTTAATCTCCACATGTAAACAACTATAAGACTATACAAAAAATATATAAAACAATTAATTTCATGCACTGGATAACAGACAATGGATGACTGATTCCTGAGATAAGGAAACACAGGAAGTGAGCCTACAATCACCTAGCTTTCTGTCTGAGTGCAATTTCAGGACCACAGCGCAAGGAGATGGAAACTAACAGAGCCTGAAAGACTCATTATGCTGAGGGAAAAAAGATCAGAGTTTGAGGAGACCAGGGTACCCAAAATTTGCAGAGCAGAGAACCAAAAGGAAGAAGCTATTAAGAGGAATAAGCCCAGAAATCTGTATAGTGCTTCTCTTGAGTGGCTGAATACCAATCTGCATATCCATGGGGTGAACATCATGAGTATAGGCAAAATCAAAACCAAAACCAAAAAAAAAAAAAAAAGAAAAAGAAAGAAAGAAAGAAGAATTTACAAGGAAAAAAAACAAAACAAAACTTTCTTTTTTTTTTTTTTTAATTAAAGTATAATTAACCAACAGTGTTCTATTAGTTTCAGGTGTATAATATAATGATTCAACAATTCTACATATTACTCAGTGCCCATCAAGACAAGTGTACTCTTAATCCCCTTTATCTAGTTCACTCACAAAAGTAATTTTAAGCTATAAAATTCCCACAGGTTACACAGGACTGAAAATGGTTCAAATCCCAACCAGCCATATCAAAGAGCTCTCATTGAACACATGTAACTTTCACTGGAAGAAATCTTTCTTGATATTTGTTTTAGAAATTAAAAAAAGCAAGCCCTGAGAAAATCAAACTGATATACAATTAATTGAATTGCCTGTCAGAATGAAGTCCACCACTTTTTGAAGGAATACAATTAAATACTGTACTCAGAAATGTAAAAATTCCAACAACCAATCAAAAATTATTGTAAGGTAAAAATCAAGATAATGTGACCTATAACCAGATGAAAAAAATCAATCAATATAAAGATCCAGAAATGAGACAAGCATCATGAAATTAGCAGATAAGTATATTAAAACAGCTGTTATAAACATGCTCACTATATATAATAATTTGAAGGCAAGCATGGATATAATGAGAAGAATGAAATATATAAAAATGAGCAACATTGGCTATCTAAGAATAAAAACTAATACATGAAATAAACATTTTACTGGATGGGATTAACTGTATATTAGACAATACAAATAATCAATTCTAATAGAGCAATAAAATTTTTAAAATGAAGCACAGCACGTATTGCATGAAAAAAAGTAGAACAAAATAGTTTTAATCTAAAAAAAATTGGTAACATTAAATCCAAGTGGTCTAAATACTTCAATAAAAAAGCTTTGTCAGAATTGATGACAAAGAAACCAAGACACAAGTAAATGCTGTCTATAAGAAAATCACTTTAAATATAAACACACAGAAATGTTAGAAGCCAATGGGTAGAAAATGATATTCTGCGAGAACATTTCACATAAGAAAGATGAGGTGGCTATGATAATGCCAGACAAAGTAGACTGAAGAAAAAGGACCACTAGCAGATTTAAAGAAACATATTTTCTGATGATAAAGGGGTAAATAAGTCAAGAAGACATAACAATTCTAAATGTGCACGCACCCAATACCAGAGATTTAAAATACTTGAAACAAAATCTGACAGAGTGAAAGGAGAAATAGACAAATTCACAATTGTATTTGGAAATTGAATACTTTTTTCTCAGTAATTGATAGAACAAATTGACATAAAATCAGTAGGGATATAACAGACTTAAGTCTATCAATCAGTGTCATCTAACTGACATCCATAGACCACTCTATCCAACAACTACAGAATACACATTATTTTCAAATGTACATATAACATTCACCAAGAAAAACTATATTTGGAGTTGCAAAACAGCTATCAATGAATTTAACAGAGTTAAAGACAAAAAAAAAAAAAAAAAAAAAAAAAAAAAAACCAGACTGAAGTCTTACACAGAGTTATTTCTATGAACACAATAGGATTAGATAAAAAATCAATAACAATATATTTTGAAAATCACCAAATATTTGGAAATTAAGTAAAACCTTTACAAGTAACCTGTGAGTCAAAGGAGAAATCAAGAGGAAAATTAGAGAACATTTTGAACCATATGAAAATAACAACATGACACATGACAATATGTGGTTTGCAGCTCAAGAATTGCTAAAATAGAAGTTTATAGTTTAGACATATGAACATTACCCTCTGTGCATGCCCATGACCACATCACCCTCAGAGATCTGTAAGAAAATTTTCGATCAACTTATTTGAAAGATAAATCAAGTGACTTATCCTAGTCCTCTTGGCTTCTTTATCTTATTTATTTATTTTTAAATATTTTATTTATTTTAAAGAGAGAGAGAATGAGTGGGATTCGGGGGAATGGAGGGCAGGGAGAAACAGGTTCCCTAATGAGCAGGAAGCCCTACATGGGGCTCCATCCCAGGACCCTGGATCATGACCTGAGCCAAAGGCAGACACTTAACCAACTGAGTCACCCAAATGACCCTGTCTCTTGGCTTCTTTAAAAATCAAACACTAATGATGTAATGTATGGTGATTAACATAACGTAATAAAAAAATACCTATTCAAAAAAAAATAAAGTATGATTTCTGTAACTTAAAAAAATAAATAAAATAAATGACAAACACTGGCAGACAAAGCTGACAGAAGTATCCGAATATTTTTGACTACTAAAGGCAAAACATTGAGATATTTGGAAATATCCGTGTAGTTGTTGGAAGTCTTACTTTTTGAACTAGACTTTGGCACTCTGTCGGTCTTAGGTCAGCTTTCCTAGAGTTGGGAATTCTTCCCTTGAGATGGGAATTCTTATGCAAGTGTTTCACTGAGGGAGTACCCAGAGGAAATACTTGTAAGGGAGTAAGGGAAACAGGATAGGAGAGAGACAAAAAGTGAGGTATACACACACACACACAAAACTGAGGTATTTTGAAAGTCTGACCTAAAGAGATACTGCTACATGCCTATTAGAAAAGTCAAAATCTGGAACACAGACAACATGAAATGCTGGCAAAGGTGTGGAAAAATAAAGACTTTTCTACATTGCTAATGGGAACGCAAAATAGTACAGCACTTTGGAAAACAGTTTGGTGGTTCCTTACCAAACTAAACATACTTTTGCCATTTGATCCAGTACTCATGTTCCCTGGTATTTACCCAAAAGAATTGAAAATGAGTCCACAAAAATCCTGCACATAAATGCAGCTTTATTTTTTATAGCAGCTTTATTTTATAGGTGTTTTCTTCATAATTGCCAGAAACCTGGAAGCAACGAAGATGTCCTTCAGTAGGTGATTGGATAAATAAATTGTGGTACATCCAGACAATGGGACTATTACCCAGAACTAAAAAGAAATGATATATCAAGAAATGAGTTATTACTGAGTAAAAGAAGCCAATCTGAAAAGGTTACTGTATGACTGTATACATATGTATACAATATTGTATGATTCCAACTATATGATATTCTGAAAAGGCAAAACTATGGAGACAATTAAAAAAATCAGTGGTTGTCAGGGGTTGAGTGGAGAAGGGGAGGGATTATGATTTTCAGGGTAATGAAAATATTCTGTATGACACCATAATGATAAACACATATCATTATACATTTGTCCAAAACCACAGAATGCATAACATCAAGAGTGAGCCCCAAGGTAAATTACGGACTTTGGGTGATCATGATGTATTAATATAGGTTCATCCTTAGTAAAAAAAAATGTACCACTCTGATGAATGATATTGATAATGAGGGGGGTGCTTTGTATGTGTAGAGATGGGGTATATGAGAAATCTTTGCACCTTCCTCTCAATTTTGTTGTTAAACTAAAACTGCTCTAAAATTAAGTTATTAAAAAAAAAGTCTAACCTCAGTCCAATCCCTTAGGGATTTGGAGTATAATTATATCACAAAGCCTGTCCATCTGAAGACAGGTGGTGGAAGTTTATGCTTTAGCACTAGTTAGTTAGTGGCTTTAGACAGCGCCACATAGCATCTCCTGGCATTTGTTAAAGTTATTTCACCTGCTGTTTTGGCTCTTTCAGAAATCCGCATGTGCCATCATGAAAGAGCAAGCCTCTGCCTGTGAGGAGGTACTAATACATCCCTCTAATCATTGCTTTCAGAATCAAAGGTACATTTCAGGAACAAAGAGAGTCATGGGACAAGACACTGGTTTCTCCTGACACTGATTACTAACAGGTATATACTTATACCTCCTGACAGTGCTATAAAAAAAAAAAAAAAAAAAAAAAAGGATGGGCTGTTTCCAAGGGGACTTTGGAAAGCTAACATATATAAACTGACCATAATGTATCAGAGACCTTATCAGTCTCTTAATATTTATTTTGTTAAGTCCCATGCTAATCTAGAGAAACAATTATTTCTTCTTCTTCTTTTTTTTTTTTTGTTTAAGATTTTTATTTATTTATTTGTCAGAGAGAGAGAGAGAGAACACCAGCAGGGGAGAGCATCAGGCAGAGAGAGAAGCAGGCTCCTTGCTCAGCGAAAGCCTGCTGCAGGACTCAATCCCAGGACCCTGGAATCATGAACTGACCTGAAGGCAGACAGTTAACTGACTGAGCCACCCAGGCATCTTGAGAAACAATTATTTCTGAAGCCAGTTTTTAGATAAAGAAACAGGTTCATAACATCAAAACTAGGATTGTAACCTGGCTGCCTAACTCCAACCTCCAGTTGGCATGTGTGATGTATGGACAATGACATTATGTTTATCATCATTATCATAGGCACACTTGTTGGGTACTGTCTTTGTGCTTTCCTACTAGGCAATAATGTGTCCTTTTGTGGGTTGTGCTGACTCCCCGGCCACCTCTGTGGCCTCATCAGTCCCAGGGAGTCCTCCAGTAACCCTTAAAAGTGGTGGCATCTGACCAGGAACTTTCTACTTGTCTATGCTGGCTGGGGCAGAGGTGGCCAAATGAGTACCATCACAATGCCACCATAATAAGACAAAATCAATAAAGAAAACTTGAAGAGGAATAGTATTATATTGTTACAGAGTACCCAAATGATGCAAATTGCTTTCAAAGGGAAACAAACATATCACTTTTCCTTAAAATTGACTGGAGCATGACACAGTTCTCTTTAATAAGAAAGAGTCTCTGGAGAAGAGACCCAGCTATTAAAATTGTTAATTACTTGTTACAATATTCAAATGTTCCTAGTGACTAGTTATTGCATGTATATTAGGTGTCCACAATTGTTATAGTCATGCAGTTAAATATGCTCATGAGTAAGGAGAGCAGAATTTAAGAGAGAATCAGCAAGGCTGTCTCAGAGAACTTGGAATGTGTTTTGGAAAAAGAAAAGAAGAAAGAGGCCTATGACTCAGAATGATTACATGAAAACCACACAATAAAAAACATTACCTTTCCACTTCCTGAAGGACAGCTTTTTGCTAATTTCCCTCTATGGGCCAGGTACTGTGTAGAAACTGATATGCAGGGTGTTGGTGAAGTAGACTATGAAATGCACAGTTATGTCAAAATGAGATACCATAAAACACCAAATGTTTGTGAGGATGCAAAACAACTGGAACTCTCAACCATTGTTGGTGGAATATAAAATGCTACTCTGAAAACGGTTCTACCTATTTCTTATGACCTAAAAGTATGTATTGACAAAAAAAAAAAGTTGTTAAAGAATATTAATAACAGCTTTATTTAAAATAATGAAAACCTGGGAAAAGCCCAGGTTTCTATCACTAGGAGAATGAATAAAGAAACAGAAGTATATTTGGATAATAGGATGCTATTCTACAATAAAAAGGAATGAACTGATGCTTAAACAACATCATGAATGAACCCTCCAAAAAGCAATACACTAAGTAAAAGATACTTTATACAAAAGAATATATACTTATGAAAGAAATTGAGGAAGACAGAAAAAGACGGAAAAAACATTCCATGCTCATGGATTGGAAGAAGAAATAGTGTTAAAATGTCTGTGCTACCTAGAGCAACCTATACATTTAATGCAATCACTATTAAAAGACCATCAGCATCTTTCACAGAGCTGGAACAAACATTCCTAAAATTTGTATGGAACCAGAAAAGACCCTGAGTAGCCAAAGGAATGTTGACAAAGAAAACCAAAGCTGGAGGCATCACAATTCTGGACTTCAAGCTGTATTACAAAGCTGTGATCATCAAGAAAGTATGATACTGGCACAAAAACAGACACATAGATCAATGGAACAGAATAGAGAACCTAAGGACACCTGGGTGGCTTAGTTGGTTGAGCGTCTGCCTTCGGCTCTGGTCATGGTCCTGGGGTCCTGGGATTGAGTCCCGCGTCGGACTCCTTGCTCAGCGGGGAGCCTGCTTCTCCCTCTGCTTGCACTCTCTCTCTCTCTCTGACAAATGAATAAATAAAAGAAAATCTAAAAAAAAAAAAAATAGAGAGCCTAGAAATAGACCCCCAACTCTATGGTCAACAAATCTTTGACAAAGCAAGAAAGAATATCCAATGGAAAAAAAGACAGTCTCTTCAATAAATGGTGTTGGGCAAATTGGACAGCCACATGCAGAAGAATGAAACTGAACCACTTTCTTACACCATACACAAAAAATAAACTCAAAATGGATGAAAGACCTAAATGTGAGACAGGAATCCATCAAAATCCTAGAGGAGAACACAGGCAGCAAACCTCTTTGATCTCAGCTACAGCAACTTCTTCCTAGACACATGTCCAAAAGGCAAGGAAAACAAAAACAAAAATGAACCCTTGGGATTTCATCAGGATAAAAAGCTTTTGCACAGCAAGAGAAACAATCAACAAAACTAAAAGGCAACCTACAGAATGGGAGAAGATATTCACAAGTGACAGACATATCAGATAAAGGGCTAGTATCCAAATCTATAAAGAACTTATCAAACTCAACACCAAAACCCAAAAAATTCCAGTCAAGAAATGGGCAGAAGACATGAACAGACATTTCTCCAAAGAAGACATACAAATGACCAACAGACACATAAAAAAGATTTCATTCTTTTTGATGACTGAGTAAAATTCCATTGTGTATATATACCACATCTTTTTTTAATGAGTTTTTTATTTGGGGGAGAGAGAGGCATACACACAAAGAGAGAGAGAGAGAGAATCTAAAGCAGACTCCATGCTGAGTGCAAAGCCTGACACAGGGCTCAATCCCATGACTTTGAGATCATGACCTGAGCCCAAACCAAGAGTTGGATGCTCAACTGACTGAGCCACCCAGGCACTCCTATATCACATCTTCTTCATCCATTCATCTGTTGATGGACATCTGGGCTCTTTCCATAACTTGGCTATTGTAGATAATGCTGCTATAAACATTGGGGTGCATGTATCCCTTTGAATCCCTATTTTTCTATCCTTTGGATAATTACCTAGTAGTGCAATCACTGGGTCTTAGGGTAGCTCTGTTTTCGAGAGTGGCTGCACCAGCTTGCATTCCCACCAACAGTGTAAGAAGGTTCCTCTTTCTCTGCATCCTCACCAACATCTGCTGATTCCTGACTTGTTAATTTTAGCCATTCTGACGAGTGTGAGGTGGTATCTCATTGTGATTTTGATTTGCATTTCCTTGATGTCAAGTGATGTTGAACATCTTTTCCTGTGTCTGTTCATTTAAGATTTTTAATACTTCATTTTGTGTGACTTTTATCTCAAAACAAAAATAAATAAATAAATTTTGAACTCTAATAAATGATAAACATGATGAAGTGCTTAATGAGAAGTGTACTAATGTTTGTAATATTTCTAACAGATTTATTGAGGTATATTTTACATACAATAAACTTCACATTTAAATTGTAGAATTTGAAAAGTTTTGACATAATTGTACACTTATATCACTAAATCATGCCCCTCCTTACTCTACTACCCCTCCCCCAACAAATACCAATTTGATTTCTGTTACCATCTATAGTTGAATTCCATATGACTAATTAAAATATTTCAATGGATTTTTTTTAGGGAATTTTTGGTTTATAAAAAAAGTGCATATATTTCCCCCATATACAGTTTATCTTATTAGTAACATTTTACATTGGTGTAGTATAGTAGTTACAATTGATGGATCAATATTGATACAGTGTTACTAACTAAAGTCATTAGTTTACATTAGGGTTCACTCTTTGCGTTGTACATTCTATGGTTTTGATAAAAACATAATGTCATGTATCCAGCACTATAGTACCACACAGAATTTCATTTCTTTCCTTGTGTTCTCACTTATTCATCCTTGCCCCCAACTTGCCCTGAGCCCCTAGAAATCATTGACTGATCATTTATGATCTCTGTAGTTTTGCTTTTTCCAGAATGTCATATAATTGGAATCATATGGTACATAGCCTATCAGGCAGCCTTCTTTTTATTAGTAATATGCTTTTAAGTTTCTTCCATGTTGTTTTTTTTTAAAGATTTTATTTATTTATTCATGAGAGACAGAGAGAGAGAGAGAGAGGCAGACGCAGAGGGAGAAGCAGGCTCCCTGCAGAGCAGGGAGCCCAATGAGGGACTCCATCCCAGAACCCTGGGATCATGACCAGAGCTGAAGGCAGACGCTTAACCAACTGAGCCACCCAGGTGCCCAACAATGTTGTTTTAAAACTTGATTGCTCATTTCTCTTTATATCTCTATTACTGATAATATTCTGTTGTATAGATGTACCATAGTTTATTCACCTGTTGACAGACATCTAGTTTGTTTGCAGCTTCTGGAAATAATAAATGAAACTGCTATAAACATTTTTGTGCAGGATTTTGTGTGGACATGTTTTCAACTCAATTGAATATGTACCTAGGAGCATGAATGCTGGATAAAATGGTAAAACCTTTAGCTTTGTAGGAAACTATCTTCCATACCATTTTGCATTCCCACCAGCAGTTTATGAGTATTGCTCTACATTCTCACCAGCATTTGGTGTTGTCAGTATTTTAGATTTTGGCCTTTCTTCTTCTTTTCTTAGAGAAAGAGAGAGAGAGAACGTGAGCAGGGGAGGGGCAGAGAGAGAGAGAGAGAATCTTAAGCATGCTCTATGTTCAGCATGGAGCCTGACTTAAGGCTCGATCTCACGACCCTAAGAAACAAACTGGCCAAAATCAAAAGTCAGATTCTTAACTGCCTGAACCACGCAGGCGCCCCAGGATTTTGGCCCTTCTTTTTTTTTTTTTAAGTAATTTTTTTTTATATTTTATTATGTTATGTTACTCACCATACAATACATCATTAGTTTTTGATGTAGTGATCCACCATCCATTGTTTTCGTATAACACCCAGTGCTCCATGCTGTACCTGCCCTCCTTAATACCCATCACCGGGCTAACAAATCCCCCCTCCCCCCTCCCCTCTAAAACCCTGTTTGTTTCTCAGGTCCATAGTCTCTCATGGTTCATGTCTCCCTCCAATTCCCCCCACCCAATTTTCCCCTCCTTCTCCTAATGTCCTCCATGCTATTCCTTATGTTCCACAAATAAGTGAAACCATATGATAATTGACTTTCTCTGCTTGACTTAATTCACTTAGCATAATCTCCTCCAGGCCCATCCATGTTGATGTAAAAGTTGTGTACTCATCTTTTCTGATGGCTGAGTAATATTCCATTGTATATATCGACCATATCTTCTTTATCCATTCATCTGTTGAAGGGCATCTCAGCTCTTTCCACAGTTTGGCTATTGCAGACATTGCTGCTATGAAGATTGGGGTGCATATGGCCCTTCTTTTCACTACATCTGTGTCTTTGGGGTACATACCCAGTAGTGCAATTGCTGCGTCATAGGGTAGCTCTATTTTTAAATTTTTGAGGAACCTCCACACTGTTTTCCAAAGTGGCTGTACCAACTTGCATTCCCACCAACAGTGTAAGAGGGTTCCCCTTTCTCCACAACCTCTCCAACATTTGTTGTTTCTTTCCCTGTCCATTTTTGCCATTCTAACTGGTGTAAGGTGGTATCTCAGTGTGGTTTTGATTTGGATTTCCCTGATGGCTAATGATGATGAACATTTTTTCATGTGTCTGCAGTGTCTGTTAGCCATTTGTATGTCTGCTTCAGAGAAGTGTCTGTTCATCTCTTCTGCCCACTTTTTGACTTGATGATTTGTTTTTTGGGTGTTGAGTTTGAGAAGTTCTTTATAGGTTTTGGATACCAGCCCTTTATCTGTAGTGTCATTTGCAAATATCTTCTCCCATTCTGTGGGTTGCCTCTTTGTTTTGTTGACTGTTTCCTTTGCTGTGCAGAAGCTTTTTATCTTGATGAAGTCCCAAAAGTTCATTTTTGCTTTTGTTTCACTAGCCTTTGGAGATGTATCTTGAAAGAAGTTGCTGTGGCCGATGTCAAAGAGGTTACTGCCTATGTTCTCCTCTAGGATTTTGATGGATTCCTGTCTCACATTGAGGTCTTTCATCCACTTTGAGTTTATCATTGTGAATGGTGTTAGAGAATGGTCGAGTTTCATTCTTCTGCATGTAGCTGTCTAATTTTCCCAGCACCATTTATTGAAGAGACTGTCTTTTTTCCATTGCATGGTTTTTCCTGCTTTGTCAAAGATTATTTGACCATAGAGTTGAGGGTCCATATCTGGGTTCTCTATTCTGTTCCAATGGTCTGTGTGTCTGTTTTTGTGCCAGTACCATGCTGTCTTGGTGATCACAGCTTTGTAATATAGCTTGAAATCAGGCAACGTGATGCCCCCAACTTTGTTTTTCTTTTTCAACATCTCCTTGGCGATTCGGGGTCTTTTCTGATTCCATACACATTTTAGGATTGTTTGTTCCAGCACTTTGAATAATGTCATTGGAATTTTGATTGGGATAGCATTGAAGGTATAGAATGCTTGGGTAGCATAGATATTTTAACAATGTTTATTCTTCTGATCCATGAGCATGGAATATTTTTCCATCTTTTTGTGTCTTCTTCAATTTCTTTCATGAGTGTTCTGTAGTTCCTAGAGTATAGATCCTTTACCTCTTTGGTTAGGTTTATTCCTGGGTATCTTATGGTTTTTGGTGCTATTGTAAATGGAATCGTTTCTTTAATTTCTCTTTCTACAGTTGCGTTGTTAGTGTATAAGAAAGCAACTGATTTCTGTGCATTGATTTTGTATCCTGCCACATTACTGAATTGCTGGATGAGTTCTAGTAATTTGGAGGTGGAGTCTTTTGGGTTTTCCACATAAAGTATCATGTCATCTATGAAAAGAGAGAGTGTGACTTCTTCTCTGCCAATTTGTTTCTTTTTGTTGTCTGATTGCTGTTGCTAGGCCTTCTAGTACTATGTTGAACAACAGTGGTGAGAGTGGGCACCCTTGATGTGTTCGTGATCTTAAGGGAAAGGCTCTCAGCTTTTCCCCATTGAGTATGATATTTGCTGTGGGTTTTTCATAGATGGATTTTATGAGCTGGAGGAATGTTCCCTCTATCCCTATACTCTGGAGAGTTTTAATCAGGAAAGGATGTTGTATTTTGTCAAATGCTTTTTCTGCATCAATGGAGAGGACCATATGGTTCTTCTCTCTCCTCTTATTAATGTGTTCTATCACACTGATTGATTTGCGAATGTAGAACCACCCTTGCATCCCAGGGATAAATCCCACTTGGTCGTGGTGGATGATCCTTTTAATGTATTGTTGGATCCTATTAGCTAGGATTTTGTTGAGGATGTTGGAATCCATATTCATCAGGGATATCGGTCTGAAATTCTCCTTTTTGATGGGGTCTTTGCCTGGTTTGGGGATTAAGGTAATGCTGGCCTCATAGAATGAGTTTGGAAGTTTTCCTTCTGTTTCTATTTTCTGAAACAGCTTCAGTAGAATAGGTATTATTTCTTCTTTGAATGTTTGGTAGAATTCACCAGGGAATCCATCAGGCCCTGGACTCTTATTTTTTGGGAGGTTTTTGATCACTGCTTCAATCTCGTTACTGGTTATTGGCCTATTCAGGTTGTCAATTTCTTCCTGTTTCAGTCTTGGCAGCTTATAGGTTTCCAGGAAGGCCTCCATTTCATCCAGATTGCTCAATTTATTGGCATATAGTTGTTGATAATAATTTCTAATAATTGTTTCTATTTCCTGGATGTTAGTCGTGATTTCTCCCCTTTCATTCATGATTTTACTAATTTGGGTCCTTTCTCTTTTCTTTTGGATAAGTCTGGCCAGTGGTTTATTGATCTTATTAGTTCTTTCAAAGAACCAACTTCTAGTTTCATTGATCTGATCTACTGTGTTCCTGGTTTCTAATTCATTGATTTCTGCTCTAATTTTAACTATTTCTCTTCTAATGTGTGGCTGAGGTGTCTTTTGTTGCTTTTTCTCTAGTTCTTTAAGGTGTAGAGTTAGTTGGTAAATTCGGGATTTTTCTGTTTTTTTGAGTGAGGCTTGGACGGCTATGTATTTCCCCCTTAGGACCGCCTTTGCAGTATCCCATAGGTTTTGGACCAATGTGTTTTCATTCTCATTGATTTCCATGAATTGTTTAAGTTATTCTTTGGTTTCTTGGTTGACCCAAACATTCTTGAGCAGAGTGGTCTTTAGCTTCCAAGTGTTTGAATTTCTTCCAAATTTTTTCTTGTGATTGAGTTCCAGTTTTAGAGCATTGTGGTCTGAGAATATGCAGGGAATAATCTCAATCTTTTGGTATCAGTTGAGACCTGATTTGTGACCCAGTATATGGTCTATTCTGGAGAAAGTTCCATGTGTGCTCAAGAAGAATGAGTATTCTGTTGTTTTAGGGTGGAATGTTCTGTAAATATCTATGAGGTCCATCTGGTCCAATGTATCATTCAAAGCTCTTGTTTCCTTGTTGATTTTCTGCTTAGATGATCTGTCCATTGCTGAGAGTGGAGTATTGATGTTTCCTACAATTAACATATTGTTATCAATATGACTCTTTATTTTGGTTAACAGTTGGCTTATGTCGATGGCTGCTCCCATGTTGGGGGCATAGATATTTACAATTGTTAGATCTTCTTGTTGGATAGACCCTTTAAGAATAATATAGTGTTCTTCTGTGTCTCTTATTACAGACTTTAGTTTAAAATCTAATTTGTCTGATATAAGAATTGCTACCCCAGCTTTCTTTTGAGGTCCGCTGGCATGGAAGATAGATCTCCATCCCTTCACTTTCAGTCTGGATGTATCTTTAGGTTCAAAATGAGTCTCTTATAGAGAGCATATGGATGGGTCCTGTCTTTTTATCCAATCTGCAACCCTGTGCCATTTTATGGGAGCGTTTAGGGAGAGTGATTATTGAAAGATATGAATTAATTATCATCATGTTGCCTGTGAAGACGTTGTTTTTATAGATTGTCCCTGTAAATTTCTGTTGTAGATCACTCTTGGGGTCTTTCTCCCTTTATAGAACCCCCTTAATATTTCTTGCAGGGCCGGCTTAGTGGTCACATATTCTTTCAACTTCTGCCAGTTGTGGAAGCTCTGCATCTCTCCATCCATTCTAAATGAAAGCCTTGCTGGATAAAGTATTCTTGGCTGCATGTTCTTCTCATTTAGTACCCTGAATATGTCTTGCCAGGCCTTTCTGGCTTGCCAGGTCTCTGTGGATAGGTCTGACATTATTCTGATGTTCCTTCCTCTGTACATAAGGAATCTCTTCCCCCTAACTGCCCTTAAGATGGTTTCCTTGGTTCTAAGATTTGCAAGTTTTACTATTACATGCTGGGGTGTTGGCCTGTTTTCCTTGATCTTAGGAGGGGTCCTCTCTGCCTCTAGGACTTGAATGTTTGTTTCATTCCCCAGATTAGGGAAGTTCTCAGCTACGATTTGCTCACATACATCTTCTAGTCCTCTCTCTCTCTCCACTCCCTCCAGGATTCCAATGATTCTGACATTGGAACACCTCATGGTGTCACTTAATTCTCTGATTCTATTTTCATGGATTCTGAGTTGTTTTTCCCTGGCCTCCTCTTTTCCCTTCTTATCTATTATATTGTCTTCCAGGTAGCTTATTCTCTCTTCTGTCTCAGTTACCCTAGCTGTTAGATTATCTAGATTGGATTGGATCTCATTGATAGCATTTTTAAGTTCTGCCAATTCACCTTTTATTTCTGCCCTTAGAGACTCTGTGTTGCCATTAATTGATTTCTCCATTCTAGCCATTGTCTTCACAATTGCTAGCCTGAATTCCATCTCCTACATCTTGGTTATATCTGCATCCATTTGTATATCTGCAGCATAAGTCGTAATCTCTGAGTCTTTTCTGTTTTGGGGGCTCCTCCTCCTAGTCATTCTGTTGATGGGTGTTTGAGGGAATGTATAGAGTCCAAATTATTGACCAGAACCCAAGCAAGATGCACCTGTTTTCTTGGGACCTTAGGGTTGCTGGCCTCTTGTTTTCCCAGCCTGTCTTCTGCGGGAGGGGCCTGCTGCGCTGTTACTCAAGGAACCCTGTTTGGGTGGAGTTGCCCTGCGCCCCTGTGGTGGGGGATGGGCTCAGTGGAAATCAGTTTTGGGGGCTTTTGTTCCCTGGCGCCTTTCCCTGGTGGCTTTCCGCGTCTATTCCGCGAGTCAGAGCAGAAGAGACCTTTCCAACCCTCTGCCTCAGAGCAGAAAGACTGCAGTCTGTTCTTCAGTGAGCTCTCCAGGTCACACCATCTCCGTTTCTGTCCGTGCTGCTATAAAAAGCAGCGTCCTGGGTTGTGCGCCCCTCCGCAGCCCTCCCAGTCCTGCCTCCAGGTCAGGGCATGTCTCTGCCCTTTGTGCTTCTAAAATTGCCAGCCGCTCCCAGTTCGCACGCGCGACTCCACTGCTCGGGGTTTCCACCCCAGGGGTTGCAGTTCACCCGCATGACCCCAGCACACTGGGTTTCCCTCTCAGAGTCTGCAGTTCGCGTGCGCACAACCATCGCTCTGGGTTTCTGTCCGGGGGGGCTGCAGTTCGTTTGCGCACGACCCCGCTGGTCTGGTTTTCCACCCTGGGGGCTGCCCTAAAGTCCTTTCCCGACGCTATCGGTCTGCGAGTCTGTGCCCCGTCCACAGCGTGTGAGGCTGTCACTCACCCGTGGTGTAGGATCCCCACATCCAGGCACCCTCCCGCTGCCGTTTATCCTCCGATATCTGCCCACAGAATCACGGCTCTCCACTTCGTACCTCAAAACCAACTGCCTGCGATATACTTTTTGTAGAGATTCAGATCTTACATCTCAGGCTGGTTTCGTGGGTGCTCAGAGTGGTCTGGTAGATATCCACCTCAATTCCGGCGACCAGTTGAAATAGGGTCCCCTACTCCTCCGCCATCTTTCCCCCCGCCCCCTGAATCAATTTTGGCCCTTCTAATAAGGGTATAGTATTTTGTTTTAATTTGAAATTCCTTAATGATTTATGATGATGACCATCATTTATGATGATGACATTTTCATATGTTTATTCATCATTTGTATGTCTTGTTGGTGAGGTGTCTGTTGATCTTTTGTCCATTTTTAAGGTGTTTTTTTTTTTTCCTTACTGTTGAGTTTTAAGTGTTATTTGTATATTTTGATGTCAGCCCTTTATCGGGTTTATGTTTTGCAAAGATTTCCTTTTACTTTGTGGTTTGTCTTTTCATTTTCTGAATACTGTCTTTTTCAGAACAGATTTTTTGTTGTTGTTAATTTTAATAAAATTAATATTTCTGTTCATGGGCTGTGCTTTTGGTATTGTATCTAAAATTTTATCACTAAACTCACGGTCACCTAGATTTTTTTCTATGTTGCCTCTAGAAGCTATAGTTGTTGTTGTTTTTAATTAAAAAAAAGAAGATATAGTTTTGCATTTTACATTTAAATCTGTGATCCACCCTATTCATTTTTGTAAAAGGTGTTAGTCTAGATTTTTTTTTTTTTTTACATGTGGATATCCAGGTGTTCAAACACCATTTGTTGAAAAGACTACACTTTTTCCATTGAATTACCTTTGCTCTTTTGTTGAAGATCAGTAGAGTATATTTTTGTGTGTCTATTTTTGGGCCACTACTGATCTATTCATTTATTTTTTTACCAATCCTAAACTGTCTTGATCACTGTAGCTTTATAAGCAAGTCTTAAATCTGGGTAGTATGAGTCTTTTGACATTGTTCTTTTCAGGATTGTGTTGGCTATTCTGGGTCTTTTACCTTTTCATGTGAACTTCAGAATCAGTTTGTTGACATCCATAAAATGACTTACTGAGATTCTGATTGGTGTTATAAGTTAAATTGTTTTTCCATCAAATATACATTGAAGTCCTAACCCCTGGAAATGGTGAATGTGACTTTATTTGAAAATAGGGTCTTTGTCAATGTAATCAAGTTAAGATAATGTTATTAGGGTGGGCTGTAACCAATAAGATTGATGATCAAAGTAGAAGAGGAAATTGGACACATGGATAGACATGTGAGAGGGAAGACGCTGCAAAGATATACAGGGAGAAAATGGCCCTATGACGAGCTATATTGCTGCAAACCAAAGAATGTTCAGGGTTATAAGAAGCTGAAGAGACAAGGAAGGATACACTTCTAGACTAGGTTTTGGAGGGAAGATGGCCCTTTCAACACTTCGATTTCAGACCTTCAGCCTGCATAACTGTAAGAGAATAAATTTCTGTTGTTTTAAAACATCCAGTGAATGGTACTTTGTTACAGCAGCTCTAAGAAATTAATACAATTGAGATTGCATTAATGCTATACATCAAAGTAGGAAAAACTGATATCTTAATGATATTGAATCTTCCTATTAATGAATATTGAATATCTTCTCTCCACTAATTGAGATCATTGATTTCTTTCATGAATATTTTGTAGTTTTACTCATATAGATCTTGTACATATATTATAATATTTATACCTAAATATTTAATTTTTTTGATCAATGTAAATGCTGTTTGTAATTTCAAATCCCAGTTGCTCATGCTTAGTATATAGGGAAACAATTGACTTTTGTATATTAACCTTCTATCCTGAAACCTTGGCTATAATTGCTTATTCTAAGACTATTTTGTCAAGTCTCCATGATTTTCTATATAGACGATCATGTCACCTGTGAACAAAGATAATTTTATTTCTTCCTTCCGAATCCATGTAACTTTTCTTTCTTTTATTTATTTATTTTTTATCTTATTGCATTAGGTAAGCTGCTGGTATTATGTTGAATAGGAGTAATGAGAGAAGACATCCATGCCTTGCTCCTGAGGAAGGTGAACAGAATTTGCTACTCCAAAATATGTCTCTTTGACATGAGGATTATCTTGAGCTTGTTATTTTTAAAAAAGAGCAGATACAGGAGAAACTCTGAAAACTGAGTAAAAGTTACCCTTTCATAAGGAAAATTTACATTTATAATGGAAATCTTTATTTGTAAAGGTATCTTCCTGTCTTTCAGGATAAGAAGGATAACTAAGTTTCTAGGAAATCTTATCAATGGAGAAGACAAGGACTTAAATCTGCATAATAACCTTAGTCCTATTGACTTTGCTATTTCTGGTAACCTCCCATAACTACACCACTTTTAGGTTAGTCTTCATTTATTTTTTTGTCATTATTATGGATAATATTTAGTGCTTTTTTTTCATGCATAGTAGTTTTTTATTGGATTGCAGACATCGTGAATTTTATATTTTATAGTGTTAGTGTTCTATTCCAAGCATAATCTTGAACTTTGTTCTGGATCACAATTAAGTTACTTGAAAACATTTTGTTCTTTCTAGACTTTGCTTTTAAAATTTGTTGGGTGGAATTGCATAATTTCTGAGTGTAGGTTTGAGTATTCCCAACTATGGAGATAAGACCCTTCTGTGTTTCCAATGCCCTATGAATGAATAGTGAGGTTTTCTAGTCTGACCAGTAAGACTAGTTAATATTCCTTCCTTTTTGTGAGTTCTGGGCACTGTTATCTTTTTGTTTTGGTGATCTTTTAGTGACCTTGACTAGTTTTCTTACATGCACTGAGTAGTGCGCAGCCAAGTGCCCAAAGGAGACCCTTTGCAGATCTCTGGGAGTTTCATCTCTGAACATCTGTCTCCTCTCTAGAACTCAATTCTGTGAACTCTGTCTTGGTCTCCCCAGACTGTCAGCTCCATCTCTGCAACGCAGGGGCTTAGCCAGTCTCTGCCCGGTTTCTGTCATTTTGCATTGCAGCCTGGCAACATCCTTGGGGTAGTAACCGGCGTCTACTCTAGAGCTCATCTCCTTGTTTTATATATCCCAGATATCATTATTCCATGCTGCCTTCTATATTTATATTTAAATATAAATACATTTATATGTAAATAATAAATGTATTTTAAATAAATAAATAAATATAAATACATTTAAATTTAAATACTTATATATTTAATACATTTTTATATATTTAAATAAATATATATTTAAATTTAAATATGTATATATTTAATATATTTATAACCATATAGTTTAAATATAACTATAAATAAATTAACTATAAATAAATAAAAAATATTTATTTCATGTCTGTCCACTTTTTCATTATTTTAGTCAGGAGAGAAAGTCAAACCCTGCTACTTTATCTTGCCAGAAGGGCATCTCCTCAAAGTCTACAATTAGTTTTGAAAAGCAACAATAGGTTAATTTGGTAGGTGGATAGAATATGAAGATAGATGGATAGATATGTGGTACAGCATGTATAATAGAATGTTAATGATAGAATCTGAGTTTGAGTATGTGATAGCTCACTATACAATTATTTCAACTTCTAATGCTTGAAAAAAATTAAAGTTAGAGGGAAAATGTTATGCCCTAGATTTGGATAGATCTGGCCCACCCACTGAGTACCCTGCAGAGATTACTTGGGCAAATCATTTTTCATTTTGAAGAAGTGCTGTAGACAGGTGAGAGTGGAGGGCAAATCTGACTGCTGAAGCATTTTGCTGCATCTCTTCTAAGGGGGAAGATCTGAGGGATAAAGGTGTGTGACTCTATCTCCGTTCCCATGAGCTCCTGTTGGACCTGCAATTCCCATGAGCTCCTGTTGGACCTGCATAATGGTCCAAATGCACTTCATCTCTCTGGCCAGGCAACCTGCCAGTCTAGCAAAGGGAAAGTAACAATCTGGCGAAGCAGAAGGTATAACTCAGAAGGTCATTTGCAAGGAAGGGTATGTATGGGCTGTTAAGTTTCTTTCTGCTGCCCCTCATAGAAAATTGTAATATGTCTTGCTCCTTGATGCCTGGGCTGAGCTTTTTTTTGCTTGTTTTCACCATAAACTGCTTTTAAATGTATTGAAGGCAACAATAAAATATTTCCAATTGGGGTTTTGAAATGGTTTTGGGTGGCCTGCTTTGGGGGGTCAAATTCAGAGTTCCCATTGAAACAATACAATCTCCGAATCCCCCTAATGGTTTGGCAAATGAAGGCAATAAAAGGACAAAAGTTAAAAGCCAGCAGTGCCTTGGGCAGCCATGTGACAGTCATCATGAGCTGGTTCAAAGCCACATTGATCTTTTGTCTGTTTATCTTAATGAGCTCACAGTCCTAGTGTACTAATGGGCCTATAAACCAATATATAGAGTGCCCCTGCTTTAAACTGGCTTTTCTAAAGGTTTCTATGAGACAGGGCAGCACAAAGCCAGGACCATCATTCCATAGTAATCTACAGATTCAAAACAATCCCAATCAAACTTCCCACAGTTGTATGCATGTGTGGTTGTAAATCTGACAAGTGGTTTCTAAAATTCATATGGAAATACAAAGTACAAAGAATAATCAAAGAATAAAAGTAATTTTAAAGAGCAAAACCAAATGACTCTTGTAGATATCAAGGTCTACTATAAAGCAATTCTTGTTTAGGCAGTAAATTGGTGGTGTAAGGATAGATATTCTGACCAAGGGAACAAAATAGAATCAAGAGGGAAATGTGTGAGTATACAATCACTTAATTTATGATAATAAGCATCATTCAATACAGTGGGGAAAATAATATTCTTTTAATACATGTTGCTGAGACAATCAGACATATATGTGAAGACCTTGGGCCTGCAAGTCAGAGACAGCTCCATACTCTCAGGTAAGTCTGATCCTTACCTTTCACCATAAACCATAGCAACAACAAAATGCCTATTCTGGGTGGATTGCAGACTCAATCTGAAAACCAGACAATAAAGCACTTAAGAAGCATACATAGGAGAACATCTTCATGATCTTAAAATAGAGAAAGATTTCCCAAAGACTACGCAAGATTTTTAAAAAGGAAAACAAGCAAAAAAGATGTCAATTTAAGTTATATTATAATTAAGAACTTCTGTTTGTCAAAAAATACTCAATTAAGAATGTGAAAAGATAACCCAGATATGCAATACTCATATCTGAAAAAGAGCTCATATCTAGAATATGAGCTAATTAAGAGGAAACACAGATGACCCTTAAAAATGGGCAAAAATTGGGCACCTGGGTGGCTCAGTTGGTTAAGCGACTGCCTTTGGCTCAGGTCATGATCCTGGAGTCCCGGGATCAAGTTCCTGCTCAGTGGGGAGTCTGTTTCTCCCTCTAACCCTTCCCCCCTTCTCATGTAAGCTCTCTCTCTCTCAAATAAATAAATAAAATCTTTTAAAAAAATGGACAAAAATCATGACAAGGCTCTTCATAAGAGAATACTCTTATGCTGATAGACATAAGAAAGTATCATAGTCTTTAGCCATCAGAGAAAAATATATGAAATATCACTAGGCACCTACCATAATGGTTCAGATAAAAAAACAAAAAAAACAAAAAACACAAGAATAGGAAGTAATCTTGTCTTGGACAGATCTGAGAATCAAAAAACTGGAGAAGAAAACCCAGCAAGGGGAACCCCGGTCTTTTTCTAAAGATTCTAGGGACACCTGGTCTTGTAAGTAGGGGCCTGCCCAGGCTGCACCTCATTATCCTTTGGGACACATCTTATGAAAGTTTCCTGCATTCTAAACACACCTCTGCATTATTAGGCAAATTACTTCACCAGGCCACTGCAGGCCATATAGTAGGACTTTCTATTGTGGACCTAATTGTCCTAGCACTGTGTATTGAAAAGACTATTCTTTAACCCACCATATTGAGTGATGTCTTTATCATAAATTAGGTAGTCCTGTACTCACACATCTCATTTTTGACTGTTTTATTCTTTAATCAGATTGTCTATCCTTGCATTAATAATATATTGACTACACCAAAATTGCTTTATTTTTTTAAGATTTTATTTATTTATTTGAGAGAGAGAGAGAGAGAGCAAGCATGCAAGCAGTGGGGAGGGACAGAAGGAGAGGGAGAGGGAGAAGCTGACTCCCTGCTGAGAAGGAAGCCTGATGTGGGGCTCCATCCCAGGACCTGGAGATCATGACCTGAGTTGAAGGCAAAGGCTCAACCAACTGAGCCACTCAGGTGCCCCCCCCAAATTTGCTTTATAATAGAAACTGAGTAAGTTTTATAATAGAAAAGAGTAAGTCGGGCACCTGGGTGGCTCAGTTGGTTAAAACGATTGCCTTCGGCTCATGTCATGATCCTGGAGTCCCAGGATTGAGTCCCGCATCGAGCTCCCTGCTCAGCGGGGAGTCTGCTTCTCCCTCTGACCTCCCCCTTCTCATGTTCTCTCTCTCTCTCTCATTCTTTCTCTCTCAAATAAATAAAATCTTAAAAAAAAAGAAGAAAAGAGTAAGTCATTTAGTTTCTGGGGGTTGGGGGGTTGAAGGTGCAGTCACGCATATTTCCCCAATAGTTAGGTAAGGGACTTTTAACAAGCAGTCAGACAAGAGACATATTGAAGCCTCTCTGGCATACTGAAGACCAGATCCCCTTGATATCAAAGGTCAGTGCTGTCTTTTTCACATGATCAAGTTTAGAGGCCACAGCACCTCCACTGAGATGTGTTTCAGTGGGTTGACTGATTTTCCCCAGAAGGATGACCTCTCTCACCACTCTGCTCAGTGGTCACAATGGACAATCAATCATTCAACTTAGCATAGCTCAATATGCACTCACCAAACACTGCCTAATCATTTTTTTAAAGATTTTATTTATTTATTTATTTATTTGTCTGTCTGTTTGTTTGTTTGTTTGTTTATCACAGAGAGAGAGCACAAGCGGGGGAAGCAGCAGGCAGAGGGAGGAGCAGGCTCCCTGCTGAACAAGGAGCCTGATATAGGACTCAATCCCAGGACCCCAAGACCACGACCCAAGCCAAAGGCAGGCACCCAACAGACCAAGCCACCCAGGCATCCCTAACACTGCCTAATCATGATCATTCTACTAAGAGTTATGTGTATGGGAAGAGGAAGGAGTGCTAAAGGATAGCATAAGCTACCTGCCCTGGTCTAGAGAATGAAACTAAATTAATAAATCCATCAAGCATCTAAATAACTCAAATCAGACTACAATTTATATAAAAAGAAATGGTTTATAGAAAAAACAATATAGGAATTCAAAGAAAGGTGCAATCAATGAGTAGTCATGACCATCTTCCTGAGCTCAGCCTTGAAGCATGGGTAAGATTTCAACAGTGAGAAACTGGCCAGTGTTGGGGTTACAGCATCTTAATCTCTGGAGAACCTCACACATTCTTGCTTCTCTACTAATCACGGAAGATGCTGAGTGGTGAATAATGGACTATAGCATAGTTCTATGGGAACCCACCTGCTCCTCCCATAAGAATGGTGTATTCAATCATACCCTGCCTCTGCTGGTCCTGTGCAGGATTGCAGTGGGTAAGCCTTTGCCTAGCATTTGCTGGCAGCATGGCAGAGTAGACTTATCAGTCCTACCTCATCTGCTCTGAAGTCCTGTCTCGTTTAGTATGAACAGCTGATGCAGTGAAGAAAGAGGATGAGGACACACCCATCCAGTGTCTCTATCACCCTTGACTTTGTCCTAAGTCCAAGTTCTTGGGAGAACAATGCCACTTAGCATGAGGATCACATGGAATGCCTTGCTGATGGGGAGATCTCACAGTGGAAGCAGACGTCGGTACCCATGAAGTTTTAACGCTCATTTTAAAGACATCCAGAATTACACTCCACATCAATAACTGAACTAGAACTACAATTCAAGACCCTGGATTCTTATCAAACAGACTTCATTCCTAAAATGCAACTAAATTCTTCCTGGTGAAAAGAAAGAACAAATTTGAGATCAGCTTGGATTTGTGGCCAAAGAAAAGGTGTTTTAGTTGCAAATTAAGAGGAGGAGAAGCATAACAATGTGTTTGGTAGGATTATGATCCAGGAAAATGGGTGTGGAGTAATGTCTATCAAGTGCTCCTTTGCCAGAGGCTTGTAGGGGTTCCATGGCTTGACTTGAGGTCATCAGAAATGGAGATGACCTGCATGGTAGCAGGTCCATCAGAGATACTGAGCAGCAATTTATTGCAAGAAGCATTGGGAAGCAACAAGCTTCTGGAACCAAGTACTAGTCTGCTTACCTTTTTGTCAGTGGCTTTGGAACAATCTTGTGGAAGGGACTCATGCCTAAGAACTGGGGCCAAGAGGAAGCATCAGGGAGTACAGTGGGTGATACTTGTTAGGATAACTGCAATTAGCCCCTCTGACAGCCCAGATCTTTATTTCCACTTATCATGCAAGGGTGTAGGATAAGTTAATAGGAACTAATTAGTGAGAAGGATAAAACAGGGCATTGGTAAGTAGAAAAACTATATAGAGGCTCAGAGAGGTAGAATTTACTTTTTTTAAAATAACTGAACTGTGTGTAATTAGAAGAAAAATACACCAGTACTTTTCTACTTTGCTATTACCAAAGAACTTCTGTTAAACTCCCAGTTATATGGGATCTCCTCAGAAGTACTGATAAATGACAATTTCTCAAGTAGTTTACCATGTCCCTTAGTCTCCTGCAGTTGGCAGGAGATAGCTCAGATGTCTTCTAAGACAATGTGGAATTGGTGGCAAGATTGCTGGGATTAAATTCTTTAGGGACTCTTAATCTCAATGCCATGAATATAGAAATATAAATAATACTTCCCACTTTGGAGACAATGAAGGGTTTGTGCAAGGCAGGACCTAGTAACCTAGGTGTCTCCATGAGGTCACCAAATACTTTTAATAATCAAGCAAAAATCCTTCCATCCTCTATTTTAATTATTGTGCAAAGTCCAATGCTCAGCTCTCAACACTTTTGTGAATTCCCCTTTTTTCCCTCTCTGGTTTCCTCTTCCTTCAGAATCCTTCCTCTCTACGCTTTATCTATCATTTTAATTTCTTTGCTTCCCTCTACTCTCTGACATACTGAACATGGAATTTAATATCCTCAATGTGGCATTTAACTTGCTTTTTCCAAAACAACGATACATAAGACAATTATGTGTAGAGAATTTTACTGAGGATTAGAGAATCTCAGAGGAGGATTATAACATAACCAAGCTAATGAACTAACTAAATTAATTATTTGATAAATAATGTTATGTATTAGACATTCTTATATTTAACAGTCCTGTAGTCATTTCTTCTACCAAGATTTTCACACCAGAAACAAATCCCAGTCTCCTCCCACATTCTTGAACTTTCTCAAATTCTTCATTTTAAGTAAAAGACTGAACATGAACAACTTACATTTCTAATTAAAAATCTAGAAAAATAACAAAAAAGTATTCTTACAAAAGTTAAAAGAGAAGAGGTTTGAACACAAAATCAGAAACAAATGATGTAAAAAAAAAGAAAAATCAGCTCTAATTAATAAATCAACAAATAAACCATTGACCATTGAAAAGAATGGAAGGATGTATATATAAAACAAGTGACAGAGAAAATCTTAAAATTGGCTATTTGTATACCACTACAAAAGAAAAAGTGAAATATATAATGTCTCAGGAAATTACAGGTTCTGCAAATTTATCCCAGCAGAGATAGAAAGTTTAAACAGATTAATTTTAATAAAATAAATATAGAAAGTTATCCAGATCCTACCCGCCCCCCCAACACACACACACACACACACACACGGCACCAGGCCCCAATGCTTTCATAGGTGAGTTCCACCAAACCTTCAAAGAATCGATAGTTCCAATGCTAAATAAATTGTTCCAACCAATGAATGTGAAGTAAATATTTAAATTATTTATGAAGCAAGTATAACATTTATATAAACCTGGTAAACATAGAAGAGAAGGAAAACTGTAGACTAATATCACAAATATTGATTCAAAAATTAAAATAACATATTAAAGAATCCAAAACCAGCACTTGCTTCAAGATCTAAACTAAAAGACTCATTTGCTATAAGATTAGATTAGGTAAATGAATTTTATTATTTTAAAAATAAATCTTGTTAATATATGTATCCATATATAATTTTGATAATGATATCTCTAAAGATGGTATGATTTAAAGACAGATTTAAATATAACAAATCTAATGTATCCTCTCTTGTTTTCCCTCCAGGTTTTTTTCATGGAAGACAGATTATCACGGTGGTTAGTAATATGGTCTCTGGGTTCCTAATCTCAGTCCTACTATGCACTACCTCTGTGACCTTAGAAATTTTACTTGCCCTCCAGAAGACTTAGTTTTCTCATCTGCTAAAATGGTGCCAGTAATAGATACACCTCCTGGAGTTGTGGTGATAAGCCAATGAATAATGGATATAAAGAACACAGAACAGAGCTTGCCAGGTAATAAGAACTCAGTACATTCTTGTTATTAGTCTATCAGTCATCACTTAATATATTCCAAAGCTTTAAGACCAGGCTTTGGCTACAATGTTCCCCTGTCCAATCTTCCTTCCTCCACATTTTTCTTAGAACTTGCTATAAAGTCTATCAAGGTACGAAATACCTCCTGCAATTTCAGTTTCATGGCTTCAGAACAGCTTGGTGTCAGAAACCTCAAAGCTGCTGGCTCTGAGCAGCTCTCTCCAAGCTTTAGTTCTTATAGGTTCTTCTGACGTTTCTTCCACATGAAGAAGGAGAAAAAAAAATCTATGTGGGGCATACTTAAGCTGATAATTTAAACTCTATAATTAAAGAAGAGAGAAATTGATACCCTTAAAAAGAGTGTATTGAATATTTAAATGCAAGCTGCCTCCCCCCTCAGCAATGGCTGGAAACTTTACAACTTGTCTCTGTTTAAATAATTTCTGTTTTTAAAAATCCAAGCTTTAATGAAACAGAGCATTTTGAATAACAATATTTAATATGATATTCTAATGTAAATTTATTTCCTAACTTATTGTTAGGAATCCAGAGGCCTTTATTTTTATTTTATTTTATTTTATTATTTTATTTTATTTTATTAAAGACTTTGTTTATTTGAGAGAGAGAGAGTGCTAAAGAAAGAGAGAACAAGCACAAGTGGGGGGCAGAGGGAGAGAGAGAAGCAGGCTCCCCGCTAAACAGGAAGCCAGATGTGGGACTTGATCTCAGGACCCTGGGATCATGACCTGAGCCGAAGGCAGACGCCTAACCAAATGAGCCACCCAGGCACCACAGGCCTTTATTTTTAGAACTAAAACAAGGCAGGGGATTTCTTGCCTCCCATTTTTCCACTATAACCTTGCTTTCTGGCTCTTTCTTCCCTGGCCTTTGAAATTATCACTTTCCTGCACATTTCTTATTTGAAGTTCTCTGGTCTTGGTGTAAATCAGAGCATTCCCCATCATCTCTCTGATGTTTTCCTAGAAGGAAAGAATGATCCTTCCCCCAGCCATCTCCCTATCCCAAGGAGAGGGTATGCCACTGGGCTAGGATACAAAATACTGCCCCCCCGCCAGCCCATCTGTCTGCATTCTTTCCCACTGTCCCTCCAGGAGCCAGGAGTCCTAGGGAGGGCACCTGCCTTGTTATCTCTATCTTTCTCTTCTCCTCAGCTCCTCCCCTAGCAAGGCTCTCAACCTGAAGGGCCTGAGTCTTTTCTGTGATCTCAACAGAGCTCATAGCCACACACACGTGTGCACACACAGACACACACATACACACACGCATACACACACCCTCTTGCTCCTTTCGATTGATTTCACTATCAAGAATGAGTGCTGTCTCCAAATGGGCTCTTATCTTTGACAACAGTATCCACTTCATGGGGAACTTTAAAACACTTTGTTTCATTTGACTCAGCAAAAACACTAAGTGGGTAGACAGGGAAGGGGTTACTACTCTCATTTAAAAGATGAGCAAAGTGATACTTAGGAAAGTTAATGTGGATGGCCTCAGGCTACAAGATTAATTATTGACAGAACTGAAACCAAGAAACTAGGTCTTTCTTCTAACTTAAAAATAAAATGTAAATAATATCATTCTGGACTTAACACCCAAAAGTCTGAGGTGTCTTTTAGGCTTCTTGAATTTTCACAAGAAGTGGAGGTGATTTTCCCCTGCACACAGAATTTGCAGGAACCCTCACTGGAAACGATATTGCCCTCTTCTGGGAAAGGAGAAAATACTGTTTGAGGGGCTGGATGGTCTTCTTCTGGCATCCTGGGGTCAGGTATCTCAAGCAAAAATTTCATAAGTCCCCCTCTGACTCTCAGAATTTACCCACTTTGAACATGGATACCTGACTGATAACCAGTATCACATGAACGTTTTTAAACCAGTCCATGAGACCTCTTGGCTAAAGCTTCCTTTGGACCAAATACAACTGGAAATAGTCCTAAAATTTATCTTCTTGCTTCAAACATAAGCCAACTTCTGACCCACTCTTGATGGAATCTGTATTTGAGGATCTAGTCTTGCCCATGTTCTAGCAAGCAAATGGGCTGTGCCCCAGAGTCACATTCAGAAGCTCTGGCTATGGAGTCTCTGGTGCCGACTCCCTGGATGTAATTTTGCTGCCAGCTTGTTCCAACAGAACTGACCTCTATGTGGAAACATCCTAATCATCACTTGTGTTCATGCTTATTGCAAGTGAATTAAAAAATGTCAGGTATATAGTCCACTCCACGGCTGTGGCATGGTGCTAATTTGAGAGTCACAGAGAGATGAAGACTGATGACTTTGGTCCCATGTATAGTGATACAAACTGGCAGGCTCCATCTTGTAGCCAATCTCAATATGTAGCCACTTGTCCCAAAAATGAGGTCTCTGGATTGCCTCACCTCGTCTCCAGGACCAATTTTGGATGCAACACAAAGTCTAAGATTCTACCGGTTGCAGCTACATGCCTATAGGTTAAGCATGAGTGGCTCACCATGTGATCTTGGCCTGGACCAGAAACATGACTATCACTCAGTCTATGAGCCCCCCGGCTCTACCATGGTCCCAATTCTCATGCCTGTGTTTGTGCCCTGAACCCTGTTTAGTGAATATCCTAATGCCTCAGAGTTTTCCTAGTCTTGAGATCCAGGCTCGCCTGAGAACTGAGTCCTCCATTCCAGGCTAGTATCTGAAGTTCCATGTGGAGAGAACTTCCTGATGCCAATGTCCTGTGCCTTCAGTCCCCAACTCTATTGTATACTAGATATTCCTTTGCTATTTCTTCTTGACTCCACTTGCCCTGACTTCTACCAGGCCCACCATTGCCATATCCACTTGGACACTATCTTGCTCAGCCAGTGGACTCCTCCATCTGTATCAGCAACTGACCACTCCTCGCTTGAGTGAGAGAGTCTGTGTTACAGTATCTTACTAAGCCCTCCCCTAAGTCTTGCTAGTCATGGTGAATTCCAAGGTAAGTTCTAATCAAATGGGATAGCAAGATAAAGTACACCTACCTCACTAGGTATTGGACAGTTACCTGGAGATTCTGTGGAATTACACATGACCCAAGAACTCTTGACATGCCCTAGTCCTGAACTGACATTTAAGATATTCTGACCCTTTTTTTTTTTTCTAGTAAAATTTAGATGAACAGACTGCCTGGAGACATCACAGTAGTCTGGGATTGTCTATACTGTACCCAAGACCTTGCATTTTCCCCTTATTCTATGCCTTTGAAGTTACCCATTTAATCTCAAAGAAGCTGTTAGGTTCACTGATCATCCACCCAAGAAAAACATCCATGAAGAATGAATAAAGAAGCATGGGCTTGGTTGAGTGACAGAAGACAATATAGGAACTGATGTTTGACAAAACTCTAATGACAACTCCAATAACAGGTCAGCAAAATTAGCATCTTCTCCACAAATATTGCAAATTATCTAACAAGTCTTGCCTGAATACTACCTGGAAAACAATTTCACACTAGAATAAACAAGGAGAGATTTAAAATGATAAATGCATTATATCATCCAGTTCCTAACCTGGGTCATGACATAAAGATAGGGAGGGGAGAAAAGTGGGAGGGAGGGAGGGAGGGAGGGAGGGAGGGAGGGAGGGAGGGACGAAGACAATCAATTCCATCAATGACTGCAGCTTGCTCTCCTTAGCAAAACGAGAAGAGGAGGTCTGATAATGGAAAGCTAATACTGAAGAATGGTATCCTGAAATGAAAAATGCCTAATGTGAAAACTCTGCTCAGTTGCAGACTTCTGACATGCAGACATCAACCAGTTTGGTTCTACTCAGTGAGCAGAGGAATGAGAAAAGCTATAGGAGAGCATTAGGAGAAGGGAAGACATATTAGTCACCAGGGGATCATTGTAAAATATAGAGAAAAACTTAAAAAACATAGTTATTCTTCAGTGAAAATACCACATTTCTCCATGAACTTGTTAGTTTCTTGCTTTAGCTTTCTGTGCAGCACCTTAAAAATACATTTAGTTTTCAGGATCAGAGAAAGAGGCAGGAAGAGGTACTTGTTTCTCAAAAATAAGGTTGGGCTGCTCCTATTTCTCTCTGCTGGATGATGGCTGTACATTCCACATTCATGCTAAACTGTTCAAAAGACAAAAATAAAACACTTTTGTTCCAAGATGATTGGGTTTTTATCACTTTAGACCCGAAGTGGCAAATATAAAAATTTCTTGACCATTGAAAATTGAAATTATATTGGCTTCACAGAAAACTGGTTATTCTAAAGTAACAATGGTAACAATGGGAAAGGGTCAAATGGTCTTCCAGGCAGTGGAAGATTGGCTACTAAACCAGAATGGCTTCACTGTGTAAGTGCCTTACAGAGATGGTGACACATAGCAGAAGCATGATGGATACAATGATTCCTGGAGTATAGGGTATTCCTTGGAAAATGCTCAGGATTCCTTGATACTCTTTATCTGTATTCCTCTGATGTTCTAATCTAATGGTCTTACCTATTTGTTTCCAGGGATACATCAGAGATGTGCTCTAAGTATCAATGATGTGTTAAGTCACTATCAAGGGCCTATTTGAGCATACATTACAACAAAATTTTGGGTGATTTCGAGGATTATACCAACTGCTGGTCTAATTCACAACAAGGACATTTCTAAAAGGGGAAAATGAAATTTACTAATCCAAACAAAGGAAATTTTTACTGAAAAGTGATATTAAAGTAGTTTCTGTTTGTGTGAACTATATTTTAGATTCTAACCTCCACAGGGCCAGAGACCACACTGGTCTAATATACCAGTGTATATCAGCACCACCCCTGTGCCTAGACCCTCCATAAATGCTTATTATCACCTCAATCCATCATAAGGATAAGCCATCTACTTTCCTTGCTATCTCTTTAATTCATGCTGATATTGAGTGCCAACCAAAAGATGACGGAACTTAGACTGGAGCTTCTCCTAAAAGAATTGGGGTCAGGGAGGACAAGGGCCAAATTAGGCCTAAGTCATTTTGGTGACAGGTGTGTTGGTGGGGATTCATGTTCCCACTAAAACTGAGAAAAGACCAGCTCCCTTCCAGTGGAGGGGTCCCACTGTGCAAAAAATGGGCCCAAGTAGAGACTGGGCATGTGGTATGACAGGGAAAGGGGATCATTTAATGGGATCTCTGAGCAACACAAACTACCAGATGCAAGCAAACAATATACAAAACAAAGTCAGAAAAATCAAGCGTATGTCAAGTGCTACAGTTTAACTTAATTTGAAATCAGTCTCTTAAATATTAGATTTGATTTGCTTTATGTACACATCACAAGTTTATAGTTATACGGAGAGGAGAGACTTGTAAAGGTGCACATGTGTGGCTAACTGATGAACCTTTAAGTAAGAGTGACTAAAGAAGCCTCACTTCTGGCCCTAAGAGAGTTAAGAGGTACCAGCCTTGACCTCCTGTCTACACAACGGGGAAATTGAACTATATATGTGAAGTAACAATATTTCCCAAGTTAGACAACACACAGTACAGAACTATGATGTCTGAGAGGAGATATTTTCTCTGGAGTCCCCTTCCTACCGGTGGCACAGGGAGAGGGAATCCCAGTGGGGCACAGGTGTTTCACTGAAGTAAGAAGCAATTGGAAGCCAAGGAGACAGGCTGTTGGAATTTGTAGGACAATGACATATGGGCTAATATCAAGAAACTTGACAAAACTCAAGGACACGTAATCCAATGGACACCACACTATGTTGCATTATAGTCAAGTTGCTGAAGAAAAATCATAAACAGAAAATCTTAAAAAAAGCAGGGCACAAAAACCACTATAAAGGGAGAAAACATTAAAATGTTTGCAGATTGCCATTAGAAACAATGTAAGCCCGGGGCGCCTGGGTGGCTCAGTCGTTAAGCGTCTGCCTTCAGCTCAGGTCATGATCCCAGGGTCCTGGGATCGAGCCCCGCATCGGGCTCCCTGCTCAGTGGGGAGCCTGCTTCTCCCTCTCCCACTCCCGCTGCTTGTGTTCCCTCTCTCGCTGTCTCTCTCGCTGTCAAATAAATAAAATCTTTAAAAAAAAAAAAAAAAAGAAACAATTCAAGCCCAAAGATAATGAAAGTGCGTTATTTAAAGTACTAAGAGGGGGGGCGCCTGGGTGGCTCAGTCGTTAAGCGTCTGCCTTCAGCTCAGGTCATGATTCCAGGTCGTGGGATTGAGCCCCGCATCGGGCTCCCTGCTTGGCGGGAAGTCTGCTTCTCCCTCTCCCACTCCCCCCGCTTGTGTTCTCTCTCTCGCTGTGTCTCTCTCTCTGTCAAATAAATAAATAAAATCTTTAAAAAAAAAAAAAGTACTAAGAGGGAAAAACAATGTGTTGGGTTTTTGTTGTTGTTTAAATATGTATATATTTATATTTATATATAAATTATATATAATTTTATATATCTTATTTTATTATTACATATTATATTTATTATTTTATTAATATATATAAATTTTTCTTTTGATTTTTCTTCATTGTTGGTTGTTAAAGAGTGTTAGTCAATGTCTATATATTTATGAACTTCTTAGCTTTCCTCCTGTTATGCATATGAATGGGATAAAATATTTGCAAAACATTAACCTGATAAGGGGTTAACATCCCAAATACATAAGGAAATCATCTCATACAACTGAATAGCAAATATATATATGAATAGCATATATATATATGATTAATAAATGGGCAGAGTAGCTGAATAAGCATTTGTCCAAAGAACATATACAAATGGCCAATGGGTACATAAGAAGATACTCAACATCACTAATCATCAGGGAAATGCAAATCAAAACCACAATAAGATATCACCTCACACCTGTTTGAATAGCTTTCATCCAAAAGATAAGAGACAAATAGTTGGCAGGTATGTGGAGAAAAGAGAGGTCTTGGGCACTGTAGGAATGTAAATTGGTACAACCATTATGGAAGGCATTTCTGAGGTACCTTAAAAAGTTAAAAATAGAACTACCATATGATTCAGCTGTCCTGTTTCTAAAGATATATATATATATATGAATATATATGAATATATATATATGAAGGAATATATATATATATGAAGGAAATGAAATCAAGATATTGAAGGGATATTTGCACTTCCATGTCCATTGCATCTCTTTTTTTTAATGGCCAAGGTATGCAAATGAACTGTATCTGCAGATGAATGGATATACATAGAGATAGATATAGATAGATATTATAGCTAATAATACTGTATTATATAATTGCAAGTTGCTAAGAGAATAAATCTTAAATGTTCTTACCACAAAAAAAGAAATGGTGAATATGTGAAGTGAGGGAAGTGTTAACTAACTCAACCGTAGCGATCATTTTGCTATATGTGTTTCAAATCAATACTTTGTACACCTTAAACTTACACAATGTTATATATCAATTATATCTGAATACATCTGGAAAAAATATATATAAGGGAAAGAGGAAAAAAACACTGTCAGTCTTAGGATACTGGTGAAATCTCATTGCAGTTGGGGAAAAAGAACAGTAAAAAAAAAAAAAAAAAATCAACCTTGGGAGTGGGGAGAAATATGTGCCAGACTCAGAACTACACCAGGTGAGAGGCAGGATTACCTCACATCTAAGCCTGCCCTCCCAAAACATAGGGACATAGTGCCTATCTATGACTGAGATATGGCTTAATCAGATCAACAGAATTCCCTTTCACTCCCCAGACCTCATCAGGGTAAGAAGCATGGAGTACAATTAAGTTGCAAGAGACAGATTCTCTCTGTGGCTGATGCAAAGGGAAACTTCAGGGTATGGATGCAACAGTCCCTAGGAAAACATAACCAAACTAACTCTCACCTTAAACTCCAGATATCTCTAGAAGAATTTAATATTGTTGTGCTCCCCGGGTAACCATAAAAACAACAAACTTCAAATCCAGTTCATTACAAAATTAGATTTACTCAAGCCCTTGCCTAGTAGACAAAAAGGTATGCCGACTTTTAAGTCTATACCTATTTATTAGATATTTTCAATATCTACTGTGCTATACAAGATGCACAGCTTCCACAGGAATACCACAAAGAAGATGGAACAGCAAGCAAAAAATACACTTTTAAGAAACAAAGTAATCATTAGAACCAGATTGAAATATGAAACAGATGTTAGTACTATCAGACGAAAAAATATATAGATAGTTTCGCTGATTAATTCTATCAATATTTAAGTACAAATAATACCCATACTACTCAAATTATTTCTTAAAATAGAGGAAGGAACATTTCCCCACCTCATTATATGAAGCTAGTATTACAATAATATTACAACCAAATAAAGTTATAAAAAAAGAAAACTATGGAAAGATATCCTTCATGAAATGGACAGTCTTTAATAAAATACTAGCAAATTGAATACAGCAAACACACATGCACAAATATACAAAGAAATGTAATTCATTATGTCATGTTTGGATTTATCTAAGCAATGCCAATGTGGTCTAACATTCATCGATCAATCAGTGTAATTCATCACAATAACCAAGTAAAAGAAAAAAACGTACTTGTCTCAGTGGAAGAAAAATTAAAGAATTTCACAAATTTCCACATCTAATTATGATAAAACTCTCAGGTAACTATGAATAAAAGAGACTTTTCTCAAATTGATAAAGGGTAAAACAAGGAGACAAACAAATAAATAAAAAACAAAACCTATAGGGTGCCTGGGTGGCTCTGTAGTTAAGCGTCTGCCTTCAGCTCAGGTCATGATCCCAGGGTCCTGGGATGGAGCCCCACATCGGGCTCCCTGCTTGACGGGAAGCCTGCTTCTCCCTCTCCCACTCCCCCTGCTTGTGTTCCCTCTCTCGCTGTCTTTCTCTGTCAAATAAATAAAATCTTAAAAAAAACACAAACCTATATCTAATATCCTACTTTGTAAAAAACCATGAATGGGAAAAAGAATGTACCCCCAACACTTCTAATGTACTGAACATTATACTGAAGCTCCTAGCCTGTTCATTAAGTCAAGAAAAATAAATACAAGATACACATATTAGGAATTAAGAACTAAACACTATTCAAGGACTATCTTATTGTTTTAATAGAGAAGAAGGTCTATTAAAAAAAATAAACTACTAGAATCAAGAATTAATAAGTCCCAGGAGACTCTATCCTCCTGGGAAAGCTGATCCCTGCCTGGGACTAGCTCAGCATGCAGGAGCACATGTCCCATACCCTAGCCAGGTCAAGTACCAGTGATGATGTTGGGGTCTAGGGCTTCTTGTTCTCCTGTCCAGTCACCTAGAGGAGGAAGAAAATATTCCATTTACACAACCCACCAGTTCTCAAGTACCTGTATTACAGAGGAAAAGGAACCAAGGCTTAGAATCTTCAAAAGAGGGGAGAATTAATCTATTTGCATTTGGTTTTGGAAAGAGCAAGTCAAATTCCTCCCAGGAGGTTTGCCTTACACATTGTAGTACTAACAACCAAATCTGGGTAATTGAGCACTAATCAGTGCATGGGTATAAGAAAGTCACCCAAGGTCAGGAAAATAACTATCCAAAAGGATAAGAGGTAACAGTACTCAGCAGTCACAGAGAATAAGAGTAGTACCTGCTTTCACCAGATAGACTAGAAAATCTCATAATTCATGGGACATTGGCTACAGTATGCAGGAAGTTCTTGTCTCAGTAGCTCAATCCAGCCTAAGAAATGTTGAAAGTAGGACACAAAGGAACAAATTGATTCCAAGTAATATAACAGCATCCCAGAACAAAGCCCAATAATATATACAGGAATGTAAAAATTATCCAGCTCCTAACAAGGTAAAATTAACAATAATTGGTGTCACGTAAAAATTTACCTGGCATACAAAGAAGCAGGAATATATGATCCATGATGACAAAATCAATTGAAATCAACCAAAACCTGCCATAGATATTAGAATTAGTAAACATGGCCACTGAAACAATTATTACATCTGTATTCTATATTTTTAAAAAATATAAATAGACATAAAAGATATAAAAAATGCCCCAATCAAACTTTTAGAAATAAAAACTTAATTGTGTAAAGTGCAAAACATTTTGGATTGTGAATAATAGCAGATAGATATCACAGAAGAGATTTGTGAACTTCAAAATAAATTGCAGAGAGAGAAAGAGAAATTATATATATTTAAATTATACATAATATTATACATACATATATGGAACAGAATATTGTGAGGTTTGGGACAACCTCAACTATTTTAATATATGTGTAATTTGAGTCCTTTAACGATGAGAGTCAAGAGGGGAACAGAAAGAATATTTGAAGAAATAATGACATTTTTTTTCAAATTTGATGAAAATTATAAAGTCAATCCAAGGTCAATCATTCCAAGCACAAGAACATGAATAAAAGTGCACCAAGGTGCATCATCATCATGTTACTCAAAGCCGGTGATGAAGAGAAAATGTCAAAAGCAGCTAAAGAAGAAAGGTAGTTTATATGCAATGGAACAGATACAGAATAACAGCAGATTTCTGGTCAGACACAAAGCAAGTGGTGGGAAAACGGTGGTCAACATCTTAAAAGTACTGAAACGTCAACTTTGTCAACTTTGAATAGTATATCCAGTGAAAATAACTTTCTTAACAAAGGCAAAACAAAAACTTTTTAAAAAATTTAATAAAAGTAGTAGTAGTAGTAGTAGTAGTAGTAGTAGTAGTTCAGTTGAACTACTGACTTGCATTACAAGAACAATTAAAAGAAAACTTCCAGGCAGAATAAAAAAAAGATACCTGCTGGGCATCTAAATAAATAAATCTAAACAAATAAATAGATTATTTAATATATTTAATACAGAAATAAGGAATTAAAAGCCCTGGCAGAGATTGCCAAATTGGATAAAAATACTAAGATCCACTAATATGGGGCCTAGCAGAAACCCATTTTAAAAATAAAGTCACTGATGCATTAAAAATAAAAAGATTGAAAGAGATATACTGTCCGGGTACTTGTCAAAAGAAGGCTAGAGTGACCACATCAATATGAGACAAGGTAGATTCCAGAACAAAGAATATTAACAGAAAAGAAGGCCACAGTAAAAATTATCAGTTCATCAGGAGCACATAACCATTCTAAACACAGTTTCAAAATATCAAAAGAATAACAGAGTTAGACCTAATAACAAGTTACTATAACAAATATCAAACATATCAAAAATATAACAAAATATTAAAGCAAAAATTAATAATTACAAGGAGAAATAAGAAAAATCCACAACTTTAATCATGGATTTAGTATCTGTTTCTCAATAATTCATAGGACAGGTATAGAGAGAATCAGTGGCGATACAGAAGATTTGAAAAATACTATCAACTAACTTGACCTAATTGACATTTATTGAATATTACACCCAAAAAAGCATCATAACCATTTCTTTTCAGCTGCACACAGAGTATTTTCCAAGATTAGGCTGTGTTATCAGCCACAAGAAAATCTCAATCAATTTAAAATAATTAAGCTAATACATAAAACACATTCTCTGACCATATTGCAATTTTATTAGAAATCAATAACAGAAATATCTCTTGAAAAGTTCCAGTTATCTGGAAACTAAATAACACACTTATAAACAAACACTCAGATCAAAGAAAAATCAACATTAAAATTACAAAATGTAGTTTGGTCTGGCAGAAATGAAAATAAAACATTAAACTCAAAAGAAGTTGAAAAAAGAAATTGATGCCCTGATTTCAGAGGGAGAGAACATGGAAGCTCTGCATTGAGGACCCTTCTATAGCTTATTCTGTGTCTCATTTGGCTAGTCCTGATCTATATGCTTTACAATAAAGTAGTACTCATAATAGTGTTTTCCTGAATTTTATGAATTACTGAACTTGAGCAAGGTGTGGGGACCTTCTGGATTTGTAGCCACTTGGTCTGAGTGCACCTGACCTAGGGAGCCCAAAGTTTGGCTGGCATCTCAAGTGAGGCAGTTTTGTGGAGGACAAATCCTTTAGTATCAGAATACATTAGAAAATCAGTCAATGTAACTAACCATATTAACAATCTAAAATTAAAGAAACCATGTGATTATCTCAACTGATACAGAAAAAGAAGTTGACAAAAATCTAACATCCATTCATAATGAAAACTCTCAGTTATCAACCTGGTAAAAGGAATCCATGAAAAATCTGAAGTTAATGTCATGCTTAACAGTGAAGATTCAATACTTCCCTCAAGATTCCCTCAGTAATAAAAAAAAAAGACATATGGTCCTTATCTACAACATTGTTTAGAACCTCTAAACACTTAAAGAAGCAAGAAAATTAAAGAGATCCAGATTGAACAGAAATAAGTAAAACTGTCTTTCTTCACAGATGATATGCTTATTCAAGTTAAAAAAAAAACAGAAAGTACAAAAAACAAAACAAAAGAAAACCACATAGTGGAAATGATAAATGTATTTATCAAGTCTGCAGGATACAAATTCATTATACAAAAATCAATTATACCTATTGTTCATATTTTGGTTTCTAATATCATTCTCCAATAAAAGGAACCAGGGCTCCCTGGAGAAATGGTTGATTCTAAGCCTGGACAAGAAATAGACAAGAGAATCCTGGAGCAGAAAGTAAGAAAGTGCTAACAAGAACAACAAAGCCACACTGATGCGGGCATGTCAAAGAGAAGTGGGAGCCAACTGAAAGTATACCCAATGGCCAAAACTAAATCAAAATTGAGCAATAAAATAAATTAGTATTGGATTATAACCCAGTTAAGCATAAAATAAATATCCATGAGTGTACATTGATATAAATAAATGACTGAATAAACAAATACACTGGGAAGATGAGACAACTCCCCATGCAGAAGAATGCCAAAAAATTTATATAGATACTCTGCCCTCAAGCAGGGATAGCATAATACTCCAGTCCTTAAGTGTGGGCTGCACACAGTGACTTCCTTCTAAAAAGTCCAATATGGGAAGGGGAAAAAAGAATAACTTTGCAGTGGAGAAACCTGACAAACTCTGCCCCAGCCAAGCCAGGTGATGAAGGGAACAGTAACAACGATAGCTCATGTTGTTAAGGTGGACCCTTTTGTGATGAGAATAGCACTTTATCTCTGATCACCCATCTTCCAAAACATCTGTAAACCCAGTCTCATCATGAGAAAAACATCAGAGAAATCCCAACTGAAGGACATTCTTTTTTTTAATTATTATTTTTTAAATAATAGAGAGTGAGAGTGAGAATAGAGAGAATAGAGAGAATAGAGAGTGAGAATAGAATAGAGAAAGAGTGAGAGAGAGAGAGCAGCAGAGGGAAAGTGAGAAGCAGACTCCCTGCTAAGCAGGGAGCTCAACACGGGATTAGATCCCAGAACCCTGGGACCATGACCTGAGTCGAAGGCAGATGCTTAACCAACTGAGCCACCAAGGCACCCCCTAATTGAAGGACATTCTACAAAACGCTTGACCAGTACTCCTCAAAACTGTCAAATTCATCCAAAACAAGGAAAGTCTGGGAAACTGTTAGAGCCAGGAGAAGACCAAGGGGACATGCTGACAAAATGTGATATGGTTTTCTGGATGGGATCCTGGAACAGGAAAAGGACATTAGGGAAAAACAAAAACAAAAACAAAACCAACCAACCAACCTAAGGAAATCTGAATAAACTATGGACTATAGTAAACAATAATGCATCAATATAGGCCCATTAATTGTGACAAATGCACCATACTAATATAAGTTATTTGCAGTGATGGAAACTGGGGCAGATATATGTGAACTCTCTGTGCTCTCTTCCCAACTTTTTTTGTAAATCTAAAACGGTTCTAAAAAATAAAGTCTGCTTAAAAATATATATCCATGACAAAAAATGAATTGTATTTTGTAATATTAACAAAGGATATTTTGGAACTTAAGGATCTTAAAATACTATTTTGAATAAGATAAAAAATATGAAATATTTAACACTAAATCAAGCAAAAGATGTGTAACACTGAAAACTACAAAACATTGCCAAGAGAAAAAAACCTGCATAAAGGAGGAACTACGCCTGACTAGGGGTCATGACTCAACATTCTTACCAATTCTTCCCAAATTGATCTACACATTCAATGCACTTCCAAAGTCCCAGCAATATTGTCTTAAAAATTAACAAAATAATTTAAAAAATCATAAGGATATGCAAAGGCCAAACTTGAAGGCCTAACACTACCTAATTCAAGACTGAGTGTGAACAAAGCAGTCATTTCCTTGTTCTCCATGAAAATATTCACCCACAGTTGAAGGAGGTGGTTCATGTCCTTTCACTGTTTTAAATAGTCGCCAAGAGATTTAGCTCAGGGTGAATGCATCATTAGCAGGAAGTACAGCTGCACAATTTGATGCGTTTATGCTTCAGGTTTGTTCCTTCCTAAGCAATAATAATTTTTAATAGATTTTATTTATTTATTTTGAGAGAGAGTGTGTATGCACGTGAGAGAGGGGAAGGGCAGAGGCACAGGGAGAGTGCCCTAGGTGGGGCTTAATCTCAGGACCCCGAGATCATGACCTGAGACAAAATCAAGAGTCCGACGCTTAACTGACTGAGCCACCCAGGCACCCTGGCAATAATAATTTCTAATTTCTCATCTAAACAAATCCAGTATCAGTTCCTCTAGTGCCTGCTAATCCTTAAAGTATAAAATGAAGCCCCCATCTCTTAGGGTCCTGCAGATCCTCAGGAAGATGGCAAGGAGACCTAGATTCATTACAAGCATTCATGTCCTTTCAGATGTTCCTCCTCATCAATGTCAGCTCATTATGCACACACCTCATTGTGTGTGTGTGTGTGTGCACGCACACATGCTTGCATGAGCTCATGGGAGACAATGAAGGGATAAAATACTCCTCTCCTTTGAATATCCAGTCCAAAATCCTATAGGAAAATAAATACCTGTCAGCTCCTAAAGAGATCAGGTGATACTTTGCTTGTGCTCTATGAAGCAGACTCCGCCTCTCCTTTCTCTACATATACTCACTCTCCAAGCTTTTTCTTCTAGATTTTTTTCTTCTAATCTTCTTGGTTCTCAGAGCTGACTTTCTAGTTCATCTATAGGCTGACAAACTGTGACCATCTCCAAATGTGGACCTAGCATATATTTTCCTCAATATTTTATTTACCTAAAATAGGTAACCTTGAAAGTTTGGCTTCTATAAAAACAGTGTATAATCTCAATGTTTTAAACGGCACGTTTTAACTGCAATATGTTAAAATTTGAAGGGATCTTATGATCATGGCACAGCTCCTACCTCAAATCCTTTGTGCCAAACAATAGAAAACCAAGACTGGAGGTGTTGAGTTTTCTCAAGACCACACAGATGATTGAGCAGAGGTATAAAGAGAATTCAGGTCTCCTGGGTTGTAATTAAAGGTATCACCACTATATCCATCCTGTAGTCTCAGGTTCTGTCAATGACAGATCATAGGTGAGAAGGTGAGGACCAAATTACCCATGTGTCAAGGATCAGCTCTAACAGGAGCTGAGGGGGAAGGGGGAAGGACCAGCACCACCCCTGCTAAGTTGCCAAAGCTTGGAAGCAGCAAGAAGGGTGAAAAACAGATTATGCCCTTCCTTTCACACAGGTACATATGCATGGGTGCTGACAAGCACACACACACATACACACACACGTTCATGGAGCCAGGTGATAAAATAAAAACCATCTGTATGAATACATCTATGCTTTACGTTGAAAATATCTTTTTAAAGAGTATTTTCACATTAGACAGAAAATTGGTGGTTCATAAGGTCCCTACCAACAGTAACATTATGGGATGCTGTGAGTCTCATCTTGGATGAGTCCTTTAATACAGCTCACTCTGAGCTGTCCTCTCTGAGTGACTGTTCAGTCGGTCAGCCTAAGGTCCCAGCACCCAGAACACACGTTTGTTGGATGCCGGGACTCACACTCATCCTCTGCTTAAATCTCAAAGCCATTGATTTTCCAGTATACGTCTTATTTTCCCCAAATGCAGAGACTTCCCTTCTGTTTCCTTTTCTTTAGCCTACCCCACACTCTAGTCTGCACCCTGCGTAGTGCAAGGCCACGTGGCAGTCAATGAATGTTCTCCACCAGGCTGGCTCTCAGGTTTCCCTGTGCTCTCTTCAGTCCCCTCCTAACTTTCATCTCCCCCACATACTTTAATCTGCTTCAGCCCATCTGCACATATCTTGCCTCTGCAGGATTAGCAGTTCAAGATGATACCAGCCAACTGCTCTCAAAGGAATTCTGTCTCTGTGTCCACACAACTACCAGTATTGGCCTTTGGAGTCTTTGGAGACATAATCGTGTGGTATTCATCCTTCAGGCTGAGGCAGAGAAGAAGGGACAGTCCAGAAGGTCAGTTTGTTGAGACCCTCATTCCATTTCTGATGCAGATTCATCCCATCACTCAGGGCCTCTCTCTCAGCCTGTCCAGGATCTAAAAACCTTCCACCAAAGGGATAAGGCTGCTCTTCTTCATCCTCAATTATTCCCTGGGGTTCATTTCCAAAAGTCAGCTCTGAGCCATGAGTTTCAAATCCAGTCATTACACAGAAGCTCCAAACTATATCACATAAAGTCAACATTCTTCATTAAAATTCCATCTGTAAATTCTGAAACAAATCATACAACACATTTATGAAACCTTCTTCTCCTCCCTCAGGCCATAAATAATGACACCATAAAAGATGGAGAAGTTAGTGTTCACCACTGGGTGTTGGGGTTTTTTTTTTTTTTTTTTTTTTCTCTGCTCTGGCACCAGCTCTGGGTCTTAGCAAATCTAACCTGGAAGACAATTCCAATGTCCCCATTAATGTCTGGTCTGAGCACAACACCCCCTCCAAAGCAGCAGGGTCCTCGGGGCACCTGGAAGGCTATAATAGAGAAGCAGTGTCTAGATTCATTTTCCAGGAATTTCTGTGAATAAGGTGTAATTGTGGGATTATTTTAAGAAATGCCCCTGATATCTCTAGATCTATTTAGTACAGAGCTTCTTGGAGCTCACAGGCACAGGAGTGCAAAGCAGGAGTGGGAAGATGGGTGCCTGAGTCCATAGTTTACAATGGCCTCAAAAAAATCTATCCTCGGTGCAGGTGCCCAGAATGACCATGGCACCAGACATAATTCAGCCCTGCACAAATATACCAAGAGCTTCCAGGCTTGTTCACATTGACCTTGCACCAGCATGATCTGTAGTATAAGAATGACTTACAAAGATGGAATAACCTACTATGGACTTTAACCCATACTAGGTAGCTCAAGATACCACATCTCGTTTAATCCTCACAATTGTCCTAAGCATATAGAAAATATTTATTATATATAAAAATGGAGGCTTAGAGAGGTTCAGTAATAACAGGGTATAAATTCAGATTTCTCTAAATTGGACAATCAGGCATTTCCCTTTCACAATTCTGCTGTGCATGATTACTCATTAAACAAAAATGATAGTTTGTATAAATATTAATTACTTTGTGTTTGTTCTCCTGGTATTTTCTCTTCCTCAATTCTCATTTCAGGCAAGTAATTAGATCCTTTTATGCTTCTGATTCTTCAACTCAGGGGCAGTTCTCAAGAAGGAAAGAAAAAAAAGGCAGCCAGAACTCAACAGCAATCCCTGCCTATCATAAAATTTTGGATTCAGATTCAGTAAGTATTGACACCAGGAGTGAAGGTTTTAGAGAAAAAAGGAGGAGAGAGAGAACCCCACAGAGGGAGCCCTCCAAAGAGAGAAAGCTGGAGGTGAGTAACCACAGTCATCAGGTCTAAATGACATGTTCCTGTCAGATCAAGTGTTTCCCTTGCTAGAAATATAAAAAAAAGTATATAATGGAAAATTAGGATACATACATGCTGGGGAAGTAAATGATTCTTCTTTCTGTGGGCTGGGGTAAGAATAAGGGAAGAAGTTAACTATAACTCTGCTATACTCATGCCCGTCCTACAAATCTCTAAGGATGACAATACCACACTCTCCCTCAGTGGTCATTTCTGATGTCTATAACCCTGGCATCTTGATTCTGTTTTAAGTCCAAAATTCAATATAATTCTTTCCAAACTCTAAGAGGATATATGTGGGGATGTCAAGTGAGGTCTTGATCCTGATAGCTGCAGGAGCCATCAGCAACTTCGGAGCCCACCAGTGGAGTAATGGATACATAAGGTACAGTGGAAGCACATTAAAGAATGTCATACAGAAGTCAAAGTAATGTGCACACACAGTAACATAGATGGTGTTGAATAAAGGAAACACGTAAAAAAATGATCTAAAGCAAAATGACATTATATTTAGTTACATGCATATCCAAACAATTATTATATTCATACCCATATGAATATTAAATATTAAATCCATTGGGTATGGTTCCTATGAGAAGATGGGAGGGGAGGGAAATGAAATAGGAGGGGAAAATAAAGCACAATGTGACAAGAGGGGGATTGCACACACCACAGATGCACTGATATGATTAACCCAAGTCTGAACCTGAGTGCCATGGCATGGGGAAAAAGCAAATTCCTGTCCCCAAGAATGGTGGAATCAATGATAGTGGACCTGCCCCTTCATGATAGACAAATATAAAACTGGATAGGATATATGAAGCAAATGTTTCAGGCATTGGCAAACAGACTGGGCAGAACTCTACACCCTGAGAGAAAGGAAACATATGAGAATGTAGCAGGTGGCCTCATGTTCACCTGGGTCCTTTGTTGGTGGCATTTTCTCAGTGTGATCCAGGGATACCCTGCCTGTCTCAGCGGAGCCATTCCTCCTTGCTGAATTGAGGAGGTAGAAATCAGGCTTCAGGATTGCTGAAGTGATGAGAATTTACCAGACAAGTAACAAAAGAGAACAGAGACCCTAGACCTCTGTATAAGGACTAGGCTAAAGGCTTCAGATATGAGGTCAAGACTCCTAAGAGGCCAAGCAGTGTAGTCCCTTCCCCACATTGGAGCCCTGCCACCAGGTTCTCGGGGTTACTCTGGTCAGTCATGCAACCTCACTGGGCTTCCGCTTCCCCATGTATAAAATTAGAGGTTGATAAGATGAAATGTCATTTCTAATATTCTATGATGCTGATTGTAGGGCATTCTGAGCTCCTGGAAATTGGAGGAGGTGACAACAAAGCCATGAGCATCAATTTCTGGGGGCCAAGGGGCCTCTCAGCCAAGCTGTGGCCCCTTACCTGACATCTGTACTTTTCTCTTTCCTTGTCTGATACTGTCTGAGTCCAAAACAACCATCCCCTACCACCAGTCAATGTATCCCAACTTCTCTATTAAGATGTGATTGTTATTGCAGTCTGTCAATAATGGAAATGTAACAAAGAACATGGAATTATTTTGTAATGATAATCGCCAATGGAAGCAGAAGGGCCCCGGCTCGGAGGGACTGGCCTGGAAATGGAAGGGGTAGGGTTCTCATTCAACCTCAGGCCAAGTTCATCTACTTCTCTTTGTTCCTCACAGAGAAAACTGCCCTCCCCCCAGGTGGGGTACACAGCCATGGTCTCTGTCCCACCACCTGCCTGCCAGGCCTTCACTTTATGGCTGAGAAGTGCTTGAAGTGCTCCCACTGGATTTTAGTAAATAAAGGAAACCCCACACTGACTACCCCAGGGACGGATTGGGGGAAGATTGGGGAATTCTGTCTCTGAGGAAAGGTCTTGCAGGGGGCAGCCTGTTTGGGTCCCTTCCATGACACTGAGTGAGATGAGACCCCAGGGAGAAGAATGCTGCTTGAGGCTTGGTCCCAAGACCCTGAGAGCTTGATGGCCTGAGCCTCCAGGGCCTGCCAAGGACCCAGAGACTTCTGATCTCAATCACATTCCGGGTGGAGCAGGGAATGTCCGTATATAGTGGCTCTGCCTCTCACTGTCCTGTGCCCTGGGCTCTCACCTGTGAAGCATGGCTGATGGTCAGATGACTGCTCTCGAAGGATGTCTTCTCCACACTGAGCTTTTTTTTTTTTTAATTATGTTATGTTAGTCACCATACAGTACATCATTAGTTTTTAATGTACTGATCCACAATTCATTGTTTGCGTATAACACCCAATGCTCCATTCAGTATGTGCCCTCTTTAATACCCATCACCAGGCTAATCCATCCCCCCACTCCCCTCCCCTCTAAAATGCTAAGTTTGTTTCTCAGAGATCATAGTCTCTCATGGTTCGTCTCCCTCTCCAATCCCCCCCCCCTTCATTTTTTCCTTCCTTCTCCTAATGTCCTTCATGCTATTCCTTATGTTCCACAAATAAGTGAAACCATATGATAATTGACTTTCTCTGCTTGACTTATTTCACTTAGCATAATCTCCTCCATTCCCATCCATGTTGATGCAAAAGGTGGGCATTCATTTTTTGAGGAAACTCCACACTGTTTTCCAAAGTGGCTGTACCAATTTACATTCCCACCAACAGTGTAAGAGGGTTCCCCTTTCTCCACTACCTCTCCAACATTTGTTGTTTCTTGCCTTGTCAATTTTTGCCATTCTAACTGGTCCCACTGCTATGGTCCCTGCTCAAACTGAAGGATACCATGTCTCATTCTATGTCTCTACAACTTCAACCCTTTTTTCTAGCCCCTAAACCCCTTCTTCCTTACCCCTGGGCCAAAAGTTGAGAGGTCAGACTGGCCTGAGGAGTCTGCACTAACAGTGAAGGCTAGGCCTCCTTGGACCCTTTGTGAGACCAACAGCACTAACTTACGCCAATTTGAATTATCCACCTTCTCACCCAGAACCTTCACAGTTGGTCAAGACAGGGATAACATCAGGCTGGGCTCAGGGTGGCAAGATCTCCCGAAGTTTCCACACCAGGTCTAATGTGAATGGCTTTGGTGCCATTCCTGCTGAGGAGGTTGATCCTCTTGGTTGAATGGCCTCCATCAGCCTGTGGGTGTCTCTATTTAACTCTGTCTTTTGGTTTTCCCAGCTTCTCGAGTGACAGGATAGCTCCTGTGTGCCCACAGGGACATTCTGAAGACTCCCAGGACTCACAGACAGCAGAGGCAGCCTGGTAACGCCAACCATATTGATGATTCTAACCCTCATGTGGCAGGAAGGGTTGTAGCATGGAGACCACTGGGTTGTCTCTGAGCAGACTGAAACTTTGGAGACAAGGTAAAGGGACCACTGTTGCGACCAGTGTGTGTGGACTGTGAGTAGACAGCCAATAGCCCCACTGCCCACTTCAACTTGGGTCCAATGGGCTCACTTGGGTAAGTCAAGGCCCAGCTCCCCTTAATCAGTCCCTCTCTGGTTAAGGTGAGAGACAGATTACTCTCTCTTGGGTGGGCTCTGTCTAAAGCTGCCCCAAGGCACAGATACAGACTAAATGATCTCTAAAAGGTGAGCCTCTCTTCTACATCCTTTAATCCTATCTTCTAAGTGCCCCTGGCCCATTTTTCAAGTTCACCCATTCTAGAGGTATGCCTACTGCTGACCTCTGATTGGTGAAGAAACTAAGAGAAACAGGGCCAGACATTGTTAAAGGTGCTAAGACAGATTTTATTCAGGCTACTGTCACAAAGCATAGAGACTTCAGCCTAAATTTATCTCAACTCTGCTGAAACAAAAGGTAGGAAACTCTTATGTGCTAGGGTGTGCTGAAGGAAAGGTACTGGAGAACACTGGGGAAGGTGGGTCAATGTGAGGTTGGTTAGGCCATTTGTGTTTGCTACCTGGGGCTTATAGGAGGTTAAGTTCCTACACTCCCACAGAGACTGGAGCACAGGGACCCTATTCTTTTAGATGATTACATTTTGAAGGGATGACTCCTAGGTCCCTGGGGAAAAAAAAAAAAAAAGAAAAAACAGTCCTGGGTTGTTGAAGCTTTACATCTCAAAGGGGCAGAGAAAGGACTTATAATTTCAAGTTTTCTAAAGTGCTCTAAGAATAGGAATGTCAGGGGCATATAGTCAGATTTTGGTTGGAACAGACAGTAAAATCTCTTGGCAGGGTGAGATTTCTCAGGCAGAAACTTTAAGCAGGGGGCTTGGTTATGCCAGGGAAATAATCTTGAGCTGTTGGAAGCTATGTCAGTGTTTATGCATATCACTTAGTGTAGGGGATAGATGAAATCATTTGTGCTGAGAGTCTGCAGTTCTCGTAGGCCAAGGCTGAATGAAGCTTGGTCAACAAGAGGGCTCAGAGGAACCAGGTAGAATTTGGTAAAAGAATTTGGTATGGTGAGATAACCTTTTCACTATGGGTCATGTTCTACCTGGAGTTATGCTCCCAGTGTGAATGCAACCAACCCCAATGGCCTTGGTTACGACACCCTGCCTTCATTTTGGAGTTGAGCAATCATGGGGACTGAGGGATATTCTGCACAACAATTCTGGGGAGACTGGTTGGCCAATGAGTCACAATTCAACTCATATCTGTTCAATCACACTGCACCACCCAAGACACTCCTATGGACTCTGGTGAGAGAGGAAGAGGAAGAGGCACCAGAGAAAAGCCTCCAGCTTCCCATTTTCCTAATTCTGAGGATATTGCCCAAGGACAGGCCTTTTCCAGGGTGAGTAGCTGAAGGAATCATTTTTCTATGATTCAGTCTTTCTTTGCTTTCCCTAAAGATTTTGAAGCTCAAAACCTTTGGCTATCCCTATGAACATGAAAACCTGTTCCTCTACTCAGCACTGAAAGCAGCTAAAGGTCTTCATACCCACATCATCTCATGGGTATGTCTTCATACCCACATCATCTCGTGTCCAATAAGGAACTATTTTGCCCAGATCCTAGCACTGGCACTCAGGTCTGTGTGGTCCTGGGGTAAAAAGGCTTCATCTCCTCTCTCACAGCAGGAGAGTCTAGAAGGGCCATAGGCACCTGCATGGAGGCTGCAAGTGGTGACTCCATTATGGCCCTGCTCCACTTGCTCCTGTAAACTCCCCCAGTAAGACCTTAGGGTCCTCACCTTGTGAGCAGAGTGGAAGCAGCAGTTTTTCCAGGTGCATCAGGAGCTGGGGAGCAGGTGCCAGTCAAGGGTAGGGAACACTAGCCTGGAGTGAAGGGCAGCCTGGATGTTCCACTCCCCTGGATGTGGTGGTGGTGATGGCCAAGGCTGGTGCTCCCTGAGGCTTGTCACATGCCTGGCACTGCACAGAGCCCTGTCATTCTGAGCACTGCAGTATTTAGTCCTCACAGCGAGCCTGGGGGAGGTATTTTACGATTTCTGATTTATAGAAAGGGAAAATGGGGACTGAGAAGTTGAGAGCCTCCCTGTCACACCCACTCCCGGGCTATGCTCCCAGGAGCCTGCATCACTGAGTAGAACAAGGAGGTGGGACAGCAACCATGGTTCAGGAGGTAGTGCACTGCTTAGGGACCAGTACATTTGCTAACTTACCATGTGGCAGTGGACAGACCCCACTCTCTGTATCAGTACCCCCTTGCTGGAAAATGGGATGGCAGCCCCCATCTGCTGCACTCCCAGGCCCCTCTGAGAGTCAGTACCTGTGGAGCCTTCCTTTCAGAGGGAGAAGTGGAGTGACACAGTCTATTCTCTCCATAGTTCTCAGCTTGTGCCCAGGCACGAGTTTACTCCACGTGCATGCCTGACTAAGTGCCTCTGATTTCTCAATGATAGGAGTGACTGATGGGGACCCAGAGTGCTCCACCAGCCCTTGTCAGAGTCAGGTCCTAGGGTTAAGGTAAGGCTTCCCCAAGCATCCTCTCACTTGGTGTCCTGGGAGCACCTCTGCCTCCAGGTCAGGGCTCACACCAGCCTGGGGCTCCAGGACCTCCTCACAGGACACTGAGCACTGAGGACTCAGGAGGCAGCTGCAGACAGACTGTTACCTGACCATTCCATGGGGAAAAGGGAGCTAAGAGAGGACAGGTTACTGTGCCAAACCCACACAGGATGCTGGTGGGCACAATGGGATTTTGCCATGACTCTCCATGATGTTGGGCTCTGCCTAGTGGGTGCCAGGTTCCAACTCCTTGGCTGCTGTAGGTATGAGTGCCCTGAGAGTCCCTCTAGTCCCCATACTCCTGTCTACCCATGACCTTCAGCAACTGCAATGGCCTATCTGACCCATCCCAGGATGAGATCTGCCCTTGGGACTAGCTTGATCTGGGGGTGAGTTAGTAGGGGGAAAAGCAGCCTCACTCCTTTCCAGAACTTCCTCTAGATCCAAGTGAATGTTCAACTCTACCAAAGCTCAGGACCTGGGTCATCATGTGAACAGCCCTGGCAGAACACCTCCCTTCCCCACCTGCCCCTGCCCAGAACCTTTGCTGCCCCAGCCCCTGGCAAGTTTCTGTGAGGCCAAATGCAGATGGTACCCACCCCACTGTGATGCCAACCCTGGGACTGTGGTGAGCTCTTCTGCCTCAGAATCCACTCATGTGTGCTCTCAGGATCAGAAGGCCTGGACTCCTTTCCTACCCAGGGGTCACTATTGGCCACTCAACTTAGTTCCAGGTTTCCTGGCCACCTGGAGTAAGGGAGCAGATCTGATCTCTCAAAGTTTCTGATCTTGCCTCTGAGACTGCTCTGTCAGTGAGGTCCCTGCACCCTCAGAGAGGTATGAGGCCAGATAACACTTTTCTCAGGATGAGTGGGTCCAGGGTCCACCACCATACCAGCAGAAGCATAAGATAAGATCAGGGTAAGAGTCTTCTGTAAATACGAAGGCCTTCCTGAAAGGGAGGGTGCATCCAGAGAGGTGCTGGGATTGGTCAGCCACTGAGCATCCTGAACAGGGATTCACCAGATCCTAGGGCAAGTGATACCTCTTGCTGTTTAACTAGCCTCCCTAAGGACAAGCAGGAGGACAGGGTGTCTATGATGAGCATTTCCTCTTCCCTCTGGAACAGATACAAATCAGGACACCCAACTCCCCTTCCCAGCAGTACCTATAGAGTCCAAATGGATGCTGACCCTGACAGAGAGTGTCTGCCCTGTGCCTGGGGCCTCCTGGCTCAGCAGGACTCATTCTTGAACATTTGTTCTACCCCAGGAAAAAGAAGCCTGGGATTAGGATATCCATCAAGTTAGACCAACAAGAACATATTGGTCAGCTCTGGTCCAGGCGCTGGGGAACAAGGCAATCATATGATCCAGACTTGGCCCTCCTAAGCTGACAGTCTTACTGGTGGGGAGGGCAGGTGGGAAACATGATAAGCAGAGGGCAATAATACAGGATGTTGGAGGGTGATGTGATGGTTTGTGTACTCCCAGGGCCCCCAGATATTGGAAGAAGGAAAATTCACTCTGGGCAGGAGTAGATAAAGACAGCATGGTGGTGAAACATAACTCCTCACTCATTAAGTGTGATCTGTGAATAGTGATTTTCTTTAAAAAGTATGTAATATGGAAAAGGGAGAAAAAGAATAAACTTTACTGTAGATATATCTGTCAGCCAGGTGATCAAGGTCAGCGCCAGCAGTGATAAGTCATGTTGATAATATGTACACTTCATGTGATGTGATTAGCATGGCACTTCATCTCTGTGCTCTTTCTCCAAAAAAATCCCATAACCCATGCCTAATTATGAGGAAAATATCAGACAAATCCCAACTGATGGGCAGCCTACTAAACACATGACTTCAAAACTATTTAGGTTACCAAAAACAAGAAATGTCTGAGAAACTATCATAACCAAGAGGAGCCTGAGTAGGCATGGTGACCAAATGCCAGGTGGGATTATGGAAAAGGAACAGGACAGGGAAAAGCTAAGGAAATAAAGTATGTATTTAGTTAATAATACTGTCATTGTTAATTACAACGTGTTAAAGTGTTCATTAATTGTGACAAATGTGCCATACTAATTTAAGATGCTAATAATAGAGGAAACTGGGTGTAGGCAATATGGGAACTCCATGTACTATCTTTGCAACTAAATTGTCTGTAAAGGTAAAACAATTCTAAAATAAAAATATTATTATTTTTTTAAAGAATTTATTTATTTTTTGACAGAGAGAGAGAGCAAGAGAGGGAACACAAGCAGGGGGAATGGGAGAGGGAGAAGCAGGCTTCCCACTGAGCAGGGAGCCCGATGTAGGGCTCAATCCCAGGACCACAGGATCATGACCTGAGCCAAAGGCAGACGCTCAATGACTGAGCCACCCAGTCATTAAAATAAAATAAAAATATTATTAAGAATATAAGGCTCCTGGTTAAATTTGAATTCTAAATAAATAGACCATCTTTTAGCATAAGTATATCCCATGAAATATTTGAGACATACTTTAAAAGTGTTTGTTTACCTAAAATTCATATTTAACTGAGCACCCTGCATTTTATCTGGCATAAAACACTCATAGAATGGGTAGACTTCTGAAAAAAGTGGGGGAGACACAGCCCTAAGAGATTGTGGCCTCCTTTCTACTCCTGCATTAAAAGTCATTTTACCAAAATCCATCCCAAAGGCTAAGCTTCTTAGAAGTAAGTTTCAGCTAGGTCTTAAAAGAAATCATATGCCCTAAGCCTAGGGTTTTATGTTTGCAAGATTTTTAAAAATGTGACTTTTATTACTTTGAGTAAAAATAACACAGTTTCTCTTAATATAAATGTCATATATGTTCATCATATAAAAATTGGAAGTACTATTTACTAAAATCAATGTTAGATGTAATATATTTTGAAAATATTAGTGAATAATTATAATGTTTACAAATGAAAGATTTTTTTTATGTATGACATTAAAAGAAGTAATTAGAAGAAAGACTGATGGATTAAATCAGTATTTTTAACTTCTGTGTTTCAAAAATACCATAAATGAAATTAAAAGGGAAACAACAGATTAAGGGACTATTTGAAACCTATATGAGGTGTTAAGTACTGACATCCCTCCTAGCCTACTATGTAAAGAGTGCTTACAAATCATGGAGGGATGGGAACATGTGAAGAGGGGTGGAGGGGGAAGGGGGAGAAAAAGAAACATCTGGGGCCATACCAGCCACATCCTCAGCCTGACCCCAACAACCTCCTGTCTGGGGCTCAGGCAGGCCAGAATTCTGACTTTGAGCCCTGCAGGTGAGGCTGAGGGCAGTGTAGGGATCCTCAGCCTTAGAGCAATAGTGACCCCATGCATCACGGGCTCCTACCCTGGAAGGCTGGGGATACCCATATCCTTAGCAACTGATACTCTTATAGGAGGACCTCCTGTCAGGGTTTGGGTCCCAGGCTGGCTATGGCCTGCACCCCTACCCACAGGTCACCACTGCCCTGAGCTGGGAACTGATTCTATATAACTTTTGGCACAAAGGGTGGACGATGTGGGGATAAAGGTCAGGATAGGGAAACCTGAAGCAGAGTCAGTCCCTCATATGTATCCAGTGCCAACCAGTCCACTTGGGAAGCTCCCAGCCACTTCCTCAAAAACTTCCTCCAAAAGATGGGAATACATGGGAAGACAAATAAACAGAGACTCTATTCTCCAGGCTGGCCTGGGGTTCCATCTCCTAGCTGTGTGCCCTTGTACAGGATGGGGCTGAACAAAACACTTCTCAGGGCAGAAGGAGAAGTGAAACATAGGAGGACCTCAAGGATGCTTCAGGATCTGAAAGAAAATTCCTTGTCTTTTGTCCCTTGAGATCCAGGGCAGGGCAAGGTTCAGGGGAACTCTCATAGTAAGGCAAGGAGGCAGCACTGTTGCTGAGCCCTTGGGACTGCAGGCCTCACTGAAACCAATCTCAGTGGCTGTAGACAGAGCTCCCACCCTCATCCCTGCAGGTGTGGCTACAGAGGAACACCAGCAGGTGCCATGCATGGGTGGGTCCCCAAAACTTTCCAAGGGGGCTTTGAAGAGCTGCCTGTGTTGACTTCAGCCTCCCAGATAGTCCTTGTCATGAGTTCAGCTGGGGCTAGGCATAGCCATTTAGTTCCCTCTGCAAGGAGCTTCAGGTGGTGGGGGCATCAAACCTTCATGTCACCTCCAGAGGGAAGCAATGATCAGGAGACTTGGGGAACTAAGAGCACCAGCATTGTTGCCTTTTCAGACCAAGGCAAGCAATAAATGCCCTCCTCGCCCCACCCACCCATCTGCAAGTGTCTTGCATACTTCTAATGATAGCTACTGCATTTCCATTTCAAGGGGAAATCAACATTGCATAAATACCCAACTACTCTCCCATTGCCGTGTCTTCCAAGCTATTTTCAGTGTGGGAGTTTGATGATTATTCAAGATGATTAAGATGATGAAAACTTTAAGTGGCACTGAGGACTCATGGAGAACAAGCCAACTCCCCATGTTTATATTTTGCTCATTCCCATCACTTAGGGCCAGTGGGGGCTGAGAAGAATATGCCTTTTATTCAGTATCATGGAGAGTTCCCACACAGGTGACCTGAGCTAAGTTGGCTGCTGTCCAGGGAGCTCAAATTTTATTTGCAGAGACACAATCTTACCAAGCACCATCATGGCCCTGTACATTTATATAGAGCTTTATGATCTACAGAGTGACCTCACATGTGTTACTTCATGGACCCCTCCCCAGAGCCCAGCTTTACCTTTCACACATGAGGTGGGGTCTCAGAGGTCGAGGTGGCCTGCCCAAGGTCACATAACCAGCAGATGACAAAGTCAGAAGGCAAACCCAGCATAGATCCCAGAGCCCAGTGGTCACCTCACACATAGACTCCAGACCTCTCCAGAGGGCCCAGAGCCTCTGTCTAGACCCCTGTCACCTCAGGCATCACCAGGCTTAAGAGGAGTGGGAGAAGTATCATGGTCAGCTCTGCTTGGTAAGCAACTGGTCCATGAGATGCATAGGCCTGGGGAAGACATCTTTTCCTAATCTGGACACGCAGGGATAACTTTGTAATTCAATCAAAAGTGCTTCAATATTGGGGCACCTGGGTGGCTCAGTCGTTAAGTGTCTGTCTTCAGCTCAGGTCACGGTCCCAGGGTCCTGGGATCAAGCCCCACATCGGGCTCCCTGCTCGGCGGGGAGCCTGCTTCTCCCTCTCCCACTCCCCCTGCTTGTGTTCCCTCTCTCGCTGTGTCTCTCTCTGTCAAATAAATAAATAAAATCTTAAAAAAAAAAAAAAGCTTCAGTAGAGATATGGGTTCTGGGTCTTCTGGGAATTTACAATCTGTGGATCAAAGCCAAATAGAGAGCCCTTTATTTTTCTGTGTTTGCTCAGACTGCAGTACAACTGAATTCAGTGTTAGGGAGGTAGAGCAGGCAATGTGGTATAGACATAATATCAATAAATTATGCTATAGACATACAATGGAAAACTATTTCACAATAAAATCCAACAAACTACTAATACATAAAATGACATGGATGATGCACACAGGTGACATGTTGAGTGAAAGGAGCCTGTCAAAAAATGCGCACTGTGTGGCTCTGTGTATATGAAGATGGGGACCACACAGAATTAATACATGGGATTAAACAGTTAGAAAAGTGGCTGCCTGGGAACGGGCACTAGGGAACTTTTTGCGGGGAAAAAGGTGTTTTATGTCTTAGTACAGCTGTGGATTTCATGGTGTATGCATTTGTCTACAATCACTCATAGAGTTAAGATTTGTGTATTTCACTGCATGTACATTTTTCCCTGAGAAAAGTACACAGTGTAAGATTTTACTTATATAAAGTCTGAAAACCACCAGTGTCTAGCCATGCTGTTAGAATTCAGAAGTGCAGGGCGCCTGGGTGGCTCAGTCGTTAAGCTTCTGCCTTCAGCTCAGGTCATGGTCCTAGGGTCCTGGGATCGAGTCCTGCATCGGGTTCCCTGCTCCGCGGAAAGCCTGCTTCTCCCTCTCCCACTCCCCCTGCTTGTGTTCCTGCTCTCGCTGTGTCTCTCTCTGTCAAATAAATAAATAAAATCTTAAAAAAAAAAAAAGAATTCAGAAGTGCAGTTACCCTTGGTGGGTGTTAGGATTAGGGCATAGAAGGACCCTCTGGGGCAGTGGTGATGTTCTTCTTGAACTGAGCTCTGAAAATTCTGCGCACTTATGATTTATGTGCTGTTCTCAAACATAGTGACACTTCAATAAGTTTATATTAAAATATTTAAGCTATATACATTTTATTCCTCCCCAGTCTTATATAATTCTGCGGAGTAGTCCCTACCCCACATTTGGGATAATGTATTTGTGGGCCATTATGAAATGCTGAGGCCATTTTGGGTTCTCTCTGCAAGCAACAGGAGTTTGAGTGGTTAGCATAGCCAGAACTAAGGGTCCCCTTCCCTCATTGGAAAGGACTTTGTATCTATGAAGGGCCTGGATCCGCTCTGGTCTCAGCCTGGCCAGGGACCCTCAGGGGACTGTAGTCCAGCAGGGGCATCTTTCTGTTGTTGCTGCTGTGCTGTGAGCTTCAACTCAAACCTCAACTGAGCACAGAGCCAAGAGTAGCATAGGCAAATCTTCTTAAAGTGATAACGTGAAATCACGGAAATAATGGGTTCCAGTTCCTGCCACAGGGTTCCAAAATCCCTTGGAGTTTCTTAGGTAACAGCAGTGTCTTTTGTTCTAGTAAAGTGACTCTGAGTAGGTTCCTGGATGGGGGCTAGATGGCGGTTGGTCATTAGAAAGGCCAAACTTAGAAGCTTGGAATTTTCATGATTAGAAGTTTGGAGTTTTTAGCTCTGCTCTAACCTACCCTCCAAAGAGGAGAAAGGGGCTGGAAATGGAGTTGATAATTGATTGTGGTTATATGATGAAGCCCCCACAAAATCCCAATAGTGTAGAGTTTGGAGAGCTTCCAGGTTGGTGAACACATCTGCATACCAGGAAGGCAATGCATCCTAATTCCATGGGGATAGAGGCTCCTATGCTTGGGACCCTCCCAGGCCTTATCCTATGTATATCTTCATATGGCTCTCATCAATATCCTTTATCATATTCTTTTACAATAGACTGGTAAACAGTAAGTAAACTTTTTCCTAAGTTCTGTAAGCCACTCCAGCAAATAAAACCAAGGAGGAGTTGTGGAAGCCTCCAATTTATAGCCAGTTGGTCAGAGGCACAGGTGACAATCTGCATCTGCAGCAGAGACAGGTGGTGGGACAGTCTTGTGGGACTGAGCCCTTAACCTGTGGGATCTGATGCTGTCTCTGGGAACACAGTGCTGGAACGAAGTTAAATCGTAGGATATCCAGCTGGTGTCACAGAATTGCTTGGTATTGGACCACCGCACACACACACGTCTGATGTCAGAGTGTTGTGAGTGTGGCAGGCTTGTGAATACAGGAGCCATACAGGAAGAAGAGGGAGGCTGCCTACTCAGATAATGTGCAGACTCAGGGCCAAATGACATCTTCATTGTCATTCTCTTCATACTGGGCCTTCCGTGATGGAGCAGAGAGCTTTTTGGGTGAGACATGCCTAGTCCCCAGGCTCCCAAATCCCCCTTTCCTGGCAGGTGACCCTGTCAGAAGACAGGGTCCTCCTATTACTGGAACCGGAGAGTGCCTAGACCCGGAGTCCTCTGCACTAGGTAGTGGCAGGTCTCCTTTTCAAAGAGAATGTCCCCCACCCCATTAGACAGCACTGACCTCATAAGGTTGTACCTCACAAGCATGAACTATTTGGCCTTCAAAGCAAGTCAGGCACAAAGTTTTAGATCACTTTGCACACTAGGAAGCCAGAGTCAGGAAAGTCACCCTGACTGGGGCCACAGTCTCTGACCTGAACTTTAGATTGGGGTCTTTTCTACTACTCCTGACCCCTCTGATGACCCTAGACCCTTGTTGTGTCCCTGGAGAGATGGGAAGCATTGGACACCCTCATCCCACCTTCCTCTGCTCCTCTCCTGGGCCCAGGCTGCTCTCCTGGATGGGCTGCGGCACACTGAACCCATCCCTGGTGCTGTCATTATCTTCCCACCAGACACTGATCTGAACCCATCCTCCTTCCCAGATACGCAGCTGGTTGAGGTCTAATTCCTCCGGCATTCAGGGTGACAGGCAAGAATTACCCACACCGGTTGGTAAATGAGGAATGTGGCCGCATGCTAGGCTGCGGAGAGAAACTTCTAGCAGCCCTGAGCCCCATACCACTCTCCTACACCCCAAGACCACCCATTCTACTGCAAGTACCTGATTTCCCTCTTTATTTCCCAAGGACAATGAGGAAAGGGAGAGTAAACAATAATACCAAACCAAATAAAGATGAAATATCTCCCCCCACCCAACTTTATTTTCTTTGGTCGAAAGGGCAATATACCAATAAAAATAAATAAAAGACTAACCTTTTGGCCAATCACAGTTTAGTTGTTCTGCAACAGACAAACCTGCAATCCTGCCATGCATATTTACATCTCATTAACTAAAGTCAAATGCATCAAAAGCATTAAAATTAAGATATTAGGTCCAATTATCCTGTCAACTGCAGTTGGAGGAAATTGTCAAAGGTTTATTTATTCATTAGCTTAGAGCGAATTTGAGTGGCTCCCTAATTATTCACTGCCATATACTTTTTTACTTCCTCTCTTCTTGTGTACTAAAAAAAAAGAAAATTGTTTTGGGTTTTCATTTCTCCACAGTGCAGTAGCCTGCACATGTTGGCAAGGCCAAACCCAGTCAGGCCTGGGAAGGGCTTGTGTCCTTTGTGTCCTCAGGGCCCAGCCAGGCCATGGCCGAGCTACAAGTGGCTAGGGGGTTAGGAAGACCAGGGCACCTGCTCCGCTGCTGTGTCCCCACAGATGCCCTCTGGGTCCCTGGCGAGGGCTTTAGACTGGCCAGCACAATTCCCCCAGGCTTACTGCCTTCACAGCTAGCCCTGCAGGGCTGGGGTCCACTGGGCCCACTGTGTCCAAGAACACAGCACCCTCCTCCCCTTGGGTCAGCAGTTGTGACCAGCCTCAGCTCTCAGGCCAGTCTCTGCTTGGCCAGAGGGGGCACCTTATGAGTGTTTGGTGAGTGAATGAATGGAAATCTTGACAAAGCTCTTACTGCAGGTAAAAGGATCACTGGGCCCCAGGTTGTGCCCCTGTGGGTAGTCTTGGGCTCTCCTCTTCAGAGAGGCTTCACTGGGAGCACCCTTCTTCTTGGAAGCTTCTGTCTGGCTTCCTCAGTAGATCTTACTGCCCAACTTCCTCTGTTTTCCTCCTCTCTCCTCCCTGAGTTTCTGTGTTGTCCCAACTCAGGTTTCCCTTCTCCCCGTTGGCTAACAGGGCAACATATTAACCTTTAATCTTAGAGGTGCCCTTTGGCTCCAGGCCAGGCTTGATCCGGGCTCAGGTTATCTCCCACCCTCTCAATACACAGCAATTCTGCTGGTCTCCCATAGTTCTTAGGGTCTCAGGGGTGTAGAAAGGGCCCCGGGTTCCAGGACTTTTATAACTACCAACACTTTCATGTCTCTTCATCAGTTTTCTCCTCTATAAATTGGGTCTAATAACACATGCACCCCTATTCTGTGCTCCCTAGTGAGCAGTCTTTGTCACATTTTCATGGGTGTGTTCTGGAGAGATCACTAGATCAGGAGACTCCCCCACCTTGTTCTTCTCAGCCCTCTACTCCCTCATCCATATCCATTACTATGAAGCAGAGAAAAAATATCCCCACTTTAAGATAAATAAACTGAGGTTCATATTAATTAAATTGCTCAGAATCTATGGGATTCTATAGCTCATATCATTAGCCACTATGAAAACATTTTGTCACTCTTTATTGACATTATTTTATATACCTCCTTCTGTTGTTCTCCCATGAGTTTCTTAAAGAAGGGATGATATCGGGACACCTGGGTGGCTCAGTCAGTTAAGTGTCTGCCTTCGGCTCAGGTCATGATCCCAAGGTTCTGGGATCGAGTCCTGCATCAGGCTCCCTGCTCAGTGGAGAGCCTGCTTCTCCCTCTCCCCCTGCCTGCCTCTCTGCCTACTTGTGCTTCTCTCTATCACTCTGTCAAATAAATAAATAAAATCTTTAAAAAAATAAAGGAGGGATGATATCAAAGACCTCCATAAAAGAGGTAAAGCAATAAAACTTCTAGAAAAAAAATAGAGAGAAAAATCTTCATGATATTGGCTTTAGCAATGATTTATTTTTTTGATATGACACCAAAAGCACAAAAATAGAAAGAAAAAGAAGCCAAACTGGACTTCTTCATGCCTTAGAACTTTTGTATATTACAAAACATTATCAAAAGAGGGAAAAGGCAACTCACAGAGTGGGAGAAAATATTTTCAAAGCATATATCTGATGAACAATTATGATCCAAAATATGTAAAGAACTTTTACAATTCAACAACAAAAATCAGATAACCCAATTCAAGAAAGGGGCATAGGATTTGAATAGACATATCTCCAAAGAAGGTATACAAATGATTAAGAAGCATGTAAAAAACTGCTCAACATCACAAGTCATTAGGGAAATACAAATCAAAACTGCTGTGAGATACCACATTAGGTCCACTAGGATGGCTATTACTCAAAGCAAAAAAACAAAACAAAAAAACAGAAATTAAGTGTTAATGGGGATGTGGAGAAATTAGAATTCTTGTGCATTGCTGGTGGCAATACTGTGAAAAACAGTATGGCAGTTTCTCAAAAGATTAACCATAGAATTACCATATGATCCAGCAATTCGACTTCTGGGTTATATACCCAAAAGGACTGAAAGCAGGAATTTGAGCAAATATTTGTACACCAGTGTTCATAGCAGCATTATTCATAATAGCCAAAAGGTTACTAACAACCTGAATGTTCACTGATGAATGAATGGATAAATAAAATGTGGTATTTACATGCAACAACATATTATTCAACTTTAAAAAAAGGAATGCAATTTTGATTATATGCAACATCATGGGTGAACCTGGAAAACATTAAGCTACATGAAATAAGCTAGACACAAAAGGACAAATGACTGTATTATCACAGTATATGAGGTACCTAGAGTAGTCAAATACATATAGACAGAAAGCAGATTGGTGGTTGCTAGGGGTTGGGGGAGGAGAATGGGAAGTAGCTGCTAAATGGGTGTACAGTTTCAGCTTGAGATGAAGAAAAAGCTCTGGAGATGGATAGTGATTTTGTCTTCACAACAGTGTGAATGTACTTAATGTCCTGAACTGTACACTTAAACTTTGTTAAAATGATAAGTTTTATGTTATATATATTTTTGCCACAACAACAACAACAACAGCAACAAACCCAGAATGATATATCGTATGAGCTATATAATTACTTAGAACAAAGTTGTGTCCCTACTCAATTAGGCTTTGGGGTTGTGAGCAGATTTACTGACTAGTCAGATTTGGGTTGAGCTTCTAGTCGTTATTTCTTTCAACAGCACCAGGGAGTTCATATCCTTAAGGACTTACTGCGTGCCAGACATAACACTGGGCTCTGGAGATTCTGAGGTGAATAAACACAGTCCTTGGCCCTGATGAGCTCACATTCTGTAGAGAAGCAGCTATATCGGCTGATAAACTACAGTACAATAGTGATGTAGATATGGAAACAGACACAGCACAAGAAGGAATGACCAATTCTGTGATAGGAATGGAGGAGTGATCAGGAGATCAAATGCCATCCACATATAGCCCTGTCTCCTCTTCCCCTGTTCTGGAAGGTGCTCCGAGATCATAAGGGCAGCATGACTAGAACATCCCAGCAAGTGCTCTGCATAGGCAGGCTCTTCAGCTGGCCTTGAAGATAAGGGTTTTACCAATCACCCATCTCCCTGTGCTATGGACACAGGCAGAAATGAGATAGAGTCCCTGCCTTCAAGAAGCTCACATTCTAAAGAACAGAGAGACTAGGAAACACAAATTTAAGGTGATGAGACTAAGTACAGTGGAGAGATAAGTGAGGGATCTTCTCTGACCAGGTGGCCCCAAAGCCCATGCTTTCAGCTAGAACCCTCATCAGTTAGAAAGCAAGTATGGGTGGGCTGAGGCTTTCATCAAAGCTGATATAGCGACATAGTCTACATGCCTGTGAACACTGCTGACCATCCTGGTGATGAAAAGTCTGCAATACCTCATGAGTCTCCAAGTGGACATGACTGCATGAAGCAGTGGACCTTAGAAACAGGCCAGGGGACAGGCTGGGGAGAGAGGCCCAGAGGAGCAGGTGTGACTTAGGGGAGAAAGTGAGAAAACCACAAGAGAAAGAGATAAAAAGTGATGGCAACAGTGAGAGGAATGTGCCAAATTTCATTCTTGGGAAACGGTTTGGCCTGGAGTTCTCAGGTTTTGTTTATCTACTTTTTAGAAGAACAAACAAGGGGCGCCTGGGTGGCTCAGATGGTTAAGCATCTGCCTTCGGCTCAGGTCATGATTCCAGGGTCCTGGGATCGAGCCCCACATCAGGCTCCTGGCTCAGCAGGGAGCCTGCTTCTCCTTCTCCCTCTGCCTCTCTCCCTGCTCATGCTCTCTCTCTCTGTATCTCTGTGTCTCAAATGAATAAATAAAATCTTTAAAATAAATAAATAAATAAATAAATAAATAAATAAATAAATAAATAAATAAAAGAACAAACAAGATGATGGGCTATAGATGATGCTACAAGACACCACTAGGCGGCTTGTGAATCCCTAGAGGATGGAGAATGGAAAGGTCTGTTTATTCTGCCACTTCTTCCAGAAGGCCCCCCATGATTCATTAAATGAAATTAGATGTCTATTCTCCGTGCTTTCATACCGTCGCCCTCTTGACTTACCCCTGCTGTAGCATTGACAGTATTGCAGGAGTTCTCAACCTCTGCACAATTGAAAGTATCAGGCAATTCTTGATAGATGGTGGGGGTTGTCCTATGCATTGCAGGATGTTCAGCAGCACGCACTTCTGCCCACTAGATGCCAGCAGCAACCCCCTGAATTACAAAAAACAAACGTGTTTATAGATACTACCTAATGTCCCTGGGCTGCAAAATAACCCCCAGTTGAAAACCACTGCTTTATTGTAATTGTTTTAGCTGCCAAGTGTCTGTGGTAGTTTTGAGTTGACAGATTATTTTCTCCCTAGCAGTGCCAGGGACATAGAGGTGATTGATTACCACTGGAAGAACAAGTGAAACAATGAATGTTCAGGGGCGCCTGGGTGGCTCAGTCGTTAAGCGTCTGCCTTCGGCTCAGGTCATGATCCCAGGGTCCTGGGAGTCCCGCATCGGGCTCCCTGCTCTGCGGGAAGCCTGCTTCTCCCTCTCCCACTCCCTCTCTCACTGTGTCTCTCTCTGTCAAATAAATAAATAAAATCTTTAAAATAAAAAAAATGAATGTTCAGGTTGAGTTTGCAAAGGTGGAGACTGGAACCACAACAGAGACAAAATGCAGGTGGAGGTACTTCCTTTATCTTCAACTACGCCGAGTGGACACCAGACTTCTAAATGGGGGTCCTGTCTGTTTCCAGAAGGGGGAAATCCACCTTCCAGTTTTTATAATAGTCGCTGAATTAATGCCTAATTTGTTGTTCTTGTTAAATAAACTTATAATTTAGTTCCAGTTGTATTTGGAAGATGAACACGTGGGGAAGTGAGTTAGGACGCTCCTCTGGTTTAGCACAAATAATACGAATACAGAACCTTTACAAAAGTGTTAATATGGATGCTTTGGGCTGGTACTGAGAAGATATGCTATAAAAACTGATGGCTCAATAGTTTTGCAGCCCTTGAATTTTCTCTGAATTCCAAAGGGTAGAAAAACCTCTTAGAGGGAACTAGTTATTTCCCCATCTTGAGTGGTCTCTATGCCTTGAAAAAAGAAAGATTCTTGTCAATAGGTGTGCATGAACAGCAATTCCAGAAGCCCATGAATCTCCAGAGCATTTCCTAGTTTGCATAGTATTATCATGGCATGGGTTCAGGGAGTTCCATGAACACTCTGGGGAGGGTACTACAGCGGGGTAGGGGTGTACATGTCAGCTCAAAGAAATACAGTTTTCCCAGGTGCTTGGGTTCTGATTCTCACACTTACTTTTTATCCTGTGTGCAATGACTTCTGTCTCCTGGGCCATTTCACAGTCCTGGAAAGAAAAGAGTTCTCCTACCTAGGGTGCTAGAACCTGGTGAACATGGAATTTTGAGTGAGAAATCTTGGACTTGAATCCCAATTCCTCTATTTTCTACCTTATAACAAGTTGTTAGCCTCCCTGAGCCTCAGTTTCTTCCTCTGAGAAATAAAGAAAATAGAACTGTGTAGTTCTCAGAGTTGTTGTCAGGAATAAACAAAATAGTGTTTGCATAATGTGATTTGGAAACACCAAATCCCATGTAAAGTGGAAGTTATGTTCATCTTTAGAGCATTATAACAATTGTTGATATTGCTTAGCCATTACATAGCCACAGCAACCAAACAAAACTGTTTCCTTGTTTCCTCCTTGAATTTATGGTAAAGCTAGAAATAATGCAAGAACCCTTTTGGGTCATTTGGGTCAAGACAGCATTACTGTGGCACCTGGGTGGCTGTCAGTTAAGTGTCAGACTCTTGATTTTGTCTCAGCTCATGATCTCAGGGTCGTGAGATTGAGCCCCACATCAGGTTCCATGCTGTGCATGAAGCCTGCTTAAGATTCTCTCTCTCTCCTTTTGCCCTTCCCCACCCTCTCTTAAAAAAAAAAAAAAAAAAGACAGCATTACTAAACCACATCTTCAGGTTGGGACACTTCAACAAGGCACAAGGGATAACGCCTCATGGTCTAGAGCAAAGCAAGATTTCTGGAGCCTGGACTTCTGAGCAGTGAGGTTGTTCTTAGCTGCCTAGTCCCTAGTCTGTCCTCTGTGGTCATGGACAACACAGGAGGTGTGGGGATCCAGCCCCAAGTCTGCAGTTTTAGGAGATGGCTTTCAGAGAGTCTTGCATTAGGCCTATTTGAAGACGTGGCAGCCTTGGCAGCTTGCCCTCTGACCAATGCTCATCCATCCTCCCTCACACTGAGGTGCACCAGAGTAAGCCAGGAGACAGTGATCTGATGGAAGGCTGAGCACAGCTTAATCAGCCAGGAATTGAACCTCTCGGCCCCCAGGTTCAGAATCCAGGTCTGAGAGTGTGAGGCCAAAAACCAAGACACACACAGCCAGGCCTGACTGGTTTAGAGCTCCAGAGCCCCTGCCCTTCCAAGAACTCAGCCCCAAGAACTGCTGACAGTATTGGGACCAAATCATCACCATTTCCCACTCTAGTTATTTGAGTGGGGCATGGGAAGAGCCTTTGAACACCATCCAGATCATTCCCTCCTCTGCCCTCTTCTCCAACCAGGTACAGGGTGGTTACTCAACACACACTAGAGTAGCAGAATTATTTGTTAAAATATTGAAGTCCTTCATTTGTTAAATAGCTGCTAGACTGAGCACATGCACACACACACCTGTGTTACCTATCAGCCCACTCCTCTGGACCACAGAACTCATTGTTCCTGGGAAGTAACTAGGCAGAACAGGGGCAAGGGCTAACGGACCCTGCCATAGCTACTTTCTGCCTTTACCTTTCCCTGCCATGCCTGCTGTCAGATACATCACAGATCACACTAATGCCTAGACTTGTCTTTGCTCCGAGGTTCATAGTGGAAGGAGAAAGCCAGGGGTGGGCCTGAAGCCACTTGCAACAGAAATATGGAGTTCCCTTAGCCTGCCCCTCAGCTCTCATTAGGGCCCTCTAGGTGCACTGTCTCTGAGAAACAAAGGCCCACTCTACAATTAGAAAAACGGAGTCTCAAGCCTTGCTGCAGCTATCTAAGGTATCATGACCAAATATATGACAGCAGCTTCCCCAGGGCAGAACCCAACCCCAGTGGACGGGGAGCCCACACCCCTGCATCTCATTTTGTTACCTGACCCCACTGATGTAGCTCCTTCCTTTAATAGGAGATTCCAGGGGTCTCCAATGCCCACCATCTCAGGACTAAGTAGCCCACAAGACAGAGGAGCCCTGGGCTGGAAGAGAACCTCAGCCTCTCTTTTCCTATGTAATTCATTTCCTCTCCTCAGGACAAGGTCTATTGGCTTCCATAAAGTATGTCTGTTTGTTTGCTTGAAGGGAAGTTAATGCAATATAACACCCATTAGTGATTTAGGTGTGAAGCTATGTTCAAGGGCCTAACTGGGAAGGCAAAACAGACTTTAACCTCAAGAAGCTAATGGTTTAGTGACAGAGTCACTCACGTAGACAAGTGATAGAAACGTTCTGAGTCCATAAACTAAGTAATTATGAAGGCTGAGAGTGCAGAGGTGGGTTGGTAAACTCAGCCAAACGGCCTTTGCAGAGGCAGTGAGCCTCCCTCTGAATGACCGGCAAAGACAGAAGTTCATGGAGCAGACTGACCTAGGCTAGCTGAGCCCCTCTCCCACTAAGCCTTGAGCAACCCTGGCTTCTGTCCCATTCAGAGAAGAATAAAGCACCTGCAGCTGGGCCAATGAGCAGCCAGGCCTCCTATGGAGATACCCACCTGTGTTGTCCCCATCCCATGGCAACAGGGAGGCTCATCAGATGGGCTTTTCAACTTTCATCTGCTTCCACACACATTGTTCTCTGGAGCATGTTACTGGCCCAGCTATGTCCCTTACCAGCAGTGTGACCTCGGACAAGCTACTCAAATTTTCTGAACCTTCATTTCCTCAATGGTAATAATATCTGCTTGGTAGGATAGTTGAGTGATCTACATACGATGATTCACGTAGAGCACTGGGTACAGTGCCTGCTACATGGAATTTCTCTATAAGCAGCAGCTGTTGTTATTTTATCAGGCCTAACAACTGTTCTGTGATATGAGCAGAGAGGGATCACCATCCCCAGTTCACAGATGAAGAAACTGAAACTCATGATTAAAATGTCTTGCCCAAGCAAATGTCTTTACCAACCCACCTCTGCACTCTCAGCCTTCAAACTCATGATTAAAACTAATCTGATGATTAAAACATTGACTAAAGCAATATGATTTATGATTATTTAAATTTGCCCTTTCTGAAAATGGAAGCTACCTAGACAAATGGACTTGTAATAGAAGAAGAAAAAGCAGGCAGACAAGCCCAGCTGGGAGCCCACCCACGGCTCTAGCCTTTGTGCATGATTACTATCTTACACAGGTTTTGGAAAACTTTTTTATACTATTAAACACATTTTGTATATTTTATAATTTATATATTTTATGCTTTCAAATATACCATCTTATTTGATCCTCACAATATCTTCATGAAGTCAGCAAGGAAAGTATTATTATTCTTGTTGGATAATTGAAAGCAGGAGGACAGATGGTTGTAAGTGCTGGCCCTAAGTCACACAGCTAGTTTGTTGTGGAGTTGAGACTAATCAGGTCTTTGTTCTCCTGGACTGGTATACCCTTGCCTGCCTTAATAAGATGCCCTCACTCCTACCCGATTGCTCACCTTCACAGTGCGTGTGTGTGTGTGTGTTTTAGGGAAAGTCCTTTCTTTTCCAAAGCAACCTAGTGTTATAGAAAATCAGAAGATGGGTAACAGCAGACCTGGATTCTCACAGCAGACCTGATGTTCATTCCTTTCATTTTAAGACTTGAGTGTTGAGTTTGCATGTAATATCTACCAAATTGGGAGCTAAACATATATAATCTTATTTACTCCTCAAAACAACATGAAGAATTGAGTCCTATTACGCCCCTTCTTTGACTGAGGGCACTAAGACGACACCATCTTCTCAAAGCCACAAGCTGACAAGTGTCAGAGCTGGGGAAAAAATGATGTTTCTCTTGGTGCCTGGTTTCCTTATCTCTACCTCATCAGGGTAAGCTTACAGCTGGGTAAAGTCATCTTGAGCGCTAACATTCTGGGATTCTGGGCCTCTTCTGCTTTACCTGTTATTTCCCGGAGAGGACACTGAGGGACGTGACCACAAAGATCCAGCAAACCTTCACTTCAGCCTAGAGGGATGCCAATGGGAAAAGAAGGCATGAAGACCAGCTTGAGGGGGGTCAGCCATGCTTGGACATGGGGTGGCTCTTTAGTCCTCTGAACGTGCTGAGCCATGCCCTCAAGGAAGGAAGCATGGAAATCACTGCTGGATTTAAGCAGGTCACCCTCCATCCATGCAGTAAGCAGGGGCATCCTAAGCTTCTCTCAAGCCTTCACACTTGGTGCTTCAAGTTGGAATCCCAGACTTTAGAACCAGTAGTGGTCTTGAGGTCATGTTTCCAGCACACTCACTTACCTATGAGTAAACAGGTTCAAAAGGGTAATTAACTTGCCGAGGTCATGCAGTGAGTTACTAGCAGCCCAGCAGAGCCAGGTACGACCCCAGCTATACTGACACTGGCACACAGATGTATAGTATCTACCCTCCAGACACCCCCTGGCCCTACTTTCTTTTGCTTGTTAAACTTCTAATAATAGAAGCAAAATGATAAAAGTTTACAAAAATGCCATATAGGACGGAGGTGTTTAGTATGATGGAGACCATGAATAAGGCTCCCATCACCTTCTCCAAAGGAAACTTCAGGAAATAGGACTTTTGGCTGGTTTCTGCCAGGCTTGAAAGCATCCAAAAGTCCCCTTTCTAGAAGCAAGAAGGGTTTACAAACTTGGAAGAACTGCAGAATGAAGAAGGACTGCTTCCATTCTTGGGCAAAATGTAGCCCATTGCAGGGGATGCTTCAAGTTCTGAGGAGGGAGAAAGGAGGACAGATTAATTAGGGACAGAAAAGGGATGCCTGGGTGGCTCAGTCCTTTAAGCCCCTGCCTTTAGCTCAGGTCATGATCCCAGGGTCCTGGGATCGAGCCCGCATCAAGGAGGCTGCTTCTCCCTCTGCCTGCCACTCCCCCTGCTTGTGCTCCCTTACTTTCTCTCTTTCTCTCTGACAAATAAATAAATAAAATCTTTAAAAAAAATAGGGACAGAGAAGCATCACATTTTCCATAAAGTGAGAGAAGGAGGGAAGGTCCATGATGAGTTTTGGGAATCCATTACAATTTATTAACTTAATTATGTGCCTTTATCTCCATGATTATTATTCAGCTTCATATCTGATGGTGATTAATCTATACCTTATAATTACACCACTCTGACTTTCACTACAGTGTTCATACCTTTTGCTGACCACTTTCTCCCAGATGCAGAGGCAAGTTAGGCTGCTTGTATCTCAGTCTATTTAGTGATAAAGCTCAGCTTTCCCAGCTCTGCTTTCCCCCCCACCAGCTTCTCATAAGCTAGGCTTTAGAAGTCTAAAGAAGTCTGTAAGACCAGAAGAGAAGGAAATCTCTCCCTGGAGGCCTCCTGACCTCTTTCCAGGGATGGAGCGCTAATGAGGAAGTCAGAAGGAGTCCTGTAGTCCATCTTTATACTCTCTTGTTCTCTGGGGCTAGAGAACCTGTGCAGTGGATAGTGGGGTATTGGAGAACGGGGAACAAAATACTTGGCAGGCGTGCTGTGGAAATAACCAGAAAATGCAGCAGCTAGGCTTTATCTTTTTGACAATGGCTTAGAAAAGTGGATGCTATTTTTTTTTTAAGTTTTTATTTATTTATTTGACAGAGAGAGAGAGACACAGCGAGAGAGGGAACACAAGTAGGGAGAATGGAGAGAGGGAGAAGCAGGCTCCCCACTGAGCAGGGAGCCCGATGCGGGGCTTGATCCCAGGACCCTGAGATCATGACCTGAACCGAAGGCAGACGTTTAACAACCGAGCCACCCAGGAGCCCTTGATGCTATGGTTTTTTAATCCAAAATTGGACTGTATGGTCTAATAAATTCTGACATACTAAAGACACAGGCATTTCTGGAAAATCTAGGACTTGCAGATGCTATTTTAAGACAAACTCCTAAAGATCAAAGTGGGGAACTATAGAGAAATTAAAGACAGATAAGATTGGCTCATCTATAATCTTAGTCAGATATTGGAAATAGTTCTCCAATTGTGTGGCTTGCCTTTTCATTTTCTTAACATTGTCTTTTGAAGACAGAAGTTTATAATTTTGGTGAAATCCAAAGTATCATTTACTTTTCTTTTATTATTAATGCATTGTTGTTGTTGTTGTTCTTGGATAAAAAAATATTTGCCTATCCAAAGGCCCAGAGATATTTTGCTAGGTCTTATTCTACAAGTTTTGTGGAATTCTTCTTCATATTTAGATATGTGACCCATCTCAAATTATTTGCCTGTGTTGGTATGAGATTAAGGGAGACATTCACTTTTTTCTATGTGGATCTTCATTTGATCCAGTACCATTTCTTGAAAGATTCTTTGTTCTCCATTAAATTACCTTGGCACCCACATGTAGGTCTGTCTGTTTCTGGGTGCACTATTCTATTCCAGGGACCTATTTTTCTAGTCTAATTCCACGTATTAATTATTGTATTCTCTTAAAATCAAGTAAAATTGTAAAATCAAGTAGTGTAATTCAGCCAACTCGATTTTTCTTTTTTGCTTTGGCTGTCCTAGATCTAAATATGTTATATTTGCATTCCTCTATAAATTTAAGAATAAGCTTCTCCATTTCTTTTTTATTCCTTTTTTTAAAAAGATTTTACTTATTTATTTGTCAGAGAGAGAGAGACAGAGAGAGCACAAGCAGGGGGAGTGGCAGGCAGAGGGAGCAGCAGGCTCCCTGTTGAGCAAGGAACCCAACGCAGGACTCAATTCCAACACCCTGGGATCATGACCTGAGTCGAAGGCAGACGCTTAACCAACTGAGCCACGCAGGCTCCCATAAGCTTCTCTATTTCTATAACAAAAAATGCTGTTGCTATTTTGATTGAGATGACATCCAAATTCTGGTTGATTTGGGGAGATTTAACATTTTAACAATATTGATTCTTCCAACTCATGGACATGCAATTATCTCTCCATCTTACCTGTCTTTAATTTCTCTCAGCAAAATTTTGCAGATTTTAGTGTAAAGATCTTTCATATTTGAATGAAATTTATTTCTAATTATTTTATGTATTTATGTTACTATAAACATTTAAAACACCATTGTCAATTTTTATAGTGTTTAGGAATACAATAGATTTTTGTGTTCTGAAACTTCACTAAACTCATTTATTAGCTCGCACAGTTTTTATGGATATCTAAGGATTCTGCATTAACAAATGTGATGTCTATGTATAAAGACTATTTTACTCTTCATTTTCAATCTTTATTTTTTTAAAAAGATTTTATTTATTTATTTGAGAGAGTGTGTGTGTGTAAGAGAGAGCACCTATGAGCAAGGGGAGGGACAGAGAGAGAGGGAGCAGACTCCTTGCTGAGCAACGAGCCCTAAGCCAGGCTAGATCCCAGGACCCTGGATCATGACCTGAGCTCCTGAGCTGAGGGCAGACGCTTAATTGACTGAGCCACCCAGGCGCCCCTTCATTTTCTATCTTTAAATGCTTATTCTTTTTCTTGTTTATTGTATTCCATAAACCTGGCAGAAAGAGAAAAAGAGCATAGAGGCTCATTCATGTGGGATTTATATGACTCAAGCCAGACAATGGTGCACATCACTCACACTCACATTTGAGCTGTCCTGTGAGCATGCCTGGGCTGTGCAGGAGGCTGGGGCATGTCACCCAGGCCTGTGTCCAGAATGAAGAAACCATTGACTTGGTGAGTTGAGTAGCCAGCCAGTCTATGCTATAGGGAGACCAAGACTATTTTAAAAAGCAGTAAATTTACAAAATAATTTGAGTTTAATGATGAGTTCTGTGAAGAAAATTAACAGTGTCTGTGTGTGCCTATTTGATTGTGTATTTTTTGTGTGCTTGTGTAGTTTTGTGTCCATAATCATGTCTTCAGGTTTTCCACATGACTGTAGGTTAGAATTTTTCTTACTCCTTCTCAGGGATCCTTTCCGAGTTCTATGCCTGCAAGTGCTCCGTAAAACCCTGGAAGTAATGCTGTGCCCACCGAGGTGCATTCTCCTTCAGTGGACCAGAAATGAGAGGCTTCTTTGAGAACTGGTCTCTTTACTGAGAACGGTGAAATTCAATCAGGAATTCAGTCTTTACTACTTTCCCAAACACATTTCAGGGTGGAGAGTGCCTAATTTCGTCTTCCAGTTCATTCTTATTCCTAGAATATCCCCATTACAGTCCATAGATCCACCATCCTAAAGTGTAGGAGCTGGTCCAAATAGCAAGTTCTAGGGAACACAAACATTCAGTCCACAGTGATGTGGGAAACAAAGGCAGAAGAGAAATTATTAAATTTCCTTACTACTTACAGCCCATTGACAAGTCCTTAAAACAGGCAGAGTGACATTCCTCCAGGAACTCAGCTGCCTGGATTTTAACACCTTGCTAAGGGCAAAAGGCAATCTTAGCCCCACCCCCCAGGATCCTGTAAGAATACTTTAACATGTGAAAATCCTTTTGGAAACTTCCTTTATATCTAAACCCCCCAAGATACGTGTTGGCAATCATCCCCCAAGCATATGGCCCACCTATATACATCTGAAGGGTCTCATGACTAAGGTTTTATTAGAGGATAATAAATGATATTTTCTCAATAATAGCTAGCCCCCTCAAGGTCCTGGAAACCTTGTTTTCAAATTCCTTAGAGATTTATGCCATCCCTAATCCCCTCCCAACTTGAAAGTATATAATGGGCCACTCCTAATGACCCCATTGCAGCTCATTCTGCCCAAGGGTCCTGTCCCTGTGCTTTATTAAAATCACCTTTTTGCACCAAAGACATCTCAAGAATTTTTTCTTGGCCCTCTGCTTCAAACCCTAACGTTCTTTTCTATATCACATAGCATAAGGTTTGAAGGCTTAAATATTCTTTCTTTTCTTTTTTTTCTTTTCAGTTTATTGTTATTTAAGTTTTCAAAAATAAATTGCTTTTTTTCCCCAAGTGTCTTCTTTCTTGTATATATTTAATGTACACAATTTGATGATTTGATGTATGTACATATTGTAAAATCGTCACTATAATCAAGCCAGTTAACATATCTATTATGGATCTTTATGTCACCATTTAATTCATATCCTAAAACCCTAATCCCCAGTGATGGTATTTAGAGGTGGGACCTTTAGAAGGTAATTAGATTGGGGTGGGGTCTTCAGGATGGGATTGGTGTCTTCAAGAGAAGAGGCAGAAGAGAGCTTGCTTCCCATCTCTCTACCTCTCTGTGGGAGGACACAGCAAGAAGGAATCCATCTACAAACCAGGAAGTGTCCCCACCAGAAACTGAATCAACTAGCACCTGGATCTTGAATTTCACAGCCTCCAGACCCTTGAGAAATAAATGTGTGTAATTTACATAAAATAAGCAAATTCTAAAAGGAAGAAGTGATAATGAGGTTAGCTGTTTCCCTTTCAGGGACCCTTCCACACCTTCCAGACTTCCTCTTTGATCCCTTCCCACATACCAACACAACGCTGTATTCCAAAACAAATCACTACTAAAACTAAGAGAAGTAAATAATCCTGACAGGCTAGTGGTGACAATCTTGTCCCAAAGAAATCCAGTCTTTTTTTTGTTTTGTTTTGTTTTGTTTTTAATTTTTATTGTTATGTTAATCACCATACATTACATCATTAGTTTTAGATGTAGTGTTCCATGATTCATTGTTTGTGTATAACACCCAGTGCTCCATGCAGAACGTGTCCTCTTTAATACCCATCACCAGGCTAACCCATCCTCCCACCCCCTCCCCTCTAGAACCCTCAGTTTGTTTGTTTGTTGTTTTTTTTAAATTTTTTATTGTTATGTTAATCCCCATACATTACATCATTAGATTTAGATGTAGTGTTCCATGATTCATTGTTTGTGCATAACACCCAGTGCTCCATGCAGAACGTGCCCTCCTCAATACCCATCACCAGGCTAACCCAACCTCCCACCCCCCTCCCCCCTAGAACCCTCAGTTTGTTTTTCAGAGTCCATCGTCTCTCATGGTTCTTCTGCCCCTCCAATCTCCCTCCCTTCATTCTTCCCCTCCTGCTATCTTCTTCTTTTTTTTTTTTTTAACATATATTGTATTATTTGTTTCAGAGGTACAGATCTGAGATTCAACAGTCTTGCACAATTCACAGTGCTCACCATAGCACATACCCTCCTCAGTGTCTATCACCCAGCCACCCCATCCCTCCCACCCCCCACCACTCCAGCAACCCTTAGTTTGTTTCCTGCGATTAAGAATTCCTCATATCAGTGAGGTCATATGATACATGTCTTTCTCTTTTTGACTTATTTCGCTCAGCATAACACCCTCCAGTTCCATCCACATCGTTGCAAATGGCAAGATCTCATTCCTTTTGATGGCTGCATAATATTCCATTGTATATATATACCACATCTTCTTTATCCATTCATCTGTTGATGGACATCTTGGCTCTTTCCACAGTTGGAAATATTCACAGAGTTGGAAGAAATTTCTATCAGAATGCAAACAAAAAGAAGAAGAAGAAGAAGAAAAAAACCACGTTCTTCATATTAACTCATACAATACTGCATTTAGACCCTTAATAATGATAAATCAGGGGCGCCTGGGTGGCTCAGTTGGTTAAGCGACTGCCTTCGGTTCAGGTCATGATCCTGGAGTCCCAGGATCGAGTCCCGCATCGGGCTCCCTGCTCGGCAGGGAGTCTGCTTCTCCCTCTGACCCTCCTCCCTCTCATGCTCTCTGTCTCTCATTCTCTCTCTCTCTCAAATAGATAAATAAAATCTTTAAAAAAAATAATAATAATAATGATAAATCAGTTAATAGGTAAATAGAAAACCCAACATGTTCCCTAATAACAAGATCGCTGCACACATTCTCCAAAGATATTAGAATTTAAGCATTTAAATTTTTCATTTTTTTTTACATTTAAGGTCATTAATTATTAATAATTAGCTTGAAATGTGGCACACAGTAGCAGTGCCTGCCACAGAAATGCAACACAAAAGCCTCCTTCTCCCTGGAGACATGGTTCCTCTGAGCAGACCAAGAGGATTCTGAGTGCAGTGATGCTGAACGCTGAATTTGAATTAGCACCTTTGTACAGAGGCTCATAGAATAGCAAATGCTGCCAGGGTCTCCCCAGCCACTTCTCTAGCCTGCAGAGACTCCCCTGAGCACTTTGGTGGGGCATGATTCTATAAAACATCCACACTGCCAGGAGAAATATAGAGCCAGCAGTTTCTGCCCTACATACTAGGTGCAGCCTTCAGGTGAGTCCCTTTCATCCTGTGCATCTCTGCTTACTTTTCAGTGTCTGGGGAGGAACAATGTGCACACCTCATTTAAGCTTCAATAATGGAACCTGTTGGCAGGAAGAACTTCCCTCCAGCATATGACTTGGTGTCCAAGGCTGGGTACTAGACCCAGCTATCACTTGGTCAGGTGTGTGATATGGGGTCAGTTTCTTAATCTAGATTTCAGTCTCTAAAATAGGGGTCTAATGAGTTTTCTACTTCTTTGACTCAAGTGAGAAAATAGAAGTGAAAATACTGTCAGTGCAAAGTTTGAGAACGTCAGGTGTTATAGTCACAAATAGGCAAGACCCCTTACATCTCACTACATGAAGCATGGCCCGGATGCTGTCAGCCAGGCTGCATCACTTTCTTCTTCTGAACAGAGACAGTGAACAAACCAATAAAAAAGACACACTGCTGTTGATTTAGAGAGGGTCATCCTATGTGCTGCTTCATCATACATTTCAAAAAGTCCCAAAGAAAGTATCATTTATGTTATACTTCAAACATATTCAACTGTTTCCTTGCTCACTCATTCATTCATGATTTAGTCATCAAAATGTAAGAAGCATTGACAATAAGCCAAGTACTCTCAAGTACCATGCTAGGCGCTGTGGAAGGAGAAAGGATGGGGGTGGCGTGCAAAATATAGTGATAAAGACATGAATCAAGATGTTCATAATATTGTAAACTATATGTAAACTAATGAAATACATTATGATAAGCTCTACCTAATGGAGCAACTTACTGTAACTGAGGGACGGAGGAGGTTGACAGGGGAAGTGAGTGAACTTTGTAGACTGAGGAGTAGGAGTTTGCCAAGGGAAGAAATGGGTGGGAGTGGAGAGACAGGACAGAGAGACAAAGGCACAAAGGTGACTGCCAACCTACCATCGTTGGGGACATTGAGCCCCTCAATGGGAGGGCTGTGGCAAACAATGCTGATAGCTTTCCACAAACCACTACCTCCCCCCAAAACTTCATCCCTCTTTATGGGTAAGCCTATCTCTTATTAGAGAGGCAGAAAATGCCAGAAATTCCATTTCAAGCCTTCCTTACAAATAGGTCGCTGGGACAACACCCCGTGCTGGCCAATATGACCTGAGAAAAAAGCTTAATGGGAATTCTGAGGTGTGTACTCCTCCATGAAAAGTTGCCAGAATGGAAGTGACTCTTCTTCATTCTGGGATGTGGGCATGGAACTACAAATATTAATGGAGACATCTGCAGCCTCTGAGAATGGCAGCACAGAAAGGTAGACTGTGGGCTCTTCCAGACATTATCATTTAGTTGCTGAACCACCCCAGAATTACTCTGCATCCAGGGTTAATTTTAGTCTAAGTGAGAAGCATAGGGTTTTTTATTGTTGTTGGTTTTGTTTGTTTATTTGTTGATGTTCAACTGTTCCAGCACCATTTGTTGAAATGTTCTTTCCTCCATTGAAGTGCTTTTACACCTTTGTCAAAAATCATTTGGGCTAATATGTGGGCCTAATTCTAGATTCTCCATTCTATTCATTTACTTATGTCCCTATTCCTCCACCAATACTATTAGTCTTGATTGCTGTAGCTTGAAATTGCATATACTGACTCCTCTTACTTTCATTTCAATTTTTTTTGGCTATTACAGTGTCTGTACCTTTCTATATAAATTTTAGAATAATCTCGTCTATGTCTAAAAAACACCTGATAGGATTTTGGTAATAACTGTGTTAAATCTGTTTGCCAATTTAGGGGAAATCAACATCTTTACTATGTTGTCTTCCAATCCATGAATGCTGTTATTTCCCCATTTGTTTAGATCACCTTTAATTTTGTATGTCACTGGTTAGCAGTTTTCAACATACAAGTCCTATACACGTTTTCTTAAATTTAGACCTAGGTGTATCATTTTAGAAATTGTAAATGATGTTATATTCACTTTCAGAGTCCAAAAATTCATTGATAGTATATAGAAGTACAATTGATCTTTGCATGCTTATTTTCTATCCTGCAACTTTACTGAATTTAACTCTAGGAGATCTTGTAAATTCCTTGGGATTTTCCACATAATCATGTCATCTAAAAATAAGGACAATTTTGGGGGTTCTTGGGTGGCTCAGTCAGTTAAGCATCTGACTCTTGGTTTCAGCTCAGGTCATGATCCCAGAGTTGTGGGATTGAGCCCTGCGTTGGGTTTCCTGCTCAGTAGGGAGTCTGCTGGTGATTCTTCCCCTCTTCCTCTGCCCTTACCCCATTTGTGTTCTCTCTCTGTCTCTCTCAAATAAATAATCTTTTTTAAAAAGTAAATAAAAATAAGGATAATTTTTTCTTTCTTATTTGTTTTTTTTTTTTTATTTCCTTTACTTGCCTTAGTTGTGATAAAATAGAAGAGCTAGCACTATGTTGAATAAAAGGGTAAAAGTGAACATCTTTGCCTTGTTTCTGATTTTAGTGGGAAAATGTTGTCTTTACCATTAAGAATAATGTTACCTCCTGGGGCGCCTGGGTGGCTCAGTTGGTTAAGCGACTGCCTTCGGCTCAGGTCATGATCCTGGAGTCCCGGGATCGAGCCCCGCATCAGGCTCCCTGCTCGGCGGAGAGTCTGCTTCTCCCTCTGGCCCTCTCCCCTCTCACGTGCTCTCTCTCTCTCTCTCATTCTCTCTCTCTCAAATAAATAAATAAATCTTTTAAAAAAAAAGAATAATGTTACCTCTTTATCAAGTTGGGATAAATTTCTATTTTTCTGAGAGTCTTTTCTAACATAAATATTACACTTTCGGTGCTTATTTTGCATCATTAATATGATCATGTACTTTTTAATCGTTAGCGTGTTAATAACATGAGTTGTAATGATTAATTCTTAAATATTCTAAATATTCAATATTCTTAAATATTGGACCAACTTTGCATCCTAGAATAGAGCTCATTTGGTCATGGTATATAATTATTTTTATATATTACTAAATTACATGTGTAATATTTTGCTAAGGATTCTTGTGCTTATATTCATGAGAGATGTTGGTATGTGATTTTATTTTTTTGTATAGTGTTGTCTCCTTTTGGTATCGGGATAATAGTGGAAGTGTTCCTTTCTTTTCTATTTTCTGGAAAAGATTTATAGAGTAAGTGTTAATTCTTCTTTAAACATTTGGTAGAATTCTCCAGTGAAATCGCATGGACCTAGAGATTCTTCTGGAGGGGAATGGGGAGATTTTAAAATCACTATCTCAATTTTCTTAATAGGGATATTCAATTATGTATGCCACATTGAGTAAGTTGTGGAAGTCTGTACTTTTGAAGGAATTGGTCCAATTCATCTAAACTGTCAAATTTACATGTGTAGAGTTGTTCATAGCATTTCTTTATCATAGCACTCCTTTATTATCATTTTGATATCAGCAGGGTCTGTAGTAATAGTATAGTAATATTGATTACCAGTATTGTTAGCTGTATCTTTTTTCTATATTTTGGTCAGTTTAGCTGGAGGTTTGTCAATTATATTAATATTTTAAAAGAACCAGCTACTCTCTTCATCATTTTCTCTATTTGCTTTTATATTTTCAACTTTTAAAATCTGTTCTTTATTATTTATTTTCTTCTGCTTCCTTAGAGTTTATTTTGTTCTTTTTCCAAGTTCTTGAGGTGTGAACTTGGATATTGGTCAAAAACTTTCCATCTTTTCTAGTGTATGCATTTAGTGCTATAAATTTCCCTTTCAGAACTGTTTTAGCTTCATCCCACAAATTTTAATATGTTCTGTTTTTATTTTCATTAAGTTGAATATATATTTTATTTTCCTTAAGACTTCCTCTTTTAACATATATTATTTGAAGTGTATTTGGTTTCTAAGTATTTGGAGATTTTTCTGTTATTGATTTCTAATTTGATTCCGCTGTGGTAAGAAAAATAATTTGTATGATTTTAACCATTTTGAGTTTGTTGAGGTTTCTTTTAGGGCCCAAGATAGGGTCTATTTTAGTACATGTTTTTTGAGAACTTAAAAAGAATGTATTGGAGAAATCATGCATAGATGGTGATCGCATCCTGTTAGTTGATGGTTTTTTTAGTTCTTCTATATTTTTGTTCGTTTTCTGTTTAGTTTTATCAATTACTAAAAGAGGAATATTGAAGCTCCCAACTATAATAGTAAAGTTGTTTTTAAATTCTTTCAGTTCTGAGGTGCCTGGGTAGCTCAGTCAGTTAAGTGTCTGCCTTCGGCTCAGATCATGATCCCAGGGTCCTGGGATCAAGTCCCATATTGGGCTCCTTGCTCAGGGATGGAGTCTGCTTCTCCCTCTTCTCCCTGCTCATGTTCACTATCTCTCTCTCACTTTCTCTCAAATAAATAAATAAAATCTTTAAAATAAATAAATAAATAAATTCTTTCATTTCTATCCATATTTGCTTCACATATTTCTCAATGTTGTGTGGTTCATACACATTTAGGACTGTTAATTCTTCTTGGATTGACCCTTTTATCATTATGTCATGTCGCTTTTTGTGTCTAATAATTTTCTCTGAAGTCTATTTTATCTGATATTAATATAGCCATTCCTAGCTTCTTTGTGATTAATATTTGTATGATTTATCTTTATCTATTTACTTTCAATCTGCCTACATTTCTATATTTTGAAGTACATTTCTTGTAGGCAACATAGAATCTGGCAGTGCCTTTAATTCATTGTGTTAATTTCTGTCTTTTAACTGATACCAACTATTTATATTTAATGTAATTTTGAAAGGTTAGGACTTAAATCTGCCATTTTTATTTTGTTTTCTGTTTTTCATTTTTCTGTTCTTTTTGTGACCTCCTCAGGTCTACTTAAATACTTTTTAGAATTGAAGTCTTATTTATCTATGTTGTTTTTAGTATGTCTGTTCCTATAGCTTTCTTACTGGTTACTATGTATTGTATCTATATGACCTTTCACAATCTGATGTCATCATTTCAACCAGTTCAAATTAAGTGTAAAAAACTTACCTCTTTTTATATCTCTTCTTCCTGCCCCATTTATATGTAGTTGGCTTGAACATTTACTCTACATACATTTAGAAGCACATTAAGTAGTGTTATATATTTTTTATTGCACTCTGAAATATAATTTAGAAAATTCAAGAAGAAAAGGAGAATCTAGTGTATTTATCCATATTTTTAGCATTTTGTTCTTCCTTCTTAATGTTCCAAAGTTCGTTCTTTTATTATTTTCTTTCTGCTTGGAGAACTTCTTTAGCAGAGTTGTTTTCTTTCATTTTACTTTACTTTTTAAAGATTTATTTATTTATGTAAGTGGGAGAGGGTCAAATGGAGAGGGAGAGAGAAACTCCAAGCAGACTCCATGCTGAGCATGGGTGGGGCTTGATCCTACCACCATAGACCAGAATCTGAGCTGAAACCAAGAGTTGGTTGCTTAACCGACTGCACCACCCAGGCACTCCTGTTTTCTTTAATTTTAAAATGTTTTGATTTCCCCTTCATTCCTCAAGGATATTTTTTGCTGGATATAGAAATCTGGGTTGAGGGTTCTTATTTCTGGCTTTCATAAATTTTTATGAGAAATTTGCTGTTCAAATTGTTTTCTCCTTACAGATAATGCATCATTTCTCTTTGGCTGCTTTCAAGTTTTTTGTTTTTTGTTTTTTTCCCTTCATCTTCAGTTTTCAGAACTTTGACTATGATGTGTCTTGGCACAAACGTTATTGGATTTGTCCTATTTGAGATTTGCTGAGCTTCTTCAATATGTAAACTTATATTTTTTGGCATATTCGGAGTTTTCAGCCATTATTTCTTTGAATACTTTCTGGCGTCAGCTTATTTTCCCCTTCTGGGATTATAATGACACAAATGACAAATGTTAAATCTTTTATTATGTTTCACAAGTCCCTGAGGGTTTTTTTTTTTTTTCCCAGTCTATTTGTGGGTTTTTGCTATTGTTATTGTTTTCGTTCAGATTGGGTAATTTCTATTGTTCTATTCTTAAGCTCCATGATTTTTCCTCTGTCACATCAACTCTTATATTTAGCCCATCCATTGAGATTTTTTGTTTTTTTTTGTGTTTTGTTGTTGTTGTTGTTGTTATTGTATTTTTCAGTTCTATAATTTCCCTTGGATTCTTCTTTATAGTCTGTATCTTCTACATCTTTGCTAATACTTTCTATTTATTTGTTAAGAAAGTCTAAGTCTATTTACTTGGTTCAGTCATGTACATAATCATGCATTAAAATAATTTTATGAAGATTGTTTTTAAACACTTGTCAGATTATTGTTGTCATCTTTTATTTAATTTTGTTTTGCATTCACTTATGGATCTCCCTGGTTCTTGGTATGAAGAGTTATGTTTGACTGAAAGCTAAGCATTTTATTCTCTGAGACTCTGGGTCTTATTTACACCTTTTATTTTAAGTAGCTTCCTTGAAGCTACTCCAGCATGAGAAGAAGATAGCTCTGCCTCATTATTTCCAGGTAAGGTTAAAAGTCTATGTTCGGTACTTGGCCCCCATTAACACCTAAGCCAGTATGGGCTCTTGGTTACTGTTTGTTAATGATGGTTGTTCTGGCACTGCTCTAGGTCTCCACTGATACCTCCCTGGCTGGGAGGTGTATGAATGTGATGCTGCTCCCCATGTGACCTCTACTGACACCACTGTGGGGGGTGGCCTCATTACTGCTGGGCGGTGGTCAAAGTCCTGACCCTCCTCTGGACCTCCTCTTATATCACCTCAGTGGGAGAGGAAGGTATGCCTCATGACTGCCAAGTGAAGGTACAAATTCAAGCTCTCTACATGGTCTCCACTCACATGGTGGATGGGGGAGTCATTACCACATGTCAAGGAGAGAAGTTCTGGCTCCCTAAGCAGCTGTCTCTGATACCACCCTTGCAGGATGAATGGGTGGGAGTTCTAGGATGCCATAGTAAAGCCTGGCAAGAGCATAAATCTAGTGTACCCATTTGGCCTTCCTGGCATAGGGTAGGGAGGGTAGGCATAGAGAACCACTTTTATTCTATGGCATTTGGCTGCAAAAAAGTGGTTATTACCTTAAAGTTTTCTGTATATCTAGGTTTTCCCTTTCTTGGTTCTCTGGATGAGAAAGCAGGTTTTAGGGGATTTGTTATTGTTGTTTATGCTTTTTGACATTTTCAATTTGCCTGTTTCTTCAGTTCTGAGTTTAGGATATATACATCCTTTCTCTCTCTCTCTCTCTCTCTCTCTCTCTCTCTCTATATATATATATATATATATATATATAGTGAAAATAACTCTGAAACTCACCAATATGTCTTGATCCTGAGATTTCCCCAGCCAGTATGGGAAATCTTCTCTCCACTTTATATTGGTTTTATATATAATGCCCAGGCTTACAGTTGTACTTATTAGGAAGAATAGTAGAAAATAATGTCTGTTTCATCTTTTTGGAAGTGGAATTCTTCTGGGTATTTCTTTACCCTTCATTCTTTGCTGAACAGATGTTTCTCTTTGTATGCTGTATCTCATGCCTGCTAAGAACTTTTTCTGGCCAGTCCCCTTCTGGAAAGACCCAACCTCAATGCCAGCTGTCTCTATGGGTGGCTAATATTCCAGCAACATCACCACAGGAATGTCAGTAAGAACTCATACTGCCATTCAGGGCTTAGGGAACCCAGGTGTACTGTCCAATTTTCTGCATTCTTTGGGTCCATGCTTGTCTTTAGCTATGTTTCCTTTAACAAAACATTTAGCACCCCCAAGCCTTAGTTCTAACATATGTACGATGGCGATAATCATACTTTGCAAGCTTTTTTTCTCTGTACTAAATGAGATATTATCAGGGAATTCTTTGTGACTTGTACATCATGATAGAAATGTTTTATATTATTGCTGTTGTGGAGGAAGAAGAGAAAGAAGAGCACCAAATACTTCAAATGTCCTCTGATAATTCCCATCCATATAAGGGAGTGTTAACAATGCACTGTATTAAAAATACAGTGGTAAACACAGCCAGGGTCCTTGACCTCTTGAAGATTACATGCTACTGGAGGACATGCACAATTAGTAAATAACCACACAAATAACTAAAATAGATTTTTGATTGTGCTAAGTACTATAGGGTGAAAATAAAAAAAGGTTAATGCATAGACTGGAAGTGCACAGAAGATCTCAAAAGAAGTTATGTCTGCCTGTGCTGAGAATAAAGAATGAGAAGATTCAGCCATGCTGAGAGCTCAGGGGGATGTTACATCATCAGAGGGAAGAGCAAGTGCAAATGTCTGGAGAGAGAAAGATTTTGTATTCTTGAGTCAAGACTCATTTTGGGAAACCTCAAATTATTCAGCTTGATCTTTTAGAAAAAAACCTAAGTTGGAAATTGAATTGTGGATCTGTTCATTGAGAACTAGAAGCTGAAAACTTTGAAATATATCCCTAAGGTAATAAAGTCCTTTCTTCTTCCCTTATTCCTTCTAATTCTGTTCTTTTCTCTTCATCTTTATATTTATTTCAGCTGCAAGCAGGAATAATGGTCATCCATCTATTGTAAGGGTAGGAAAAAGCTGAAATAAGCCAGAAAGTGGTATAATGAGTGAAAAATAAAATTCACTGTCCATGAAAAGTGAGAATAGATGGTGTGTTCCATCTTTTTTCCAAAGAAACAGCACTCAGGTGACTGCACACTGTCCATAACATGCTAGTGCAGAGCTGGCTTCATAATCTATAATGAAGATTCAGTGCAGTTTATGCTGGGAAGGTGGAATGGAGAACAGAAGAGCTGAGACTTTGAAGGCAGAGCATAGGCTATAAGCTTTACTTGTTGATTCTTTTTTTCTGCAGATGACTTAGAAGATATTTCAGTTTACTATCTCCCACCTCCAAATGGTTTCTACCTTAATTTACCTTACACTTGAAAATGAAATCATGAATTTTAAATAGAATATTACATCTAAAAGACATGGCCAAGTCATTAGCTCTACACCAAGGATAGCTAATACTTCACACTTCTAGTCCCATGCTCTTCCATTGCAACCATGACAGGTGACAACACTAAATGATTGTTGTCATCTTTCCTTCCTGGTTGTTGAGTCAGATATCTTTTATTTATTTATTTTTATTATTATTATTATTATTTTTTACCAACTAGGCCTTTTTATTTGGTATGTTATATTCTTTTTTTTAAATTTTATTTTATTATGTTATGTTAGTCACCATACAATACCTTTTAAATGCAATACTCCAGGAAAGCCGTTACCATCAATTAATGTTAACACACTAAGTGCAACTTGACTGCTTTATTCTAAACTTTAGTTAAGTTCCCCCAAGCACCCCACTTAAATTTCTTACATATTGAATATGTTGAAGTCACACAATGGAAGAAGATTGAATCTCTGAATGACTAGTTTGAGAAAGCCCACTTGACCAGGAACTCTTATTCAGTTAATGTGTGGAAACCAAATTAATTGTGTTAAGAAAAAATAAAAGAAAACTAAAAGCTTCAGGTAGGAGAATATTCGCTAACCCATTGGGACGTTTTGGAGCCTTGAGAGGAGACAGGAAAGTGAATTAGCTTCTCCCAAGTTTCAGGACTGAGACTATGGCCCTGAGGTCCTTGAGTGATATTCTTTGAACTGGGACTCTGGGCAAGAACCATGAGAAAACAGTCTCAGAAGCTGAAAAGGAAATCACTGTGAACTTCTAAGGGAGGGAAGCTTTAGATTCCAGGCCTGGTAGAGGTTTTTCTTGTTACTATTGTTGTTGTTTTATTTTTATTCTGAGAATGGAAGTGAATGTGACACCAAGAAAAACAATCCCAGCACTAATTTTATCTCTGGATACCACTTGGAGAAGTGATGTGGCTTATTTGTGGGACCAAAGTGATGGCTGCCTGAGAGACAGCAACAAGGATGGGATTTGCCTGTGGTGTCACAGCATTTTGAAGATGAGCTTCCTTGCTCCCTTGTGCATGGTATGAATGCAGTTTCATAGAGAAGTAACACCTGATGGGGAAATGGGTCATACCTTGATGAATGGCATATGCTTCAATCAGATTAGTTAAAAGAGATAATGTGAACAAACAAGTAAGTATAAGTGAACTAATGGACTATGTGGTTGAATCTTCAAATAAAAAGATTATCTCACTATGGAGAATTACAAGTGTTACTACTAGTTAAGTAGTCCAAGGCTGGCACTTCACCATCAAAAATTCTCTAAATAAGTTAAAACAAACTTAAAGCTAGTCTCACACTTTATATAGAGATGCACACTGGCTTTTTTTCTTTTAATTTTTTTAATTTTATTTAAATTAAATTAATTAACATATAGGTGAATATTAGTTTCAGAAGTAGAGTTCAGTGGTTCATCAGTTGTATATAACACCCAGTGCTCATTACATCATGTGTCCTCCTTAATGCCCAATATACAATGGAATATTATTCAGCCATCAAAAAATGAAATCTTACCATTTGCAATGATGTGAATGGAACTAGAGGGTATTATGCTAAGTGAAATAAATCAATCAGAGAAAGACAATTATCATATGATTTCACTCATATGTGGAATTTAAGAAACAAAACAGAATCACAGGGGAAGGAAGGGGAAAATGAAATAAGGTGAAATCAGAGGAGACAAACCATGAAGTTGGCTTTCTAAAAGCCACCTCACTAGCTAATGAAAGAACCAAGACTAAATTTCAGGTCTCTTGATTCCAACTCTAGTTATTTTTCCAGTACATCAGTTTTTAAGGATCCCCTAACACAGAGCCAATATGTATAGTCTCAGGGAAGAACAAAAGACTGGATTTTTTGTCATGGACTAAGGAAATAATCCATCCTGTGCAAGGGACTGTCATTGTCCTATCAGAAAAATCCCTCTTCTCATCTCCCTATCCTTACAAAGATCTCCTCATTAAAGATAGCTCAATGAGAGTTCTTTTTCTTTTTTCTTTCTTTCTTTTTTTTTTTTTTTAAAGATTTTATTTATTTATTTGACAGAGAAAGACACAGCGAGAGAGGGAACACAAACGGGGAGTGGGAGAGGGAGAAGCAGACTCCCTGCCGAGCAGGGAGCCCGATGCGGGACTCGATCCCGGGACTCCAGGATCATGACCTGAGCCGAAGGCAGTCGCTTAACCAACTGAGCCACCCAGGGGCCTCTTTTTCTTTTTTCATAGCTTCCTCCCAGACCCCGTCTTCATCTCCACTACTGCGTTATAGATTCATGATCCCATTGCCTTTCTTTGAACAACAAAAATTAAAGCCATTGCTGTCAAATCCCATCTTCCAGGCACCTTCGGTTCCCACACCCAAGGACACCATCCCAATCTGTGGTCCATGTGTCTCACAATTTGAAAACATTGCACAATGAATGGGTCTCCACAGGAAGCAGAATTTCTCTCACTCAGGAAATTGAACAGCCATAGTATAATACTTGTGCCAACTCTTAGAGGTATCTTGGCTCCCATTTTGATCTCTCATTGCTAAATAAGGAGTATTGAACCTGTTAGTTAAGTCTGAAATGCACCATTCAGATTTTATGCAAGATTCTAATGCCAGATCTCCTTATGCCTTATGGGATCTTAAGGGATCTTAAGAAATGCACCATTCAGATTTTATGCAAATTCTAATGCCAGATCTCCTTACGCCTTATGGGCTGAGCAAGTCTCATTTGGTCATGAGCACACTCCCTGGATTACTCAGATTCTCTATTAACATCCTAGGTTAGAGTCAGAACCACTGGGAAATGCTAGGCCAAGTGTTTGCTTCTTCACTCCTTAAGGTTCAGGGTTGGGAATCCAGACAGGCATGTGGGTATGCACATGAGGAGGGGAAGGAAATTTCTCTAATGATGAGTTTCCTATAAAGTAAATATCCAAATAATTGTCAAGGGATCAATCTTTATTGTCAACTAGCACCTCAGCAATTAGTTAACAACCTAGGATTAGAGGAAATAGGACAGAGGAATGGAGATGAAGGTGGTAGAATGAAGCCAATGAGGATGTTGTGGATAGGTCTGGGGGGGAAAGGATATATTACAGTTGTAAGAAGAACGTAAAAACTCAAAATGGATGAAAGACCTAAATGTGAGACAGGAATCCATCAAAGTCCTAGAAGAGAATATAGGCAGTAACTTCTTCGACATTGGCCACAGTGACTTCTTTCAAGACATGTCTCTAAAGGCCAGGGAAACAAAAGCAAAAATGAACTTTTGGGACTTCATCAAGATAAAAAGCTTCTGCACAGCAAAGGAAACAGTCAACAAAACTAAGAGGCAACCCATGGAATGGGAGAAGATATTTGCAAATGACATAACAGATAAAGGGCTGGTATCCAAGATCTATAATGAACTTTTCAAACTCAAGACCCCAAAAACAAATAATCCAGTCAAGAAATGGGCATAAGACATGAACAGACACTTCTCCAAAGAAGACAGAAAAATGACTAACAGACACATGAAAAAAATGTTCAACATCACTAGCCATCAAGGAAATACAAATCAAAACCACAATGAGATACAACCTTACACCAGTTAGAATGGCAAAAATTAACAAGACAAGAAATAACAAGTGCTGGGGAGGTTGTGGAGAGAGGGGAACCCTCTTACACTGTTGGTGGGGATTCAAACTGGTACAGCCACTCCGGAAAACAGTATGGAGTTTCCTCAAGAAGTTAAAAATAGAGCTACCCTATGACCCAGCAATTGCACTACTAGGTATTTACCCCAAAGATACAGACATAGTGAAAAGAAGGGGCACATGCACCCCAGTGTTCATAGCAGCAATGTCTACAATAACCAAACTGTAGAAGGAGCCCAGATGACCTTCAACAGATGAATGGATAAAGAAGATGTGGTTCATATATACAATGGAATATTTCTCAGCCATCAGAAAGGATGAATACCCACCATTTGCACTGACATGGATGGAACTGGAGGGGATTATACTAAGTGAAAGTCAAGCAGAGAAAGACACTTATCATATGGTTTCACTTATATGTGGAACATAAGGAATAATGTGGAGGACCACAGGGGAAGGGAAAAAAAACTGAATAGGAAGAAATCAGAGAGGGAGACAAACTATGAGAGACTCTGGACTCTGGGAAAAAAACTGAGAGTTACAGAAGGGAGGGGGGAAGGGGAGAGGGTAACTAGGTGATGGGTATTAAGGAGGGCACATGTTGTGATGAGTATTGGGTGTTATATACAACAAATGAATCACTGAACACTACATCAAAATAAAAAAAAAGGATATAATGATGTACTATAAGTTGGCTAATGGAACATAATAAAAAAAAACATGAAAATAAACACTCATGAGGCTTTTCTTCTCAGAATTTATACTTTTGTTTAGAGCTTATTTTGGGCCCATGGCTATCTCTTTAGATGACTGTTTGTACCTCTTAAAATCATTGGGTTTTTCATCTATAAATGGCAGATATCTGTCTCTGGCAGTGATCTCTTGTCCATGCTTTAAAACTTCAGTAGAATAATTTCGATCCCCGCAGGGGATTCCACTCTAAGATCTAGTATCCTTTCTCTAAAACAGACTTTTTTTTTTTTATTTGACCTGAATTCTTTAATGCTGACTTGATTCATTTCCTCTGGATATGGATATAAGCATAATGCTGGAAAAATATTTTTCTGTGCTGTGATTTAGGTATTAGAATCAGAAGGCTATTGTTCAAGATCTGGTTTTACTATTTATATCCATCAACTGTAAATAAAAATAACACCTCTATTTTGTATGGTTGTTGGAGCCTCAGATAAGCTAACACTTATGAAAGCGGTCGGTCTGTCACCTGTAAATCATAGATCAACTGGGGAGTATTTTCATTATACTGTGATTTTGACCTTTTCTAAGGGCTGTCTGACTATTGAGTCTCTCAAGGATATAGAATGTATCACCACCTCTGAAATCTTTTTGGGCAACATCCCTAGGGAGTTCCCTGCCATGCTGTCATTCCTTGACCTCTTTCTGACTGCAGGAGCACTGTCACACTTGTGATGCAGCTATTTCTAAGCCTAGTAGATTCAAAGAGAAGTCAAACAATTTATTCATATTATGTTGGTTACACTGCAACCTACAGGATACAACAAAATGTAGAAGACTCAGTATTAAGAAATACTGAAAAAATAATAATAAAGACATAGGAGAGCAGAACATTACAGGATCTAGGATATAGAAAAATATAACTAATTTTCTCTTAATACCATGTGATTTTAGGGGCCATAAACCCTCAGTCACAGGACAATGGTTTGATGTGAAATGACTGACTCTCCCATACTCAAGCTTTATTACCCAGTCCATTTTCCTTTCAGCCAGGAATTGCTTGAGTGTATAGGATATCTTTCCATCTACCCCTCCAGATCCAATCTTCACCCTTCTTCACTTTTCTCTGTGCTCTGGAGACTGACCTGTGTAAACTGCATCAATGGCATCCTTCACCCTCTGCTTCCAACTGAATTCAATAAATGGGGATCACTGGCTGAAGAAGACAGCAGGAAATTGAGGCCAGAACATTTATTCCCTGGGCCCCTTCTGGAAATGTTTCTTTCCATGGGTTGGCTATTCCTGAAAAGATGTTATCTCCTGTTGGGCAGCACCTCTATGCATGCCTCTTTCTCACAATAGGCTACACCTCCTCAGTCATTCAGGCCAAGATACAGAAGTTAGGTACTTAATTTCAGCTATTACTAATTTCCAGGGTACTAGATTATCTCCTGGTGGTACTAAAGTCTACACTACCAAAACCTTATATATAGTCGCCTCATTATACTCAAATCTTCAAACTCCTAATTTGGGTATGACAGATCTTTCTTGCCTAAATCCTAGTCAGTCTTTAAAGATGACCTGTTTTGTAGGTAGTGCAGTGGAAGGCATTGGGGCTCTGTGGACTGAAGGCAGGGTTATCCCTGGGAGGGGAAAACGCAAAAATCACATCATGTATGGCCCCTGCCATTTCCCTTCTTCCTAAATTCCATCATAAAATTAGCTGGGGATTGAAACATAAGTATGGCTGACCTAAAAAAGCAATTCTTAATATTGTAAACTGAATTCTTCCTGCTGCAGTTTCTCTATTTTTCTGATGATTTATCCCCCATTGAGATTGAGATACGCAACATATCTCCTCTTGTTTATTTGTGCCTGGTGAAATTATTGGAAAATCTTGAGGTTGGCCCTATTGCAAGCTAGAGATACTGGTTCTTGGGAGCTGAGATTATACCTTGCTCCCAACAATAATTTAAGTTTTATATTATCTGAGAATCCACAGCAAAGAAAAAAAAAAGCCATTGCATATTCTGGGATTTTCTAATACTTCTTTTTGGCTTACAGATAGTCACATTTTATAGGCTAATGTATTTGCTCTTTCAGTAAAATATGTTATCATTTACAAGACACTGCTTATTGAGCTGGGATGTCAGTAGATAATTAGATCAATTGCCACTTCCACATCTCTTGTGGGCAAAGAGAATGCAACAGACTGAAAGCACCTTTTACTAATTCATCTTGAAGATCTCACAGTGACTATCAGTCAAATTCTAAGACTTAAGAAGCACAAATTAGATCTTCCTAGGAGAATTCTGGGAAGATGATGATCTTGACAGTGTCATTTTTTTAAGGTAAAATTGGTATATAACATTATATTAGTTTTAGGTGTACAGCATAATAATTTGATATTTTTATATACTACAGTAAGTCTATTTACTGTCTGTTGCCATACAATTGGCCTCTTTCATTCCTTTTTCTCATCCCCTGACTACCTTCCCCTCCAATAACCACCAAAATGTTCTCTGAATCTATGATTTTTGTTTTGTTTATTTGATTTGATTTCCAGATTCCACTTATAAGCAAAATTATATAGTATTTGTCTTTATCTGTCCGACTTATTTCACTTAACACAATACCCTGAAGATCCATCCATGTCATTACAAATGGCAACATTTCATTTTTTCTGGCTGAGTACTATTTCATTGTGTCTATGCATTGTATATATCCATATACACATACCACATTTTCTTTGTCCATTTATCCATCAATTTACACTCCCACCAACAGTGTATGAGGATTCTCTCTTTCCCACATCTTCTCCAACACTCATTTCTTGTCTTTTTGATAATAGCCATTCTAACAGGTGTGCAGTGATATCTCATTGTGGTTTTAATTTTTTTTTCCTGATAATTAGTGACATTGAAATTCTTTTCATGTTCCTGTTAGCTATCTGCATGTCTTCTTTGGAAAAATGTCTATTTCGATTCTCTGCCCATTTTTGTTTTTATGCTATTGAGTTGGTTTGAGTTTTTATGTATTTTGGTTATTAACTACTTATTAGATATATGATTTTCAAATATTTTCTCACATTCAGTGAATTTCCTTTTTGTTTTCTTGATGGTTTCCTTTATGTGCAGAGCTTTATAGTTTGATGTAGTCCCACTTGTTTATTTTTGCTTTTGTTACCTTTGCTCTTGAAGTCAGATTAAACATACACACACACACACACACACACACAAAAGAAAACAGTGCCAAGACCTATGTCAAGGAGCTTATCATGTATGTTTTCTTCAAGGAGTTTATGGCTTCATTACATCCAAGTATTTAATCCAGTTTGAGTTAATTTTTGTGCATGGTGTAAGAGAGTGGTCTAGATTGATTATTTTGCATGTGGTTCTCCAGTTTTCCCAAAAGCATATACTGAAAATACTATTCTTGTATATTCATTGTATATTCTTGGCCACTTTGTCATAAATTAATTGGCCATACATATGTGGGATTATTTCTGGGCTCTCTATTCAGTTGCATTGATCTATGTATCTGTTTTTATACCAATATCATATTGTTTTGGTTACTATAGATTTGTAGTATAGTTTTAAACCAATGAGCATAATACTTCTTTCTCAAGATTGCTTTGGCTATTTGGGTGCGTGTGTGTGTGTGTGTGTGTGTGTGTGTGTGTGTGTGTGGCTCTACACATACTTTGGAATTATTTGTTCTATTTCTGTGAAAAATGCCATTGGAATTTTGATAGGGATTACATTGAATCTTGTATTGCTTTGGGTATTAGGGATATCTTAACAATATTAATTCTTCTAATCCATGAACATGAAATATATTTCCACTTTTTTGTGTATTTTCTTCAGTTTCTTTCATCAATGACTTACAGTTTTCAATGTACAATTATTCCATTTCCTGTGTTAAAATTATTCCTAGATATTTTATTCTTTTTGATGTGACCATAAATGGGATTGTTTTCTTAATTTATCTTTGTGATAATTTGTAATTAGTGTATAGAAATGGAACAGATTTTGGTATATTGACTTTGTATCCTGCAACTTTACTGAATTTGTTTATGAGATTTAGTAGCTTTCTGGTGGAGGAGTCTTTAGGGTTTTCTATATAAAGTATCATTTCATCTGGAGCACCTGGGTAGCTTAGTCTGTTATGCATCTGACTTGGTTTCAGCTCAGGTCATGATCTCATGGGTCCTGATACCATGGGTCGTAAGATCAAGTGCCGTGTCTGGCTCTGTGCTCAGCAAGGAGTCTGCTTGAAGATTCTCTCCCTTTGCCCCTTCTCCCACTCACTCTCTCTAAAATAAATAAATATTTTTAAAAAGTATCATTTCATCTGTAAATAATGACAGTTTTATATTTTCCTTTCCAATCAGGATGCTTTTATATCTTTTTATTGCTTAATTTCTGTAGCTAAGACTTTCAATATTATGTTGAATAAAAGTGATGGGAGTGGGCAACCTTGTTCTGTTCCTGGATCTTAAGGAAAAACTTTCAGCTTTGCACCATTTAATATAATGCTAGCTGTGGTTTTGTCACATATGACATTTCTTATGCTGAAGTACATTCCCTCTATATTAATTTTGTTGATTTTTTAAAATCATACATAGATGTTGGGTTTTATCAAATGCTTTTTCTGCATCCCTTGAGATGACAAATGATTTTTATCCTTCATTTTGTTAATGTGTTGTATCATGCTGATTGATTTGTGGATGTTGAACCATTCTTTCATCCTTAGAATAAATCCCACTTTATCATAGTGTATGATGCTTTTAATGTGTTGTTGAATTAAGTTTGCTAATATTTTGTTGAGGATTTTTACATCTTTGCTCATCAGGGATATTAGCTTGTAATTTTCTTTCTTTTCTTCTCTTCTTTTCTTTCTTTGTGTACATGTGTGTGCATGTGTATGTGTGTGTGTGTGTGTGTCTGCATGTGTCCTTATTTGGTATCAGGGTAACACTAGCCTCATAAAATTACTTAAGAAGTATTATCTCCACTTAAAATTTTTGGAAGACTTTGAGGAAGTTATAAAATCTTTGAATGTTTGGTGAAATCCGTCATTGAAGGTGTGTGGTTCAAGACTTTTGTTTTTTGGGAGCTGTGTGGTTCAAAACCTTTGTTTTCTGGGAGGTTTTTGATTATTTATTTAATCTTCTTACTAGTAATCATTCTATTCAGATTTTCTATTTCTTCATGATTCAGTCTTAGAAGATCATATATTTATGACTTTATTTCTTTTACGTTCTCCAATTTGTTGGTGTTTATTTGTTTTTAGTAGTCTCTTACAATCCTTTGTGTCTGTGTATTAGTTGTAAAATCTCCTCTTCTATTTCTGATTTTATTTATTTCAGTTTTTTTCTTCTTTTTTTTTCTTGGTGAGTTTAGTTAAAGTTTTTCTTATTTTGCTTATTTTTCAAAGAACCAACTTTTGGTTTTATTAATCTTTTTTATTGTCTTTTTAGTCTTAATTTCATTTATTTCTGCTCTGATCTTTATTATTTTTTCTACTAATTTGGGGCTTTGTTTGTTCTTTGTCTAGTTTCTCTGGTATAGAATTTGTTTATTTGAGATTTTTCTTATTTCTTGAGGTAGGCCTGTATCACTATGCACTTTTCTCTTAGAACTAGTTTCAGTGCATCTCATGGATTTGGGGTTGTTGTATTTCCATTTTCATTTGCCTCAAGGTATTTATGATTTCCATTTTGATTTTTTCATTGACCACTGGTTGTTCAGTAGCGTGTTATTTGGTTTCCACATATTTGTAATTTTTCAAGTTCTCTTCCTGTAATTGATTTCTAGTTTTATATCATTGTGGTCAGAAAAGATTCTTGATATGATTTCAATCTTCTTAAATTTATTGTGACTTGTTTTTTGGCTTAATATGTGATCTATCATGGAGAACGTTTCATGTGAATTTGAAAAAAAAGTGTATTCTGCTGCTTTGGGATAGAATGTTCTGTATATATCTGTTAAGTCCATCTGATCTAATGTGTCATTTAAAGCTGATGCTTCCTTGTTGATTTCCTGCCCGGATGATCTATCCATTGATGTAAATGGTGTATTAAGATCCCTTAATATTATTGTATTACTGTCAATTTTTTCCATTTAGGTCTGTTAGTAGTTGCTTTATATATTTAGGTGTTCCTATGTGGAGTGCATAGATATTTAGAATATCCTCTTGTTGGATTGACCCATTTATCAGGATGTGAGGCCCTTTTTGTCTTTTAGTATAGTCTTTGTTTTAAAATCTATTTTGTCTGATATAAATATAGCTACACTAACTTTCTTTTTGTTTCCATTTACATGGAATAACATTTTTCATCCCTTCCCTTTCAGTCTCTCTGTGTTGTTAAATCTGAAGTGAGTCTCTTACAGGCAACATATAGATGACTCTTGTATTTTTTAAAATCTATTCAGCTATTCCATATCTTTTGATTGGATACTTTAGTCCATTCATATTTAAAGTAATTTTATAGGTATATACTTATTGTCATTTTATTAATTGTTTTCTGGCTGTTTTTATAGTTCCTCTCTGTTTCTGTATTTTTCTCTTGTTCTCTTCCTTTGTAGTTTGATGACTTTCTTTAGTGTTATGTTTAGAATACTTTCTCATTATCTTCTGTTTATCTATAGGTTTTTGCTTGGTGGTTACCATATATATACATACCTCTACTTCACTTTTTAAATTCTTTTTTTTTTTTCTTTCTTTTTGCTGCTCTGAGTGAGTTCCACTGCCCAGTCTCCAGGTCACTGATCCCTTCTTTTGCTTCAGCTCATCTGCTGGTGAGCCACTCTAGTGTATTTCTCAGTTCAGTTACTGTATTCTTAAAAGCTCTCTGACTTCTTTTTAATACTTTCTCATATTTTTTTATCTGTTTGTTCTCACTGCTCATCCATTCTTTTTGGTGAGCATCTTTACGACCATTACTTTGAACTTTTTATCAGGTAGATTACTTATCTCCATTTCATTAAGATCATTCACTGAGATTTTGTCTTGTTCTTTCATTTGAAACATATTCTTGTTTTCTTCATTTTGCTGGACTCTCTGTGCTTGTTTCTATGCATTATGTCTCTTCCTGTCTTGAAGGAGTGGTCTTGTGTAGGCGATAAGCCTTATCATCAACCTTGTCTTAGCAGTTGGTTATCTCTCAAACCTTTGTGATTGTCTAAGTAGCCTGACTTATTCTTTTTTTAAAAAGATTTTATTTATTTATTTGATAAAGAGATACACAGCAAGAGAGGGAACACAAGTAGGGAGAGTGGGAGAGGGAGAAGCAGGCTTCCCACTGAGCAGGAAGCCCGATGCAGGGCTTGATCCCAGGATCCTGGGATCATGACCTGAGCCGAAGCCAGACTCCTAACCACTGGCCACCCAGGCACCCCTAGCCTGATTTATTCTTGATGCGTCCCAATTGTTGAGTGAGTAGCAAGACCTGTCAGTGTTCTAAGGGCAGTGGTAAGTCAGTACTTAGTTTCAGGCCAACTGGAAACCAGATCCTCAGGCATCAGCTTTTAAAGTGTTCAAATATATATAGTCCTATGGAATCATAATTGTAGACCCTGTGACCTCTAGATTAGGAGATCTGAAAGTGACGCTTGGGTGACAGGTGAAAGAATCAGGCCTTCAAACAAGAGTACAAGCTCCTTTCTTGGAGGTAACCCTTAAAGGAGAGCAAAAACATAATGTATCTTTGCCTATGTTCTCTGAGAGCACCCCTGGTAGCTTCTATATATGTGGCAAACCTGAAGAATGTCCCTCCAGTTGAAGTTCCAGGACAAGTAAATGGGCCTTTTTCACAGACAGATGAGCTATGTTTCAGTCTGTTCTCAGTGTAGTACCCTGGGGCTGGTAGCCTGTCCTTAACTATCTTTTTTTGATTTTTATAGTCCATGGGGCCCAGGAACGCAAGGCCTTCTGGACACCAGATCCCAGTGATCTAGAGGCATCCTCTGTGTGGACTGCATTTGCCCACTCACTTTAGCAAGGCTGTGGGAGAGTTTTGAGGGAAGAGCATTTCTGCAGCTTTAGAGATGTAGGGGAAGAGTGCTGGGGGCAGAGCATGCCTGCAGTTTTAGCAAGATTGGGAATGATCACTGGGGTGGGGCACATTGTGTGGCCTTAGTGATGACCACTAGAGGTGGGGCAAACCCACAACTTTAGCGAGGCTGTGTCTGTGCATGCTCACCTGCACTTAGCAAGGCAGAAGGAGTGTGTAAAAATGATACTCACCAGCACTTCTGTCCCTGAAGAATGTCTCAACTGGTATCTGCCTATCTGGCAGATGCTTTAGCATTAACAAATAAATTTCCTTCACATATAATCCAGTCACATATTAAACTGCTCCCTTTGTGCTGGATCCCAAGATGGGTAAGTCTGTGTGCAAGCCCCTCAAAAGAAATATCTCAGATCCCTACAGCTCCTGTGTCCTCTGGACATAAGCCCCATTTTTTTTTAAGCCAAATGTTTTTGGGCCTCATCTCTCTAGTGCAGGTCCCAAGGTTTGGAGTGCCCTATGTGGTGCAGAAACACCTCACTCCTTAAAAGCTCCTGACCAGTGAGATCCCTCTACATAATGTGTCACTATACCAGTGGTGGGGTTTTTGATGAGACCAAATTTCTGCTCTCCTACATGTCTTGATACATGTTTTTTTTACCCCTTTTTGTGGAGGGAGTTGTTCAGCCAGTTTTCAGTTCTTTTTCAGAAAGAATTATCCCATATATCACTACAGATTTTATGTGTTTGTGGGAAGAAGTGAGATTGGGGTGTTCATTTTTAATTTAATTTATTTATTTGAGAGAGAAAGAGGGAGAGAACAAGCAGGGAGAGCAGCAGAGGGAGAGGGAGAAGCAGGCAACTCACTGAGCAGGGAGCCCGATGCAGGACTCGATCCCAGGACCCTGGGATCATGACCTGAGCCAAAGGCAGATGCTTAACCAACTGAGCCATCCAGGTGCCCCTAGTTTGGGGTGTTCTTATGCTGCCATATTGAACTGCCCCCTCTCTATAGTGTAATTTTGAATATCACTAAATCTAATCGTTTTAAAAAATAGGTTAAGAAAACCAAAAACTATTTACATCTACAAGAAGTCAAGTGGCAATATCTTTCCAAGACTCCCAAAATATAAGCAGTTGGAGACCAACTTCTGACAGTAAAAAGCCCTATATCATACCAGCATCTGTATGAGAGGAAGCAGAGGGTATCAAGGGTCTTTGATAGAACTGAGACAAGTAGAATCCTCAAAGAGCCAACAGGGATTTATTGGAAATAATCATTGGTCATTTGAGAACAGTAACTGAAACAGGGAGGTGCTGGGTCTTTGTCTGCACCAAAATGTAGATTATTGTGAAAAGTCTATGGAAAGGTCTGAAGGGTATGAAGCAGTTTGAGCCCTTGAACTCTTACAACAAAACAGCTGAATATCTATTCTAGGCAAAAACCAAATTGATCTGAAACTAGACATCAAATTGAACAGAACATGGGAAATGATGGCAAAGAAAATTAAAGGTTTGCACAAAAGTGAGGAATGGGAATAGGACAGACTATCACAGAACATAGATTCATATTTTTCACAAATAAACAACAAAGAGTGAAGGCTTCTGATTTGGGCCTTGATGGAATAAATAGCATGGTACTTACCATCTCTTCATAAGCTGGACATGATAGGAGGGACACTGAACAACAAGCAGCTGGGACTGTTATCCCTGAGAGAAGAGAGACACATGAAGGAAACCCTGATAATCAATCCAATTTTCTCCCTGTTGGCATTCTCCTGCCTTGGCACAGGAGATAAATCTCAAGAGAAAGACAGTGGAAGTCAGAAATCAGAATTCCAGGCAGCTGAAGTGACTGGAAATTGTAAGGCAGGACCCTCAAAAACAAGAAGCTGTACATGGCTTGGAGTCAGATACCTGCATAGGAACTCACAATTTAGTGATCCAAAAAGTGCAGGTAACCACCAATGGGATATATACAAAGAATACAACTTGGCATATCACAGTCAAACTGTTAAAAACCAAGAGTAAAGAGAATATATATATATATTTTTAAATCCTAAGGGAAAAAGATATGGCATATGCAGAGAAACAGGAATGAATGACTTCTCATCAGAAATGTTGGAGGCTTAGATGAAAATAGAACATCTTTAAAGTGTTGATCAGTCGGCTACATAAAGGGGAAGGAATAAGTGTATGCTGTTGGGGGGGGCAGGTAAAGGCAAAGTAAATGATTATCCTTCAGTTCCATGGAGTGAGGAATAAGATACATAACAAAAAGTTGAGTTAGTTGGTAGTGTGTTTTCTGTATTATAATTAGAACATTAGTTCCCCCTCCCATCCCTGAGAGGCCAAGAACAATGCCTGGAATAAAGAAGCCAATGACGGAATTTCAGGGTCAAACCAGATAATCTTCCTTTGAAGATGGTTGTTGGGGGGACTGGGCAATTATTTGTTCAGATCAGCCTGTGATTATATGACAAAACAGTTTTGTTTCATTTAAAACATATTAAAAGTGCACAAATCTTAAGTATACATCTAGATTAATTTTGATAAAGTTAACACATCCCTGTAAGCACTACCCAGATGAAGAAGCAATGTTACCAGCAATCTAAAAGTCACCCTTGTGCACTTTTCAGCCATTAAGGCTCCACTGAGGATAACAACTATCCTGAATTAAAAAATAACAGATTGTCTATCTGTTTCTATTTATCTGTTTCTGTGCCATTTTGTGCCTGGCTTTTTTTCCTCTCTTATTAATTTTTGACAGATTACTTCATGCTGATGTATTTGTAATTCATTCATTCTCACTGATATATAGTATTCTGTTGTATGAATATGTCACAAGCTATTTCTGTTCTTCTGCTGATGGATATTTAGATTTTTTTCCCTTTTTAACTCATTTTTTTTCCATTCTATTACTAAAAATGCTGCTGGGAACTTTTTTTTTTTTTTTTAAGATTTTATATACTTATTTGGCAAAGAGCGAGAGCAGGAACACAAGCAGGGGAGTGGGAGAGGGAGAAGCAGGCTTCCCGCCGAGCAGGGAGCCCAATGTGGGGCTCGATCCCAGGACTCTGGGATCATGACCTGAGCGGAAGGCAGACGCTTAATGACTGAGCCACCTAGGCACCCTTCTGGGAACATTCTTGTATACGTCTTTCAGTGCACACATATAAGCATTTTGTTTATATAAGTATATGTGGAATTGCAGGTCATGATAGTATCTTCAGGATTAATAGATAATGTTACCTATGGCAAAAAATAGTTTTACAAATTTATCCCTCCATGAGGAGTATATAAAAGTTTCGATTATGCTGGTTCATTATAAAAAAATAATAGTAGTGCTGTTGCTAATTTAGCTATTGTTTCATTTTGGCCATTTTGATTGATGTGTGGTAATACCTTATTGTGGTTTTATTTTTTCAAAGATTTTATTTATTTATTTGGCAGAGAGAGAGGGAGCACAAGCAGGGGGAGGGGCAGAGGGAGAGAGACAAGCAGACTCCCCACTGAGCAGGGAGCCCAAGGAAGCAGAAGCAGGGCTTGATCCCAGGACCTGAGCTGAAGTCAGATGCTTAACTGAGCCACCCAGGAGCCCCCTTATCGTGGTTTTAAATTAATAAGGGTCCTGTGGCTAAGAAAGTGGAGCATCTTTTCATGGGCATATTAGTAATTTGCATAGACTCTTTTGTGAAGTTCCATTCTAGCCTTCAGCTAATTTTTTTCCTATTGTACTGCCTTTTTATTTCTAATTTATAAAAGTTCTTTATATATTCTCAGTGAGTCCTTTGCTGTGTATATGTATGCAAATATTTTTCTTCCTCTCTTGCATTTTCACTCAAAGTTATCTTTGATCAGCAGCAATTCTTAAACTCAGTGCAATCCAGTTTATCATGTGTACTTTTTTCCTACATATAAGTAGTAGTGCTTTTTGGGTACCAAGAAAAATCTTACATAAGGTCATTAATATAGTCTTCTTTGTTTAATTTTGTATGATTTATTTTTTTTACATATGGTTTTATTAGGGGGAATTAACTTTTTGTATGATATGAGGTAGCAATAAGGATTTATCATTTTTTATATGGATATTTAAATGTTCCAGAAATGTGTATTGAAAAGACACTGCAGTGTTACCTTTTCCATAATTTAGCTGACCACATAAGTCTATGGGTCTGTTTCTGGACTTATTATGCTCCACTGACATATTTATTTATTCTTGATTTTTAAATATTCTTAGATAGATATATATTTATCTATTCTTAACACTCTACTTTTCTAGTAGGTCTTAATATTTGGCATTCAATATCCACCACCTTTGCTCTTCTCCATCAATATTGTATTGTGATTCTTTCATTTTCATGTCAATTACAGAATCAACATGTTGATACACACCCACACACACACACACACACACACAATACAGAGCTGGGGTCCTGATTGGATTGTATTACATCTAAAGATCATTTCAATTTGGAAATTGATATCTTCGCAATAGCAAAATTTTCAATATATGATTATCGAATCACCATTTATTTGTCTTTAACTTTTGTCAGTAATATTTATAGTTCTCTGAATAGAGATCTTGCACATGTTTTTCAGCTTTATTCCTAAAAATTTGAAGTTTTTGTGCTATTGTGAAATAATTAAATTTTCATTTTCTACCTATTTTTGGAGGTATATAAAAATATCTTGTACATTGCATATATCTGTACACTGACTTTGTATCCAAAATATTTGTTAAATTCACTTATTTATCCTCAAATTTTCCATAGATTTTGCTGGTTTTCTGTGTTAGTAACCAAACTTCTATAAATGCTAACACTTTATTTCTTCCCTTCCGGTTCACATATATTCTATTTTTTTATTTGTCTCTTTTACAGGGGTTAGGATGACCAGTACAATGTAAAATAGAAGTTGTGATAGCAGACCTTCTTTCTGGTTTCTAATCTTGGTTGGTAAATTTTTAGTTTTTCACCACTGTGTATAATGTTTATTTTATGGTTTTGTATTAGTTTGATCTATACATAATTGCTAAGTTATATTCCATGGTATGAATATATCACAAATTATATATCCATTAACCAGTTGATGGGCAATTGGCTTGTGATCAGTTTTTTTACTATTATGAATACCCCAAAGTCATGAATATATTATCTTATGTTTAGCTCTGAAAAGCTTTGCTACTTTTTCTTCTTTGCATTTAGATGTAAGTATTTTTGTGGACATATGTTTCAATTTTAGTAGGTAAATAAGTCTGAGAGGATTGCAGTATCATAATTTAAGTGTATGTTCAACTTTATTTAAAAATGTCAAACTCAGTGGATTTTAATAGCCCACTTATATCAATGAACAGATTATCCAGAAAGAAAATCAAGAAACAGTAGTCTTGAATGACACATTAGACCAGATAAACTTTATATATATATATATAAAGCATATTCCATCCGAAAACAGAATATACATTCTTTTCAAGTGCATGTAGAACATTTTCCAGGACAGGTCATGTTAGGCCACAAAACAAGTCTCAATAAATTTAAAAAGAATGAAATAATATCAATCATCTTTTCTTTCTTTCTAGTTTCGTAATCCACACCTTATGAAACTAGAAATCAATTACAAGAAGAAAATTGGAAAAACATAAACACATGGAGACTAAACCTGATATTTTAAAAAATATTTTATTTATCTATTTGACAGAGAAAAAGAGAGCAGGGGCAGGAGGGGAAGGATAGAGGGAGAGGTAGAAGCAGCCTCCCTGGCTCAAACCCAGGACCCTGAGGTCATGACCTGAGCCAAAGACAGATACTTAACTGATTAAGCCACCCAGTTGCCCCTAAACAACATGCTATTAAACAACCAATGGGTTAGTAATGATATCAGGAGAAATTTTTTTTTTAAAGATTTTATTTATTTATTTATTGGAGAGAGAGCGAGAGAGAAACAGCATGAGAGAGGAGAGGGTCAGAGGGAGAAGCAGGCTCCCCACTGAGCTGGGAGCCCGATGTGGGACTCGATCCCAGGACCCTGGGATCATGACCTGAGCCGAAGGCAGACGCTTAACCGGCTGAGCCACCCAGGTGCCCCAGGAGAAAATTTTTTAAAAGTATCTTAATACAAATGAAAAGGAAACACGACATTCTAAAATCTGTGGGAGGCAGCAAAAACAGTTCTAAGAGGGATATCCATAGCAATACAGGCCTACTTCGAGAAACAAGAAAAACCAACTATAAACAATCTAATTTTATATTTAAAGAAACTAAAATAAATAAATAAATGCATGAAAAAATAAATAATGCCAAAGTCACAAGGAAAGAAATAATAAATATCAGAATGGAAATAAATGAAATAGAAACTGAAATAGAAATTTAAAAAGACCAATGAAACTGAGAGCTGTTACTTAGAAAAGATAAACAAAATCAATGAATGTTTAGCCAGACTCATCAAGAAAAAAGAGAAAAAAAGAAATTAAGAAAACAATCTCATTTACAATTGCATAAAAAATAATAAAGTACCTAGTAATAAATTTTTAACAAGGAAGTGAAAGACCTGTATTTTAAAAACTATATGACCCCCTTCATTCTTCCCCTCAGAAGCAGGGGAAATTGGAGGGGGAGATGAACCATGAGAGATGATGGACTCTGAAAAACAAACTGAGGGTAGATAGATAGATAGATGATAGATAGATAGATAGATGCAATTTTCACCATTCTAAAGGGCATATATTTGAAGGGAAAGCTAGATATGAGATAGGGCATTTTTTAGATTCATAATTTATGAATTTCTGGAAAAAGAAAAACTATATATAGCAAAGCAGATCAATGTTTGCCAGAAGCTGAGACTGTAGGGAAGGGATAGAAGCAAAGGATTTCTGAGGAAATTTTTAGAGTGAAGGAAATATTTTATATTATGAATGTGGTGGTAATTGCATGACTATATTTGTTAAAACTCATTCAAAATTGTTGAGCTTTATTGTGGGTTAATTATACTTGAATAAAGATAATTTAAAAATTAAAAATGTCACAAGAACTAGTTTGCTACTAGTATACAGAAATGCAATTTTTAAAAGTTGGTATGGCAGGGGCACTGGGTGGCTCAGCCAGTTGGGCAACTGCCTTCAGCTCGGGTCATGATCCCGGGGTCCTGGGATTGAGTCCCGCATGTGGCTCCCTGCTCAGCAGGGAGTCTGCTTCTCTCTCTCTCTCTCTGTCCATCCCCCCCTGCTTATGCTCCCTTTATCTCACTCTCTCTCAAATAAATAAATAAAAATCCTTAAAAAAACAAGTCGGTATGGCATATTGTGACATCTTTAAATTTATTTGGTAATTCCATATATTGTTTTAAGATTTCTTAGCTTTTGTTTTTGCTTAGACAAGGATGTCTTATACGAATAAGATAGTTTTACTTTTACTTTCCAATCAACATGAAATTTTTAAAAACCTAATACTCATTTTATTTACATAATATCCTAAGCATTTAACATTAACTCACTTTATTCTTATTAAATCCTTATGAGATTAAATCTAAATAACTATTGTTATTACCATCTTATATATGAGTAAACTGAGAAAGGAGACAGTAAATGATTTGCCCCCTCCAAAAAAATAAATAAATAACTGGTGAAGCAGTGTAATCCTAATGTCTTCCTATAAGCCATTTGAGTACTCATTAGTCATCAGGTTATACATGTGTTCATAAGGTTCAGGTTGTCTATTTCTTATTCACATTTTTATTTGTGAAAGAAAAAATTTTCTCTCCCTGATAAATAGTTCTATGACTTTTGACAAACACATGCAGTTGTTTAACCATTACCAAAATGAAAACTGAGAAAATTCAGTTTTCTTCAAAAATTTCTTCATATTTCCCCTTGGTAGACAAACCCTTCCACAACATCCAGCCCCAGGCAACCACTGCCTACTTTCTCTTCCAATTTTTTAGTGTTTTCCAGAATATCATATGAATGGAATATAATATGCCCCCTTTTGAGTCTGGATTCTTTAATTTACCAAGCCTCATGGTCCCCATGACCTGCCCAGCCCTTCTAGGACAATAGTTCCATGGAATTAGAGCTGGTAGGGGAGATGGAAGCAGACTCAGGCTAAAATGTTATGAAATCCCACTGTTCTTACCAGGGTTCAATGTTTTCTCTTGAATAACTGCTTCTCAAATTGTTGCGTGCCTGTGGTCAATTTCCAGAGTCTTGATGTTTTTGTTTCTGACAATTCTGCAAAGTTTTATTATTGCTGGTTCTTTTTTTTTTTTAATTAATAAACTTTATATTTAGGGTAGTTTTATTTTATTTTATTTTTTTATTATGTTATGTTAATCACCATATATTACATCATTAGTTTTTTGTGTTTTGTTTTTGTTTTTGTTTTTTTTTAAAGATTTTATTTATTTATTTGACAGAGAGAGACACAGCGAGGGAGGGAACATGAGCAGGGGGAGTGGGAGAGGGAGAAGCAGGCTTCCTGTGGAGCAGGGAGCCCGATGCGGGGCTCGATCCCAGGACCCTGGGATCATGACCTGAGCCGAAGGCAGACGCTTAACCGGCTGAGCCACCCAGGTGCCCCTTTATTTTTTTTATTCTTATGTTAATCCCCATACATTACATCATTAGTTTTAGATGAAGTGTTCCATGATTCATTGTTTGTGCATAACACCCAGTGCTCCATTCAATAAGTGCCCTCTTTAATACCCATCACTAGGCTAACCCATCCCCCCCTCCTCCCTAGAATGCTCAGTTTGTTTTTCAGAGTCCATAGTCTCTCATGGTTCATCTCCCCCCTGATTCCCCCCCTTCATTTTTCCCTTCCTACTATCTTCTTCTTCTTTTTTTAACATATAATGTATTATTTGTTTCAGAGGTACAGGTCTGTGATTCAACCGCCTTACACAATTCACAGCTTTAGGGTAGTTTTAGTTTTACACAAAAATTGAGTGGAAAGTACAGATTACTTTCCCTCCCTACCCACCTACACACAGTTTCCCTTATTAGTAAGTAACATCTTTCATTAGCGTGGTACATTTGTTATGACTAACTTGCCAATGTTGACATATTATTATTATTTTGGCATATTATTGACATATTGACATATTATTAACCAAAGTCCACAGTTTATGTTAGGGCTCACTTGTGCTGGGTTTGACAAATGTATAATGACATGGATCCACCATTACTATATCATATAGAATATTTTCACTGTCCTAAAAATCACCTATACTCAGCCTATTCATTCCTCCTCAACCTCTACCAATCCTTGGAAACTACTGATCTTTGTACTGGCTCCATAGTGTTGCCTTTTCCAGAATGCCATATAATTGGAATCATGCTTTTTTATTGGCTTCTTTTACTTATGAATAACTCATTTAAGTTTCTTCCATGTTTTTTTATGCCTTGATAGTTCATTTCTGGCTATACTGCAGTTTATTTATTCACCTGTTGAAGGACATCTATGTTGTGTCCAAGTTTTGAATATTATGAATAAAGCTGCTATAAAAATTCATGCGAGAGTTTTTATGTGGACATAAGTTTTCAACTAATTTGGGTAACTACCAAATATCGCGATTACTGGACCACTGGTAAGAGAATGGTTAGTTGTGTAAGAAACAGCCAAACTGTACTCTAAAGTGGCTATACTATTTTGTATTCCCACCAGCAATAGATGAGAGTTCTCTTTTGCTCCATATCTTCACCAGCATTTGGTATTATCAATGCTCTGGATTTTGGTCATTTTAATAGGTATGTAGTGGCATCTCCTTGTTTTAATTTGCATTTGTCTGATGACATATGATGGTGAACAACACTTTATATGTTTATTTGACATCCATATATCTTATTTGGCAAGATATTTACTCAGATATTTTACACATTTTAAAATTTGGATTGTTTGTTTTCTTACTGTTTATTTTTTTAAAAGATTTATTTATTTATGTATTTATTTATTTATTTATTTGAGAGAGAGAGAGAGAGAGAGACAGAGCACAAGAGAGGGGCAGAGGGAAAGGGAGAGAGAGTCTTAAGCAGACTCCACACTTAGCACAGAGCCTGATATGGGGATCAGTCTCACAACCCTGTGCTCATGACCTGAGCTGAAATCGAGTTGGCCACTTAATTGACTTCATCTGACCCAGACGCCCCTCTTATTGTTGAGTTTTAAGAGTTCTTTGTATACTTTGGATACTAGTTCTTTGACAAATACATGTTTTACAAATATTTTATCCAGTCTGTGGCTTGTCTTTTCATTCCCTTAACATTCCCAGAATGGTTAACCATTCCCAGAATGGTTGCAAGATGATAGTTCATTCAGTCGTTCTAATTTCAGTATCTCCTTCCTCACCTCTAGCTCAAATCTGTCTTTTTGTCACCCTCACTGATTCTAACCATGTCTGGCTAAAAACCCTCCACTGGTTTCCTTGTGTACTTAAAATAAAATCCAAACTCTTCAGTATAACACACAGGGCTGAAATGGTAGAACACCTGACTTGGTCTTTGTGTCTTTTCTACTGTTCAGCTTCTTGCTCACCAAGTCCCAGCTGCACTGATCTCTCTCTCTTTGAAAAAATATAACCAGCTCTTTCTCACTGCAGGGCTTAGTTACCCACTACTCCCTCTTCTCAGAAATTCTTCCTGAATAACTTTGCCTTTTTTTGTTCCTTTTCCTCATTCAAGTATCCGTACCCAGTCCATTTCACTATTTCTAGCTGTTTTTTTTTTCTCTTTATGGTTGTCACTTGAAATTATTTTATTCATTTACTTTTTTATGTGCTGTTTTCTCTTGCTATACTATATGTCCATATCAGAATGGCCTTTTACTTGTCTCTATCCTCTCACTGAACTGAAATATATGTTTGTTTTGTCTGTCTTTACACCTACAGACTCAGCAAAATAGTACAGAGCAGGTGCCATATATTTCTTTTAGGTTGAATTCTCCCAACGTTCTTATGGCATCGGTAATACTTATTTTTTTTTGAAAGTCCAGTGTTGCATCTCAGTTTTGTCTGACTTAAAAATTTAGTTTAGTTTAGTTGTTTTTTTTTTTTTTTTTCCACTTGTTCCATGCTGCTGAAAACACATAACATTTTCTGGTCCTTACACCTCCTTTATCAAACTCAGTAAAGTCAATTTTATAAACAATTACTGAGCCAAGTGTGAGTTCCAGTGGAAGGAGGCACTCATAATAAAAGAATTGCCATCAATCAGGTTTGGCAAGAGTCCCAGAGAAATTGGCACATGAGCGTTTTCGTGTAGTTTTGCTTGAGAAGTAAATCTCTCTGACAATCATGAATTGTGCTGCGTTTCCTAAATTTCTATCTGTTTAGAAAGAGGATAAGTCTAACCTTATTGTCACATAATGGAAAATTGCTTTGGGGTGGGCTTCAAAGACCTTTGTGAAAATGTTGGACACTGTTATGTGACATGCCTATAGCCCTTCTGACCCTCTGGTCAAAATTTTGAGGGAGCTTGGCTCTCACTGCTGCCTAAGGATCCCTGGGGTTAGCCCTGCTCTTTGGCTTGTCGCTCTCCCTGCTTCTTGGCACATTAGCCCTAAGAGGGACAAGAAGTGAAGGTGGGGTCTTCTTGGTCTTCAACTTATTTTCCCCGGGCTTGAGCTCTTAACGACTTATAGAGAGACAGCCTGCTAATTTTAAATACCATGACATTGGAAAGGGCCAGAGAAAATGGGCCTCTTTTTCCCGGTTTCCTAAACCAGTTCCCTCTTTTACTCTTGGGCTTGCAGGAGATAATATCTAGATGTTGTGTGATGAGGAATTGCCCAAATAGAGACTAAGTCAGTCCCAGGTGAAGAAAAGATAGCTTCATGATATGATGAGGGAGGGCCAGGAATAATTTAAGGCCAGAGCCCAGCACACAGTACACTACATGTTTGTTAAGTGGTCATTCGGGGAACAGACATGGGCCCTGGAGATGCTTACAGTGGAGGCTGCCCCCAGGGTCTTTCTCCTGACGGGCTGCTCTTCTGGAGCATAGAATGGCCTAGGTACACTTAAGCACACTGATTGCTTAGGCAGCAGGACTATAGAGGCACTGAGCTCACCAGTTACTGGCACAGGAAAGGCAGGTGACTCCCAGCTGTTCAGCCATGTTGCAGGCACAGACCCAGCCTCAGCTGGCCTCCAGGAAGCTTCTCCTTGATTCTAAACATACTTCAGAGGGTATGAAGAACCCTTGATGCTCTTCCCTCTTCACCATAGTCAGTAGTTCAGTAGTTTATTGAATACCTTCTCAGCTTGTGGATGCTGAATTTAATAGCCCTGGTCCTTGCTTTCTAGGGTTTATTTACCTAGAGAAGAGAGAATCAAATAAATACTCAATTAAAATTCAGAGTGAGAAATCATGGAGAGGTGTTAGGTTTTTTTTATCTTTTTCCTCTCCTCAAAAAGAACCTTGTGAGTGGGATTGATGGAAAGGGGTAGACTCAGAAGAGTTTCCTTTTCAGTATCTTTTTTTTTTTTTTTTTTGGTTTTTCACTTGAAAAACTAAAAAAATTGGCCCACAATGTTACCTTAGTTTCAGGAGTACAACAATAGTGATTCAACATTTGCATACATTTTGCTACGCTCATCACAAGTTAGCTACCATCTGTCACCATACAACACTATTACAATATAATTGACTATATTCCCTGTGCTGTACCTTTTATTCCCACGACGTATTCATTCCATAAGTGGAAGCCTGTGTCTCCCACTCCCTTTCACCCATTTTGCCCACACCCATACCTCTCCCCTCTGGTGAAAATCAAAAAGACAAGAAATAACAAATATTGCTGAGGATGTGTAGAAAAGAAAACCATTATGCACTGTTGGAGGGAATATAAATTGGTACAGCCAGTGTTGAAAACATATTGAGTTTCCTCAAAAAATAAAAAATAGATATACTATATGATCCAATAATTCCACTACTGGACATTTACCCAAAGAAAATGACAACACTAATTTGAAAAGATATATGTACCCCAATGTTTATTGTAGCATTATTTACAATAGCTAAGATATGGGGCGCCTGGGTGGCTCAGTTGGTTAAGCGACTGCCTTCGGCTCAGGTCATGATCCTGGAGTCTCGGGATCGAGTCCCGCATCAGGCTCCCTGCTCGGCGGGGAGTCTGCTTCTCCCTCTGACCCTCCTCCCTCTCATGCTCTCTGTCTCTCATCCTCTCTCTCTCAAATAAATAAATAAAATCTTTAAAAAAAAACAGCTAAGATATGGAAGCAACCCAAGTGTCCATCCCTGATGTCCATCCCATGAATGGATAAAGAAGATGTGGTGTATATATACAATGGAATATTATGTAGCCATTAAAAGGGGTGAGATCTTGCCATTTGTGACAACATGGGTGGGCCTAGAGGGTATAATGCTAAATGAAGTAAGTCAGACTGAGAAAGACACATACCATATGATTTCCCTCATTTGTAAAATCTAAAAAACAAAACAAGTGAATAGGCAAACAAAAAGCAGAATGCTTCAATAAAAATGCTATTATATAAAAAGAAAAAAAAAAAAAAGCAGAATGCTTTTTATTCATTTTGGGGTTACTAATCTAAAGTTAATACAAGAAGTAGATCCTTTCTCCAGAAAAGCAAAACTAAAGCCAAAAGTGATTCAGGAAAATGATATTTTGAATGCAACATAAAGGCCTCCTTAACCATGTTCCTAGAGAATGGATAGAGAGTAGAAACTAACTCTTTGGGAAAACTCATATTCACTCCCCTGCCCACCATCACCACCACCACCATCACAGAAAGCAGTCTTAAGTCTGCTCACTGCCACGTGCCAGATCATACAAGCTTTGAGTGGAAATTGCCAGGGGGATGAAATCTACCTCAAAAAGCTGAAACTAAAATGTCAAAGAAGGTTGGGTCATAGTAGTTTGAGGCAGTGTTTGAAAACAGTGTAGGGAAAATCGCCATGGTGGGGCAGACCCCGGCTTTTACTAGGGTGTCATTTTGGATGCCCCAACTGAGCCACATAGCCTGAGGCCCTCCCTATCTTGGTACCACCAGGTGAAAAATCAGGAAGGCAAGACCACTGGCAAAGGCTTTAGGGAGGGGGCTTCTGCAGACAACCTCATCTATCAGCCAATCTCTCCCACCCCCTAAGGCAGTTCCATGGCCTTCCAGCAAAGAGACAGCTGCTCAGAAAATGATCTGAAAGATTGCTATATATCTTCCCTCTAGGGCATTTATCTTATTTTACTTCTCAGTAGTGGGCCTCCTGCTGTGCTGCCATGGAGAGAAAGAAGACCTGGTAATGTTTCCCATGTTTATAAGGGCTTCATTGCCACACCACCGCAAATTGGCACAATTCACTTCATCTCCCCAGCACTTACTGTATACCTCCACTGAAATGCTTCGTCAACTTGTGCAGTTTTGTACCTGAGACTGTAATACATTTCCATAGAGGGGAAAAAAAAGAAAGAAGAAAGAAAGAGAGCGAGAGAGAGAGAAAAGAAGGAAGGAAGGAAAGAGAGAGAAAGAAAGAGAAAGAAAGGAAGGAAAGAAGGAAGGAAGGAAGGAAGGAAGGAAGGAAGGAAGGAAGGAAAGAAAGATAGAAAGAAGAAAGAAAGAGATGAAAGAAAGAAAGAAAGAAAGAAAAAGAAAGAAAGAAAGAAAGAAAGAAAGAAAGAAAGGAAGGAAGGAAGGAAGGAAGGAAGGAAGGAAGGAAGGAAGGAAGGAAGGAAGAAAGAAAGAAAGAAAGAAAGAAAGAAAGAAAGAAAGAAAGAAAGAAAGAAAGAAAGAAAGAAAAAGAGAGAGAGGAAGGGAGGAAGGGAGGAAGGGAGGAAGGAAGAAATGGGCTGGAGACCAAGGGAAGTTAAAAGGAAATGAGGAACAAGGTGGAGTTTCAAACTTGACTTTGAAAGACCCAAGTCTAATGGGAGAGTATGTATATAAACCTCAAATAATCACAGATGGCTAAGAATAATTATAGTTTAATCAGGAGTACCTTGAACAAGTCCTTAACCTCACTGAAACCCAGTTCCTTTTTATTTATTTATTTTTTCCAGTTCCCTTTTATAAAATAACATCTCTTCCCTAGTGTTGTTAGAAAGTCACAGAATGGGCCCTGCCCTACTGAGCACCTAGAAAGCCTTCTCTGGCAACCCAAGGTCCATGACACCAGTGCCCATACCTCACACCATTGTGAAGGAAAACAGGCTAATTGGGTTCCTGTGTCCAGCCCACACAGGGGTTAGTCTGAGGAGGAGAACGAAGCCCTTGTGCTTGGACTTTCAGTTCAGTAGTAAAATTCATAGCTTCTCTCAGCCTCTCTCCATTCTTTGTGCCCCTGAGAGAACCCTGTAGGCTCTCTTTTACTTCCACCTTCTTTCTTCTAACATTTCATTAAATGTACTATTGCTTACTTCCCTTTTGATTCAGAGATCAGGACATGCTTTGGTGCTTTCCATCAGGCACCTAAAGTTAGAATTTCTGTGTTTATGGCATTTGGTGCATCTGTGTCCTGCACAGCATTTCCATGGAAGTGAGGTGCAGCCTGTTTGGTTCTGCTGAGCCCTGATTCATCCTTGGCCAAGACTGGTCCCTGAAGCAAATGACAACCTGTGCCCTGGCAGAAATAGCCCACCTTCAGGTATATACACTCCTTAAATGTGTAGAAAGTGAGTCAGATTCAAGGTTTGCAGACTGGTAGCTTTTCCCCCTGGTTCCCATAACCCAAAAAAGTACTTGTTCTGAAATCAAAAAGTTTCTGTTCTGCCACTTATTGTATCTTTGACTAGAGCTTTTTTTTTTTTTTTTTTTTTTTTTTGACTAGAGCATTTAATCAGCATGCTTGAATCTCAGTTTTCTCCTGTCTAAAAAAGATTTATGTGGTCATTGTTAGGCTCGGTTGAGATGATAAAAGTGAAAGCAGTTTGAAACTTTGTGTAAGACTATATGTTAGTATTATAGTAATGATAGTGTTAATAGCCTCGTTATGATAATACCCAAATGCCTATTATTCTTCCTAAAACCCCTAAAAGAAGTAGCCCTCACGGAAACCTAATCACCACTAAGCAGCTCTGAAGCTCCCTCAGTCGATCAAATAGCATCAGAGAAGATGCTCACTTCGGGGTAGGAGTAGATGAATTTTTTTTCCTGAAATATTCCCAGCAGTGCCCTGAACCGAGGGTCCACAGACATTCTCATAACCAAGCAAATTGCTGGAGCAACCGACCATGCTGCTAGATGAAGGGTCTTCTTCCCTAGAGTGTCTCCTTGAGGCTATGGCCCCTGATCTTCTGAGAATTCCAGCAGTCAATAATCTTTCCTTTGCCCCACCAGGAATTCTACGGCAATTCACATCCAGACACATAATTATATGTAATCTAAGCACCTTTTGGCTTGGCTCATGTTAACATAGCCCTTGGATTTTTCACAGATGATTTTCCATGGTTTTACTGCCAGGCATACTGGCTCCTTTATGTGGTCTCATCCCATGCATAACAGAAGATTCCCTTCACCACATATCCCCTTTCACTGGTTGAAATTCTCCTCAAACGTCAAGGGTCAATTCAGATGCTCTCTCCTCAGGTCACTTCAAATGCTCTCTCCTCAGTGGAGCATCCTTGACACATGTTCCCTTGTTCTGAAGAGTAGTATTTCTTCCTTTTAGCCCCACTGTATTTTGATTATAACTCTTCTTTGGAACTTTTCTTTCTGGCAGTGTATCATTGTTGCCCATGTATATGTATTATCTCCCTATAAGATTATAAAACATCCAAATGCAGAGATTATTCACTTTTCATCATATCTAGTGAAAAACTATTTCTAGTACCCAGCACAGTGTCTGGCACATAACAGATGTCCAGTAAGTGTTTGCTGAATGACTAATACATGGAAAAGAGCAAACTGAAGTACACAGACAGAGTTCAAGAGAAAAGTAGTGCCAGAGGTCATACTCAAATTTAGGCTTTTTGACTCTAAGTACAGAGTTATTTATTGGGTTTTTTTAATCAGAAAATAATCCACTTAAAATTATCATCACTGGGGGCGCCTGGGTGGCTCAGTTGGTTAAGCGACTGCCTTCGGCTCAGGTCATGATCCTGGAGTCCCGGGATCCAGTCCCGCATCGGGCTCTCTGCTCGGCAGGGAGTCTGCTTCTCCCTCTGACCCTCCCCCCTCTCATGCTCTCTCTCTCTCATTCTCTCTCTCTCAAATAAATAAATAAAATCTTTAAAAAAAAATTATCATCACTGGGGCAGTGGGCTGGCTCAGTCTGTAGAGCATGGGACTCTTGATCTCGGAGTTGTTAGTTTGAGCCCCATGTTAAATGTAGAGATTACTTAAAAATAAAATCTTTTAAAAAATTGTCATCATCATTTTAGAGCCAGAACTATTTCCTGAGATCCCCTTGGTCATCAGTAAACATAATTTGTTTTTTTGGTGTCATGGCTTCTGGTCTGCTTCTGCATCCCAAGACACAGCTGTGAATCACTGGAAAGTTATACCAAAGCCTAGTGCTAAGTACCTTGTTTTCTGAGGATGGGTGGCCCAGTTATTGATCCCTCCAGCCATCCAAAGGTTTGGGCAAAGGCAGAACGCCTGGGACCCTGAGGACAGTCACCCTTGAGTATCTGGGCTCAATCTTAATGCTGCTTATTTACGCATAACATGGTTATATATGTGGGAAATGGTTGAGAGGCATAGCAACAAACTGTTAAAATGGGGAATGGATAAATGATACAAGACTGGTCACCGATTGATATTTCTTGAAGCTGGGTAATGGTATGTGTGACATTAGATGGACTATTACTTTTTCTTTAGAGTATGCTTGAAATTTTCCATCAAAAATATCTTAAAGATAAAATTTAATAAAAATCTTCATTAACATAACTTTATCAAAGTCTCCCCAACTTGCAACACAATTATATACATTTCCAAGAAGAAACTTTAAACTTTGATCACTAGGAGGCAAGCCCACGAGAGGCCTGAGGATGAGTTCATCTCCCTTTTATGGCCAACTGGTCCTATATTAGATTTTGAAACTCTGTGACTCAGACCTGTCCAGTTCTTCATTCCCAGCCCTAGCTCATCTTCATTGCATATAGTTGTGCAGTCCTGAGATGGTTGCCTATCTCTCTGATTCTTGATTTTATCACCTCCAAAATGATAAATGTCTACCTGCCTCCAGTTAAGCCAGCACAAATGATACACCACACAACCCAGATAAGTCATAACCCCTCTACCCCTAAAGTGTTCCTTTTTAGATAATTCCAGGAGCACAGGAAGGGGGGGCAGCCAAGACACTTGTGACTCTGTAAACGGAGGGCTAAGGATGAGGATGCTGCCAACCTGGTGGTCTTTGGTATTTGAATCACAGGGTACAGCTTGGGGTCCAGCCACCTCTCCTTTCTCTCCTTCCAGGTATTAGAAATTTATCTTTCCCAGTCAAGAAGCAATTCCACATAATCAAGAATTTTTGCTTCTGAAAGTTCATCTTGACCCAAAGATGAGAAATCTGAGCCGATTTCAATATCTCCTTTTAAACATATGCCAATTTTGGTTCTGGCTCTGAGGAGAAATAAACCAAAGGAACTGCATTTGAACTGCTGTAAACTCAAGTTCAACCAACGGGGGTGGACCCTAGGAGGCAGGCACTGTGCTAGACTCTTTGATAGTTCATGATCTCGGAGACTAAGTTTAGAATTCAGAATTAAGTGGTAAAACAGGTTGCTGTCTGTAAAATTTCTCTGTTAAACTTCAAAAGGCTATCCCCTTTTCTATTTTCACTGCATCTGAAATTTTAGGTCTTCATCGTTTCTCACCTGGACTGTTGCAGTCAGTCACTGGGGGTTTCCATGCCTCTAGCCTCATCTCATTCAATACACCATCCTTTACACAACTACCAACTTGATGTCTCCAAAACGCAAATTGACCTCTGATAAAAGCCTTTGATGACTGCTTTAACTTACAGAATCCAGGCCAACTTGTAACCAGAGAACATGAAGCTTCATGAGTTTGGCTAAACCCATGCTTCTTGCTTCTTATCTGGACTCTTCCCCTAACATCACTTTCACCTTCATTAATCTGTTCCCTGTTCCTCAGATAAACCAACCTGAATTGTCTACCATCATCTTCCACTCAGTGAATCTCAACTCATTTTTTTTTAATTTTTTTTATTCTTATGTTAATCCCCATACAATACAACATTAGTTCTAGATGAAGTGTTCCATGATTCATTGTTTGTGCACAACACCCAGTGCTCCATGCAGAACGTGCCCTCCTCAATACCCACCACCAGGCTAACCCATCCTCCCACCCCCCTCCCCTCTAAAACCCTGTTTGTTTTTCAGAGTCCATTGTCTCTCATGGTTCGTTTACCCCTCCGATTTCCCCTGCTTCATTCTTCCCCTCCCGCTACCTTCTTCTTCTTCTTCTTTTTTTTTTTTTCTTAACATATATTGCATTATTTGTTTCAGAGGTACAGATCTGAGATTCAACAGTCTTGCACAATTCACAGCGCTTACCAGAGCACATACCCTCCCCAGTGTCTATCACCCTGTCACCCCATCCCTCCCACCCCACCCCCCACTCCAACAACACTCAGTTTGTTTCCTGTGATTAAGAATTCCTCATATCAGTGAGATCATATGATACATGTCTTTCTCTTTTTGACTTATTTCACTTAACATAATACCCTCCAGTTCCATCCACGTCGTTGCAAATGGCAAGATCTCATTCCTTTTGATGGCTGCATAATATTCCATTGTATATATATACCACATCTTCTTTATCCATTCATCTGTCGATGGACATCTTGGCTCTTTCCACAGTTTGGCTATTGTGGACATTGCTGCTATAAACATCGGGGTGCACGTACCATTTTTTAAGAACAACATAATTGTCCCCTTGGCTTGAAGCTTTTCCCAGCACCCCTCCTCCCACACACCTCCAGGCTATATAAATCCCATCCCATTCTTACTGTGCTTTTGTCTATCCCTCCACAGCAGTCCATATCACACAGCAAGCAGAACCGATAGGGGAAACTCTATCTTTGTGCTTCTATTCCATACCAATCCCTTTGTGAATTCTTCTTGCTGTTACATAAAGTGTAACATTGTTGTATGTACTCTAAACTACAAGAGAACTTGGAAATGAATTATAACAAGTCCTTAATTTCCCCAATTAAGAAATTGTGACACATTTATTTATTCATTAATTGAGCTCTTTTGTGCTAAATAATTTATTGAGAACTTACTATGTGGTTGCTTCTTAGTGATGGGGATGTAGACATGAATAAGACAGGAAAGGCTAGCACACTCTGGAAGTTCTAGGCTAACAATCTGGAAGCAGTGGTAAGAAATGGGAAATAACTGGGTGAAAAGTTAAATATGATAATTTAAGATAGTCATAGTTCCATGAATAACACAATAATTATTTAATTACAAAATAAATTCAAATATAAAATGTCAAATTTAGAAAACATTCAATACCTAGCTAGACATTTAGGTAGCCTTAAAAAGTAAGTAAGTTTGAAAAATAACTCATGGCTCTCTTAACATAACAATCAGAAGGGCTTATGTTCTCTAAGATACAGGAGCTGGTAGATAAGAACATTTGTAGATACTATAAGTAGAAAGACATCGAAAGAAAAAAATTGTCTCACTTTGCCTAATACACAGACAACTATCCAAAAATGTGTCTAAGGAGATATTTGCATCCTACAATTCCTTACACATCCTCTAAACTGAAAATAGAATTATGTTATAATTAGACATTTTCTGTTTATGTGGCTCCCTTACATCTATCTTTAATCCCATGACTATAGAACATCAAATCCTTCAGATTAAGATTGTGTGGAAAGCAAATTGAAATGCAAACTGACTTACAAAAAGTTAAAAAACATAAAAAGAGAAAAATATTGGGGCACCTGGATGGCTCAGTCATTAAGCATCTGCCTTCGGCTCGGGTCATGATCCCAGGGTCCTGGGATTGAGCCCCGCATCGGGCTCCCTGCTCTGCGGGATGCCTGCTTCTCCCTCTCCCACTCCCCCTGCTTGTGTTCCCTCTCTCCTGCCTCTCTCTCTCTCTGTCAAATAAATAAATAAAATCTTCAAAAAAAAGAGAGAAACATTGCTGCGCCAAATGGTTTGAAAAAAAAAAGACAAAAGAAAAATTTGAAGATAGGTAAAATATAAAAAGTTTTGAGAGAATAGCATCACCAATGGTAGATTAGGAAGCTGCAAGCCCTATTCCTCCCCTCTGCCTGCCCCCTCTTCCCAAATATCAAAAAACAAAAACAACAAACAACACACAAACAAAACAAACGGAAATTGGCTGAACTAATCTTATAAGGGCTCTGGAAAACAAAAGGTCCAGCAACCAAGTAAACACCCAGTCGAGAAAAAAAAGAAAAAACTTAAGAATGATAGAAAATTTCGTGATTTTTACACACACACACACACATACACACACACCTTGCTTTGGCACATGGTTTTGCTCTGGAAGAGCCAGCAGCCCAGATCCCGGTTCCCTCCCTCAAACTGTAGTGAACAAACAAACCTTACCTGCAATGTTCTAACCTGTCTATAGAAGCTGCCTGATGGATTGGTGTCTGTCTCATCTAAATATAGGAAGAATGTTTGGCACCACTCATGAAACCTGCAGGGGGACTACAGACTGTCAGACACCTGGAACAAGAGAGCACAGGTGGAGACATATAATAGACTGTCTAAGATCCTGAGATGTTGGCATGGGACTCTTTGGAAAATCAAGATATTTAAAAGTAACCACGTATATGAAAGAAACAAGAAGAGCCACAGGCATTCTCAGGCAAGGTACATGCTCAGAAAAGATCTGAGAAGACCTTAAGCTTTTACCCTGTGCTGATCCCTAGGCTGGGAGCATATCTAGCTAATCAGTGAAGGACTGCCTCAGCTCAGTGCCAGTTTGCAAAAACAGGAAGGTGTGGTTGTTTTTTCAAATGTCCAGTTTTCAACAAAAGATCACAAGACAACAAATAGTACTAAATAAAATGTTTCAGAATAAATTTAACCAATGAAATAAAAGACTTGTACATTGGCAACTATAAAATATCATTAAAAAAAATTAAAGTAGGGCGCCTGGGTGGCTCAGATGGTTAAACGTCTGCCTTCAGCTCAGGTCATGATCCCAGGGTCCTGGGATCGAGTCCCACATCGGGCTCCCGGCTCGGCGGGGAGCCTGCTTCTCCCTCTGACCCTCTCCCCTCTCATGCTGTTTCCCTCTCGCTCGCTCTCTAAAAAATAAATAAAATCTTTAAAAAAAAATAATTAATTAATTAATTAAAAAAATTAAAGTAGACATAAATTAATGGAAAGACATGCTGTGTTTATGAATCAGAAACTGCTAAGATGTCAATACTACAAAAGGTTATCTATAGATTTTAATACAATCCCTATCAAAATCCAAATATCATTTTTTGCAGAAACATAAAGAGCCACCCTAAAATTCTTATAGACTATCCTGGGACCCAAAAAAGCCAAAATAATCTTTAAAAAAGTAGGACAAAGTAGAGGAACTCAAACTTCCTGATTTAAAAATTTACTACAAAGCTACAATAACCAAAGAAGTGCTGTACTAGAATTAAGACAGATGTATGGACCAACTGAATAGAATAAATAGTCAAGAAATAAACCTCTGTGTTTGTGGTCAAAGAATTTTCAGTAAGGGTGCCAAGACCATTCAGTTGGGATATACAACAGACTTTTCAACAAATGGTACTGTGATAACTGGGTATCTACATGCAAAAGAATGAATTTAGACCCTTACCTTATATCATATATATAAATTAACAAAATGGATCAAAACCCAGAACATAAGAGCTAAAACTATAAAACTTTTAGAGGAAAACAGGAGAAAAGTGTCATGACGTTGGATTTTACAATGATTTCTTGGATATGACACCACCAGCAAAAGCAAGAAAGAAAAATAGACAAATTGGCCTTTATCACAAATAAAAACCTTTGTACATTGGGGTGCCTGGGTGACACAGTCAGTTAAGCATCTGACTCTTGGTTTTGGCTCAGGTCATGATCTCAGGGTCATGAGATTCAGCCCCACAACGGGCTCTGGGCTCAGTGCGGAGTCTGAGTTTCTCTCTCCCTCTCCTTCTGCCCACCCCTTCCTATCCCCCATGCTCACTCTCTCAAATAAATCTTAAAAGAAAAAAAAACTTTGTGTATCAAAGAACACTATCAAGAGTGAAGAAAAGGACTTACAGAATGGGAGAAAAATATTTGCAAATCATATATCTGAAAAGTGATTAATATACAGAATATATAAAGAACTCCTACAACTCAACAGCAACAAAAACAAAACAACAACAACAACCATAAACAAAATTCAAAAACAGGCAAAGGATAAGTCTGCAGAAAACCAGCTGGAAGTCAGCAGTGTGCCATGAGTAATCTACAGCTTAGTTTATGGGGCCCACTGCCTTCTTCAGAAGGTTTATGTTACTAACTCTGCATCCTTCTACTCTCGCCCAACCCCAACTTCTCAGTTTGCTTACAGGATTGAATCCTGCGTGCAAAAAGGACCCACACCAGAAAGATCTTTAAGGGCTAGTGCCTCAGTTTACATCCCATACCTTCCATACCCCAGGCACCACACACACACACACACACACACACACGCACGCACATATACTCACAAGTGTATGTTCATACAAGCAGTACGCACCTGCATGCATGCACGAGGACATGTGTACAACAGACACACACACTCACACATATATGTTCATACATGCTGTGTGAACCTGCATGCATGCACAAGGACATGTGTACACACACATATATGTTCATATATGCTGTATGCACCTGCATGCATGCACAAGGGCATGTGTACACAGACACACACACACACACAATACTCACAAGTGGATGTTCATATAAGCGGTATGCACCTGCATGCATGCACAAGGACATGTGTACACAGACACACACACACATACACACACATTCCTTGGTCCTTCTAGAGGCTGCTGTGATCATCTGGCCTTTACCTCATCCCCAGCCCATGTCAGGGACCTTTTTAGCTGCCTGGAGCACACCCTTCTCTCCATGCCCCAGTGGGACTCCTTCTTGTAGTTGCATCCAACTGCCTGTAGCCCCCGTTCTGGCCTACTCTTCCCCTCCCCCTGCCCCGCCATCCCAGCCACCTATCACTGACCTGGTGGATATTTAGTCACCATTTAGGGGTTACTTCTGCATTATGAATCCATCCTCCTATGCCTGCTCCTCAAGTCCCCAAACCCCAAAGGCCGTTTTCCATTTGATCCATCTGAAGGCCTGGGAGAGGTAAGAGCTTCTGCTCTCTTCTATTTTAACTGTACCATTCAAGTACCTCCCTGGAAACCTCAGAAGACAGATTACTTTATAAATTCTTAAAAGCACATGTGGTAATATCAGAGTGATCATAACAGCATTATTCAGTCAGTTAAGAGTACTTGGGGAAAAAATAACATGAAATAAATCTTCATTGTAAAAGCATCTTTCATTTCCAGCAAGCGATTAGCTGTCGCTGAATCATCAGTTTTATTTTGTTATGTGGCTAAGACTAATTTCTCAAATTGAAGACCATGCACAAGGCTAAGTAAATTTGCTTCATCCTGCAGAAATGAGGCTTTCAGTCCTGCTCTAACTATCTTAAATATGCTGAATGAGCAATCCCCCAAGAGTGACAAGACTCAGGATTGCGGAACAGGAAGGTGTGGGTCCTGACATCTCAGTGCCAGCCCACCAGGGCCACCAAGGCATCACATGTGTGAGGCCAGCCCGTGTCGTCCCCTTCTGGCCAGTGCCACGCTGATTCACCAGAGGACTGTCTGCAGAGAGGGAGCCCTGGCAGCTCACTGTCTCACTGCTGCTGGCTCAGGCTGGTGCAGGGGAGATGCAGGACCACTGTGGCAAATTCCTCAGATTCTGGCCCAGGTGGGAAGCCGGAACCACAGGAAACAGGGCTGGGAAAGAGGCAGCTCCCGAAACTGGGATTCCTCCCTAAAGCCTGTTTCCCTGAGAGATTCATCCTCAACTTGTGGGCTCATCTCCCAGGTTCCAGGGCACAGACCGGGGGCAGCAGGGCGGTGCGGTGTGGAGGTAGTGTTGCAAGACTGTGAAGGTGAGGGGTGGGCAGGGAGGCAGGGAATTAGGAATCAGCATTTATTAAGAGCCACTGTGTGGGGAAAGGTACTGAGAGAGAATCAGATGGACTGAGAGAGAAGGTGATAACGAGCTGAGACAAGAGAGCCTTATGGCTTCACCCTGTGGCCACATTAGATTAAATACAAAAGATGGGAATAAAAGCAGAAATGGCTTTGCTCTTTGCCTAGGACGATCTGTAGCTAAGTCTTCACAGAAATGGTTGTTCTCACTCTTGTGTCCCACAAATATGGCCACAGCAGAGTCAGCCTAGGGAGTCATGGAGGGGATGCAGCAGAAGCCTTGAGTGCCAGGCAGGCATTTCCTTAGGACCAGGCCTACGCACAGTGGGGAGCATTGGCAGCGAGGGACACCGTGTGTGCAGATGGTATAGGTGGGCTGGTGGCTACCCAGACCCCTTCAAAGACCAACCCCCAACTACAGTTCTACCCAGAACCCTGGGATTTCCTGGGACTAGGCTTTCCCTCTGATGGAAAGCTTTGATATGTATATCATTTTTATGTATATCACACTTTATTATATTATATTTTAATTTTAATACATTATGTAACATTATATTTTAACTTTATATTTATATGTTATATATAATATTATACTGAAAAATGTTTTCCCTGGTTTTTATTAAATACATTAGGTAAATCCCAGGACTTAACATTTTTCCCTCTCAATGGGAAATTGAGTGAAAACCCAGTCAATTCTGGTGGCCATGTAAGTTGCTGCTGTGGTTTCAGGTCCTCCTGACCACACAAGTGGCTCCAGTCTGGGTGGAACAGTCCCCTCCTCGCTGAATTGCTAGGAAGCCTCTGTGGCTGGAATCCGTTCCAGTGGCAGCTGGGCTGGAGTTGCAGGAGACAGGGATGCCTGTTCCTGGTGCCGTGACAGAAGCCAAGCACGGCCCTCCCAGCCTCCCCGCCTGGCGTGCCGCACGCAGACACAGACATGCAAGCAAGCGCGCACACACACACACATTCTGTGGTCCTGTGGGTTCCTGGTTCCCTCCTCCCAACCTCAGATCTCTATTTCTAGGCTGGGAGCACTGAGACACAAAACACAGGGAACTTAAAAATACGGTTTTACTGCACCAAGAGTAGGGACTAGTGCATACCTTGACTCCTGTGACCGTCCTGGGTGTGCGTGGGCTGCATGTGTACCACACATTTAATGGGCTCTTTCTCCTGGCTTCTTTAAAGGCCACTGTCACTTGATTCTGCCTATCACTCCCTTTCCATTTTCTCTTCCCACCAAAGCATGACTCAATTACACCCTGAAGTCTAAATGCACAATTTGGGCGCCTGGGTGGCTCAGTTGGTTAAGCGACTGCCTTCGGCTCAGGTCATGATCCTGGAGTCCTGGGATCGAGTCCCGCATCGGGCTCCCTGCTCAGCAGGGGGTCTGCTTCTCCCTCTGACCCTCCCCCCCTCATGTGTTCTCTCTCATTCTCTCTCTCTCAAATAAAAAAATAATAATAATAAATAAATAAATGCACAATTTAACCCTGGCTTCACTGCAGATTGTCTTCCGGAAAGGAATGTCCAATCAGTGCCTACACTGAAACAGGATCCTGTGGACCTCATAAACAACCCCTGTTCTAGCTGAAGGACTGGGAGGAACTCAGAGAATCTCCTGTGTGCTCTCAGTGCAGCCCCTCTGAACTGGGTGGCCCTGCCCCAACTGGGAGGGGGGAGAGGGGGTCCATCTGCACAGGCATCCTCTGGGATGAAAGAATTGTCCTGATTTCAAGGGCGCACCGATGACCCTAGAGATCTTTTTGTTCAGGGACCAGAAAGTATTTGGGAACATAGCTGTTCATCTCATGGAGGAGACTTTCTGCTGCCTTTGAGGAGAAATGCGGGAAGGGAGGAAGTGGGAAGGAAGGAAGAGAGAAGTGATAAAGAGAATTTTGCAGGGATAACACTCTGGCTGGCAGAAGAGCCTCACTGGAAAGTGTCAAGAGAGTCAAATGCAAGTTTTTGTATCGGATAATAAAGCCTCTCTGATAATAAAGAGAAGGTGCTACCTGCCTGCCCAGGCTGTTCTCAGGATCACTTGGTGCTCTAGCCAGGAGATCTCAGGTCCTTTACCAGACACCCCAGACGGAGGATGAAGAGAAACACACGCTGCAGGAGCCCGCGGGTCAGAGGCACAGTTCTCCATATGCTTCCCCTAGGGCTGCCTGTTTTAAAATTATATCCAGGATTTCATTATGACCAAGTGATAACACAGAAAGGTAATGCCATTGAAATATGAATTTAGGGGTGCCGGGGTGGCTCAGTCGGTTAAGCGTCTGCCTTCGGCTCAGGTCATGATCTCAGGGTCCTGGGATCGAGTCCTGCATCAGGCTCCCTGCTCAGTGGGGATCCTGCTTCTCCCTCTTCCTCTCCCTCTGTGATCTCTCTTACTCTTACTCTCTCTCAAATAAAATCTTAAAAAGAAAAAGAAATATGAATTTGTAACCTGTCTCTGGAGAGAAGGGAGTATACCATGCCATGCAAGGCCACATGGGGAGTACCAGCTTTTGGTCAGGAGACAGAGGTGGAGGGTGTGGAAAGTGTAGGCCAGAGTTTTTTATTGGGATTTCGGAAGAAAAGCAAGATAGAGCAGAGTAAACAGTTAAGGAGTGGCTAGTTTGAATAATTCCAGTGATCTCTGGGCTCTGGGGGTGGTCTGTCATTGTCTGGTACCTGTCCTGGTGTGGCTTAGGCAAGACGAATATTGGCTTCTTGTGTGTGTGAGTTAGATAAAAGAGATGGTTGGGGGTACAGACTCTGGATTGCTGGGTTTGTTTATGTAAGGCTGCTCTCAGCCAAGCTCTTTGCTCTAGGAACTGGCTATCCCTGGGAGGGCAGTCTTTCCCCAGATCTATAAAGCTCCCAAATGCCAGGGCACCAAGAATACAGAAAATAAGAAAATATAGTTACTATAACTGGCCCTGTGATGAATGGGTACCAAAAAGACAAATACAGATTCTAAGAAAGCACAGTCAGAGCACTGTCTGGCTGGAGAGGGAACAGGAAAGAGCTGAGCAGGGGCAGGTTGAGGGTTATATTGAAGAACTGTTTTGTCATGTAGCCCTGTGGAAAAGGACTAGGCTTGTCAGATTTAACAAATACAAACACAGGACACCCAATTAAATTTGAATGGCAGATAAGAAACAAATACATTTTTAATATAAGTATGTCCCAGGCAGTATTTGGTACCTACTCATACAAAAATAAATAAATAAATAATTGTTTATCAGGTATTAAAGTTTAACTGGCCATGCTATATTTCATCTGGCAATCCTAGAAAAGGCAGATAATGATTCTCAGTATTAAGCAATCATTCATTTGGAGTCAACCAGAATTTATTGAACATCTTGTATGTGGTAGGTGCTGAACTGGGCAAAGGAGCAAACACAAAGAAAGTAGGACCCAGGATCCCCTCTCTGTCTCAGTCTAGCTCACAATCACACATTACTCACTTGGATTTGACCACAGGGGTGTTAAGTACTAAGGCAGAAGAAGACACAATGAGTGTAGGAGTTTGGGGGCAAGGGATAGATTATTCTAGCGAAAGGGATTGGGAAGGTTTTTTAGGGGAGGTGAGACTTGACTCGGGCAGGTGGGAAGGAGGATGAGGCTTTGGGGAAGAGAGGACATTTAACACTCAGGGAGTATTATGGGTGAGGTCCAGGGCAAAGGAATAGAGAGCATGCCAAGCCATTCTGTTTGCTACAATGTGACTTCATTGCCACAATAAGTCTATTCTAGCAGAAAATCCCTGCTATGAACAGGAAAAGTTATCACTAAAAGCTTTGGAAAGTCAATGTGTTCATTACAGTGAAGCTGCCAGAGCGGCTATGGTTCTTGGGCCTTGAATTCCTCCGTGACCCAAACGTAGAGTTTTTATTTTGACTACCCTCTACTTGTTTACTTTTCATAACTGGGTTGACCTGGGGCAGGGACAGCATTGGGCATTCTTTGGCAGCCAACAAAGAGTCTGCCTTCCCACCTTTTTCCAGTGAGAACAAAAGACCCCAATGATTAGATAGACAACCAACAGATAAGATGGATTCCCTCATGTCAAGGGAGAGAAACTAAAATTTTAATCAGATCTAATGACCGTGAGGAATAAAACCAGTCAGCACGCCTGAAAAGAAAAGCTTGCATAAAATTCAGCAAAATTCACAGGAAGGCCCCTGCAACAAATCTTATACTCTTCAGTGGCTGCCACACCCGGAAGCTGCTACCAGAAATAGCGAGCTGTACCCTGTTTGTCACTCTGCTCTTGAAGTTTGCAGTTTGAGATCTGAGTCTGACCAATCTCTACAAAGAACATGGAACTTGTGAATTTTGCCTATTTAACCGAAAGCCTAAACTTTCTCCTTCTAAGTGCACTTCCGGTTTGTAGCCAAAGGCTGTATTTCCCAGGTTTGTAAACTGTATGGGCAATAAAGCTTTCCTTGCATCTGACCAAATCTTTGCATTCTAGAAATTTTTGTTGACACAAAGAAAGAGGGCTCCTGAGTGCCACCAATCATGAAATCAGGTGATAAGAGTTTTTGTTATTGTTTTAAACGAGTACACTAAAACCTCAGTAGCACTTCCTGACCTGCAAGGGAGGCCTTCCCATGACCTGTGGGATCCTGCAGGGCTGTGCCCAGCTCAAAGCACCAGCCCACAGGATCTATGCCACAGGGTCTGACAGGTGCAATGACTCTCCTCTGTTCTAGTCACATTCCCTTCTTCTCGCAGCGGTGTGTGTGTGTGTGTGCACGAATATGTGATTGCACTATGCAGGCTCTGCCTTGGTGTTGTCAGCCTGGTTTTCTGTATTTCAATTATACACAGACTATCCCAGGCATGTTGTCTTGTGTGACATTAAGATACTAGCCCTGAGAAATTAAACATGAGAGCTCCATCCACACCCACCCTCTGCAAACACACACATTCGCTGTCCTATATCTAGAAATTTGTATTTGAGGGATGAACCTTTTAAATGAAGCCAGACTTGGTGAGAGGGAGTGTTTGTCCTTTGTCCTGGCTGTGGCAGCTGGAAATGGAAACAGATGGGCACAAAGAGCCTGAAGGGAAGAGACATGTGATGGAAGCTGTTCTGAAATCAGAGTGTGGAGAGGCAGGAAACATTCAGAAGTAATATTCTCACAGCAAAGCAGTGGGGTAAAAGTCCCACAGGTTATCTTTAAAATGTTTCCTCTGCCAAAGTCATGTGATCAAACTATAGCCCTGAGAGCTAAGTAAGAATTCCCTTAGACCCTTGAATAGTCAACTATGTGTATGTATGTGCATGTGTAGGCACACCAAATCCCAGAAACTAACTTTCCAGAAAAAAAGTATAACTGTCTGAAATGTGATAAAGTACATAATATCAGCTACCTATACTCTTTCTTTCTTTCTTTCATCTATTTTATTTATCAAACATTTATAATCAACCAGACACTGGATTGGATAGTGAGGATATGATATAGAATAAAACGCTTTTCCTGACCCCAAAGGGTTCACTAGACATAGGGTATACTAGACATGAAACAGCCTTGAAACAAATAAAAACACACATGTATTATTTAGAATTTGTGGGATCATTTTGATGTAAAGAACAGCCTGTGAGAGAGAATCATTAGGTTGACCCAGTTTGCTTGATTGCTTGTTTATTTATTTATTTTAGTTGGGGGAGGAGGCAGCAGTTAGGGTTGACCTCTCCATGGAGATGGCACTCATTCACTCTTAAATCAGTATTTCACAGATATTTTTGAGCATCTGTTTGTTTGATGCTGAGACATAGCTGTGAACTGAAAATCGTTGTCCTCAAAATGCTAACATTTATTTGAGGAGAGACAAAAGTGAAATAAATAAGTAAATGTTATCTTACACTAGACAATGACAACTGGTATGCAGAAGTCAAGAGGGAAAGCGGTCAAGAGGGAAAGTGGATTCTCTCCCTTGATGGAGAGAAGGGACACCTCCTGGGACTCCTTTGCCCAATTTTGATGGGAAAAGGGAAAATACAGTAATCCCAGTCTGAGAAGTACACAGAGACCAGGTAGGTGCTCAAACCCTTCATGGATGAGGGCCTAGGTCATGCCACCAGGTAAGCTACTGAGAGCAGCAAAAGTGTTACCTGAGGGTGAGGAGAATCAGAGTGGTGTGTAGAAATGGAAATGACATATTTATGCTGTAACCCCAATACCAGCTATGGTAGTAGGGACTATACTGCTCATTCATCTTCCTGTTTTAAGTTTCCTCCAGTAAGGCAGGTTCACTGGAATCCTGGAGGAGCTTCTCCCAGAACTTATATGAAGGAGTGGATCTTGGGAAGATAAAGGTGTGACTCATGTTTTAGTAGATTTTTCTGGTTTCTCTGTAAAGAGTACACTGATGGCAGGCAAAAAAGAGGCAGAGAGTCTTGAGATTAGCTGAAGTTAAGGGGGGTTAGGGGAGAGAATTGTAAGGAGAAGGGACACAGGAATTTTCTCCATTCTTCCTTGACTTCCTGTATACCCTCTCTCCAAGTCCCCAGAGTCTCTTTATCTATATTGTAAGCATGAGGGACACAAGGGCTAAAAACTGCATAGAAGCATAGCAACAGCTAATGACAAATGTACCATCTTAAATTCACAGAAAGGGGATAGCCTTTATGTGGCAAAGGAGAGATTGGCTTTAGAACTGGAACACATGGATGCAAAGCCCCCAGTCTATAGATCACCAACTGTATGACTTTGGGCAATGACTCAGCATCTCTTAGAACTAGATTTCCTAATGGCAAAATGTAAATAATAAAACCTTCAATTCCTTTGTAATTAGGATCAGTCGGAAAAAATGTAAAAGTGTTTAAGACACTGTGCAGTTATACCATTCTAGAATATTCTCCTTCTCTTCCTGGTCCCAGGCCCCAGAGACTTCAAATTTGAAAAGTGCTGGGAGTTTCTTCTTAAATCTCCTTTTATGTGAGGTAAACAAATAAAAAATCTAGTGATATAATGAGTCTGGGGGAGAGACTGAGAATGACTGATGAGGTGTAAGCATATGGAAGAAGATTATAAGTGCACAGCAAGGAATAAAAGTGCTCTAGTTTTTCTTCTCGAGGGCACATGGAACTTTCTCCTGAATAGACCACATACTGGGTCACAAATCAGGTCTCAACCAATACCAAAAGATTGAGATTATTCCCTGCATATGCTCAGACCACAACACTTTGAAACTGGAACTCAATCATAAGAAAAAATTTGGAAGAAACTCAAACACTTAGAAGCTAAAGACCATCCTGCGTAAGAATGTTTGGGTCATCAAACCAGGAAATCAAATTTCCACCAGGAAATCAAAGAAGAACTTAAACAATTCATGGAAAACACATTAGCCCAAAACCTATGGGATACTGCAAAGGCAGTCCTAAGGGGGAAATACATAGCCATCCAAGCCTCACTCAAAAAATAGAAAAATCCTGAATTCACCAACTGACTTTACACCTTAAAGAACTGGAAAAAAATCAACAAATGAAGCCTAAGCCATGCACGATAAGAGAAATAATTAAGATTAGAGCAGAGATCAATGAATTCAAAACCAGAAATACAGTAGAGCAGATGAACAAAACTACAAGATCGTTCTTTGAAAGAATTAATAAGATTGATAAACCACTGGCCAGACTTATCCAAAAGAAAAGAGAAAGGACCCAAATTAATAAAACTATGAATGAAAGGGGAGAGATCATGACTAATACCAGGGAAATAGAAACAATTACCAGAAATTATTATCAACAACTATAGGCCAATAAATTAAGCAACCTGGGGAAAATGGATGCCTTCCTGAAAACCTATAAACTACCAAGACTGGAACAGGAAGAAATTGACAACTGAATAGACCAATAACCAGTAATGAGATTGAAGCAGTGATCAAAACCCTCCCAAATAACAAGACTCCAGGACCTAATGGATTCCTTGGGGAATTCTACCAAGCATTCAAAGAATAATACCTATTCTACTGAAGCTGTTTCAAAAAATAGAAACAGAAGGAAACTTCCAGACTCATTCTATGAAGCCAGCATTACCTTAATCCCCAAACCAAGCAAACACCCCATCAAACAGGAGAATTTCAGACCAATATCACCAATGAATATGGATGCCAAAATTCTCAACAAGATCCTAGCTAATAGGATCCAACAGTACATTAAAAGGATTATCCAACACGACCAGGCAGGATTTATTCCTGGTATGCAAGGATGGTTCAACATTTGCAAATAAATCAATGTGATAGAACACAGTAACAAGAGGAAAGAGAAGAACCATATGCCCCTCTCAATTGTTGCAGAAAAAGCATTTGACCAAATACAGCATCCTTTCCTGATGAAAACTCTTCAGAGTGTAGGGATAGAGGGAACATTCCTCAATTTCATAAAAACCATCTATGAAAAGCCCACAGCGAATATCATTCTCACTGGGGAAAAGCTGATCTTAAGTTTCCCTTAAGATCAGGAACATGACAAGTATGCCCACTCTAACCATTATTGTTCAACATAGTACTAGAAGTCCTAGCAACAGCAATCAGACAACAAAAAGAAATAAAAGGTATTCAAATTGGCAAAGAAGAGGTCAAACTCTCTCTCTTTGCAGATGACATGATGCTTTATGTGGAAAACCCAAAAGACTCCACCCCTAAATTACTAGAACTCATACAGCAATTCAGTAATGTGGCAGGATACAAAATCAATGCCCAGAAATCAGTTGTTTTCCTATACACTAACAATGTAACTATAGAAAGAGAAATTAGGGAATTGATTCCATTTACAATACCACCAAAAACCATAGGATACCTTGGAATAAACCTAGCCAAAGAAGTGAAGGATCTATACTCTAGAAACTACAGAACACTTATGAAAGAAATTGAAGAAGACACAAAAAGATGGAAAAACACTCCATGCTCATGGATCGGAAGAATAAACATTGTTAAAATGTCTATGCCACCCAGAGTAATCTATACTTTCAATGCCTATCCGATCAAAATTCCAATGACATTTTTCAAAGTGCTGGAACACACAATCCTAAAATTTGTATGGAATCAGAAAAGACCCTGAATTGCCAAGGAAATGTTGAAAAAGAAAAACAAAGCTGGGGGCATCACATTACCTGATTTCAAGCTATATAACAAAGCAGTGATCACCAAGACAGCATGGTACTGGCACAAAAACAGACATATAGACCAATGGAACAGAATAGAGAGCCCAGATATGGACCCTCAAGTCTATGATCAAATAATCTTCAACAAAGCAGAAAAAAATATGCAATGGAAAAAAGACAATCTCTTCAATAAATGGTGCTGGGAAAATTGGACAGCTATATACAGAAGAATGAAACTCGACCATTTGCTGACACCATACATAAAGATAAACTCTAAATGGATGAAAGACCTCAGTGTGAGACAGGAATCCATCAAAGTCCCACAGGAGAACACAGGCAGTAACCTCTTCAACATTGGCCACAGTGACTTCTTTCAAGACACATCTCCAAAGGCAAGGGAAACAAAAGCAAAAATGAACTTTTTGGATTTCATCAAGACAAAAAGCTTCTGCACAGCAAAGGAACAGTCAACAAAACAAAGAGGCAACCCACAGAATGGAGAAGATATTTGCAAATGAAACTACAGATAAAGGGCTGATATCCAAGATCTATAAAGAACTTCTCAAACTCAACAACCAAAAAACAAATAATCAAGTCCAAAAATGGGCAGAAGACATGAACAGACACTTCTCTGAAGAAGACATAAAAATGGCTAACAGACACATGGAAAAATGTTCATCATCATTAGCCATCAGGGAAATTCAAATCAAAACCACATTGAGATACCACCTTACACCAGTTAGAATGGCAAAAATTGACAAGGCAAGAAACAACAAATGTTGGAGAGGTTGTGGAGAAAGGGGAACCCTCTTACACTGTTGGTGGGAATGCAAGTTGTTATAGCCATTTTGGAAAACAGTGTGGAGGTCCTCAAAAAGTTAAAAATAGAGCTTCCTTATGACCCAGCAATTGCACTACTGGGTATTTACCTCAAAGATACAGAAGTAGTGAAAAGAAGGGCCACGTGCACCCCAATGTTCATAGCAGCAATGTCCGCAATAGCCACACTGTGAAAAGAGTCAAGATGCCCTTCAACAGATGAATGGATAAAGAAGATGCGGTCCATATATACAATGGAATATTACTCAGCCATCAGAAAGGATGAATACCCAACTTTTGCATCAACATGGACAGAAATGGAGGAGATTGTGCTAAGTGAAATAAATCAAGCAGAGAAAGTCAATTATCATATGGTTTCACTTATTTGTGGAACATAAGGAATAGCATGGAGGGCATTAAGAGAAGGAAGGGAAAAATGAAGGGGGGGGAACGGAGAGACGAACCATGAGAGACTATGGACTCTGGGAAACAAACTGAGGGTTTTGGTGGGGGCAATGGGTTAGCCCAGTGATGGGTATTAAGGAGGACACTTATTGCATAGATACCCTTTACCCAAAGGGAGCAAACATAGGCAAACAATGAATCATTGAACACACATCAAAAACTAATGATGTACTGTATGGTGACTAACATATAATAATAAAAAAAAAGAATGCTCTAGTTTTGTGGTTGTGTTTTTGTGTTTGATTTTTAATTTCACTTGATTTATAACTAGAGAAAACAAGTTTAAATTCCAACAAGAAGAACATAGGTTAAACAGAAAACAAAAGTCACCTCATGTAAGAACAGAGTGAGACCCTAGAGAAGATTATTGAGATTCCTGTAAAGTTTCCTACTAAAGGAACATTAATAAAAATAGAAAAGAGTAATTTTACTGAACATAGGAGGAGGAATAAATGAGTATGTGCTGTCTACACCCAGGCTAAGGATTCCAGAAGCAAAGGAAGAAAACAAACAGAAGAAGCAGAATACTTTTGATGTTTACATAGTTTATTTTAATTTGTTTATGTAAGTTCATGACTCTACCTCTGCAAAAGTACTTGAAGTAATGTATAATTAAAGACAAATTCGAAGTTAAACTTATATTGGAGGGAAAAATGCAAGTTGGATGATGATGTTGATCAAATAGATCTATGATTTGAACTGCTTCTCTGGATGGAGGTGACCAGTCTACTCACCTGTGAGCCTAGTCCTGATAGGCTTGGCTCCAGCACAATAGGGCCAGTGAGCCCTGCACTCCCATTAATTATCTCCCTGATACTGATTTTCTCTTTCTTAGGATCAGAGCAGCAGGAGGGGAACTCTTGCTAAACTTTTCCATAATGTTTCTATGGAAACCATGGGCTCTTTGGCAGATTCCCCCGTGGCTCTGAAACCAAAGAGGCTCTTCATAATTGCTTTTGCACACCTTAGTGTGCAAAAGTGTCTCCCAAGGACTGGGACTCTTGCACACACTGTCCCTGGGAGAAGAGAGATACCTACAGTGGTTTCCTGGGTGACTGTAACTTCTGTTCTATAAACCAGAGTGAGTAAAACACACCTAACTTGGCTTGCTCACTCTGCTATACCAGTTATGGGAGAGGACGTGCAGGATACCCTTTACCCAAATTGAGCAAACATAGGCCAATATTAGGTTCCCTCCTAAAGGCATTGTGGTTACAGGGACAACCTCCAGCAAAATGTAAAGGTTGGAGGCTGGAAGAATGTACTAAGAAAGGAAGATTCTGATTCACATGGCCAAGGATGGGAACTTTAATTCTCCTGAAGAGTCTGTGTTTGGATCACAAAAAAAAGCCAGAAGTTACTGGCAAAAAATAATTCAGTTTAGGAGATTAAAAATGCCAAGTAGAAAACAAATCATGTAAGATATCATAGATAGCATCATGGAGGTAACTGGAAGGAAGCTAACCAAAGGTGATTTTAGATGTCCTACACACTTGAGATTCTATGACAGCATGAATTTTTAGCTGAAAGGACACATATTGAAGCAAGTGATTCACCTTTTGCATGCCTGGTCCCTGTACTAATACAAATAATACTAACATAATACAAGGGAACTTCTGAGCTATGAAAAGCCTTCTGGTATCAGCCAGGCTATTCTTCTCTTCCATGAAGAACTAAAAATATAGATCAATATCCTGTTTTTAAAATGGTTCAGTGAGGTGGTGACTCCAAATCCTGGCTCACCCTCAGTGGACACATCTTAATTTTAATAAAATTTGATTTTCACACTTAAATGCAGAAATATCAACTATGGATTTTTTTAAACAGGCATCTGAATTCCACATCAGAACTTCTCAATCAGAATTTTCCAGGATGAGCCCTAATGATATAAATGTATAAATCTCCAGATGACTCTGAAATACAGCTGGGACAGAGAGTCACTGTTCTCATCTAAACCCATCCTGCTGTAATACAGTACCATGACTTGTGCCAGTCCTTGGTGAGAATAGAGCTCAACTCTACATCCCCGACATAATGTCTCTGATAATGTGCCATGAGTCCACCACTGCCCTCCAACCTCGTCTGCCCAGCTCTGGGGCTGTGGGGCTCTCTTAGGAATGCTCAGGGTCTCTAACCAATAGTACAGGGACTAAGAGCAAGGCAGTAAAGCAAGTCTCTAAAGTGGCTCAGTGAGCCAATAATGGAGGGTGCTGAGGAGCATTAAGGTGGAGTATAAACTGAGAAATGTACAGCATGTTGCTCTCTATGTGGGCTGTGTGTTGTATTGACTCATTTGTTATTCTCCTTTGAAATGTACCCTTTTAAATTAGGCTTGGATTGAATTGATTTGGCAAATATAGCCAAAAAGCCCATATGAATTCACGCAGTCTTTTACATTTGATATGCAAGGGAAGACCCTGTATTTGGAGAGAAGAGACTATCTCCCACCTGCAGGGCACAGTACAGGGGAGTCACTGCATTCTATCTGAATTCAAACTGGGGGCATGGTAGGGGGAAAGGGGAAGCAATCTTTTTATCTCCCATTCTTAAAACCTCACAAAGCAGGAAGTCAGTGTTCACTAATGCCCATGTAAGGAAAGCAGGTGGAAAGACTGCTGGGAACAGCAAGAGCTAATCAGAGGAGCTAAAAGAGAAGCTCCATGCATCTTCTCTGACAAACTGGAAGCTAGTCATCTAAAGTCTCTTCTGAATGGAAGCCTGGGGCTGTGGGTGAGCACCTTCTATCTCTTCCATCAAGTGTTTGCTGCTGGGAGTTGAAGGGCTCCTGGAAAGCTCAGCTTGGCTTTCTGCCATGGTTTTGACTTCCAAGTCCATTCCCACAGTGCTCCCTGGGAAACCTCTCCTTCAACGCCAGTGGAAGGAACATGTGTTGCCTGTGGGTGGAGGGAACATGAACAACATATGGGATGGGATTTGGGACCTCCTAGTAAGTTCCTGGGTGATGGTGATGTGCTGCAGGAATGCAATTTGACAGAGGGACGACAGAATAATTGTATGTGAGCTGCCTCTAAGCCCTTAGGCCAGGAACCAAGTGCAAGCAGGGCAGCCCTGGACTCTCACTGCATTTGGATATTTCAGGAATGTAGACATCCATGCTGCCAGGGTTGAGGAGGAGGGACTGAGAGAGCTTCTTCCTCTTTCCATCAACTAACTGGGGGGTTATGCCTCTGGTGTGAAGTTCCCACACATTTTAGAGCCATAGAAAATCCAGACTACCTGCCACCACTCCCTGGCCTCACCCCCTCAGGTTTCTTCTCTATAGCCAGGGAAGAACAATGCCCTAAGGGTGCTATCATTGGAGGTGGAGGATGAGAAAGAAAGATCATATGAGAAGCTGATGTTATTGAAGCAGGAGGTACTTGAAACCTTCCCTGATCTGCCCCAGGAATGTAGAACCCACTTTACATAGAAGGAAACTGAGGCCTGGAGAAGTACGTTGGCCTGATTACAGAGTTAGTGTATAACAGCACCTCCGTACAAAGTCAAATTTCCCATCTCTAAGCCACATAACCTTTTCACTTCCCACGGTGGCAGAGAATCATGGGCAGGAAGGATATGGATGTCTTCTGTGCCAAGTTATTTCCTCCCCATGTATCTGCGCTGTCACTTCAGAGCCTTGAATGCCCCAGGGGACTCTTACAATGGGAAACATTCTGCAGTGAAAAATTGCCACTTCTCCCAAAAGGTCTGAAAAGGTCTGGGCAGAGCCGTTTTAATAAACAATAGCTTCATATCAAATTTTGAAGCCAGTGAAAGGGCAAGGGAAAGCAGGGTGGGTAAGAGAGAGAAATGGATAAAGGGGTTTGCTAAAAATCTGAGGCTATTTCTGAAAATACCAAGTCTGCTGAGAATTTCCCTTAAGTTGCCCTTTACCACTGGGGTTAATTTTTGTGCTCTTTGGACTCTAGGGCTCCAGCTGCCGTTAGAAACACACTGTTTATGACTTTTCTTAACCTGATTGTTGAGAACAGACTTCACACTAGGCCTCTGACTCTGCCTCAGCCATATCCAAACCTTTTTTTTTGCTGTTGTTGTTGTTTTATATATTTTATTTTTTTAATTTTTTTTAAAGATTTCATTTATTTATTTGAGAGAGAGAATGAGATAGAGAGAGAGAGCATGAGGGGGGAGGGTCAGAGGGAGAAGCAGACTCCCCGCTGACAGCAGGGAGCCCGATGCGGGACTCGATCCTGGGACTCCAGGATCATGACCTGAGCCGAAGGCAGCCGCCCAACCAACTGAGCCACCCAGGCGCCCCTTATTTTTTTAATTTTATTATGTTATGTTAGTCACCATAAAATACATCATTAGTTTCTTTTTAAATTTTTATTGTTATGTTAATCACCATACATTACATCATTAGTTTTTGATGTAGTGTTCCATGATTCATTGTTTGTGCATAACACCCAGTGCTCCATGCAGAACATGCCCTCCTTAATACCCATCACCAGGCTAACCCATCCTCCCACCCCCGTCCCCTCTAGAACCCTCAGTTTGTTTTTCAGAGTCCATCGTCTCTCATGGTTTGTCTCCCCTCCGATTTCCCCTCCTTCATTCTTCCCCTCCTGCTATCTTCTTCTTTTTTTTTTCTTAACATGTATTGCATTATTTGTTTCAGAGGTACAGATCTGTGATTCAACAGTCTTTCATAATTCACAGCACTCACCATAGCACATACCCTCCCCAATTTCTATCACCCAGCCACCCCATCCCTCCCCACTCCCACTCCAGCAACCCTCATTAGTTTTTAATCCGGTGATCCACGATCCATTGTTTTCATATAACACCCAGTGCTCCATGCAGTGTGTGCCCTCCTTAATACCCATCACTGGACTAACCAATCCCCCTCTCCCCTCCCCTCTAAAACCCTGTTTGTTTCTCAGAGTCCATAGTCTCTCATGGTTCATCTCTCCCTCCGATCCCCCCCCCTTCATTTTTCCCTTCCTTCTCCTAATGTCCTCCATGCTATTCCTTATGTTCCACAAATAAGTGAAACCATATGATAATTGACTTTCTCTGCTTGACTTATTTCACTTAGCATAATCTCCTCCAGTCAAGGATGAATACCCAACTTTTACATCAACATGGATGGGACTGGAGCAAACCTTTGTTTGAGAAATTCAGTGTGACCCCTTGAGCCTGCCCTGGGAGTCCTGTCAGTTGCACTGAGCATCTTTTAATGCAGAGAAAGTGGCTGTCTCAGGACCATCCTGCAGGGCAAGGTCACTCCCTGAGACAACTTCCTAGTTTCTTATGTATGATGATGACAACATAGCAGCAACCACAGTATGTGAGGTAGTTCTACTTTATACCCATCTTCTCATTTAATCAGTACTCTTCCCAAGAGGAAGTGGGCTTGGAGCATTCCCAGAATTGGCCCAAGGTAACGCAGTTCCTGGGGGGAGGACAAACCCAGGCCTGCCCACCTGCACCACCCATCCCACTGCCCACGGCACTAAAGGGAACCCCCATCCCAAAAGGCTATTGTGAGAGACAAAAAAACAGGAGGTGGCATGTGCTGGCTAGACCAAGACCACTCTACTATAGTGGTCACATATCAGGAAGGAGGACAGGAGTTCTGGGTTAACTTGCTTTCCTTTCTCTCAACACAAACCTCTCCTTGCTTTAATTGGTTTCTCAGCTGGAAACGTTTGTACTGAGAGTTACTGATAGAGAACTAGCTTCTGTGATGGGCTGGTCACTTAATCATAAAGACCACAAGGGTTCTGTTCCCCCACCTCGGAACTTCCCCAGCCCTTCAAGCCCCATTAAGTTTTAATTTAATTGTCACCACTTTGTGCTAGAATTGTGTTTTACGAGCACATTACCAGAAGTTGAAGGCTTGTAAAACAGAGGCTTTTGAAATAAAAATAAAAGGATACTCAGACCCAATAGTATTGCCAAAATGGGAAATAGAGGTCACTTGGTAGCACTATGCATGCTAATGAGATTCTGATGACTACCGGTGTTTATCCAGGTCGTAATTTGCATCTCAAGGCTAAGATGGGGCCTGTGGGAGGGATCAACTGGCATGGTCCCAGCCATGAGGAGATGTGGAGTGATTTTAGCAACTTACCTTGACAGATGCAACTGAGTATGTATGACCTTCTTGAAGTTACCTGTGTGATTTCTAAACAGTCAAATGGAGTTCTAAAATCTAAAGCTCTGGTCTGCAGTTCCCTGCCTATTTTGCACATCTTATTCCTACAAAAAGGAAAAAAAAATTCATTGTTACCTACTTGTATGAGCCAATGGGGACTTTTTCCACCTGGTTATACTTAAGAGAAGTGGCTACCTCACATATTGGCATAATTTTATAGACTGTTCCATAAAAACCTACTAAGTGCAAAGTTAAGATACAAAGATTCTGAAAGATGATTGAGATGCTTCAAGAGATATAAACTCTAAAAAGGGGGATAGACTAGAGTCCAAATAATGCACAGGAGGGAAGAGGACTGAGCATGGGTGGGGTGTGAAAAAAACAGGACCAGAGCTGAGGCAAAGGCAGTCAAGAGACACTGTGGACAGAGGGCCCCAGGGTTCCTACAGTTGGGCTCCAGATCCCAGCTCTCCCACTAACTAGCTAAGTGACCTCTGCTGGTAATGATAGAGAGGGTTCTGTTGTCTAGGGTCAGCAGCTTAGTTTGTGCTTGTTTCACTGTGTGTGCATACACCTCGGGTGTATGCCTGTGACAGTTTCTCTGTGTTTTGGGTGTGCCTGTGACAGTTTCTCTGTGTTTTGTTATGCCTCTGTTGGCCACAGTGCTGTGTCCCCCTGTGACTGGGTTATCCCCCATTTCTGTGCATGGACCTGGTCAATCTCTAGGAGCTGCTGTGACTGGTGAGCCATATTGGAGATGTGTCATGCCTCCATACTTGTGCTGCTCTGTGTGAGTCACCGTGATGCTCTGTGCAGCTGTGCTTATAAACGTTCCTGGAAATGGCATGCATTTGTGTGACACAGTGTGTCGGTGGTACTGGATTTTGATGTGTCTTGACTTGGAAGGTGCTAGACAGGAAGAAACACTCTGGCAAGGGAAGCATACAACTCTGTGATGCCAGGGTTTTAGGGCTAGGATTGATGCCAGGTCTTAACCAGACTTCTGGCATGTGGTGTTCTTGGGACTCTGCAAGCATGGGGACACTGGTGACAATTGGGTCTGAGTTCTGTAAAACTGAGCCCCACTGCCATGGTGTCTCTGTCCAGCAGTGACAGTCTCCCTGATGCAGGCCCAGGGAGTTTCTTTTCAGCAGTCATACTCCTGTGTCCAGAAATAAGAGTCCAGCCAAGGTCCTGTGGAGGAAGGGATTTGAGGGCAGAGGTCCTTCTCATAGCCAGCCTGGGACTGTTTCTGCTTCGGTCATGGTGGGGGAGGAGGGGAGATCTATTGGGAAATATGCTGGGGGATGAGATGCCAGAGCAAAGAATGAGCCAAGTTTGGGCCATTGTCAAGAGGACTGCCTACAGCTTGGGAGAGACACATCTGCTTGTCCCAAATCCCTTGTACATGGAGAAGATTTAAAAGTCTCAGGTGCAAACCATGGAAATGTCCTTGTCTGACTTTAATTCCGTATTAATAACTTTATGTAGGGGACACTCAGTATGATGAGCTCTCACTCTACATGGGTTTCTCCATGAAGAGCCTACAGCTACTGGGAAAAGGTCCTTGAGATGCTCCTAGGTGTGAGTGAAAGGTGTTGGCAGAAGTGAGGGGCAGAGCTGCCTAAACCACCAGTCCTCACCAGCTCGTCCTCTCGGAGCATACGCATAGGTATGGACAGAGCAGGCGATGCTCCCCTGCCTCATCTGTCATTCTCATCATCTGCACATGGTTAAAGTCAAGCCTGGGGAATCCCATGAGAACTCAGGATGCTGTGTGCCTCTAAAAGCTGGGGTCCTACACAGTTTCACCCCCACCTGGGGCCCACAGTGTGGACATTGTTGCCCACTGCCACTGGGACCAGCACCTGGGCCAGCAGTTTGCATAGTGGGGCACAGTATAGTGCCCTAATAGGGAAGAGGAAGAGGAAGAGGAGGAGAAGGAGGAGAGCAAGAAGAGGAGGGGGACCAGACTGCTGCAAGATCCAGACCACCCACCCTTCCTGCTGAGAGGGGGGAAGAAAGGCTGGCTGATTGAGACTGAGCTTCCCAAACCACCTGCTGAGTTTGCTGGGGACCTTATTAGTTGATGCAGAAGGAAGGAACATGCTGACTTCTGTGAACTGAAGGTTCTCAGGCTGCCCACAGGGAGGGAGCACAAACTGCTTCCTCTTTGTTTGTGGGAGAGTATGGGGTTTCATTTTGTCCAGATGGTTCTGGAGCTCCTCCCAAAGCCCGCTGAAGTAGTCTGTATAGGGGAGGGGAACAGGATTGATGACCAGCTGCTGGCACTCAGGGCTTGGTAACAGCTAACCCACAACCACACTTAACTGGGGATGATATCACAAGGTTGCAGGATTTTTGTCTAATGGAGTTGAAGAATATGTCTCCAGAACACAAAAGAGTGGAGTGAAAGTTTTTTAAGTGAAGGTGGGAACAGAAAAGAAAAGCTCTCTAGTATGAGAGGGGTCCTGAATGGGTTGCCATTGAGGGCTTTTATGGTTAGTCTGTTATAGAAAACTGACCAGGGAACTTGGTAAATTTCTTGTCAGTATCATGGTGTATTTGTAAATATCATGAGCATATTCTGTCTGTATGGTGTTCTTTTAAATATCATGAAAACAAACAAGGTATTCCCTTCTCTCTGGTTAATATCTTGTCTATAGCATTTCTCCACATCTGGGATTTCTGTGAGCCTGGTTGCATAGCCCCCTACCTGTCGCTCCCTACCTAGCCTCGCCTGTTCTTACTCAATGAGACCAGGTGGGATTGGGGAAGGGATAGGATAGACCTGGTTTACCCAAATTGCAGTAAGGCCTGGTGTCTCAGAAGTGGTGAGGCAATTGAATCCAGGGGAAAGGTGACATGTTGCCACTAGATAAACAGCTCCATCTGTTTCTTAGAAAAGGATATTGTTACTTAATTTCTGGGATTGCAGTGTTCACAAGATTGTAAATTTCTTGAGCACAGGAGCCCTGTGAGAAGCCTCCACCAAGAAGATGATGGGGCTATAAAACAGCCAAAAGTGTTTATTTTGAGTTTAGAGATCACAATTCAGGACACACAGAGCTGACCAAAACTGAAAGTGTGCCCCAAATTGCAAGCCTGGAGTACAAGCTTATAAAGGCAAAAAAAAAAAAAAAAAAATTGTTTTGCAGAATTACGGCTGGTGCTGACAGAGTTAAACTATCTGATGAATGACTGGCTATTTAAGCTAACAGATGTTACATCATCTCTATTTCAGTTCAAAGTAGAAGGCTGTGTTCTGGGAGGTGGTCACGTTGCAATTAACAAGTCTAATTGACAAAAGTCAAAAGTTCATTGGTTCCAAGAATTTAAAACGGAATCAGTGCATAGTCCCTGATTTCTCAATATCCTCTTGACCCTATTTTGAATGTCCCTCTTAGCAATACTTACTTCACTTTAGAATCTTCTTTCACAGAAAGCTAGAGATTGTGCAGACTATCCCTTTATAGTATAGATGAAGGTTTGAAAACTCAGCAATTACATAGTTTACCAAGCAGGCAAGTTAATATTCTTAAAAACTTTGGAAATAGAATCCAGGGTTCTAACTTTCTATCCAGTTTGTGATGTTCTTGTTATTTTGAGGTTCCTTTGTCCCTCTGTACAAAATGCTGGGCCTTTGTAAATGCTCCTTAGGTATGTTCACTAGTTAATGGATAAATAAAGGTTTGTAACCAGATACTGAAGTCCCAGTGACTCTCATTTTAACAGACACAGACCATTTGGGTATAGTTTTTAAGTATAGTCAGAGGGTGCCTGGTCTGAGAGAAATAGACTCAAGCCCCAGGCAGGACGGTAGGATTGACTGAAAGTCACTGACTGGAAATATTCAATCTGCATTTGTCATCACCTGTAAACAGCAGCCTGAGGTGTTTGCCAAAAACTACCCTACCGCTTCTAGGAAACTTCCAATCCATTCTTCAGGGCCCCCTGTTCTTCCCTTTATCCCTACTGGCTGCGGACCCTGCCATGCCTGGAAACACAGCTCCACCCTGCGCCCACTTCTGACCTTGTCTGAGTGCGAGGAGGGCCTGTGGTATCAAGTGAGTGAGCAGGTTACATGACTTGAGTAAGGTTGTCCAGCTAGCCAGAAGAAGAGTAGGATTCTAATCTGCAATCTGGCTTCAGGGTCTCTGCTCTTAGATTAAGGATAGCCAACAAGATGAAGGACAGGGATGAGAATTCTCCAATAATAAGGGAAGAGAGGGCTTCCACAAATTGTCAACAACAATTTATTTTTTCTGTTTGTTTATGGATATTTAGAGACCACTCTCATGTGTCTGTGTTATAGTACCAGGAAACATTGTTTATGATAGATAACAATCAACTTTGAAAATTTACTTTGCTTTAACTTTAAAGATCTCAGTTTTTAAAACAACTTCATTGAGACATAATTTATATACCATAAAATTCACCCATTTATAGTACACAATTCATTTTTTTGGTATATTCACAGATATGTACACCCATCTCCACAGTCCATTTAGAACATTTTCATCCTCAAAAAGAACCCCCCATATGTTGAGATATCATCCCCAACTCCCCATGCCTCTTATTCCCAACAGCCCTAAACAACCACTAATCTACTTTGTTTCTATAGATATCCCCAAACCAGATATTTCATAGGAATGGAATCATATAATATGTGATCTTTTGTGACTGTATAATACTTCCAAGGTTCATCCATGTTGCAGTCTGTATTAGTATTTCATTCCTGTTGTGCCCAAGTAACATTACATTGTAATAATATACCACAGTTCAGTTGAAACATTTGAGTTGTTCCCACCTTTTAGTTATTATGAGAATGCTGCTATAAACGTTTATGTGTACAAATTTCTGTGGGAATGCATGTTTTCATTTTTCTCGGGTATTGACCCTAGGAGTGGAATTTCTGGGTCATAACTCCATGTTTAATCAATTGAAGAACTGCAAGACTGTTTTCCAAAACCAGATGATCCAGGGCGCCTGTGTGGCTCAGTTGGTTGGGCGGCAGCCTTCGGCTCAGGTCATGATCCTGGAGTCCCTGCATCGAGTCCTGCATCGGGCTCCCTGCTCGGCAGGGAGCCTGCTTCTCCCTCTGACCCTAACCCCTCTCATGTGCTCTCTCTAATTCTCTCTCTCTCAAATAAATGAATAAAAAATCTTTAAAAAAACAAAAACAAAAACAAAAAACAGATGCTCCATTTTACATTCCCACTAGCAGTGTATGAGGGTCTGTTAACTTTAAAAGTAAAACTGCCAGTTATTTTACCAGCCCAAAATGGGTTTATTTGGGGATAAATGAGTTAAACGGGTTTATAGCAGAGAATTGCAATTCGGCACCGGCATGCTATGGCAAAACATAGGCAAGTCCACAGAAGAAAGAAGAGGGATTCTCTATTATAGAGGAAAAGGGGAAAGTGGGATAGGTTGTTATAAACTTGAAGTCCATTGAAATAAACTGAGTTCAAAGTATAGTGGCTTCTCCTTGGCTGAGTTGTGACAGTTTCTCATTGGCCGGGCTGTTGCGGAGGGACAAGGAAAGCCTCTCTTCCTGCTGCTGGCGTAGTAAAATAGAATCCATCTCCATCTCTTCCTGTTGGGTCTGCAATTGACAAGGAGTGGTAGGACTTAAGTGTTCCTACTTCCTGTCTACCGACTCCCTTCTGAATGAAATTTCCTTTTATTAATTTTCACAGATCCAATTGCTCCATGTTCTCCCTAGCAATTCTAATTTCTTTACAATTCCATATGAATTATAGAATCAGATTGTCAATTTGTATAGCTGAGTTTCTGATAGAAGTTGTGTTGAATCTTTAGAAAAACTTGGGGAGTATTGCCATCTTAACAATATTAAGTCTTGTGATCTATGAATATAGAGTGATTTTCCAATTATTTAGACTTTTTTAACATCTTTCAACAATGTTTTGTAATTTTCAGAAAAAAAATTCCCCCTTCATTTGTTACATTATTTTAATATTTTATTCTTTGTGACGTTATTATAAATGGCAATTTTTCATAAATTCATTTTTGAATATGAAAAATTACAATTTGTATTGTGTAGAAATACAATAGATTTTTTAAAAACTGATTTTGTTTCCTATATCCTTGATAAAATTGCTTATTAGTTTGAATAGTTTTTTTAATGGTTTCCTTAGGATTCTCTCAATAGCTAGCTAGCTAGATGATTGGTAGATGATAGATAGATGATAGATGTTAGATAGATAGATAGATAATACATGATAGATAGATAATAGATATAGATAGATAGACAGGTAGATAGGTAGATAGATTATAGGTAGATAGATAGATCTGAGAATAGAAGTAGTTTATAGGTTTTCCTTTCCAATATGGATGGCCCTTGTTTTTCCTTTTCTTGCCTAATTGTCCTAGCTAGAACCTTAAGTACAATGTTTAACAGAACTGGCAAGAGCTGCCATCCTTGCATTGTTCCTGATTTTAGGAGGAAAACAGCCAGTCTTTCACTGTTAAATATTATGTTAGGCATGTTTTCCATAGAGACAGTATATCAGATTGAAGAACTTCCTTTTTTTGGTAAGAACTTTCCTTCTATTCCCAGTTTTATTTTTATTATTAAAAATTTTTATTTATTTATTTGAGAGAGAGAGAGCACAAGCAGGGGGGAGGGTCAGAGGCAGAGGGAGAAGCAGACTCCCTGCTGAGCAGGGAGCCCGATGTGGGATTCGCTCCCAGGACCGTGGGATCATGATCTGAGCTGAAGGCAGATGCTTAACTGACTGAGCCACCAAGGCACCCCTCTTCTCAGTTTATTGAGTATTATTATCATGAAAGGATGTTGGACTTTGTCAAATGATTGTTTATTTTACTGTATGAATTGGCCTTCAAATGTTGAACTAGCTTTGCATTCCTATGACAAATTCCATTTGGTCATGAGATATAATTGTTTTTATATGTTGTTGAATTCAGTTTGCTAGTACTTTATTGAGGGTTTTTGTGTTCATCTACATAAGAGGTATTGGTCTATAATTTTCTTTTATAATGATGGCTTTTGTCTGGTTTGGGTACCTGAGAAATACTGGCTCCATAGAATAAGTTTTCTTTTCTATTCTTTGGAAGAATTTGTGAAGAATTGGTATTAATTCTTTAAATGTTAGTAAAATTCAGCTGTGAAATCATCTGGTCCTGGGATTTTATTTATGGGTAATGTTTTGATTATTACTTCAATCTCTTCACTTATTTTAGGTCTGTTCAGACTGTCTCTTTTGGGGGATCAGTTTTGGTAGTTTGTGTCATTCTAGGCCTTTTCCAATTTTGTCTAAATTATTTAATTTTCTGGCATAGTATTCCTTTATATCCTTTTTTATTTCTATAAAGTCAGTAGTAATGTTCCCTTTGTCGTTTCTCATTCTGGTAATTTCAGTCTTCTTTCTTTTTCTCTTGCTTAATTCAGCTATGATTTGACAATTTTCTTGATCTCTTCAAAGAACCAGGTTTTGTTTTCATTCTTTTTCTCTATTATTTTTAAATTATCTTTCTCAATTCTCAATTCTCTATTAATTTTCAATCTAATCTTTGTTATTTCCTTCCTTCTGCTAACTTTAGGTTTAGTTTGCTCCTCTTTTCCAGTATCTTAAGATGGAAGATGAAGGTATTACTTAATATCTTTATTCTTTCTTACTATACATTTTTATATGCATAAATTTCCTTCCCAGAACTGCCATAGCTGCATCCCAGAAGTTTTGTTATGTTGTATATTCATTTTTATCCATCTTAAAGTTTCTCATTTGATTTATTTTTTATTTGTTTTTTAATTTCTATATATTTGTAAATTTCCTTCAATTTTTCCCTGCTATTAATTTCCAGTTTTATTCCATTGTAATCAGGTAATATACTTTATATTATTTTTATCCTCTTGAATTTATTGAAATTTGTGTTATGGCCTAGAATGTGGTCTATCCTGGACAATGTTCCATACATACTTGAGAGGAAGCTATATTCTTTTGTTGTTGGGTAGACTGTTCTATCTTTGTCTGTTAATTCTAGGTAGGTAATAATGTTGTTCGAGTTTTCTGTTTCCTCACTGATCTTCTATCTAGATTTTCTATCCATTGTTGAAGTAGGGCATAGAGTCTCCAACTTTTGTTGTTAAATTATTTATTTCCCTCTCCATTCTATCAGTTCAAGCTTCATGTGTTTTGGTGTTCTGTTATTAGGTGTATATATGTTCATAATTCTTATATATTTCTGATGGATTGAATTTCTTATTATTATTAAAATGTCTCTCATTACATCTGGTCACATTTTTTGTTGTTTTATAATCTATTTTGTCTGATATCATTATAGCTTCTTCAGCTTTACTGTGGTTGCTATTTGCTTACTGTATTTTTTCCATCCTTTTACTTTTGATTTATTTGTCTATTTTAATTTTTAAAGTGTGTCTTCTGTAAACAGTATGTAGTTGGATCATGAGGGTTTTTTGCTTGTTTGTTTGTTTGTTTTTAAATCCACTGTAAGATTATCTTTTGATTGGATTATATATCTCATGTCATTCTTGTTGCTCTATTCTTTCTTAACTGCTTGCTTTTAATTGAAAAATATATTTTAATGTGAGTGTGTGTGTCTGTGTTTGTGTGTGTGTGTGTGTGTGTGATTGCTCTAGGGTTTACCATATATATATTTATCTGAATCAGTTTCTGATTCATAATTACCTAATCTCAGTGATATATAGAAATATTACTTTTATGTAGCTCTATTCCCTTTCCCCCTTTTTGTAGTTTTATTGTTATATACATTATATCTGTTGATGTTACAAATCCAACAATCCAATATTAAGGCGTGCACTTGTTGTGATGAGCACTGGGTGATGTATGGAATTGTTGAATCACTATACTGTACACCTGAAATTAATAAAACACTGTATATTAACTAACTGGAATTAAAACAAAAACTTTAAAAGTCCATTATTTTAAATATTACTTTACTATAACCTTAATCCAATACATTTCACTTCCACTTACTTCCTTTGTTTTGTTATTGGAAAACACATTACATGTATATTGTATTTCTATATATCATAAGTACAGTGATACATTATATATATTATTGTTTTACATAATTGCTTTTTAAATTAGCTATGAGAATAAATGAGACAAATATGTATTTCTACCTTCTTTTAATCAACTTGTCAGATGTGATGCTTGAAATTATACATGTGATTCAAGGGCAGAAGGTTGGTCATCCTCACACAAGTCTTGTGTACCACACATTTTAGTCACTATCCTATTTGGCTCCTGTGCATACCTTTGTTATGGGAATTATTATATAGTGTCTTTGTCAGTCAAGTCTAGTAAGAGAGAGATGGGACACTCAAATGTGTTAATTCAAGTGACTTTACCAAAGGGAATATTTCCAAAATGTGGAAAATGTGTAAAGGGATAGTGCAGTGCTATGTGACTAGAATAGTATGGCAGCTTTACTGCCTCTAGTCCTGAAGAAGCAAGGGTGCAGGAGAGTTACTTTAGTACCTCAAGTGACTCCACTGGTTCCTCTTATTTTGGTGACTTCTTTAGGCTATTTTCCAAGACTGGAGAATCCAGAAGACAGAACCTGACCACAGACCTGGGTCTTTATTCCATCCCAACTACTGATCTTCAGCATGACCTCAAGAATACTGTTCCCTTCTCTGCTCTGACAAATGCAAGTCATCTTGAAAAGCTCTAGACAAGGCAGGGTTAGTGAGATTAGCCCAGTGGCCATTGTGTAGGTCATGAATCAGGTATCCTGCAATGACAGATCCCTTTGCTGATGAAAACTATGGAGACTTGACTCAGAAATTTCACATTTGCACTTAACAACCATTTTATGTACATTTTTAAGGTGGTTTAGGAGGGTCATGTCCATAGACCGTAAGCTACATTCATTCTTCTTCCCAATACACACACACTCTCCTGTGGGATTTCAGAAAAAAAGAGAAATTGCTTTCTCTGAAAGGTGTAGTCAATTAGACTAGGCTTGAAGATGGATTTTGAATGCAAAGACATGGGCAAAGCACAGGCAACAGTATTGAGAAGTAGGCTGACCATGTCACCAAAACTGATAGTGAAAGGGGACACTATTAATAATTACACTCAGATGCCAATCTGGAATGTCGAGACCAAAGACAGATCCATGTTTATCCTGAATAGAGGTAGCTTTGAGTGTTGGAGCTTGTTTGTATGGTAGAGTGTGAGAGAGAACAGCATCCTCTCTATTGAGAAATATCCTTGATCTCCACTGAAGGAAAGTTTTTATTTCTCTTAGGAAAGAAAACTTTAGGCACACCATAAAAATGTTTGCATTTCCTTCTTTGCTTTAACTTCTAGAAATCTTAGAGCCAAAGGTGGGCCCACAGATAGTAAACATATAGAAATATACAAATAGTAACTTTTTAGGGCCATAGGCTTTGCATTTTGCATACTGATTCACTCCTGGCCTTACCATAGATTTTCTACTCTCATTTTATCTTTGTGCTTGTATCTTCTTTCACATAATTTAAATTTTAATTTAACTTATTGAGCTATATGTATTCTTATAACCTGCTTTAAATCCTTTCTTGAATAAGTTGGGGTGTAAATAAGTGCGTAAATGTGCTAGTCAGGATAGTGGGTAAATTATGGGACTAAAAATAGATTTTGACCTCATTTACAAGGTTGTGACAATACCATCTATCTTGTAGATATATCTCTCCTGCAAAGGACAAAGCAATAATTGTTAGTTATTAAGCACCCACTGCACGGAAATGATGCTTGGTGCTTTTCTTATGTTATTTTACTTAATCCTCACAACCCCATGAGTTGGCTGTTTATTTCCCTGTGCTATAAATGAGAATACTGAGCTTAAGTATTGTTAAAGTGAAACAGTATATAATCTGGTCCAAAGTAGCAAAATTTGAATTTGTAGTGGAGTAGGAGGACCCAAGGTTCACCTCACCCCACAAATGCAACTAGATAACTATCAAATCATCCTAAATACCCCCAGAAATCAACCTGAAGAACTGACAGAACAAATTCCACAATTAAAAGGACAGAAGAGGCAACATCAAAGAAGGTAGGAAGTACAGAGATGTGGTTTACAGAGAAGAAAGCAGAGACACAGACAAAATTAGAAGACAGAGGAATTTATCCCAAGTGAATGAACAAGATAAGGCCACAGTCAAAGATCTAAGTGAAACAGATATAAGTAACATGCCTGATGAAGAATTTAATACAATGATCATAAGGATACTCATGAGGCCTGAGAAAAGAATTGAAGACATCAGTGAGACCATTACCACAGACCTAAAAGAGTTTAAAAATAATCAATCAGAGATGAAGAATGTAATAAACAAGATTAGAAACATGCTTGATACAATGAACAAGGCTAGGAGAAGCAGAAGAATGAATTAATGACTTAGAAGACAAAGTAATGGAAAGAAATGAAGAAGAACAAAAGAAAGAATTATGCAAAATGAGAATAGACTTAGGAAACTCAGTGACTCCATCAAATATAATAACATTTGTGTTATAAGAGTCCCAGAAGAAGAAGAGAGAGAAAAGGGGGAAGAAATAATGCCTAAAAGCTTCCCTAATTTGGGGAAGGAAACAAGCATCTAGATCCAGGAGGCACAAAGAACTCCCATCAAAATCAACAAAGGTAGACCCACACCAAGACATATTATAATTAAATTTGCAATATGTAGTGATAAAGAAAAAAATCTTAAAAGCAGCAAGAAAAAAGATGTCATTAACTTACTGGAGAAAACCCATAAGGCTAGCCGTATATTTTTCAACAGAAACTTGGTAAGCCACAAGGGAGTGGCATGATATATTCAAAGTGGTGAATGGGAAAAATCTGCAGGCAACAATATTCTATCCAACAAGGCTATCACTAAGACTAGAAGGAGAGAAAAAGAGTTTCCTAGACAAACAAAAACTAAAGGAGCTCATGACCATTAAACCAGCCCTTCAAGAAATATTAAAAGGGATGCTTTCAGTAGAAAGGAGAGACCAAAAGTGACGGTATAAGGAAAGGAAACACAAAAGCAGTAAAATTAATATTTCTATAAAAAGTCATTGGTCAAGGAACTCGCAAAAATATGGTATAAAATATAATAGCATATACCTAAAATGTAGGGAAGAGTGGAGTAAAGAATGGGTTCAAATTTAATGACCATCAACTTAATATAAACTGTTACTTACAGAAGTGGTTACATACAAACCTAATGGTTACCATATATTAAAAACCATTAATAAACATGCAAAGGATAAAGAGAATCCAAATATATCACTAGATAAAATCAGCAAAACATGAAAAAGAGAAAGACAAGAAAGGATCAGAGAAAATTACCAGAAACAACCACAAAACAAATAATAAAATGGGAATAAATATATATCTATCAATAATAACTGCGAAAGTAAATGGACTAAATGCTCCAATCAAAACACATAGGGTGTCAGAATGGATAAAAAAATAAGACCCATCTATATGCTGCCTACAAGAGACTCATTCCAGACCTAAAGACACCTGCAGATTGAAAGTGAGTGGATGGAGAAGCATTTATCATGTAGATAGCTGTCAAAAGAAAGCCAGAGTAGCAACACTTATTATCAGAAAAGCTAGACTTTAAAACAAAGTCAGTAACGAGACAAAGAAGGGAACTATATAATAATAAAAGGAATAATCCAACAAGAAGATATAATAATTGCAAATATTTATGAACCCAACAAGGGAGCACCCAAATATAAGTTAATAACAAACATAAAGGAATTCACTGATAATAATACAATAATATTAGGGGACTTTAACACCCCACTTACATCAATGGATAGATCATCTAAACAGAAAATAAAGAAGGAAACGATGGCTTTGAATGACACACTGGACCAGATAGGCTTAAGGTATGTATTCAGAATATTCCTTACTAAAACAGCAAAATGCACATCCTTTTCAAGTGTACATGAAACATTCTCCAGAATAGATCACAAATCAGGTCACAAAACAAGCCTTTACAAGTATAAGAATATTGAAGTCTCACCATGCACTTTTTCTGACTACAATACTATGAAACTAGAAATCAACCACAAGGAGGGTAAATAACACCCTATTAAACAATGAATGAGTCAACCAGAAAACAAATGGAAATGAAAACACAACAGTCCAAAACCTTTGGGATGCAGCAAAAGCAGTCCTAAGAGGGAAAGATATACCAATACAGGCCTACCTCAAGAAGCAAGAAAATTTCAAAAAATCTAACTTTTCACCTAAAGGAGCTAGAAAAAGAACAACAAACAAAGCCTAAAGCCAGCAGAAGGAAGGAAATAATAATGAGAGCATGGAAAAAAAGATGTAGAAACTAAAAACAAAACAAAGCAAACAAACAAAAAAACACAATAGAAATGATCAATGAAACAAGGAGCTGGGTCTTTGAAAAAAGTTAATAAAATTGATAAACCCCTAGCCAGACTTATCAAGAAGAAAACAGAAAGGACCCAAATAAATAAAATAACAAATAAAAGAGGAGAAAAAACAACCAACACCACAGAAATACAAGCAATTATGAGGCAATATTGTGAAAAACTATATGCCAACAAATTGAATAACCTGGAAGAAATAGATAAATTCCTAGAAACATATAACAGGAAGAAATAGAAAACTGAACAGACTTATAATTAGCAAAAAAATTGAATCCATAATCAAAAAACTCCTGGCAAACAAAAGTCCAGGAACAGATAGCTTCACAGGAGAATTCTTCCAAAGATTTAAAAAAGAATGAATACCTATTCTTCTCAAACTGTTCCAAAAAATAGAAAAGGCAGGAAACGTCAAAATTCATTCTATGAGTTCAGCATTACCCTGATACCAAAACCAGAAAAAGACTCCACTAAAAAAGAGAACTATAGGCCTGTATCTCTGATGAACATAGATGCAAAAATCCTCAACTAAATAGTAGCAAACCAAATCCAAAAATACATTAAAAAATTCACCCACCACAATTAAGTGGGATTTTATTCTTGGGTTGCAAGGGTGGTTCAATATTTGTAAATCAATGTGATACATCACATTAATAAGAGAAAGGATAAGAACCATATGATCATTTCAATAGGTGCAGAAAAAGCATTTGACAAAGTACAACATCCATTCATGATAAAAACACTCAAAAAGTAGGGTTAGAGGGAACATTCCTCAACTTAATAAAGGCCATCTATGAGAAACCCATAGCTAATATCATCCTAAATGGGGAACAATGGAGATTTTCCTCCATAGTCAGGAACAAGACAGGTATGTCCACTCTCACCACTTATTCAACATAGTACTGGAAGTCCTAGCCACAGCAGACAACAAAAAGAAATAAAAGGCATCCAAATTGGCAAGGAAGAAGTAAAACTTTCACTGTTTGCAGATGACATGATGCTCTATATAGAAAACCATAAAGATCCCACCAAAAAAACTGCTAGAACTGATAAAGGAATTTAGTAAAGACACAGGATACAAAATCAATGTACAGAAATCTGTTGCATTTCTATACACCAATAATGAAGTAGCAAAAAGAAATATTAAAGAGTCAATCCCATTTACAATTGCATCAAAAACAATAAAATACCTAGGAATAAACCTAACCAAAGAGGTGAAAGACCTGTACTCTGAAAACTATAAGACACTGATGGAAAAAATTCAGTATGACGTAAAGGAATGGAAAGACATCCCGTGCTCATGGATTGGAAGAACAAATATTAATATGTTCATACTACCCAAACCAACCTACACATTTAATGAAATCCCTATCAGGATACCAACAGCATTTTTCACAGTGCTAAAACAAACAATCCTAAAATTTGTATGGAACCACAAAAACCCCAAATAGCCAAAACAATCTTGAAAAAGAAAGGGAAAGCTGGAAGAACTACAATCCAGAATTCATAGTGATCAAAACAGTATGGTACTGGCACAAAAATAGACACATAGATCAGTGGAACAGAATAGAAAACCCAGAAATGAACCCACAACTATATGGTCAATTAATCTTAAACAAAATAGGAAAGAATATCTGGTGGGAAAAAGACAGTCTCTTCAACAAATTGTGTTGTGAACATTGGTCAACAACATGCAGAAGAATGAAACTGGACCACTTTCTTACACCAAACACAAAAATAAATTCTAAGTGGATTCAAGACCTAAATGTGAGACCTGAAACGATAAAAATTCTAGACGAGAACACAGGCAGTAATCTTTTTGACATTGGCTATAGCAACTTCTTTCTAGATTTGTCTCCCAAGGCAAGGGAAACAAATCAAAAATAAACTATTGGGACTTCATCAAAATAAAAAGTTTCTGCACAGCAGAAGAAACATCAACAAAACTAAGAAGCAACCTATGGAATGGTAGAAGATATTTGCAAATGACATACCCGATAAAAGATTAGTATCCAAAATATATAAATAGCTTATAAAATTCAGCACCCAAAAAACAAATAATCCAATTAAAAATGGACAGAAGACATGAATAGACATTTTTTCAAAGCAAATATACAGATGGACAACAGACACATGAAAAGATGCTCAACATCACTGGTCATCAGGATAATGAACATCTAAACTACAGTGAGTTCATCTCACACCTGCCAAAATGGCTAAAATCAACAACACAGTAAAACAGCGGGTGTTGGCGAGGATGTGAAGAAAAGGGAACCCTCTTATAGTATTGGAGGAAATGCAAATGGTGCAGTCACTCTGGAAAACAGTATGGAGTTTCCTCAAATAGTTAAAAACAGAACTGCCCTGCAACTCAGCACTCTCACTACTGGGTATTTACCCAAAGATACAAAAATACTAATTCACAGGGATACATGCACCCTTTATTTATAGCAGCATTATCTACAGTAACCAAGCTATGGAAAGAGTGTATATATATATATATATATATATATATACACACACACACACACACACACAACGGAACATTACTAAGTCATGAGAAAGAATGAAATCTTGCCTTTCCAAAGATGTGGATGGAGCTAGAGAGTATTATGCTAAATGAAATAAGTCAGTCAAAGATAAATACCATATGATTTCAGTCATATGTGGAATTTAAGAAACAAATGAGCAAAGGGGAAAAAAAAGAAAGAGGCAAACCAAGAAACAGACTCTTAACTATAGAGAACAAACTGATTGTTACCAGAAGAGAGATGGGTAGGGGGATGGGTTAAATAGATGATGGGGATTAAGGAGTTCATTTGTTGTGATGAACACCGGATAATGTATGGAAGTGTTGAGTCACTGTATTGTACACCTGAAATTAATATTAAATTATATGTTAACTAACTAGAATTTTTTAAGATTTTATTTATTTGTTTGAAAGAGAGAGAGCACAAGCAGGTCAGAGGGTAGAGGGAGAGGGAGAAGCAGGCTCCCTGCTGAGGGCTCAATCTGAGGCTCTATCCAAGGACCCTGGGATCATGACCCGAGCCAAAAGCAGGCGCTTAACTGACTGAGCCATCCAGGTGCCCAAACTAACTAGAATTTAAATAAAAACTTAAAACAAAACAAAACAATACACCCACAAATAAAGTAGCAGGCTTTGGCACCAAAGAAGTCTTGGTTCAAAACCCAATGCTTCCTCTATCTTCCACTTATTAGCTTGACAATTTTACAGTCTGTGAGACTGTTTCCCAATGCATAAAATGAGGGTATTGTCCTACTACTTTAGAGGGTTGTTATGAGGAGTTTAGTTAAATGAACTGACTTGAATATCAAATTTTCTCTTCCATAAGATTATATCACTAAGTAATGTCTTTAGGATGCAAATCCAGCTTGTATGCCCAGACCACCATTCCAAAATGGCACTGGATTCCAGAACCTCAGGGATTACATCCAGGACTAGTACATTAAAAGTGTTAGCCCTACTGATTTGTTGATTTACTTATCCTGCAAATATTTTATAGCACATGCTATGTACCAAGCAGGCCTATAAAGAGCAGGTATAAGGGATTTGACCCAAATCCAGATGCTTTCCTAGGGTGCTTCTCTCTTTGCAACATCAGGAACATAGGAAGAGTTTAGGAGTAAGCAGAGACCTGAACTGCTGAGGGTATTTCTTACTCCTGGGCTATTCTGTTCTCATCATTAACTTCTATAGGTCACAGCCTCCTGCCTCATTCCAAGCTTCCTGCTCATTGCCTCATTTGAGAGAGGTATGTGTTCCTACCTCTATCTTCCTTAGGGTCAGCTTTAAGAGCTACCCAGTGCCTCATTTGATGTGGTTCATTGGTGAAAATGGCAGTGTCTCTAGGTTAGTGAGAGCCTGACAGAGCTACAGTATCAGAGGGGAGCACCACTCATTCCAATAGAATGCCTTAGCCAAGCAGAGCCTGACCTACAGGGACACTTGTACCCACACTATTCCCAAGATGATGAGGAGGCAGCCCAGGTGGTCAGCAACATCTGAGATGGGAACAGAGGGCATCCCAAGCATAAGGTTATGTCTAGAGTGGAGCTGTTGCTGGTATTCAGGAGTTGGAGGAGATCTTTTATCTGTTTATATGTCTCCCAATTACTGGAAGTGGCCATTACCAACTAGGAAGGGGGTGAACATGGAAGTATGGGATTCAGTTATGAAATGGCATTTAAATTATTTTTCTTGTACACCATCCCTTAAGCAGTTGCTATATGCATCTCCCACTCTGCACTCTACATCTGCACCTCCTGTCTCCAGGAACCTCAGTCTTGGAAAAGCTCCATTACACTGAATAGAATGCAAAGGGTAAGATTCAGAGATGGCATCTCCTTTAACTACAAAGGACTGATCAAGGTTGGAGAGGATGGACTTGGTATGTGTGTGGGCATGTTGGAGGAGGGAAGGGACAGGAGGGAAGAACACACAGTTCAAAACCCTGAAGATATTTGTTGCATTCCTCACATCAGTGGACCTGGAAATATCCTGTCACCCTTCATGGGGGGTGAACATTGTTTCTCTGCCATGCACTGGACCTTGCATGATGCAGTGCCCAGAGCTAAGAGTAGTCAGAGATGGCCAGGAAATAAAATGAATCCACAGAGCAGGGCCAGGTGTAGCTGCAGAGAGTACATTTTTCTAGTTACTGTGTAAGAAACTGGGAACAGACAAGCAAAGGGCCAATCCTGGCTCAGGGGAGCCCTTGGTTCAAGCAGAGGAGACAGACCAGTAAACTATTCCAGTCCTACAATGCGGCAAGTCTCATGGTCACAAACAAGAGTAAGAAGCAGATTGATCATTAAATACAGTGTAGGGAGAAGTTCAGGAAGGTACAGAGAGGAGAGGATGTTTGATTTGAGTCCCTGGGTTGAAGTGAGGAGGAAAGAGCAGTCTAGACAAAGGGACGGGGCCTGTGGATTTCCCTAAACAAAGGGACAGGGCTGTGGATGTCATGTTTTGGGGGCAGGAAGACTTTCAGGACAGCTGGGAGTCCTGAATGGTTCAAGATAAAGCTGGACACATTTGTTGGGCCCCAAACATGACGAGAGTAGATGCCCTGTTTAAAAGTGTTCAATTTTAGTTACCAGGCCATGAGGTTCACCTGAACTGGCCTCAACTCTGGAAAGCAGGGATTTGCTTGTCAGCATGAGTAGCCCTTGAGTGTTTTCCAGATCACGGTGGGCTCAACCCCAAAGAAAAATGCTCTCAGTTGTAATGAGGACCAGGGCGGGATACCCGTGCCCCAAAGCCTTAAAATGGTCCACAATTTCTAAGATGACAAGGCAGCCTTCCTGATGGAGACGGTCCCTTGCAAGGCAGTCTGTAACTGCAGGGTGATGGCAAGAGCTGTAGGCCTCTGCCCTGGAGGAGGCATTTAGTACAGCCTCTGCACCCCCAGGCCCACAGGAAAGAAGGTACATCAGGTAACCCTGTGATGTGGCTAGGTAGGGAAAAGACTTTTCTGCAAAGCTGATGAACATGATTTCAGGGTAAATTTCCTCCCATTATTATATTTTATTTCAGAGCCATTAGGATAATATTGCTATTCTTTCCATGTCAGTGCCATCTCTGTCTCATTTGCATTGTTCTGTGCGTGCCTCCGTTTTTGTACTGAGAAATTACTCTGTCAGTAAAGGGCATTTTGAAAAGAATCAGCACAAAGCTATTTGCCAAAGTCAGATGTGGAACTGCCTGGCTCTTTTCCATTCATCAGGGCCCTGCCTACAGGCAGGAGGCTCTTTGGAAAGCAGACCCGCCAGGTTGCTTATCCCTGCTAACTTCAGACGGGTGTATTATGTATGGTCGATTTCAAATGGAAAAAAAAAACAAAAACACAATTATCTCTGTCAGGCAAAAAGATACAAAGAGGCCAGTGGCTGGTGGCAGGCAGGGGTTGGGAGGCAGTGTGCTGTCCTGGCCTAGAAGAAAAGGCTTAGGTTTAGTGTCAGAAAAAAAAAAAAAAAAGAATTCAAATCTCACTTCTGATACTTACTAGAGGCATGAAACTCTCTAATTCTCAATTTCTTCACCTATAGAGGGTAGATGCTAATTTCTGTCCCCTTCATATTGCAGAATTGTTGTAAAGATCAATCGAGACAATGTAGAACAGAGTAAACTGTAAATTCTAAAATACTAATTATCAAGTGGTGGAATAGTGTAATGATTTTGAGTGTAAACTGTGGAGGTAAACTGTCTGGGTTTGAATCCTGGGTCTACAACTGATTAGTTGTGCAATCTTGGATGAGTTGCTTAACTGCTCTGTGCCTTGGTTTTCTAACTTTTAAAATGCAGGTAAAACAGTACTAGTGTAAAAGATTCATAAAGGAAAAATGCATAGTATGTTTAATGACTGACTCATACAAAGTGATTTGTACTTAGTTGCTATTACCATTATTGCCTATTGTTTTTATCATCACAGTCCAGAATAGAGCAATTCCCAATAGTTTACAGTCCCAAAGCCACCATGGATATAGGATCCAGCCATTTTCCTTCCTAGTAAGTTAGTGGCATCCTAAGATGCTGGAATTAGAAGGGATATTAGCTAGCACATATTCTGTTCCAGGCTCTGTACTAGGTTTTATATATGATTGTTAATTCCCATAGCAACCCTTTGAGTTCAGGTATTATCAACTCAATTTTATAAATTAAGAAACTGTGGACAGAAGATTAAAGTGACTTCCCTAAATTGCTAGTAGATGCCAGAGTTGGCTCTGTGTCATCCAGGGGCCCAGTGAGGTAAACAAAAAAAAATATGAGTCATTTTACCAAATATTTTGCCAATTTAAAATGAGAAATTGGCTAAACAAATGATAGCTGCCTTGAAAATGAAAAGTAAAGGCAGGAAGAGGGGGAGCAAGGAAGGAAGGAAAGGAGGAGAGAAGGAAGAAAGGAACGAAAATAATGAAAGAAAAAGAAAATGATGTAGTACAGAGAGGAATTGCAGAACGCAGCTGCTAGCTCTAGGTCTGGGAGTACAAAGAGAAGTTGGGGTAATTAGAAGTTTCCATCAGAACCACACCAGGCCTTAAAATGGCATGCACTGTCTGCGATACTCTTGAGACACAGATCAGGTGTTAATTTCCACAAAAAGCCCTCTGGCCCCAATGTACACTACAAGACACATGCTTAGATGGAAGGCATCGCAATCTTCTCATGCTGAGTTTATTTGAGCCCTTGCTTCAGATGATGTGAGCTCCTCAAGCTCAGAGTTATATCTTAACAGATGTTAAAGTGATATTGGTTCATTTAAATAAGTTTGAAAGGAAGAATCATGGGAATTATTTACTGAAAGACTCTACATGTTAATCAAAGATCCTGGAAGGATTCAGCAGTCCCACAGTAAGACCTAAGGCAGCGTGGAAGATTGGGTGCTGAAGACAGAAGCTTCCAACACATCAAGAACTTAATGTTGTGACTCCTACCAGGAGGGAGGGAGACCCAGCAGAGACACCAGCCAAGAGTCAATCTGCTGCTATCCTGAAAGACTCTGAAACCCAGGAGTAGCTACTGATAAAGGGAGGGGTCTTCGGGATGCTAATGGGTTATTAGAGGACTCCCATTGGAAAGCAGAAGTTGCCAGACAGGTGCCACCATTAGGGTAAACACTGGCAGCCTCCTTTCACTGGTTCCTTCCAGAGATAGGTGGAATGATGGAAAGACTGTAACTATTTACCCCCAGCCCTCTGCCCCACTCTTGATCCTGCAGAAATGCTAAGGACCTTTTTCACTGAGGGCTCTGGGCAACCAAGATGAATTTTTCCTATTTGTATGTAGTAGAAGCCAGGGATAGAAGACTTCATAAGTGCTCTGGTTTTATTTCAACCCTGAGCAAAGGTTTCAATCCTAGCACCTTCCAACAGTCAGATACTGTAGTTAAAGCCTGCGTCCTCCTATTCCTCCTGGCATAGTTAGTCTCACTGTATATACTTGTCCTGATCTTGGCCATGAATGATACCCTTTGACAATTTAAGCATCTGTCCAATTTACACTTCTATGATCTAGCTATCTTTTCAAATAGGGTTGTCATACTATCTTTTGGGAGTGATCTTATGTCTCCTTTCCTGAGTCTCTGCATAGAGCCCTTATCATACCTCACCCCAAGTTCATTGTTGATTGGAGGCTCTGGGTCCAGAAGGCTATTCATTATCAACCGTGTAGCAGAAAAAGGCAGTGTACTACTGAATCCCAATGTGTGGAGACACAGGGAACCAGCTGACGCTGTCACTGTCTAGACTGGGACCCTTTATTATGACATTCTCACCACCCCCCCTCCCTGCTACATTCACCCCCTGCAGTGCCACACCAAAAATATACCCACACACTCTCAGGAAACCCCAGCAGAACCAAGAACCTGTGAAAAGCATCTGGACATGAAAATATGAGGGGAGGGATTCTTGGGGACTTGCATTAAAGATACTGTGTTTGGGTTTCTATAAGAAACTTACAAGTTGAAAGAAATTGTCATCAAGCTCTGTGTACTCCAGTTGCAAAGTAAGGGCTGAATACAGAGTGTATGTTTTTCAAAGTCTAAGGAACTGTTGCTACTAATAGGATATTTGCCACTTGAGAGAAACAGTGCACCTCAGCTTCCAAAGCATCATCTTAGCTTGGCAGCACAGAAAATGTCACTGTGGGCAATATATATACATATATATATATACATATATATATATGTATATATATATATATCCTGATATATATATATATCAGAAAACTCACGTAAAAGTAATCATTACAATCATTATCAAAGTTTAGGTCAGATTTCCATATCAATCTAGGTCCTAGACTGCAGGCAAAATGGACACTGAACACTTACAATGAGAGCTATATAACAAAAAAAAAGCCAATCTTTGGCTTAAAAAAAGATATCTTCATACTTCGTGCCAGAAACACTCCTTTGAGACAGGTATAGCCATAGATATTGGTAAGAGTATCAATAAATTTCTATAACCTTTCCAAGAAACAATTAGTTATGTACATCAAGAACCATGAAAATATTTATATTTTGGACCTCAATTATCATATTCTTACCTTCAAGAATTACTAGAGATGCTCTTTATGATATATTTAAATGGGATTACATATTAACAGCATCAAGAAAAAGCCTAGGGACACCTGGGTGGCTCAGTCGGTTAAGGATCTGCCTTCAGCTCAGGGCATGATCCCAGGGTCCTGGGATTGAGTCCCCCATTGGGCTCCTTGCTCGGTGGGGAGCCTGCTTCTCCCTCTGCCTGCTCCGCCTGTCACCTCCCCTGCTTGTGCTCTCTCTCTCTCTGACAAATAAATAAATAAAATCTTTAACAAAAATAAAAGAAAAAGAAAAAGCCTAAAGAGAAGGAGTTATATAAGTTACAGTGAAGCCATAAATCATTTAAAATGATGGTTTGTACAAATGTTTAATGATACAGAAAAAAAATCACTGTATAGTATTAAGTCAAAATAACAGGATACTAACCTGTAAAGCCAGAGTGCTCACAACTTCCAAAGTAGACGCTCTATATGAAGAAAAGGCTTCATGCATATGCACCTGGATGTTAAGCATAGTTCTTTCTTGGTTGTGAGATTATGTGGGGTTTATTTCCTTCATTATCCTTTTGATAATTATCAAATTTTCTAAAGTATGCTTGCATTACTTGAAAGGAAACTTACCATAAGGCATTTCTGTGAAAGATGAATAACTCCTGGCCCTAAGATAGGGCTTCATCCTGTTTGGAACACTTGTGATACTCACATGGTGGGCTTTGGTAGAAAGAAGTCAGGCATCTGCATTAACTCATTCTGAACATTTTAGAAGCTTCTGATCAGTTTTGGATCTCTGCCAAGTCTTCAGGTAGAGAAAACTGTCTGACTCCTCAACCCCACCCTATACTAGCCCCATTCTTATTGCTTCTCTTCCCCACACAGCCTGCACTAGAGGAATGACTCTTTCCTTCTCTGATTCTGTCTCATTTGCTTTGTCTTCTTGACCAGGCTTTCATATCCTGAGGGACATAAAGAAAAAATTAGTTCTAGTTCAAATTACCTGGGTAACTTTTGACAAACAATATTTTTTCTGGATTAATTATATATCTTCTTCCTACCACCAGTTTGCTCCTCCCTTGTCTGTTTATATAAACATACCATACATAAACCACTTGCTTATCACAGGATATATATGGAGAAATTGTTAACAGTAACTAAAATTGCAAACAATACAAAATGCCAAACTATATTACTGCAAATAAATTTATACCAAAAAACATATGCATGGCCACTTAAATGCTCAAACATATATTCATATATCCATAAGTGAATACATTTACAAGTGTGGATATACATATTAATTTACATACCCAATTCCTCTGCCATACATCCATAACAACTTTGGGACTAAGAAGATGTTTGGAGCAAAAGTTTTCATTTATAGTGAAAGTCAGTATAGTATAGTGGCAAAGAGTTTTAGGCTCTAGAATCAGACTATAAGGATTCAAATTTTGACTCTGCCATTTGTTACCTTGGAAATAGTATTTAAACGCTCTGTACTTTTAACAAGAGACCCAATATACTATTGCACCATAGACTTTTTATGAGATAGAATTGAATTAATATAAATAAATCATGTAGAACAGTCTCTGGCACATAGTAATCACTTAATAAATGTTTTCCATATACAGAAGTCATATGAAATGAGTTTAACATGTGGCCCAAGATGACATACTTATGGCTCTATTAATGAATCAGCTTGCCCCCAATTCATACACAAGGCCATACCGTGATATAAAGTGAAGACCACAGATGTCCAAAGGTGTTCTAAACACTGGGGAAGAGATTCTGCTATTGATACCAGGTCAGTGCCCCAACTGAACTACCCTTCTCATGAAGTACTATTTCTAGGGGGTAAAATAAACACCCTAGGATACCAGAAGATGGAAGAGTGATCTCTTCTTTCCCTAAAGACCAACTCAGTGACTCACAGTTTGGGGAAGAAGAAAAGCCTTGCTTAATAGAAGGCCCTTAATGGTGGGACTCAAACTCAACAAGAAGCCAAGATATTATGGAAACAATCCTATTAAGTAGACCAGAACAGATCAGAATGTCACATAAATTTTATACTAGAAACTGATTGTATTCTTATTCTTTTTTTTTTTTTATGTCAAGAACAGTATGTGATAATTTTATTTAATGTACCAGCTAACAACTTACTGTTTTGAACACAGGGGGCTTAACTATTTATTGTGGGGTTTTTTTGTTTGTTTTGTTTTTCTCTTATTATTATGTTATGTTAATCACCATACATTACATCATTAGTTTTTGATGTAGTGTTCCATGATTCATTATTTGCGTATAACACCCAGTGCTCCATGCAGAACGTGACCTCTTTAATACCGATCACCAGGCTAACCCATTCTCCCACCCCCTCCCCTCTAGAACCCTCAGTTTGTTTTTCAGAGTCCATCATTTCTCATGGTTCATCTCCCCCTCCGATTTCTGCCCCTTCATTCTTCCCCTCCTGCTATCATCATCTTCTTCTTCTTCTTCTTCTTCTTCTTCTTCTTCTTCTTCTTCTTCTTCTTCTTCTTCTTTTTAACATATAATGTATTATTTGTTTCAGAGGTACAAATCTATCTAACGTATTCTAAGGAGAAGATCTAAAACCTCAGCTTACAAATTCACCTTCATTTAAGGGACATAAATCCATAACCACAGTCATGAAGCTTGGGGAATACTTTTTGTCATCTGAGCACAATCTCTTAAACACTTTGTTTAATTCTGTCTTTAAATACTCTTCTACACATTCAACAAATGAGCATCCTTGAAATGTCCCAATAGATTTATAGAAGTCTGTACCTAGGGAGTGCCTTGCTCTATTATTGAAATAAAAGTAAACAAGTATAATTCAGGGCCTCTTTATGAATCCATTAGCAATGAACTCAAAAGAAAATTAACATGCGGAATTACCCATACCATTTATATGATTTGGAAGATTTTTTATTTGGTCAAGAGTGATCTAAAGATTTGAGGCCTTAGTCCTACTTCTCATTTTCATAAAAAGAAGACTAAGCTAGTTACCTTACCCTGTAAAGAGAATTAAGGAAGTCTTGGGTATAATGGCAAAATCTGCTTCCAACTTTTGCTAGGTGCATGTCCAATGACCTCCTACTGAGGTTTAAACTTTTTCTGTGAGGCTGAGCAAAAGAAGGGATAAATCTATATTTGACATACTAAGTATAATTGCAAACACTTGCAGTAAGAATATATTACTGAGCATAATACCCTCTAGGTGCACTCATGTTGTCACAAATGGCAAGATTTCTATTCCTTTTTATGGCTGAGTAATATTCCATTGTATATACATACCACATCTTTGTTATCCAATTATCTATCAATGGACACCTGGGCAGCTTCGAATCTTGGCTATTGTAAATCATGCTGCAATAAACAGAGGGGTGCATTTATCTTTTCAAATTAGTGTCTTCATTTTCCCTGGATAAATACCCAGTAGTGAAATGATTAAGACATAGAAAGATAAATATATGATTTCACATATATGTGAAATATAAAAAAACAAAACAAATAAACTCTTAAATTCAGAGAACAAAGTTGTGGTTGCCAGAGGGGAGGTGGGTGAGGATATGTATGAAATAAAGAGGAATAGAGGTTATAAAATAAGTAAATCATGGAGATGAAAACTACAGCATAAGAAATATAGTCAATAATATTGTAATAATGTTGTATGGTAACAGATGGTAACTACACTTCTCATGGTGAGCACTGAGTAATGTATACAATTGTTAAATCACTATGTTGTACACTTGAAACTAAGATAACATGGTATGCCAATTATTCTTCAATAATAAATAAATAAAGAATATACCACTGTGGTTTCATATAACATATTTTAAAATATACCAGATACACTTTCAAAGTATACATGGTGCTACATGGTAAAAAGATCAAAGAGATTAGAATTAGATAGATATGAATTAAAATTTTGCCTCTTGATCCCACTTGTAGACACAATGGAGTAAGATGATTTGGATTTATCCTCCTTCTTTAAAAAAACTAACACAGCAGATGCAATACATAAAAGAATGACTTAAAGCATTGGAAAATAGTCAGTATTAAACAGTTATACTGAGACAAGGAAAACCAATGATGAGCCCTATGATTAATTCAGAATTCAAAAGAAAATTGCCACAGGCGTGGGTCCAATTAGCCCTAGACTACAAGCAGCTATTAGCTCACTTAACAGAGCTTAAAGGCAAGCACTAAAAAGAACAAAAGTTTCCAAGTAACTTAATCATGTTTGAAAAAAAGCTCAAATATATCTAAAGAAATAAATTACCCAGCACACAATAATATACAATTCACAAAATCCAGCATTCAGTGAAGGAATACCAGGCACATAAGAAAAAGAAAAATATGACCAATAATGAGAAAATTAGATTAATATAAAGAGATATAGAAATTAAATATATAGGGACACAGTACTAAAATAGTACATTAAAACAATGATAATAAATGCACCTCATATGTTTACAAGGTAGAGTAAAGCAAAGTGATAAGGAGATATACAGAGGGAAGATTAAAACACACAACAGAAACACAAGTGAACTGCATATAACACAAGATATCCATTAGATGTGATTAACAGCAGATTAAATACTACAAAGGAAAAAAAAAATCCATGAACTTGAAGACAAAGCAATTGACACTGACTAAAACAAAATACAGAAAAGAAAGAATATTGAGATAAATAAGCATGAGTTTGAAGATAATATCAAGTGGCTTGATATATATGCATAATTAGAGTCCAAAACAAGAGGTATGAGATGGGGGAGGAGGAAGAGCAGGAAAAAATTAAAGAAATAGTGTCAAAATATTTTCCAAATTTGTTGAAAAATTGTTCACAGAGCCAAGAAATTCAGTGAATTTAAACACACATACACCCCGCCCATACACACACATGAAGAAATCTACATCCAGAAAGTAGGTAAAGAAGGGATAAGGAAATAGATCTTAAAGCAGCCAGAGAGGGGAATAAAAAAGACAAATTGAATAAAAAGAATAAAGATAGGAAATACATAAGACATTGTCAGAAACAATGCAAACCAGAAGACAGCGGGATGACATTTTCAAAGTACTGAAAGCAAAAAAATCCAGCAACTGAGAATTCCACACTCTTGAAAAACATTTTTCAAAAATGAAGGTAAAGACATTTCCAGGCATGCAGAAGCTGAAAGATTTCATTACCAGGAGAACTTCAGTGCAATAAATATTAAAAGAAGTTCTGTCAGAGGGAAAATGATGGTAGATGGAAATCTGGACCAACATAAGGGACTAAAGATTGAAGAAGATTGATGTGGTTAAAATAAAACATTTCTTATGTCTCATTTTAAAAGAAAGAGAGTTAAGATAGAAGTATATGGTCATAAGATTCCTATGTTGATACTGAGCTAATATAATATTAACTGAAGGTGAACTGTGATATGTTAAAAATGTATACTATGAGAGGAGGAGCAAGATGGTGAAGGAGTAGGAGACCTAATTTTCGCCTGGTCCCAGGGATTCAGCTAGATAGGGATCAAACCATTCTGAACACCTACGAACTCGAAGAAAAGAATAGCAGCAACTCTCTAAACAGAAAAGCGACCACTTTCTGGAAGGTAGGACATGCGGAGAAGTGAATCCGAGGCGATATTTGGGAAGATAGATGGCAGGGAAGGGGGCCTCTATCAGCCGCTACTGGCAAGTGATAGAGCAGCAGAGCACAAAATCGAAAATTTTAGAAGTGGACTTTGCTGAGGGATGTCGCTCCAGTGGCTAAGCAGGGGGTGGACCCTCGCTGGGGAGTGTGGGCTCAGGACCCTCAGGGTCACAGAAAGACCAGGGGTGCCTGAGTGCAGCAGAGCTCCCAGCTATTGGAGCAGGGAAGCCTGCTGCAGAGACGAAGCAGAGGAGCAGGCTCTCAGCTTGGGGTTGCCATAAACTGTGATTCACAGCACAGTCAGGCCACTGCTCCTCCAGCAGGGACCTAACAAGCAGCAGGGGAGACTCCCCTTTCTCCCCGGGAGAAGTGGCATGGGAGTGCACCACAGAGATCTGCTGGATTTGGAGACTCCACACAGGGTCGGGTGCTAGAGATAGAGACACTCGGTCACAGGCCAGGTGAGCACGGAGTGCGGCCGGAGACCAGGGAGACGGGAGTGATGGACTGCTTTTCTCTGGGGGTGCACTGAGGAGTGGGGCCCCAAGTTCTCAGCTCCTCCGGGGCAGAGATTGGGAGGCCGCCATTTTCACTCCCATCCTCCAAAGCTGTACAGAAAGCTTGCAGGGAACAAAAGCTCCCGAGAGCAAACCCGAGCATATTACTTAGCCCGGCCGGCAAGGGTGGGGCAATTCCACCTCTGGCAAAGACATTTGGGAACCACAGCAACAGGCCCCTCCCCCAGAAGAACAGCAAGAACAGCCAGCCAAGACCAAGTTTACCATCAATGAGAACAGCAGAACTCCAGCACTAGGGGAATACCGCACATAGAATTCATGGCTATTTCCCATGATTCTTTAGTCTTTCAAAGTTAATTTTTTTAATTTTCTTTTTCTTTTTGAATTTTTCTTTTTCCCTTTTTCAACCAACATCTTATCAATCCCTTTTTTAAAAAATCTTTTTTATTTTTCATTTTTAGAGTCATATTCTATCCCTTCATAGTAGTTAACCCTATTTTTGGTATATATATATATATATATATATATATATATATATATACACACACACACACACACACACACACTGGAGCGACATCCCTCAGCAAAGCCCACTTCTAAAATTTTCGATTTTGTGCTCTGATATATATATATATATATATATATATATATATATATATATATATATATATAATCTGATATATATATATCACTTGTATATATATATAAGTTGTTTTCTCTTTAAAATTTTGGGATACAGTTTCTTCTAACAGACCAAAATATACCCTAAATCTCTAGTGTATGGCTTTGTTCTAGTCTCCCGCCTGATCACATTCTCTCCCTTTTTTTTTAATCCTCTTCTTTTTTTTCTCAACCAACTTCTTAACAATTCCTTTTATAAAATCTTTTATAATTTTCATCATTACAGTCATATTCTATCCCTTCATCGCATTTACCCTTATTTTTGTACATATATAAGCTTCTCTTTCTTTAAAATTTTGGGAGGCACTTTCTTCTAACAGACCAAAATACACACAGAATCTAATGTGTGGCGCTGATCTATGCACCAGCTTGATCATATTTAATCATATTCTTTTTTTGTTTGTTTTATCTTTTTCTTTTCTTTTCTTTTCTTTTTTCTTTTTTCTTTCTTTTGCTTTCTTTTCCCCCAGTTTCAGGTCTCTTCTGATTTGTTTAGTGTATATTTTTCTGGGGTCATTGTTATTCGGTTAGCATTTTGTTCTCTCATTCATCTATTCTCCTCTGGACAAAATGACAAGATGGAAAAAAATCACCTCAAAAAAAAGAACAAGAGGCAGTACCGTCCACCAGAGACCTAATCAATATGGACATTAGTAAGATGTCGGAACTAGAGTTCAGAATGACGATTTTAAAGATACTAGCTGGGCTTGAAAAAAGCATGGAAGATATTAGAGAAATCCTTTCTGGAGAAATAAAAGAAATAAAATCTAACGAAGTTGAAATCAAAAAGGCTATTAATGAGGTGCAATCAAATATGGGGGCTCTAAGTGCTAGGATAAATGAGGCAGAAGAGAGAATCAGTAATATAGAAGACCAAATGATGGAAAATAAAGAAGCTGAGAAAAAGGGAGATAAACAACTACTGGATCATGAGGGCAGAATCTGAGATATAAGTGATACCATAAGACAAAACAATATTAGAATAATTGGGATCCCAGAAGAAGAAAGAGAGAGGGGGGCAGAAGGTATATTGGAGCAAATTATAGCAGAGAACTTCCCTAATTTGGGAAAGGAAAAAGGCATCAAAATCCAGGAGGTACAGAGAACCCCCCTCAAAATCAATAAAAATAGGTCAACACCCCAACATCTAATAGTAAAACTTACAAGTCTCAGAGACAAAGAGAAAATCCTGAAAGCAGCTCGGGAGAAGAGATATGTAACCTACAATGGTAGAAACATTAGATTGGCAACAGACCTATCCACAGAGACCTGGCAGGCCAGAAAGGACTGGCAGGATATATTCAGAGCACTAAATGAGAAAAATATGCAGCCAAGAATACTCTATCCAGCTAGGCTGTCATTGAAAATAGAAGGAGAGAGAAAAAGCTTCCAGGACAAACAAAAACTAAAGGAATTTGCAAACACAAAACCAGCCCTACAAGAAATATTTTAAGGGATCCTCTAAGCAAAGAGAGAGCCTAAAAGTAACATAGACCAGAAAGGAACACAGACAATATACAGTAACAGTCACCTTACAGGCAATACAATGGCACTAAATTCCTATCTTACAATAGTTACCCTGAATGTAAATGGGCTCAATGCCCCAATCAAAAGACACAGGCTATCAGATTGGATTAAAAAACAAGACCCATCGATATGCTGTCTGCAGGAGACTCATTTTAGACCCAAAGACACCCCCACATTGAAAGTGAGGGGTTGGAAAACCATTTACCATGCTAGTGGACACCAAAAGAAAGCTGGGGTAGCAATCCTTATATCAGACAAATTAGATTTCAAACCAAAGACTGTAATAAGAGATGAGGAAGGACACTATATCCTACTTAAAGGGTCTATCCATCAAGAAGATCTAACAATTGTAAATATCTGTGCCCCTAACATGGGAGCAGCCAGTTATATAAAGCAATTAATAACAAAAGCAGAGAAACACATCAACAACAATACAATACTAGTGGGGGACTTTAACACACCCCTCACTGAAATGGACAGATCATCTAAGCAGAAGATCAACAAGGAAATAAAGACTTTAAATGACACACTGGACCAAATGGACTTCACAGATCTATTCAGAACATTCCAACCCAAAGCAACAGAATACACACTCTTCTCTAGTGCCCATGGAACATTCTCCAGAATAGATCACATCCTAGCTCACAAATCAGGTCTCAACCGGTACCAAAAGATTGGGATCATTCCCTGCCTATTTTCAGACCACAGTGCTTTGAAACTAGAACTCAGTCACAAGAGGAAATTCGGACAGAACTCAAATACATGGAGTCTAAAGAGCATCCTACTAAAGAATGAATGGGTCAACCAGGAAATTAAAGAATTTAAAAAATTCATGGAAACCAATGAAAATGAAAACACAACTGTTCAAAATCTTTGGGATGCAGCAAAGGCTGTCCTAAAAGGAAAGTATATAGCAATACAAGCCTTTCTCAAGAAACAAGAAAGGTCTCAAATACACAACCTAACCCTCCACCTAAAGGAGCTGGAGAAAGAACAGCAAATAAAGCCTAAATCCAGCAGCAGAAGAGAAATAATAAAGATCAGAGCAGAAATCAATGAAACAGGCATTCAGTAGGAAGGAAGGCGGGATGAATAGATAGTCCCTAGGGGACTCTTAGTTCAGTAAAACTAATCTGTATAATACTATAATGGTGGATACATTATACATTTGCCAAAACCCATAAAATGCATAATACGATGAATCCTTATGTAAACTATGGACTCTTGTAATAATAATAAATCAATATTGGTGTATGACTTATAAAAATATACTGCACTAATGCAAGATGTTAATTATAATGGAAACTGCTGTGATGGGGATGGTGAGGGCGTAAATGGGAATTCTTTGTACTTTCCACTTGATTTTTCTGCAAACCTAAAACTGCTCTAAAAAAATAAAATCTATTAATTAAAAAAAAAGTCTTTCACTTTGCCACCATTTAAATGGGAGTGCTCAATAAAGGATCATTTACCCCTTATCATCCAGCCCAATGAGTTATTGATTGCTAATTTGAAACTATTGTCAGGGTTAATGATCCCTCAGGTTTTTCTCTGGAGATCGCTAGACTAATATATTTTGGGCTCCTTATGTTTTTTTTTTTTTTTTTTTTAAGATTTATTTATTTGACAGAGCAAGAGAAGGAACACAAGCAGGGGGAGTGGGAGAGGGAGAAGCAGGCTTCCCGCAGCACAGGGAGCCCGATGCGGGGCTCGATCCCAGGAACCCGGGATCATGACCTGAGCCGAAGGCAGACGCTTAATGACTGAGCCACCCAGGCACCCCCTCCTTATGCTTTTGATTTGACTCTGCTTTTATAGGGTGTATTCTAACCAAGCTCTTTTTTTTTATTATTGCTTAATTAGTCAGTGGGTAAGGAGAGCAGGTGTTCCATGTTGAAATGCCTAAAGCTGCTCTATTTCACTTAGTTGTGAACTTCCCACAGATGTGCATCCTTATGGAGCCTTGCTAAACTCAGTTGTAATTGGGAAATTTAGAGACCTAGTTGACATTCAGTCACAGCACTGATGTGCTCATCAGTCGATGTTGTTAGTAAGAATCTCCCCCACCTTTATTTCTCATTCTGTTGCATCAACCATATTGTAATTGGTTTGTTTGTTTCCTCTGTTGCTTTTACTAGAATTCTGCTTAATGGCATCAGATAAGACACTGATTTTCAGATTGATGAGACCCTTTTTGAAGCAAGGATAATACATTTTGTAAAGTTACAATAACTTTAAATGGATTCATGAAAACAATTTTGCATCATGTTAAGCACAAAAAATCCCAGAGTGAAAAAAAAAATCTGAATAGTAAATTAGGGGTCAGCTGCTAGCAGAGATCCCTGGAAAAAATTGACAGATACAGTCAGAATGTCCCCATGCCACCCCAGTCCATTCCCTTCTCCTAAATGGGTGGGCTTCTCCAGTTTAATGAGATTCTCTGTCAGAGAGCAATACTGATTATGGCTACTTTCAGAACTGAAGGCAAATAAAAGGCATGGAATCAGTACATATCATGCTAAAACCTATTATCAGCCAAGCAGGAAAGAGGAGAAAAATTGAGAACAAAGGAGCATTCGTTATGTTGTGGTTACAAAGCTGAAAATAATGGATTCAAGTAAAAACTCAATTATCAAGGAAAGAAAGAAATACTAATTTCCCAGGATTGGAAATAACCATTCCTGGGGTTATCTTGTTTCACCTTTTTCTCTAGTGAGGTTTATTTTGTTCATTTCTTCCTACTGAAGTGAAGGCTGTTCTCTTTGAACTTTTTCAGTTGCCATTTTCCCCTCAAACTCCTGGACATTTAATTCTGCTGTCCATGGTCAGTGCTAAAAATTTCCCTAGCCCAGAGAAAGCCCCAAATATATGATTATCTTGCAAAATACAGGAAATGAGCCTTGGCAGTTAGCTTCACACATTCTTTTTTCCTGTTCCAACTAGAAAATTAGACATATATTCATATTGAGAAAAAAATTTCTATATGGTCATCAAGATCATTTAAAATTTCCTTGTTGTGGGGTTACATGTACTCCATAGAGCTGGACCAGAAAAAGAAATGCTCTGGGAACAGAATCAAGATTTGAACTATGAATGAAGATTCATCACCATGAGAAAAAGTTAGAGCTGGGCATTTTCTGCCCGAGTGATGCCTCTGATTATTTCAGGCCCTTGGCAATAGTAGAATAGATGACCCTACCCAATTATATCCCACAACAAAAAAGCTATTCAAGATATCTCCTTCTCCATATGTCAAGGTACCTGAAATACATTCATTAAACATTTTTCCTTTTACTACTTCAAATATTCTTTTTTTTTAAAGATTTATTTATTTATTTATTTGACACAGAGAGACAGCAATAGAGGGAACACAAGCAGGGGGAGTGGGAGAGGGAGAAGCAGGCTTCCCGTGGAACAGGGCTCAGTCCCAGGACCCTGAGATCATGACCCGAGCCAAAGGCAGACGCCCAATGACTGAGCCACCCAGGCTGCCCCAATTTCAAAATATTCTTATTTAAAGGCAAATATACTTGAGAAAGCATTATTTTAAAGATTGTATTGCTAAAATTTGGACATATAGGTAATGATGATGGGCTGTAGAACACAACTGTGACAATCAGCTGAGAGCAAGTTACTTTGGGAATAAAGTTCAGGAGAAAAGAACATGAGTAGGAGCTCCACAGTAATTAATAAGGGAGAAGAAACTAGAGACTGGTCTGGGGTGTCCCAAAGGACAAATGTCACTTTGACCATTTTGTTAAAGACTTACAAAGTTATTTCTCCTTCCTTCATCCATCCAGCCCATGGTAAGGTTACTATGTCTTTTGTGAAATATTCTTAGGAAGAAAGACTGAATTCAAGTCTCAGAAGAGGAGGGGTAGGATCAGGAGGGACACATAGAAGAAAGGAAGAGGTGTAATAAAGGAGTTACTAGCAACGAGAGTGACAGAGGTGCATTAAATATCCACTATGTAAGCCTCTCTTATGACTAATGAAAAATGAGCAAAAGAAGAGATATTCACAAAACACGATACAGGAATGATTCTGAAAGAAACTCAACATTATTATTCATCAGGAAAATGTGAGTTAAAACTACAGTGAGACTGTACTTCATGCACTCAATAGAATGACTAAACCTAAAAGATTGGCAATATCAAGTGTTGGTATGAATTTGGAGTTACTGGATTTCTCATTCATTGGTAGTGGAATGTAAAATGGTGCAACAACTTGAGAAAATAGTTCGGCAGATTTTTATAAAATTAAACACACTTACCATATTACCCAGCCATTCCACTCCTGGGTATTGATCCAAAAGAAATGAAAATATATGCTAACCCAATGACTTGAACATGGATGGTTTTAGAAACTGTATTAGTTTCCTATGGCTGCAATAGCAAATTATACAAACTTCATGGCTTAAAACAATACAAATTTATTTTCTTATAATTCTGGAAGTGTGAAATCTAAAATCAGTTATACTGAATTAAAGTTATGGTGTCAGCAGGGCTGGTTCCTTCTGGAGGCTTTAAGAGGAGAATCTGTTTTCTTACCTTTTTAAGCTCCTAGTAGTTTCCTGTATTCCTTGGCTTGTGGCCCCTTCCTTCACTGTCAAATCACATTAATCCAATCTCTGCCCCATCATCACATTATCTTCCCTTCTCTGACTTTGATTCCTCCTGTCTCCCTCTTTTGAGGACCATTGTAATGGCCCACCTGGATAATCTAGGTCATCTTTCCACTTCAAGATCCTTAAGTTGATTACACTTACAATATCCTTTTTGTCATACAGGGTAACATTCACAGATTCCAGGGTTTAGGACATGGAATTCCCTGGGTGGAAGGGTGGCATTATTCAGTCTACCACATAGGTGTTATTCATAATGTCTCAAATGTCCATCAACAATGAATGGATAAATAAAATGTGTATTCATACAATGGAATAATACTCAGCAATAAAAATAATTAATATCTGATACATACAAAATATGGATGAATCTCATTAATATTATAGTAGGTAACAGAAATCAAATACCAAAGAATTCATACCCTGTGATTTCATTTATGTGAAATTATAATAGGCAAAACTAATACATAGTAAGAGAAATCATATAATTGATTATAGAGTAGAAGGTGTTGGGTGTTTTTCCACACAGGGCATGGAAGAGAAATTTCTGGGAGAAAAGAATTTAATTTTTAACTGGACAAGTTTGTATACATTTGTCAAAATAATTGAAATACACACACACACACACATAGTATAAATTGTATGTTAAGTTATAGTTCAATTGCATTGGTTAAAAAATAAAAGTAATTGGCTTGTCCCCCTTCCCCATCCCTTTTGTGCCTCTCACTAGTGGACTCATTAGAGGAAACAAAATCTTCTAGCTGAGTGAGTGAAATTCAGTGAGCCAAAAAGATCTGTCTCTTGGAGGGCTAACTTATTCTGAATTCTTGTGTACACCCATAAGCAGTTTTATTTTTTTTTTTAAGATTTTATTTATTTATTTGAGAGAGAGAGAGAGAGCACATGAGAGGGGGGAGGGTCAGAGGGAGAAGAAGACTCCCTGCTGAGCAGGGACTCCAGGACCATGACCTGAGCCGAAGGCAGTTGCTCAACCAACTGAGCCACTAAGGCGCCCCATAAGCAGTTTTAATTATCTGGTTCTGATCAAGGGCTACTTCTTCCTGAGAATATCTGGGGATGGTTCAAGCAGTCAGGGGACCTGGTAGAATATTCTTTGGTAAAAACAGGCCAAACCTTACCTCACACACCAGAATGAAGTGCCACAAAACACTTCTTTATCTTATCAACTGTTTTTTTTTTTCTTCTTTTATTTGTAGGAGACGAACTACAAAGGATGGTGAACAGACTTTGAGCATCTCTCAGAGGGTCATGTTCTCAGCCTTTGGAGCAGACTGAAAAGGGTGATGAATAAAAGAAAGGGATTCTTTTTATTCTGTCTGGTTTCTTCCAACATTCTGATGTTCAGACTGCTGTTCTTCCTCAGTTAGAAGACGGTGTTGATTGAGACTGGATAACTTGAAGGAATTCCCTAGTCACCACCTTGGTGATGGTAACTGCCTTCTGGATTGTTTGGTGTCCAGGATCTCACTGACCTAGTCCCATTAATATATAATTTTAGGAACAATAGTTTTTACTCTACTGCTCAAGACAGTCAAGTATTCATCATGGTGAGATAACCTAAGACTTTAATTGCTTTTCCTGGATGGAGTGAGAAAGAGGCTTATGAACTCTAGTGATTGGAGAAGCTGGGAAATATGATTCATGGCTACATACCTTGAGAACAATTAGTCAGTCGGAGAAGGTGATTTACTCTGGTTACAGCCAAGGTTATTTTGAACTCAGCATTTTGTCTTTCTAATTTTGCTTCACCACTCCACATTCACCTAATCATAAACATTTCAACTAAAAATTATCAGAGTCACCTTCAAGAGACCAGTGAGTTGTCCTCCCCAGCCCAGGAAAATATTTTCTTATTCTGAGCACTTATTGATAGGAGATCACTATGCTGAGGATTTCAGATTTTCAAAGAAGAGAAGAAAATAGAATGGATATATCTGGGGGATGATGCAGCTATAAGGATTCAAAAAAGGAAAACTGTAAGAAAGTTCTAAAAATATTTTATCCACTCAAAGATCCTCTTTACAATTTGGGAGATGAGAAGAAAGGCGGAAAGCAGTTGTTTCTCCATTTACAGCATCTTCTACTCCTTGTCCACATCTGTGTGGCCAGGGTGGGAGGAAGGATCCCTGGTCATTCATTACAACTTGGCAGCCAACATCACTGTAGGTCAGCTTCCATGGACTCTGCACTCCTTCCCTTTCTTCTCTGTGTCCTGTCCATGACTTTATCTGTTACTTCTTCTCCTTAAGCAACTTGAACTGGTGCATCTGTAGCTGCTTTAATATATATGGGAAAACATAAGGATGAGATTAACTGAACTTTAGCCAATCCCAGGTTTTTCTGGCTCTGCCAAAAGAGGCACATCCAGTGCTGGGAGTCTGGAAGCTAAACTGCATCACTGTGGGGATATCCAGCTCCTAGAAGCTGCCATCAACTATGTATCCCATTCCCAAGCACTTGGGGATGTGGGGAAGGGCAGCATCAAAGAGGGTTGTGATGCTATGCCAGAGAGACATGTGACAAATTATTTTGTATTATTAAAGATTTTGATAAATTTAGTAATAAAAATATATAAAAACAATCATCTGTGGAATACTACTGTAGAATATGCAACTATAAAAAGAATAATAAGGGAATATAACAACTCTAGACACATATGTTGAAAAATTACATGAAACAGAACAGCTCCTCACAAAGCACAACCCTACCTAATATAAAATAGATAATATGAAAAAAACCTATAATTGCTTATGCAATGCAGTTCATAATTTAATACTCCCCAAAAGAAATCTCCAGGCCCAAATAATTCAGTGATGAATTCTACCAAACATTTAAAGAAGAATGACACTTTTACATAATCTCTTCCATAAAATAAAAAAGGAGGAAATTTGTAATTCATTGTACAAGACCAACATTACCCAGATACCAAAATCAGATAAAAGATAGTACAAAAATACTTCAGCAAGGTGAAAGAATAAAAAATTACATAATCCTATCAAGCATTTGTCAAAATTCAGCACTAATTCAATTCATGAAAAAAATTTCTCAGGAAGATAAAGATAGGAACTTCCTCAACTTAATAAAGATCACCCACAAAATAGTCACAGAGAACATTACACTTAGTGATGAAAGGCTGTGCTTTCTCCCTATTATCAGGAATAAGGCAAGGACACATGTTCGCATCTCTGTTATTCAACATGGTGCTGGAACTTCTAGTCATTGCAGTAAGTTAAGGAAAGGAATTAGAGTCATACAGATCAGAAAGGAAGAAATAAAACTCTGCTTTTGTGAAAACAAATATTTATAATACCACTTACAATCACCAAAAAACATGAAACACTTAGATGTAAATCTAACAGAACATGTACAGGAATTGTATGTGGAAAATGACAAAATGCTGATGAAAGAAAAAAAAAATCTAGGGGCACCTGGGTGGCTCAGTTGTTAAGCGTCTGCCTTCAGCTCAGGTCATGGTCCCAGGGTCATGGGATTGAGCCCCGCATCGGGCTCCCTGCTCAGTGGGAAGCCTGCTTCTCCCTCCCCCACTCCCCCTGCTTGTCTTCCCTCTCTCGCTGTGTTTCTCTCTGTCAAATAAATAAATAAAATCTCTTTAAAAAAAAATCTAAACAAATTCCTGGGCTGGAAGACTCCACATAGTAAAGGTGTTTGTTCTCTTCAAATTGATATACAGGTTTAACACTATTTCTATCAAAATCTCAGTGATTTGGGTGTGGGTATAGACAAGATTAATCTAAAATTTATGTAGAAATGCAAGGATACTAGAATAGGTAAAACACTTTGGAAATTATATAAAGAAACTGGGAGGAGTCATTCTATATGATATTAAGGCCTGCTATATATCTACAGTAATCAAGACAGTGTTACATGGGCAGAGGGATAGACACTCAGATCAATGAAACAGAACAAAGATTGCAGAAATAGAACCACACAAATAGGGCCAATTTATTTTTAATAAAGTTCCAAAAGCAATTCAATGGAGGAGGGGTAGTCTCTTCAACAAATGATGCTTGAACAACTGAGTATCATTAGGCAGAAAATGAACCTCAATCTAAAGCTCACACATTAACTGAAAATGGATCTTAGATTCAGTTGTAAAATGGAAAACTATGAAAAATTTAGAAGAAAACAAGGAAAATTTTTAGGACCTAGGGTTTAGTAAAAAATTCTTAGCTATGGCACCAAAATTACTATCTATGAAAGAAAAACAAATTTGGCTTCCTCAACATTTAAGACATTTGCTCTGCAAAGAATGTATCAATAAAAATAAACTATAGACTAGGAGAAAACATTTGTAAGCCATGTAATTGAACTAGTGGACAAAAAATATAAAGAGAAATTTTTACCAAAGAAGAACTACAGATGGAACATAAGCACATTAAGAGATGTTCATCATAGCTAGCCATCAGAGAAATACAAATTAAGACCATGATGAGATATCATTAAATACTTATATCAGAAGGGTTAAAATAAAATATAGTGATGATACCAAATGCTGGGGAAGATGTGAATAAATCAAATCTCTCATGTATTTCTGATGTGAATGTAACATGATGCAGTCATTCTGGAAAACAGTTTGGAAATTTCTTTTAAAACATATACTTACAATGTAACATAGCAATTGCTTTTCTGGGCATTTATTCCAGAGAATTTAAAATATATGTCCACACACAAAAATCTGTACATAATTTTTTATATTGTATTTATTTGTAATGGCCAAAAAGTAAAGACAGCCAAACTACCCTGCAATAAGTGAATAGTTTAACAAACTGTGATACATGCATACCATGAAATCTTACTGAGGAATAAAAAGGAACAAACTATTGATACACACAGTTACTTGGATGGCTCTCAATGGCACTATTCTGCATGAATAAAAGCTAATCTCAAAAGGCTACACACTGTGTGACTCCATTTGGATAACACTCTTGAAATGACAAAAATACAGACCTAGATAACAAATTAATGGTTGCCGAGGATTAGAGATGGAAGGGAGGGGCTGAGTGGGACTGTAAAGGGATAACAGAAGAGAGGTCTCTGTAATAATGAAACAGTTCTGCATCTTGATTACAGTGGTGATTACACAAATCTACACATGTGATAAATTGATAAAGAACCATACACACATTGCAACTCTAATTTCCTGGCTTAGATATCGTGTATCATTGTATAAAATGTAGCTTTTTGCGAAACTGAGTACATGGGACCTCTCTGTGCTATCTTTGCTATTTCCTGTGGATCTATCATTATTTCAATTTTTTAAAAATATTAAAGAGAATCCTGTATGAATTATATTATTCCATGAGTCCATTGGAGAATAACAATGGCACAAGAATTGATTCTAGTTTTTAACATACCTTGGTATACCTCAGTACCTTAATAAGGCTCATAGAAGGCATATCAAGCCAGTACAGGTAATAGATCCCAAGGAACCAATGTCCTTAAAGCATCCTTTAGTGAGGAACAGTATATTCTAGACACAAGATAAGTAACTATAATACACATTGGTCATGGACCTTGACAGGAATGTAATACAACACCACTGCCAAACATGGAAGAAGCTGTATTACACAACAAGCAGGCTGGAGTTTGTGGAATTGGGAGCTGTCCTGTGTGCTTATGCTCAGCATGACTGAAAGGTCTTATTTGTAAGGTATTTTATAACCCAGTGCCATGCAGAAATGGAGACTTTGTTCAAATTGAAAATACAAATGAGCACCAGGGTCTGAGAAAATCCTTTCATCAGAAGGAAATGGTTTTCTTTGGTCTGTGAGAGCTAAGGAGTAAGGAGGACATGAGAAGTAAAGATAGCTTCCCCTAGACCTGGTTTTCACAGTGTATTTATAGATTGCTAATAAATTCAATAAGTTGTTTCCTGAGTATACTGATAATGAATTTTTCAATCTCACGTATGCTGTAATTGATTTTATTTGCTTTGATGAAATTTTTGGGAACATGCAAATCATGTGCCCTTGCTACCTGCTTCACCTCTATGTATCCCCCATCATTTCTACCTCCTCTTTCCTTTCCTTTTCTTTCTCATCCTTTACATCTTCTCTCTACCTCATTCCTTCCCTTCCCTTGTGTTGCATCCTCTTTTTTTTCTCTCTCTCTCTCTCTCGCTCCTCCTCTCTTCTCTCTTTCTCTATCCTCATTTTATGGCTTGTCCATATTCTTGTGCTCATACTTTTTTGACCTTCTTCTACCTGGTCATGTGGTAAAGATGGCCTTGCTATTCATGAATCTCTCTCATATTACAGCTCTGTATTTGAGGCCATTGAGAACTGGGAAACTTGGAAATGCTTCAAGGGTATGAGAAAGTTAGGGGAAATAAAATAAAACAAGAGGTTGCTTCTATCAAGACCTGAGATACTCCAGCCTGGCAGATTCATTACTTTAAGAAATGATAACTGATTGGTATCTGAAGTGGTAAAGAAAGAATGATTTAGATCATGTCCATTACCTGTCAGCAGACAATATCTCAGGCAGCTTTGGGAATGTGGCAATGCTACTGGTGCCACGAGTAGTTTCCAGTTTGCCACTTCAATGTGTATTCTCATTTAGGAAACCAGAAAGTGTTTAAGGGCTAACTTCTAATTTTTCTGTTTTTTTCATGACTGCTGCTTCTATTTTGACTGTCTGTGCCCATGAACCTTGTTCAGATCCATGGAACTCCCATGGATAAAGCCCAGCTTCCTTCACCTCTGCAACTTCTCATTAAAGGTCTGTGGCCCTACACCTTAAGACAATGGTGGATCTGCTCTTGGATTGCTCTGAAACTAGTACAACCCACTCTCGTGAAGATCATGAGGTGATTTCCCTCAGTCTGTCACTTCAAGCCCCTGCTGATTACTTGCAGAATCCACCATTCTCCAGTTTTTAGACTTAAAAGACTCACAACCAGCATAAACTATGCTCTCTTCTCTCCTACTCACTGCTCATCAGTCCAAGTGTTCATAAACATGCAGGAGCAATTTTAGACGGTCCCTCCAGATCCTGAAATTAGACTTGATGAATCTTATAATTAAAATTTTAATCTATGAATTTCCTAAACTGACAAAGTTAACCAAAGAGGTACCACAAGGGGCTCTTGTATGTATAACTGGTGCCTTGTACATAAGAATGTTCCAGGAGTTGTAATATTTTTTATTATTATGAAATTCAGAGTCATACAAATAGTGCATTTTGATTCTCTCATATGCAAGCAAGGGTCACACAGGTCCAGAGAGGCACAAAGATTCACCCAAAGATAGGGTGAAGTAGTGGCTCCTTTAGGAGTGGCTCAAATCTCCTAAATTTTGGTCAAAGCTTCTTTCTACCATACCATGGTAGGTGGTTTTCTCTATAAAAGTGATGATGCTTATTCATTCACTTAAGAAACAGAAAACCAGTGAAAATACATAATTATAATTTATGGGAGGTGATATGAAGAACAAAATCTGAGTGCTGTAGGAAAGAACAAATAGACTTGGGTGGCTAGGGATGGCAGCCTTGAAGAGGTGACCTGCCATATGAGTTCTGAAAAATGAGAATGAAAAGCAAGAGGAAGAGAGAAATAAAGGGCACATACGTCAGAAGGAATGGTATGTTTCAAGTCCCCGAGTCAGGAGAGGACTGTCTCTTAAAGAAAGCAAGAGAAGGTCACTGTGGCTGGAGGACAACTAGAAGAGAAGAGAAGAACACATGATGGGGTGGCCGAAGCAGAAGGTGACAATACCATGTGAAGACAATAAATTGGGTCAGGGATCTGGGAATTTACATGAAATGCAGTAGGAAACTACTGACAAGTCTTAAGGAGAAAAGTAAATGGCATCTCCCTGATGATTAGTAACATTGGGCATATTTTCATGAGTCTTTTGACCATTTGTATTTCTTCTTTGAAAAAAAACATCTATTCAGGTTCTCTGCCCATTTAAAAAAAATTCATTTATTTATTTTAGAAAGAGCAAGAGCATGAGGAGGAGGGGCAGAGGGAATGGGAGAGAGAATCTCAAGCAGATTCTGTGAGCTGAGCACAGAGCCTGATAGGGGACTCGATATCACAACCCTGAGATCACAACCCTGAAAGCATGACCTGAGCCAAAACTAAGAGTCAGACACTTAACTGTCTGTGCCACACAAGCAACCCTCTCCACCTGTTTTAATTGAATTATTTGTTCTTTTGGAGTTGAGTTGTATAAGTTCTTTATAATTTTGGATATTAACTCCTTATGGATGGTATAATGCTAAGTGAGATAAGTCAGAGAAAAACAAATAGCAAATGATTTCACTCATGTATAGAATTTAAGAAACAAAACAAACGAACAGAGAAAAAAGAGACAAATGGAAGACCAAGTTCTTTTTTTTTTTTTAGTTTTTTATTTAAGTAATCTCTCAACCCAACTTGGGGCTTGAACTCATGACTCTGAGATCAAGACTTGCACACTCCTCCGACTGAGCCAGCCAGGTGCCCAGAGAACAGGTTCTTAAACACAGAGAACAAATTGGTAGTTACCAGACAGGAGGTTGGTGGGGGTATGGGTGAAAGAGATAAAGGAGATTTACAGTATACTTACCATGCGTGTTGAGTAATGTATAGAATTGTTGAATCATTATATTGTACAACTGAAACCAATATCACTGTATGTTAAGTATACTTCAATAAAATGAAACAAAATAAAATATATTTATTATAAGTGAAAAAATGGCATCTAATATATATTTGGAAAGGTCTCTTTAAATTTTGTCAAGAGTGAATTAGAGGGAGGCAAGAGTGGAATCAAGTAGAGTAAGAGGCTATTGTAACATGCAGGTGAGCAATGAGTGTGATTCTAATAGTGGCTGTGAAGGTGGAGGTATGGAGAGATCAGAGATATATTTTGGAGTTAGAAATGGCAGGAATTACTTACACATTGGAAGTGAGAAGTAAGGAAAAGGTAGTGTCAAAATGACTGTTATATTTATGGCTTAGCAATTTCTTTTTTTATGGTTTAGCAATTTCTGGCTTGAGATCTTACATTTCTGGCTTGGTATTATTTTCTGAGATAATAAAAACTGAAGTAAGAACAGAGTGATAAGAGAAGGAAGACACAGATCAAGGTTTATATTTGCATAATTTAAGTCTGGGATGCTATTCAAGTGAAGCTGTCAGAAATCTGAAGATCAGAATAGAAGTCTGGGTTGAAGGGGTCAATCTGAGCACCACTGGCACGTAGATGGTCTAGAAGCCACGATAGGGGTGAACTCACCTAGGGAGAGATGTGGTGTGGGTCTTAGCTACTCTGTCTGTCTGTCCTTCTGGAAATGCTCTGCAGAGCCCAAGCTGTTCCTTTGTCCAGCTGATTTCCCCTCTGAGCCTCAAAAACATTATTTATGGGATTACTATTTGTCTCAGGTCTCCTTATCTAGTAGGAACCTGCTGACCTGTCTTAACCTTTCAAGAGAGTAGTCAGGAAACAGGGAAGGAGATGATTACTTAGCGATGCTAATGACCTACACCTGGCTGCAACAATCATTTTCTTGGGGGAAAAAAAACAAAAACACCTCACATTTCAGAGCTGCTTGGTGCATAGATGCTTTAATCACATTTGCACACGGTGCTCTATTTCAGATGACTTGAATGTGATAACTCAGAGCAATCCATATTTATGATTTGAAAATTGCTGACTGAATAATTACACATTAAGTAACCTCTGTTTCCTTGTATATTATTGTTTCTAATTAGCAATGAGGGAAAATAAAGTCATCATTATTTATGGATATAGTTTAGGCTTGGCATTTATATCGGGCTTGCTATCTTCACATCAGTTCACTGCCACTGCTCAGCTGCTCCCTGTGGCCTCACCAAGTTGGTCATCCCTGGAAGGTCCATTCCTAACTTTACTAGCACTCCTCTGCTTTCTTCCCCACCTGTTTCTTCAGACTTTCCCTCAGGTCTCTACCCAACGGACTCCCCACCAATCACTGTCTTTATATCCTTTATGTAGTCTCATGCACTATAAAGGGGAAAAAAATCTTAATTCTGAAATTAATATGCTGAAATTTTGCTACATGAAATTTGTACTTTCCATAATAGATTATTCAATGTTTGGACTTTTTTTTTCCCCCGAATGTTTGGACTTTTTCTGTGTTTGTTATTTTTATTATGAACAAACATTACTGGAGACATTTCTTTAAATAGATCTAATTGCTTTTCCAGCTCCACTCTATAGATCTATACATAGTACACAATGAGCATTTATTAACATACAGAATGGACTTATTTAATTGCAAAAAAAAAAAAAATGGGGAATCAGTCCCATAGATATTGCCCAAACATAACTGAACAAATCTTGTGGTAAAATAATGCATCCTGTTACTTCCACTTTTCTTTCTATAATTGCCTCTGGTTATAGGCCCTCTCCTACAGGCTTACCAAACTCTGAAGTATCTGAATAAAAAATTATCTTAACAAAATTAAAAACCTTTGTCTCTCTCAATAGCCAATATATTTATAACATACCAAATTTTATGTAATATACCAAAATTCATGGGATGCAGTTCTAAGAGGGAGTTCATAGTGATAAATGTTTACTTCAAGAAAACTCTTAAAAGGACAACCTAACTTTATATCTGAAGGAAATAGACAAAGAACAAATGAATACCAAGGTTAGTAGAAAGAAGAGAAAAACAAAGATTAGAAAAGAAAAAAATGAAATAGAGACTAAAAAGATAATAGAAAAGTTCAATGAAATGAATTCACAAACCTTTCGCTGTACGTATCATGAAGACTCAAATATATAAAATCAGAAATGAAAGAGGAGATGTTGCAACTGATACCACAGAAATGAAAAGGATCATGAGGCCATTCTGAACAATTATATGCCAATAAGTTTGATGATCTAGAAGAAATAGACAAATTCCTAGAAGTACACATACCTACCAAGATTGAAACATGATGAAATACAAAATCTAAATAGACCAATTACTAGAAAGGCAATTAAATCAGTAATCAAAAACTTCCCCCCAAAAAAAGTCTAGAACCAGACAGCTTCACTGATGAATTCTACCAAACATTCAAAGACTTAATACCAACTCTTTTTAAACACTTCCAAAAAAATAGAGGAGGAGGGATTTTTTCTGAACTCATTTTATTAAGCCAGCATTACCCTGATATCCAAACTAGACAAGGATGCTACAAGAAAAGAAAATTACAGACCAATATCCATGAAGAACATAGATGCAAAAATTCTCGGTAAAGTATTAGCAAACCTAATTCAACAACACTTTAAAAGGATCATACAATATGTTCAAGTGGGATTCATTCCAAGGTTCAACATCCACAGATCAATGTGATATACCATATTAACAAAATGAAGGACAAAAATCATATGTCATCTCAATAGATGCATAAAAAGCATTTAATGAAATTAAAAGTTCATTTATTGTAAAAACTCCCAACAAAGCAGGTATAGAGGGAACACACCTCAACATAATATAGACCATCTTGATAGGCTCACAGCTAACATCATACTCAATGGTGAAAAGCTGAAAGTTTTTTCTCTAAGATCAGGAACAAAACAGCTATTCCCACTTTTATTGAATATAGTATTGGAAGTCTTAGAGAAATTACATAATAAAAAGAAATAAAGGTCAACCAATTGAAAGGAAGAAGTAAAACTGTCACTATTTGCAGATGATATGATATTATCAAGTTGCCCCTTGAGCAATGTAGGGGTTAGAGACACCAAACCCCTGTGCAGTCAAAAATCCACATATAACGTTTGACTCCCCCAAAACTTAACTATTAAAGACCTACTGCTGACTGGAAGCTTTACTTAACTTTACACAGTCAATTAACACATATTTTGTATGTTATGTATATTATATACTGTATTTTTAAATATAATAAGTTAAAGAAAAGAAAATAATAAGAAATCATAAGGAAAACACATTTTATAATACTGTACTGTATTGATTTTTAAATATCCATGTATAAGTGGACCCACACAGTTCAAACCTATGTTGTTCAAGGGTCAGTTATTACATAGAAAACTCTAAAGACGCCACTAAAAAATTGTTAGTACTAATAAACGAATTTGGTAAAGTTGCAGAATACAAAATCAACACACAAAAATTTGTTGCATTTCTCTACATTAATAACAAACTATCACAAAGAGAAATTAAGAAAATGATCCCATTTACAATAGCATCAAACAGAATTAAATACCGAGGAATAAATTTAACCAGAGGTGAAATACCTGTATATTGAAAACTGCAGGATATTAAGGAAAGAAAATGAAGAAGACACAAATAAATGGAAAGAGATTCCATGCTCATGGATTAGAAGAATAAATATTTTTAAAATGTCCATATTATCCAAAGCAATCTATAGATTCAAGGCAATCCCTATCAAAATTCCAATTGCATTTTTCACAGAAATAGAACAAGCAATCCTAAAATTTGTATGGAACCACAAAAGACCCTGAATAGCCAAAAAAATTCTTGAAAAAGAAGAAAAAATTCAGAAGTGCCACAGTCTCTGATTTCAAGCTCTATTACAAAGCAATAGCAATTAAAATGGTATGGTATTGGCATAATGACAGATACATAGATCAATGGAACATAATAGAGCCCAATATAAATTCACACATATATGGCCAATTAATTTACAACAAAGAAGCCAAGAAAAAATAGTAGGAAAAGGACAGTCTTTTCAATAAATGGTGCTGGGAAAACTGGACATCCACATGCAAAAAAAAAAAAAAGAAAGAAAGAAAGAAACTGAACCACTATCATATATCACACACACAAAAATTACCCCAAAATGGATTAAACACTTGAACATGATGAGACCTAAATCCATAAAAGTTCAGAAGAAAACATAGGCAGTAAGTTCCTTGATATAGGTCTTGGCAATGTTTTTAGAGTCTGTCACCAAAAAGAAAAGCAACAGAAGCAAAAATAAACAAGTGTGACTACAGCTACTGAAAAACTTCTACTCATCAAAGAAAACCATCAACAAAATGAAAAGGCACCCTATGGAATGGGAGAAGATACGTGCAAATCAAATACAGGCATACCCCAGTGCATGCAAAAGTTATGTTTACACTCTACTGTAGTCTACTAAGTGCTCAATAGCATTATGTCTAAAAAAGCAATGTACATACTTTATTAAAAATACTTTATTGCTAACAAATGTTAACCATATCTGAGCTTTCAGCAAGTTGTGATCACTGATTATGGATCCCATAACAAACATAATAACAGAGAAAAAGTTTGAAATATTGTGAGAATTACCAAATGTGACACAGAGACATGAAGTGAGCAAATGCTGTTAGGAAAATGGTGCCAATAGACTTGCCCGACATAGGGTTGCCGCAAACCTTCAATTTGTAAAAAAGCCCGCAATATTTGCAAACCATAATAGAGTGATGTGCAATAAAACAAGGTGTGTCTGTATCTGATAAGGGGCTAATATTCAACATATATAAAGAACTCATACAACAATAGAAAAAAAAAAACAGACAATCCGATTAAAAAATAGGCAGATGATATGAATGGGCATTTTTCCAAAGACATACAGATGGCCAACAGGTAAACAATAAGATGCTCAACATCACTACATATCAGGGAAATGTAAGTCAAAACCACAATGAGATTCCCCTCACACCAGTCAGAATATTTAGTATCAAAAAGACAAGAAATAAGAAGGGTTGGAAAGAATGGGGAGAAAGGGAAACCCTGGTGCACTATAGGTGGGATTATAAATTGATGCAGTCACTGTGGAAAAAGAACTATAAGGATTCCTCAAAAAATTAAAAATAGAACTGCTATTTGACCCAGTAATTCCACTTCTTGGTATTTATCTGAAGAAAAGAGAAGCACTAACTTGGAAAGATATCTGCACCCCCATATTCATCACAACATTATTCGTAATAGCCAGGACATGGAAACAACCTAAGTGTCCATCATTGGATGAATAGATTTAATATATATATAGGCATATTATTCATCCAGAAAAAAAAAGAATGAAATTTTGCTTTTTGTAATAACATGGATGGATCTCAAGGGCATTATGCTAAATAAGTCAGACAGAGAAATACAAATACCATATCATCTCTCTTACATGTGGAATCTAAATTAAAAACAAAAGCAAATACCCAGCTCATAGATAGAGAACAGATTGGTGATCGTTGGTAGTGGTGGGTGTGACATGGGAGAAATGGGTAAACTGTTTGTACTTATAGCTTAAATAAATACATAAAACTGCCTCTCTCACAAATAACCAATATATTTGGATATTGTATAATCCATTTTATGTAATGCATTTTACTTCTCAAATCTCAGATTTTACTTAAATAAAGATTTTGGCCTAAATTAATGGGTCTTAACCTGGGAGTTGCACCACATTCACCTATCAAAATTTTAGTGAAACATAAGTGTATGGCCCCACTACCAGAAATTGAGATTTGAAGTGGGTCCAGCAGAATAGTTAAAAAACTTATGGGTGATTCTGATGCCCACTAGTGTTGAGAAATGTTGGTAGTCTAGGAGATTAAAAAATCAACAGGGTCCAGGCTCTGCCTCAGACAAGTTAAACAGAATTTCTGAACATAGAATCAGGCATTACTCATTTGTTTTTGTTTTTTTTTTTTAAGCTTCCCCAGTGGTTCTATGTGAAGCCAAGGTTTAGAACTACTGATCCACTCTAAAAGACCTCCAAAATCAGTGACAATTCTCCTCTTATTCTGAGAGTACCATCAAGGCTGATTTAAAATAAGGGGTGGGGGGCGGGGAGTCTCAAATCACAAGAACACCAGGGGTGAATCTGTTTGGTGGCAAGATCAGAGGTTCTGGTGTTGACATAAGAAACAGAAGGCTACACAGTTTTGGCTCTGGTCCAAGTTCACCATCTTTGAAAAAAAGAATCCTTTATGAATCCATCCTGCACTTCTGAATTGGAGCTTACAAACAAAATTCTAGTAATAAAATGTTGCTTTAATTTCTCTTGCCACTGTTAGCCTGTGGATATATTTCCTTTAAAGAATTCATGCAGAGGAGTGGTGGGTAAAACAAGAAGGGATTTGTATATTCCCACATCCCCTGGACAAAATACTATCATATAATATGAATAGAGGGAAAAAAATCAATATAAAAGATATGTAAGGCTGAAGCTCTTCCTAGTGGTTACTGGATCCAATTCCATAGTCCCTGAACCTGCACATCTCCTGATGGAGACAGGGAGAGACAGACTCAGAGCCACCCAGTCAGAAGCCCTAAGATAACCTGATGAATCAGCAGACCAGAATCTCCAAAGAGTAGCCATTAGGCATATACACAGGACTTATAAGGCAAAAAATAAAAAAAAAAATATATATTCAGACAAACAGGCTGTGCCTTTCATATTCTATTCAAAGGATAATAATTCTCCTCTAAAATGTGCCCAGACAATAGGAGGGATGAAGAAAAGAGGCAGCTGTAATTGTATGAGGTGATAATCAAATGACCAAGCTAGACACCAGGGAGGGCTGCAAGGTAATGGAGGGCCTGCCTTTCCTCTGGGAGCATGAGGAAATGCAGCTGCAGAGACAGGGACAGATGAGCTGATAGCCAGTGCCCTCCATCCAACACCTGGGTCTGCAAGTTCGGCATTTGGAGGGGCTGACAGTCCCTCCAACCCTGTCCCTCTGGAAGGGGCTATAGGCTTCAAGGGGCAGAGATACACGGTGGGTTATCCTGCAGAAGTCAAGTGTCCTTTACACTAGCCTGTGTCCTCTGTCAGCTCCCCAGGCACATGGAACAGTCAGAGGAGAACAGGGGTCAGCAATGCCCAAACCTGAGCTTCCAGAGGCATAAGGGGTATGAAGAAACAAGGATTTATGGTCAGGGATCAGTTCCCCTACCCAGCCAGAGAGCTATCATCACCCAGAATATGGGTTCTCCCCTGTCAGTGATATATTTCTCAGAAGCAAGCCAATGTTGGTATTTACTTAAATAAAACCCAATAATGACAATAAATTTCTGAAAAGAAAATACGTCACTAACCCACAGTTACAGCAATTTTTTTCAATGAAAATATCCTGTTTTATCTTTTACACCAGGAGAAAATATATAAGAGACCTAAGTGTTGCGTACAAGCTGGGGCACACTCAGGTCCTCAGAAGGATATCCACAGTAGAAATCAGGGTGAAAGTGTGAATTACTGGTATTCCTGTTTATTTAAGTAGGGATCTGGAATCATATCAGCCTTGGTTGGGAATTTTTCCCCTTTGTTCTCAGATTAAGTTAATTTATCACACCACCTTCATGTTACATTTCCTTACTGAAAACTCAACAGCAGTCTCTGATGACTGGTTGGATGTTCAACAGAGGCACCAGCCAGATCAGCCGTGGTAAGAGGGAACCTGTGTTCCTGGGCTTGGCAGAGCCTTCCTGAACCATTGCACAAGCACCTGCTGAAAACAGAGGCCAAGTGACATCTACTGGATAATCCTCAACACGGGTGGTCAGGTGGCTCACTTACAGTGGAGGCTCCACTGGACAGGAAACTTGCATGCTCTACCCATTCCCATAGGTCCAGGTGCATGCCACTTCTCCAAACCTCCTCATCTCCCGTGTTCAATGAATTATTGTTACTTAATTATTGAAATATTTTTTTATTAAAACAATCATTCATTCCAATGACTTGGTTGCGAGCAGCCCCATCATGCTAATAGCCCATGAAAGATTGAGGGAGGGCTGAAAGGAGAGCCAGAGTGCACCAGCCCTGCCTCCTCTGAGATACAGTGGGGGGCTCCCGTCTGTTGAAGCTGCAAGTCTCACATGGCGGGAAAGACAATCGACTTGTGCCCTGGGAAATGAACTAACTCGTCCCCCTAGAAAGACTGATGACAAAGGGACAATTTTAGGCCAGATTTGAAATGTTTTATCCTGTGCTGACTCTTACCCTGAATTGAAACTCAAAAACACCATGATGAGCAGAGGGTGATTTCAGGGATTATCAAGCCTAATTACAGCTATTGTTATTAGCAGTTGGGAAGGGGAGAACTGGATTCTGTAAGTGAAGGATTCTGAAAAATCCAGTTTTCCATGTTTATGACAGAAATAAAACAACTTTGGGGGTAATAAAACTTGTCAGTACAGGGAGTCCACCCAGTACAGGGTGGATAAGAGACTCAGAGCCAGAATCTGACAGAGCAGGCAGCACAACTTCCCCTTTAGAATCTGAGTAGTGCAACCCTCATCCCTGCCCTCATTCCATGATGTTCCAAGCCCCAGTCTGGCCAGACCTAGCACGGGGTCCAGATCATTTTTCTACTCGGGAAGTATCCATAGCACTGAACTGAACTTGCTGAAAAGATCCAGAGCTCATTTCCCTGTGCTGTAGTTTACATATATGCAGATTAAGATATACTTCTCTAAGATGGAATGTGACATAGATACCAGGCGATGAGTAGGCCTTCCCATCAGAAAGGATTGGACAGCTGCCCAGTGTTTGCACTGAGGCCAGTCCTCAAACTTCTCCCCATCCCTGTGACTAGCACACACAGGAGAAATATAGTAACTTGCATGAGAATAAAATCCAATTTTATACCAGGAAGAAGCCTTAGAGATCTCGAATCCAACCTCCTCATTTGATGAATGAGTAAAGTTTTAAGCCAGAGAAGGTAAGTGTCACACCCTAACACCCCCTAGGGGTGGAGGTGACCTTAAAAATCATTCAATCCAAGCTCCTTGTGTATGAGCAGAGTGTTCAGTGCTGTCTTAGCTACAAACATCTGAGAAGAATAAAAAGAGAAGGAGCACAGTAAGATAATAGAAATTAAGAAGACCAGGAAGGAAATGGTATCAAAAGAAAAGAAAGAAAAAGAGATGATATGTGGGGGGTTGGAAAATGTGCTGTACAAAGTGTGTATGAAGGGAAGGGGGCCTTGTCTCTGCTCCTGGCAGCTGGAGAGGTGGGGTTGAGGGATTTCAGGGGTCAGAGTGGGAAGATCTCTCTGAGTTCAGAGACAGGACCTCCCCAGACACAGTAGAGCAAGCAGCCAGGAAACAGAGTTTCACAGTTGTTGATCAAAGTTACTTGCAGGGAACAAACTGTCAAAGTTACTTACACACACCTCAGATTTCACAGGCAGTGGCTTAGCTATCCACGTCTTGCTGCAAAGACCATTTTTCTCAGCAGCATGAGATGTTGACACAGGAGAATGTGGGTGATCTCCTTGCACCCTCACTTCCTTTACAAAAGGACCCTGCCCTTGGGTCCTTCTGTTGTGTCTAACTTTCTATTTCAGCTCAGGTCATGGTCTCAGGGTTGTGAAATTGAGCCCCATGTGGGCTCTGTGCTCAGGGAAGAGTCTGTTTGAGATTCTCTCCTTCTCACTCTGCCCCTCCTCCTGCTCTCATTTGAGCTCACTCTCTCTCAAATAAATAAATAAATAATAAATAAAATCTTTAAAATGAAAGAGGGGCACCTGGGTGGTTCAGTCAGTTAAGCCTTGGACTCTTGATTTGGGCTCAGGTCATGATCTCATGGGTCATGAGATCAAGCCCCAAGTCGGCAGGGAGTCCGCTTGAGATTCTTTTTCTCCCTCTTCCTCTGTCACTCCCCCCACTCTCTCTCTCTCTCTCAATAAATAAATAAGTAAATAAATAAATAAATCTTAAAAAAGAAAAGAAAAGGGTGCCACCTATCCGAGCATATCTCAGCAGCCCCTAATCCCTGAAGGGGATGGCATTTCCAGGCCTTAGCCATGGAGATGACCACGTTCTCTGCAGGGACACTAGCTGGTGATGCAGGAAACATCTGTGTCCTTGGTTTTGGTTCTCTTGCACCTATATCTTTGAGAGTTCAGGCTTGCTTGAGGTTGTACCCAGGGTTGCTAGGGTTCAACAAGCTCTTACCTCACCAGGAAGTACCTCAGGGGTAAGATAAGTGAATCCTATTTGTGAGGCAGATCACTCAACGGTTTTGACTCCCTGTTCATTTCCATTTTAATTTCCCTTAGTCTTTTGTCGAGTTTTTATTTAAAATGCCTCAAGGGATTCTCACTGGTTTGGGGTTAATCAGTGGAAGGCAACATTCCCAAGGCCAGAATGGGGCAACAGCAACAATTACTGGGAAATCTTTTTTTTTTTTTTTTTAAGATTTTATTTATTTATTTGAGACAGAGAGAATGAGAGACAGAGAGCACGAGAGGGAGGAGGGTCAGAGGGAGAAGCAGACTCCCCGCTGAGCAGGGAGCCCAACGCGGGACTCGATCCCGGGACTCCAGGATCATGACCTGAGCCGAAGGCAGTCGCTTAACCAACTGAGCCACCCAGGCGCCCAATTACTGGGAAATCTTTATAAGAAAGTGAATGAAGAGGAAAGAGAGAAACTTCTTCCCACCTTGGAAAACTTGTGTCTGGTCTTATTTAGTGTATATTCTGACATTTCCCAAAGCGTATTGCAGGGAACAAGAGTTCCAATAAGCAGTCTTCCTGGGGGGTATTATTTATGATCTCTGGAGTCAAATGAATTGGGGATGTAAGGTGAAATAGTTTTGTCTTTTTTTTTTTTTTCACTGCAGAGCTCCCCCAAATCCTTATCATATAGGATTTGACAAATTTATTTAATTGCAACATAAGCCTTTTATTTCTAGGGCATCATAAGAAAAGTTCACAAACATGATTTTCTCTGGGGTGGGGAGGATTATGGATGATTTATATTTCCTTCTGTGTGCTTATCTGTATTTCATTCATTTTCTACAAGGAATAGTTATTGCTTGTGTACTGAAAGGTTAAAAAAAAATAACAAAATTAAAACTCTTCTCCCTTAGGTCAGACTTGAACAGGATATGAAAAGTGGGAAGGATGGATGTGAAGGAGAGGTCTGCGGTCACCATGTGAATCCTGGGAAAATGAGAACATGAAGAAACTTGAACTGGCAGGGCCTCATGGTTTGGGGCTCCGGACTCAGTAAATCCAGTTACGTTAAAGCTGTTTGGCCTCAACTCCTCATCCTAAACTATTTTGATATCCTTCAGGCTGTGCGCAGTGGTGGCTGAGGAAGAATGCAGTGACTCCGTCGCTCACCACCCCTTCTCACCAAGAGTCTTTCTTGAGCTTAGGAACCAAGTTTCTCAGAGCAGCCAGGGAGTTGATGACATTAATAATTAAAATCCATCTTGGTAATGGGCTAGTTCCCTGGTTTCCTCAACCTGTTCCCCTTTGACATGGTATTCACATCCCATAGCCTGGTCCCTCTCAGCCAAATATTTTGTGATTTTAAAGATTTCTCTTAAAATATGGCAGCCACCTGAAATGGTAAATATGTAGGGGAAAAAAAAACCCAAACATTTTCTCTTAATTTTCTTAAAGTGCATATGATTGCTAATAGCAAAATTGACAACATTGTACTGTAGAGTTTATAAGTATTTAGATATAGAACATTAGACAAATTATAGCAGAATGGGAAAGTGTCCCTCTCATGATACTTTACAACACTTGGCCAGGGAGAACAAGCTGGGAATTGTTTCCCCAAAAAACCAGTGTTGAATAATTCTGAAAAGTAATACAGAAATAAAATGACACAGAAATAAAGAACATAGGATTATGCTTTTAAAAAATCCTGAAACAACTTGACTTAAGAAATCACAGTGGCCCAGGATCCAGCAGGGTGAATTAAAACCATGCCATCTAAGTCATGGTGAGGTCCCTGTGAGTTGCTGGCATGAGTGCCGGGGAATGGCCCATAGATAAAATTGTTACCCTAAGAGTATTAGTAAGAAATAAAATCTAAAGTCAATTCAAAATCAGCTTTAATTATTTATCTAGGCAGAATGCACCTCTCAGATATTCATTATGCAAAGATTCCACATGAAAAACACAACAGTGGTTTTTATCAGGTATCGTTAAAACACATTCTCATCTGATAGTCCTCTTTCAGAAGACTTGGGCCATTTGTTCATGTCACCTGTGAAGACTGGCATAGACAAAAACCTGATGTAGGAGTTTGGAAATTTAGAAACCTGGTCCAACAGTTCCCCACTGCGCTATCTTCAGAAAGAACTCCTGCAACAGGAGTAACTGGCAATATTGGTCATTGTTACCGCCTCTGTTATCAATGGTACCGCTATTAATTATTATACACTGCAACCAAGTGCTGTGTTAGGTGTATGGGAATGGCTCAGTGCCAAATCACAGAAGGTTTGCCACAGTGAATAGTAAAAGCAGGCAGGTTCAGCTCAGAAGTGCAGGAATTTGACACCTCAGGGGCAACCCTCAAGGGTGAGGAGATGTAGCCTGTGGATAAATGTGCCTGTCTCTTATCTTTCCAATAAACAGTGCTGGGGTGGGGGGGCATTCTCTATGCTTCTCAGAGATCCCTGCAAAGATGGCCCCTATCATCTATGGCAGCCATCATCATGACATGTCCTGTATTGGCTTTTTAAAACCAGCTTTATTGAGTTACCACTTAAAATAAATATACCATTTTAAATGTATAATTTGATGCACTTTGATGTACCGATGTGCCTGTGTAAGCACCACTGGGTATGTAACCACACTAAATGTCTCCCCGTCTCCCCTGGTCCTTTGCAGTCCATTTCTCTCCACCCCCCACCCTCAATCCAGGTAACCACAGATTTGTTTTTTCTCATTATAGATTAATTTTTCAAATTCTAGAATTTCACAAAAATAAATCATATAGTTTGAACTCTTTAGCTCAATGTAATGTTTTTGAAATTCATCTATGTTGTTTTGCACATTGATTTGCTCTTTTTTATTGCCAGATGTTATTTTTTGTACAAATATATCATTTTTTAGTCTATTTACCTAGTAATGTATATTTGAGTTATTTCTGAGTTTGGCTATTATGACTAAAGCTACTGTGAATTTTCACATATTTATGTGGTCACATGTTTTCTTTTCTCTTGATGAAATACCTAGATGTGGAGTCTTTTCCTGCCTTACTTTCTCTGTCTCTCACTTCTGTTTCCTAGAGCCACCTCCCAATCAACTGTCCGAACACAAGCCTTCACCTCATGTTCTGATTTTGGAAACATCCAAATTAAAATGCCAGAGCCTCACTATATGCTGCTTGCTCTATCTCACTGATGAGGGACAAGCTCTCCATAAAGCTTCCCTATCTTGTCCTTCATGCCAGGAACCAACTGCCTATCACCACGAGACCCCAGTGCCTCTAATTCTGTCACTTCAAGATGTCCTTGAACTCTTTCTCACATGTGGATCTCCTCAATCTGATTATAAACTTTCAATGGACAAAAATTTTCATCCTTGTTGTGTTGTATTCGCTCACAGCAGGTAGAACACTCCTGAGACCTTTATCTTACTGTGACCTTGATTAAATTTGTTGACCTCTCTGAACTTCAGATTTTTCATTGACTAAAAAAAAGTAAATAATAAGATAATTATAGTAAATATATTTCAGGGTCACTGTAAAGATCAAATAAAATTGTCTACTCCACACATCCAGATTCTGGTCTACAAATGTATTTTTCCCACTAAAAGAATCTAGAAACACTTCAAGAGTGTCTGATTCCAGGTACAGGGTAGGGGTTGTAGAAGATAAGTCTGAAAGCTATTATTGTGCCATAAAGGAGTGCCACAAATAAACAAAACTGCAGAGTCCTGTCCAAAAGTCACAGGAACATGTTGAACATTTTTCAAAATAAAATGAGAACAAAAGCCATACCTGTTTGCTGAGGAATCTATTGCTGGCTTAAGATGTAACATTTTGGATAAAAAGAATAATGTTTGGAACAGACCAAATTATCAAATATATGTAAATCTATCAATTTTAAAGGTTTAAAAAATTTTCAGTAGAACAGGTTGTTATGACATCAACACATCAATATAGAATTTGAAAACTAAATGAAAACAACCAAACTTTATTCTGCCTTATCTTTACAAGTTTATATTTCATGGTAGCCAGTGTTGATAAGGAAAAATCTCCATTCTGAAGAATACCAGCTTATGAATACAGAAGGAAAGGTAGAATTAGAAAATCAACATTTTGAAAATCCAAATACAATTATGGATCTAAGCAGTGGTCTTTGATGGATGTGAAAAACATTAGTGGGAAAAACTGATGGGGGATTTTATTATGGAGGGATCAGACAGACCCCAAGTGAGCACACTGATAATTTTTTTCTTTTTCTTATATTTAAATGACCAATCCTTGGGTCACTGAATGTGAGGAAAGCAGACATTGTATGCCTCATGGTGTGATGAGATAGGAAGTTTCCAGAACCACCATGATGATAGATTTCCCTCAGAAGTAGAAGCTGAGATGGATCATCTAGCTCTAATTATCCATTTGAAATGGACTACAGGGGCTGGAACAACAAGTTTGAAGGCTGCACAAGAAAGGAAATCCAGAATGTTTAATTTTCTATACAGAAAGTGACCAGGTTTTTCCCAGAAAACAATGGCATAGGAAAAAACAGAAAGGGGGCAGGGGATTCTTACAGAAGAAGACAGACCTAAGATGCATAACAATAAAATGCAATCTGCAAGCTTTGGATCTGACTCTAATAAACCAACTTCAGAAAGACATTTCTGAGACAATCAGGAAAATCTGAATATGGACCAGGTATTAGATGTTGCATATAAATAGTTATTACATTTTTAAGTGTTATAATGAAATGGAATTTATGGGAAATATCTTTATTAGAGATAAATTATGACATACTTACAAAAAAAAATTACATGACATTGGGGGATTTCCTTTCAGATATTTCAGAAAAAGAACAGTGGAGGTATCAATTACATAGGATTGGCAAATATATTGATAACTGCTGGAGTTAGGTAATAGATACAGAGGAATTCATTATTTTCTTCTCTCCCTTTTTGTTTATTTTTGAAATATTATATAATACAAAGTTTAAAATAAGGTAAATTCCTGCAATGAATGCAGTTAACAGTGCATGGGACATTGTTTACATGATTAGATAGGAGAATTGGAAACTTCTGCCTCTGACAATCCCCCTGTAGAGAGCCAGATGAGTGGGCCTCATTCTAGAGGAATGTCATCAGTACTTTTCCCACATCCTGTCAGAGCACTCCACAAATGCATGACTCTGGGCTGGGAGTGAGGGACTCTGAAGGGCAATTTTGCTCTTATGTAATTGCCCAAACAGGAGCATCTGTGAGAACCTGATATGCAATATAAGTGGAGGTGAGGGATGGGCTCTGCTGGAGTGTTTCCAGAACTGAAAACTCTGGATCGGTCTGCAGTAGAATCTGTCTATCTGAAGTAAGGGCAGGGCACCTGACTGTTCAGTCAGTAGAGCATGTGACTCTTGATTTTGGTGTTGTCAGTTTGAGCCCCATGTTGGGTGTAGAACCTGCTTTAAACAAATAAATAAAATTTTTAAAAATAAAATAAATAAAGGAAGGACAACTGTGGCCCTTCTGCTCTGAAATGGAGCCTGCTTCTCCCGGTGATATGCTGGGCATCTGGGGTCCCTTGTGTGCCCTGCTAATGGTTTCTGTATCCCTCTTACCTCATCAAATCCGCAAGTCCCTGTGTGTTGCAGAGGGTGGGGTGGGGAAGCTAGCAGACAATATAAAGTCTTTACTGCTTTAATGTTTTATTACGGAAAATTCTACACATATAAACAAATAGAGAGAATAGTATAATAAACTCCAATATTCCATAGACCAAGCTTCAAAAATTATCAGTTCATGGCTCATCTTGTTTCAGCTACATACTCACATTTTCCTAGATTATTTTGAAGCAAATCACATAATTTATATAATAGTATTTTATTATGTATCTCTACAAGACATGAATACTTACTCTTAATTATTAAAAAAATTAAAACATTCACATACATATAATTATTTTTTGAACCATCTGAAAGTAAGTTAAACACATTAGGACAATTAACATCTACATATTTGAACGTCTGTTACCTAAAACAAAGGCATTTTCCTACATAACCATACTTCAGTGGTCCCATTTAAGATATTTGATACAGATATTTACATATTATCAATATCCAGTTTTCCTCCATTTTTCAAAAAATTATGTTCATAACATGGATTCATGTTATGAACATAATTACAATGCCATCACCACACCTAAAATTGTTAACAGTAATTCCTTAAAATCTTCAAATATCTAGTCAGTTTTATGTTTTCCTTACTTTCTCTCCCTTCTCAAACTCTCTTAATCTCTCTCTCTCTCATAGAAGAAACCAGGAAATCTGTCTGGTAGAGTTTCCCAAAGTATAGATTTTGTTGAGTGTATTCCTGTGGCCTGTTTTAAAAATATATTTCTCCATCTCTGAATTTTTAATATATTGCTAGATATACTTAGAGGAGTGATAGAAATCATCTGTGATTTTTCAGTAATGCTACTTCACAGGCAATGCTAAGTACCTCACTTAGGTGGCAAATAACGTCTGATTGTGCGTCAGGGATCTTACCAGTTGTTACCTAGACCCATTTATTTATTATGAGTTTCAAAAGAATAATATTCTACATGTATCATTTCTTTTTAATCTATTACCTGTAAAATGGTTAGTCAGTTTGTAGAACTTCTCATTATCTATCAACTTATACTCTGGTATAACTATCATATATTATGTTTTATAAAGGAAAGGTGGAATAAATACTTGATTCTTACCAGTTTTCAGAATAATGGTTTTGTTCATGAATGTCCTCCATCAGTGACCAGTTAGTTTTCCTGATACTTTTAACATTTCATTATGAAATTATAGATTTAGTTATCATAGATTTAAATACATTTTATTTAAATGTATTTTATTTAGTATAGTTATAACTTACTGAAGTTCAAATTGTCCCATCTTCAGTTAGTGGGGACCTCTTAATGTAGCCAGCTGAGTATCTTTGACATTATCATACTATTCTGTGATTACTTCCTTGCTTTCTAGTAGAGCAAAATGTTCCAGGCTAAAATTGTACATGTCCAGCCACAGACCTATAATCAGCTATTTTTCTAAGGAGTCTTGGCTCCTTTCAGTAATAAATGATATTTAATGACAACAATCTGGGTGCTATAGGTCTTCATTGCTACTGAATTGTCCATTGTTTCTAAGACTTTCAATAGATAGAGGTAGATACTACGTATTTATAAATTACAGGGTTTTTATGTAACCCCATTGATCTTACATCTGTTTCTTCTTTATCTGATGCTGAAAATCCTGGTTCTCACTGATACCACTTTAGTTATTTTTTTTATCCTACTCAGAACAGTCACATACCAGTCTAAATCAACATTACTAGCATTAGAAAAAATTATGATTACTGACTGTGAGTGAGAATTTGTTTGCAGTTTTTTTCTTCCTGTGTTATATCCTATTAGAGTTGAACAGTAAAAATGTTAGATCCGAAGTCCATGTGGAATAATCCCTCTCTCATTTATGCTATTTCATATATACATGCAAGCTTACCTTTCCACCAGCAAACCCAAGGTTGATTAAGGGAACTGCATAGAGGAGAACATCTATATATTTTTCCCATTGAAAATTACAGTGGGAAAAGTGACCATCTGTTTCCTGGGACAGCAACAATGCTGAGCTCATGGGACCAAGAGTTGCTGGTTGGCTTCAAACCTTCAGAGATCCCAGTTCTAGATGGGTGGCAGGCTCACACTGATCAGAGAACCTGACCTTCAGTGGCTTTGTCTCTGAGCTACACTGACTACAGTATGTGTTCCATACATTTCTTAGTTAATATAATTGGAGATTTTTGTTCAGAAAAGTGACATGAGAAATAGGAACACTACTTTGGAAGAGGTTCATGGTAGATACAGGAGGTAACAAGTGGGGATATTTGCTTTTTTCCAAGGGATGAGGACCAGATTCATATCTTTGGCCAAGTTGAACTCGATTTGGTGACCCCTTCTGAAACCTTTTGATTATGGTCTGCATATCATGTTCTTTGGACCTTCTGGTAAAAGGTGTTTTGCCCTTTTAGTCCCTGAAAGCTGAAGATCCAAGGGGAGGAGCACAGGAAAAGCCTTCAACCACAGGGATTATCCAAGAACAGAGAGGGTAAGCAGCAGAAATGACCAGAGACAAACATGAAGAAACTATGCACATGATGACCTGGGCAATTTCCTGGCAGAGTGAGGAGGAGTGGAGTAGGAAAGAAAAAAGGGGAGAGCATATGTTTCATGCTCTGACCCTGTGGAGCTAGGAAAGAAGACCTTCAAGCAACCTTCGTGTAGCATGGAAACTTGATAGCTAAGGTTGGACTCAAGGAACTTTTCAAAAGTTGACGGAAGGAAAGAGCTGGTAAGATGCAGGGGAGCTGGGTGAAACCAGAACAAGAATGTGGTAGGTGAGATTCAGGAGGAAGGAATGACTTGTAAGGGGTTCTGAAAGACCCCCTTCCAAAGAGAATTCCTGCATGATATGGGATTGCCCCAAGCTCAAGGTGAAGTCAGCTATCTCTATCTCAGGAAAAGGTGCCCTTTTCCTCATGGCAGTCACAGATCCCTAGCATGGAGTTGAGGCTGAGCTTAACTTCTCCTCATTTATCACTTCAGAAAGTGCCAGGATGAAAACTTTAAGCAAGCCCTGCTTCAAAGAACCTGTTTCAATCTTGAAGAATCCAAGCTGAGGACCCGAGGGGTTAATTAACAAGCTAGCTGGCCCTGCCACAGGCTCACTCTCAAAAGACATGGACTCACCTCTTCCTCTAAATCCAAAGGTCAGAGCCACCAGCCTAAGGAGGCTGCCCTGCCTCCAACCAGAACTAGCCCAGGCATATAAGCAAGGAAAAGGGTGGTGGTGGGTGGGGGTCAGAATGTTCCCTCTTTCTCAAACTCTGCCCCAGCCACTTAGCTTTGCAGTTGTCACCCTCCTAAATAAACTGAAAACAATAACAACAATAGCGCAAACCACTGGTTTGAAGTCTGAAGACCAGGTCCAATCCTGGCTTTTCCTTTCTGTGGTCTGACCTGTTGTTCAAATCCTGGCTTTGCCACTCCTACAGCTGTGGTCTTGAGCAGTGAGTTAATCTCTCTAGGCCTGATTACCTACATTTCTAAAATGAGTGCAAATATAATACCTACCTCAGTAGGTCATTTTAGGGTTATATGTCAATAGCTATAAAGTACTTAGTCAACATCCTATGCACAACAAAAGCACAAAGACTTGTAGCTCTTGTTACAATCACTGGGTCCTAGATACTACATATGCAAAGGTTAGCAATCAATACTGTCCCTCCCCCTAGAAGCCTTCAGCTTATTGCTTTGTAAAAGGCATGGGATGGTGCTCAGGTCAGGCCTTTGACAAATGTGATCCTTACTTACAGCTTCAATATAATAGACCATGACCAGGCTACATGTCCTCAAACACCTCCATGAGACAGTGTCTTGCCACACCAGAGACAGACACTGGCTGTGAGAATTGGATTCTGGGCTTCTAAAAATTTTCCAGGAGGAAATATTTCTTTACTTGACTCACTAAACCTCACAAAGGAGTTCAAATCCCATTTCAGCTATAATGGATAGAATCCTTATAGAAAGCATACCCACTCTCTTCTATTCTGAGATTAATTCTGAGCTGGGAAAATTCTAATCACTTGGAAATGGAAAATTCACTTCCAAACAGTCAATAAAAAGATTATAAAGTTATATTCTATTTAGAGAATTCACTGGAGTTGCTTAGAAGAAATTAAAATGAATGTTCAAGAGATTTTCTTAGACTTGCAAGAATATTAAGACAGTGTAAACATCAATGGGAAATTAGTAAGTGAAAGAGCATGTTGAATACATTTGCATTTTGTGAATGAAAAATGTGTCCTGAAATTACCATAAGATTTGAAATACTAAGCAAAATAAACACATAGTCAAACGGAAGTTGTGTGAAGGCAGAGACAGGGAAGCAGTGGGAGAAAGAAGGGCTGTAACTCTCTTTAGTACATATTTGTACCCTCTTATCTACTAGTATCAGAAGTCAGATGTGGTGAGTCTGAACGAGGCTGGCCTAAGTTGTCAAAATGTGAGAAAGTGAGCTAATAAAATAGAAATAAAAAACTCTTCCTTGCTCCCTGAGGCTTGATTTTATCATATGGCTGTGGGGAGAAAGAGGATAGGTGTGTTTCTGAAGTTAACTCATTTGTTCCATAGCTGTAATTGTCTAAAGCCTATGTCAATTGCCATTCTTCTCTCTCCATCTTGTAAAGACCCCCCATCTTCAAACTCCTGCCCTCCAACTACCCAGAGGACCCTGCCTTCTCTCTTCTCAGTATTGTCGCCCACTGCCATTCCCACATCTTCTGCTGATATATCAAAGCCTTCAGCACCTGGTTACTGTCTCCTTTCCACCCCAATCCAGTCATTGTTCCCTGGACTCCACCTTTCACATGATGCATGAGATCCCTGGTCCTCCTGACTTAACTTTCCATCTCCAGGGATCTTTTCTTCCATTCCACAGTGCCCATCCACTCCCAGCGTCATAGCTGAGATATTTGATCCCAAAATAAAGTCACATAGCCTACTTGGACCACTTGGACCACTTGGACCACAACCACTCTGGCTCACTTCCTCATGTATCCTGACAGTAGTAATTCTTCAAACTCATCAAAATTTCCAATCCATTGAGCCCACAACTTTTTATATAGAGCCGAATTCTCTAATGTTTATTTTTTCATTATCTTCCTTTAATCTGTTATCAACATTACAATTGCCTCCTTATATTTATAATCAACTATCAATAGTAATTATAATCAACTTCCTCATTGTAACTTTGCTAAACCACAAATCCTGGAAGAGCCCATTATAGAGAACCAGCCATCTATCTTCCTCATGATTACATTGGTGTAACGAAGATCTGTCAGAGAAATAAAACCTGGGGGAATAACCTCAAATCATGGAAAATTCCTAGTCCCTATCTCAAAATGGCATGGGAATCCTACTATGTGTCTCACCAAACCTCATCCTGCCGTGACTCTCCATAGCTAGACCATTTCATTCCAGTTTCCCATCTTTTCACCAGTCCTCCTCTCCCAGTATTAGCTGACATTGTTGTCCCAAAATTCTTGAGAAAATACAACTCCATTAGGAATTTCCTTAGTGTCTCAGGACCCACCTGGGTGACTCAGTCGTTAAACATCTGCCATCAGCTCAGGTCCTGATCCCAGGGTCCTGGGATCAAGCCCCACATCAGGCTCCCTGCTCAGCGAGAAGCCTGCTTCTCCCTCTCCCACTCCCCCTGCTTGTGTTCCCTCTCTCACTGTCAAATAAATAAATAAAATCTTTAAAAAAAGAAAAAAGGAATTCCCTTAGTGTCTCAAAGGGGGAAGTATCTACAAACCATTAAACCTGTTTTACTCCTAATAAAAGGAGTACAATTCCTTCTATTAAAGGTGGCTAATATTTCTTGTGCCTCTACTGTATGCCAGGCTTGATCTCAGCACTTGGTTTATTTTATCTCACTAATTCACCACAATAATAAGCAGACATTTTATTTATTTATTTATTTATTTATTTATTTACTTACTTACTTACTTACTTACTTACTTACTTACTTACTCACTTATTAACCCACCCTGCCAGGAAACTAAGACACAGTGTTTCAATAGTTTTCCCAAACCAAAAAACACTTCAAAATTGAATTAAAAGATGTACATTTAAAATTGGTTGTGTATCTAATCTGCCCTAAGTTCAGTAAATAAACAATTCTTTTAAAAACAAACGAACAAACAAAAATAGTTTTCCCAAACCAAACATTAGCAATGCTCTTGGCTGGAAGAACAAAGAAGTAACATGACACTACCCTAATTTCAGGTTCTCTTATTCATGTCCTGAACCAGAGGAAGGGGTATATATATATCTTCCATTCATTACTTCCAGATAATAAATTTTACTCTAGGAAGCTGCTTCATTTTGTCATAAGGAGGGCTATGGAAAAAGATAGGAATCATGCAGCCCAAACCCATCCCCACTGCAATAAGCAATTCTCAAAGAGCATGTTCTACTCAGGGGCAAGGCTCCCTTTGAGCACATGAGCTCTCCTTGACCCTGGCGAGTGGATATGAAGTAAAGAAGAAGCATATATTTTGTTACATCATATTTATGCAGAGAAAAAAAAATTTAAGTTTCTTATTCTAATGTTAATTCTTAGGATCTCAGAAACTCTCAAAGCCTAAAATAATCCAGAGTTCTAGAATAGGAATTGTCTCCAATGGAGAAAGGGGTGAGAATTTTTAACATCCACTGATAAACACAGGCCTGATTGCACACATTAGGTCCATCCCTTTACTCACTAAGCTTGGGGCCAGAGCTTCTCACAGAAGGGAAAAGGGAGAGATGGGAGAAATTGTACCCTTATTTCTTGTGCCCCAAATACTCTGATCTTGATACAGGTAAAAATGTAGACTAAAGGAGATAGGAGACATTGAAAATTAGAAGCTGGGAAGATTGGCAAAGTGGAATCATGGCCTGGTAGACTAGAAGAATCTCAGGAGGTCATCCAGTTTACCCTCATCACTTTATTAGCAAGGAAACTGGCATCCAGAGAGGTGGCATGCCTGTTCAAGGTGACGTGGCATGAGTGCTGGGCCAGTTCAGGACACCAGATTCATTAGCGCAGTCCTTATTTCCAGCACCTCTCTACGCCCTACTTCAGGTTTTCTTTAAGGACCCTGCTGTGCACAACTTCCTTATTCTCTTGTACTGTATGGAAGCTGGACTCCTTACCTCAAAGGAAGATGCTAATGAAAGCAATTGGATACATTTACTCTTGATTTTGTTATTATTAGTGGCTGTTTTTCTCTGGGAAATTAGCCACCTAGAAACAAAAGTGGCTGTCCATAACTGTGTACAATGCCAAGTTTTGAAGCAATAATCTTTCACCCACCATGAATATAGAATTTTTAAAGAAATATTTGGCAAGAATATCTGTCTTTCAATGAACCCTAGAGTAGGTTATCCAGGAAGGCAAGGGAATTTCCTTCTCTGAGATCTAGTCTTAAGAATGAGACTATTTGGACCCATACTAGGACAGCTCAGGGTACTGGAAATAAGTAATCAATCCCACAAAATTTAGAGGCTAAAGCCATCCTCTTGTCAGCAAAGCTTTCCTGTAGGGTGTGCTACAAGCGTATTTGGCCCTGGAGTAGATCCCAGCAGTGAGGGGTGTCCTCTCTGTAGCTCTGCACACCCTCTCCATCCTTACCCTCTGCTCTCTAACCCCAGCCCCTGCCAATTAATCACTCTGCCACGGCCCAGGAGAGGAGGATCTGCAATGAGAGCTTTATATTATAATTGAACTGGCTGCCCCTTAGGTCACTTATGTTATTTCTCTGTCCCTTTGGCAGGGGCCTCTAATTATTCTCTCCCTTTGCTCTCTTCCCTGGAGTCAGGCCACAAATCTCTGCATGCTCCTTAAAGTATCAGCACACTGAGGAGCACCTTCATAAATGGGATTAATTGTCAGATATATCTCCCTCCTGCCTTCCTCCTTGCATGGTGACTCCTACCCACAGAGGAGCTATTTCCCCAGAGCCTCCTTAGTCCCATCCTCAGGAAGCAGGCAATTAGACTGATCAGGGTCTTGGCTGGCTTAGCAAACTGAGAAGAAAGAGGAAAGAGAAGGACCCAAAGCTGACTGCATACTGCCCCAGCTGTCTGGAGTCCCTGTGTCTCTGCACTGCCCGGGCTGTCCCTTAGAGTCCCAGCCACTGTCTTATCTGCCCTGGTATTAGCATACCCTGGTGCTACCAGCTGAGTTTGCTCTGTATAGAATTCCTTCCCTGATTTCTTGTTGCACACCCATTGATTTAGACTATTTCTCTGAGCAAAGGAGGAAAGTTCTATGCCCTGGGATTTTGCATTCACAGAAAGGACAGCACTTCTTACCATGACCTCTAGCATCTTTGGTCCTCAGGTTACTTTACAGTCTTGGGGATGATAGCCTTCCCCTATTTGCTTTGTAAGTTGGATGTGAGGAATAAGTGAAATATGTATAAGAAAAGATTTGGAAAATTCATTAATATTTTCCATTCTGAACATAAGAAACATTAATGAGAAAAGCAATTTTTTTTCATTGTCACTTCCATTTTTCTTTGATTTGTCAGTGTGGGAATGGAATGAATCAGTACAAAGAAGATTAACGAAACTAGAATGACAGGCCAAAGTAGCCAGCCAGAAATCCATAGCACTGCAGGGCTCCTCAACTTTAAATGTAATTTAAAGTACCTGGAGATCTTGGTAAAAGGTCTGACTCAGCAGTTCTAGGGTGGGGTCTAATTTTCTGAATTTTTAGCAAGTTCATAGACATTAATGATGCTGCTGATCCAGGAACCTCCTCACAAAGATCAATGAGAATATAGAAATCTGGTTTGGGGGATATCCTAAACTTACCTCTTATGCACGGGAAATTCCCCAAGGAAGGAGGGAGAAGGGAGGAGGGGCAGAAGGGGGAGAGGTGGGGGGGGGAGGAAAGGAGGAGCTACCATGTATTAAGTGCACACTGTGTCCAGGCAAGGTTCTAAATGCTTTCCTTGCAATATCTCATTTAATGTCAAACAAACCCTGAGGCTGAACTATTATTATTCCCATCTTACAAATGAGGTCTTTGAAGCTTGAAAAAGAAAACAGACCAACTTCTGTCAGCTAGTAAGAAGAAGAATCAGGATTTGTGTTCAGGCAGTCTGCACCCTGAAGCCGGGCTATTACCCATTTAATTATATTTCTAAAAAAGAAACACTTGAAAATAATATGAGACAAAGAGAAAATAAAGAGCATCTTGTGATTTGTTCCAAATATGAAAAATACATATTCTAAAGAAAATACTGCTAGATAATTTTTCGACCTGCTGTTTTTCAGTTATGAACAAAATAGGTATCATTCATAAGCCCAGTGGTTTCAAAGACTTCCTAGTCATGCGTTACCTCATATATCCTCATCCACATATTGTCTCCATCCTCCACCTGCTGCCATCCCTCCCAGTTTCTTCAAAAAACAAACCAAATCAGGCACAGACCTCTTCTATTCACATATGCTCTTCACCAAGTGCTTAATTCATCTACTTTCCTTCTCTGAAATCCCCTTATCTTTTGTGAGCATGGACATGAGCAGTCTTCCTTTACCTTTCTCCATACGAATATGTCTATTCTCCTATACTCAATTTCCTACACACCCAAACAGCACTGAACCACATCTTACTCTCCTTGAAATATTAGTCTTTGTTCACTGTCTCTACTGCAGTCTGACTGCTATGACTACCATACCACTTGTCAACATCATAAGTGTATTTATATTTGCCAAATATTTACACATATTTTACTCAGACTATCTCAGGCATTTAAGACAATTGACTATACTCTCTCTGAAAGTTTGACTCCCTCTTTTCTTAGCTTCCATAGCATCTTTCTCTTTGAGATTTCCTCCTTGCCTGTTGTGAATTACCAGTATGTATTTTTATTGTGATAAAATTTACTTAGCATTAAATTTACCATTTTAACCATCTGAAGTGTTCAATTCTGTGGCATTAAGTATATCCACAATTTTGTACAGCCATCATCACTGTCTCCAGAACTTCTTTATCATCCCAAACAAAAACTCTATACCCATTAAACAATAGCTCTCTACTCTCCCATTTCCCCACCCTCTTATAATCTCTATTCTACTTGTATCTCTATGAATTTGATTATTCTGGGTAACTCATACAAATAGAATCACACGGTATTTTTCCTTTTGTGTTTGGCCCATTTCACTCAGTAGTTTTCCAAATTTCACCCATGCTGTACCATGTATCAGAATTTCATTATTTTTTAAGGCTAAATAATATCCCATTAGATGTATATACATTTTGTTTATCCATTCATCTGTCTGTGAACAGTGGATTACTTCCACCTTTGGGCTATTTTGAACAATGTGTCTGAGACTCTGCTTTCAATTCTCTTGGATATATACATAAGGTTGAAATTACGGGATCATATGGTAATTCTGTGTTTAACTTTTTGAGGAATTACCAAGTGTTCCTACAGCAGCTGCATCATTCTAAATTCCTTCCAGCAATAGACAAGGGTTTCAATTCTCCAGATCATTACCAACAACTTATTGTTTCCCTTCTCCCTCTCCTTTTCCTTCTCTTCTTCTTATAATAAATAATAATAATAATAGCAATCCTAATGGTTGTGAAGTGGTACCTCATCACGGCTCTGATTTGTATTTTCAGTAATCCAGAGAATCTTCATGTGTTTATTGGTCATTGAATGTTTTTTTGGAGAAATATCTATCTAAGTCGTTTGCCCATTTTTTGAATTGGGGTATTTGTTTTTGTTGTTGAGTTGTAAGAATTTTTTATATGTTCTGGCTATTAATCCCTTATCAGAAATATGATTGACAAATGTTTTCTATTATATTGTGAGTTGTCTTTCCACACTGCTTATAGTGTTATTTAATGCATAAAGTTTTTAATTTGGAAGAAGTCCAATTTATCTATTTTATCTTTTGTTGCCTGTGTTTTTGGTTTTCCATCCAAGACCTCACTGCCAAATACAATGCAATGAAGATATTCTTCTCTATTTTCTTCTGAGAGTTTTAGCTATTATGTTTAGGTCTTTAATCCATTTTGAGCTAATTCATATATATGACATAAGGTGAAGGTTCAGCTTCACTTTTGCATGTGGCTATCCAGCTTGTTTTGCACAACTGATTTAAAAAATACCTTTCCCCATTGAATGGCCCTAGCACCCTACTTAAAATTAACTGATTATATATGCAAAGGTTTATTTCTCATTTCTATCCTATTCCTTTGGTTTTTAGGTCTGTGCTTATGGCAACAGCACACTGTTTTGATTACTGTAGCTTTACAGCAAGTTTAAAAATCAGGAACTTGTTCTTTTTCAAGATTTTTTTGACCATTCAGGGTCCCTTGAGATGCCATAGGAATTTTAGGATTTTTAAAAAAAAATTCTGCAAAAAGAAAATTGAGATTTCACGGGGATTGCACCGAATCTGTACATTACTTTGGGTAGTATGTCATCTTAACAATATTCTCATCTAATCTATAAACATGGAATGTTCTTCCACTTATTTATGTCTCTTTAATTTCTTTTAGTCAGGTTTTATGGTTTTCAGTAACAAAGTCTTTTACTAACTTAGTTAAATTTATCCCTAAATATTTCATCCTTTCCCTACTATTGTAGATGAATCGTTTTCTTGATCTCCTTTCTAGATTATTCGTTGCTAGTGTATAGAAATACAACTTATTTTTGCATGTTGATTTGTACCCTGAAACTTTGTTGAACTGTTATTATCTCCAGAAGTTTGGGGGCTTTTTTGTTTTGTTTTGGTTTGGTTTGGTTTTGGTGGAATCATTAGGGTTTTCTACATACATGATTATGTTATCTGCTAACAATGGTAATTTTAATTCCTTCTTTCCAATTTGGATGTCCCATCTTGGTTAAATATGACAGTACCTCTGTGCTGGAAGGACCCTCCATTTAGAACTTCTTAGTGAGATGTGAATGAAGTGGATGGATATCAAAGTCTTCTTCAGAGATTGGAATGTTAAACTTGGCACCACACAGTAGTTCACAAGAACTACCCAGGGATGAGCAGGGCCTGGGACTGCTTTATCCTGCGACTTCATCAAGCACACACATCTTACCTTTCTTCACTTGCTTCCTCCATCTTTTCTTCATCATTCCCTCACTTCTCAGTTTTCTTATCCATTATCTATGTATCAGTTTCCTATTGATGTTATAAAAAAAATTGCCATAAATGTCGTGGTTTAAAATAACTGAAAAGCATTATCTTCAGTGGAGGAGGTCAGAAGTATAAAATGGATCAGCAGAGCTGTGTTCCTTCTGAAGTTTCTAAAAGGAGAATCCGTTTCCTTGACTTTTCCAGTGTCTGGAGGCCTTTCACATTGGTGTCTTTCACCTAGAATTATGCTTATTTAAGGTTATTCCACATCTTTTTATGAGTTGATAGTTCATTGTTCTCTATTACTAAATAGTTTTCTTTTACCACAGCTGGTTTATCCTTTCAGCTATTGAAGAACATCTTGGTTACTTCCAAGTTTTGGCAATTATGAATAAAGCTGCTATAAACATTTGTGTCAGATATTTGTGTGGACATGTTTTCAACTCATCGGGGTAAATACCAGAGTGTGATCACTAGATCATATAGTAAGCATGTGTTTAGTTTTGAAAGAAACTGCCAAACTACCTTCCAAAGTGGCTGCACCATTTTGAATTCCCACCAGCAATGAGTGATTTCTCCTGTTGCTTCACATCCTCACCAGAATTTGGTGCTGTCAGTGTTTTGGATTTTAGCCAGTGTAATAATTGTAGTTGTTGTTTTAGTTTGAAATTCTCTCATCACATATGATGCTGTGTGCTTTTTCATATGTTTATTTGACTACCGTGTATCTTCTTTGGTGAGGTCTGATCAGATTTTTTCCTTATTTTGGGGCAGTGCCTGGGTGGCTCAGTCATTAAGCGGCTGCCTTCGGCTCAGGTCATGATGCCAGGGTCCTGGGATCGAGCCCTGCATCGGGCTCCGTGCTCAGCAGGGAGTCTGCTTCTCCCTCTGCTGCTCCCCCTGCTTGTGTTCCCTCTCTCCCTGCCTCTCTCTCTGTCAAATAAATAAAGAAAATCTTTAAAAAATAAAAATTAAGAAAAAAGAAATTTTCCTTATTTTTAATTGGGTTGCTTGTTTCCTTATTGTTAAATTTTAAAAGTATTTTGTGTATTTTGTATACGTTTTTGTTGTTGTTGTTGTTTTTACTACCAATGTGTTTTGCAAAGCTTTTTCTCCCAGACTGTGGTTTGTTTCATGTGCTTTTTTGATAAAGAATATATTTTGTCTGGGAAGTGTCTGTTTATATTGCCTACTTTCTACTAGGTTGATTGTCTCTGTATTACTGACTTGTAGGAGTTCTTTAAATATCCTAGCCACTAGTCCTTTATTAGATATATATTTTATGAATATTTTCTCTTTTTCTGTCATTTGTCTATACATTTTCTTAATAGCTTATCTTGATGGATAAAAAATTTAAATTTAATAAGGTCAAATTTAGTATTTTAATGTATATTGCTTTCTTTAACCTTTTTTTTTTTTAGTACGTGTGCTGCCGAAGCGAGCACTAACCTTTTTTAAAAATCTTTAACTACCATCAAGTTTCAAAATAATTTCCTGTGTTTTCTCTCTTTATGATTTAACTTTAAGGTTTAGGTCAATGGTCATTTTAATTTTGTGTATAGTGTATAGTATAGTAAGAGAGCAGAAGCATAAAATCATAAAATATTCAGAGTGACTGAGATTGTAAGCAAGGTGCGTGTAGGGTCCAGTGAGGGCACAAAGGAGGCAAGATTGAGGGCTGATTTCCTAAAGGTGACTCCAGAGCTGAGTCTTCAAGAATAAAAAAGATGTGATGGGCAGATCAGAGGAAAAGGGCATTTTTGGAGGAGAAAACACCAGGTGCAAAGGCATGAAGAAATAAAGTATCATGGCATGGTCAAGGAACTTCAATAGTTTGGTGAACCACAAAGTATGTGCTTGGTGGGGCAGGAGAGGGAAGGCAAGGTCTGAGGCAGTATTTGAAAGGTGTCTGAAAAGATGGAATCTCAGGGCTTGTCATTCCCCTTTTGCTAAGTTGCCACATCCCTAGCATGTGAATTTTTTACCACTAGCACCCCCCTTCCATAAGGGATTTGCCCATTTCAGCTGACCCTTCACCAGAATGGGCCCAGACTACTACAGTTTCCTCTTTTACTGGTGATTTCACTGTAGTGTCCTCCTTCCTGTCCTGAGACTCCCAGCAGAGGAGAACAATTCTCACAGAGGTTCTAGGTTCCAGGCAGAGAAATCTCTGCCTGACTCCTTAGACTAAGGAAACAGAAATCTCACCCCCTCATTTCAGAATCATTGTGAGCTGGCCGTGAAATAAAATAAATACTTGTAGAGTAGTTAATGCAATGTCTTTACATATCAACTGGCTGCCTAAACAATATTGTATGTTCTTTTATTTATGGTGGGACACAGTGGAGGTGAAGAAAATTGTGTATATCAAAAAGACAAAGTACTTTAATGTCCCTTAATTTTCCAGGCTTTAAAAAACATGCCCAAGGATGTTTGCTGCATGCTGCCAACAGATTTAGTATTCATTCTGAATGGTTTCTATGAAATTCAAGGCTTTGTTGTAAATTTTTCATAATTTATTTAATTAAATAGCTTTTTACTTCCACTAAATGCATTTATATCAAGCTCAATGATATTAGCAGAGAACCAGCTTTGTAATACATGAGGACGATTTCTTTTATAGAATTCTAATGACATTTCAAAACACAGAGCAGCAAGGAATAGAGGAGACAAAAAGTGGGAGAGGAGCAGAAGGGAAGAGGAAGATATAGGAGAGCAGAGAGACTGGTACTCGCTGGTCCAAAGGAAAAGAAGGTGCCGTAATTTGCAGAAAGATAGTGAGCTTTCTAAAACTGGGGAAAGCTTGTTTTTTTGTGTTTGCTCTGCAGAGTACTTAGTATGGTGTAAGACACAGTTTTTAAGTGAAATAAATATTTGGTGGACTCAAAAGTTTGGGACAGAGGAAGAGGCAAGGAGAGCTGGAGCCAGGGAATAGAATGGGGCCACAGTGGAGGGCGCAATGGAGCGAGGAACAGGGAAGCACAAAAATAAGGTGGAAAGGCAAACAAGAGACAGAAGAGGGTAGGAAAGAAGGGCATGAAAGAAGGAAAGAGAAAGCAGAGACAAATAGAAAGAAAGAGGAAGAAGAAAACAGGTCAGGGGTTTGGTGACATTCCCATAGACTGGGGGGTCCTCACAGGACATCCCATGAGGACATGGTAACCTCACTATCCCCCAAAGCCCAGGACTCCCACTCACACCCTTAGCTCAGAGGTACTATGCTTGTGCCAGCCAGCCTGTACCTAGTGAAGCTCTGCATGCCCTTGGAGATGAGACACAGTGAACCTGCTCCAAGAGGACCATAGACCAGACTGTGAGGGGGACCTGAAGCTGGTGTCTGAGGGCCAGGTGCAGTCACTTCTGCTCTGGGAAGGCAAGACAGCCAACTTCTAGGGATGGCATCCCCACCTCCAACTCTACTCCATCCAAATGAACATGTGCAAATCGAGGACCCAGCTGGATGCACCAAGGAAGCAAGAAGAGAGTCAGCACAGCAGGCACCCCTTTTCTTCTACAGTCTAGTGTGTAGAGGGAGGGGAATAAGAAATTGTTAGACATCTATCACATACTCTGTGCTAGGTGCTTCATAATATCATGTAACCTGCAGAACTATGCAAAACAAATTATATTATCCCTATTTTTGTAGATAAGTAAACTAAGGTTCAGAGATTCTTCATACCTTGCCCAAACCATAAGTGATAGAGTGGGGATTAAGACAAGTATGTAACGAATATAACATAGGATAAAGCTCGACTCATAGTTCTTTGTACTATACTTATAGTACAGTGCCTGTGAAATTATAAGATTCTCAATACATATTTATTGAATGAATGAACAAAGCAAGCTAAGTGCCTGAAGAGCTCTAAGGTGAAGGAATATTATGTTTGGTTCTGGAGAACTAAGGAGACGTCATGGAATTGGTGTCTTCTAAGGATATACAGATTGTGATGAGCAGGGATACTGTGGGGGCAGAGAGGGAAAAAAAATCTAGGGACAGAAGGACCCAAATTTATCTGTTCAAGTCCCTGCTGCCAACCCTCTAGTTTGGTCAGGTCACACTCATTTGTTTTCCCAAATGACATGGCAAATGACATTTATCAGCCCTGTTCTGCACAATGTATTTTAGACAGATATGAACAGGATGAATACAGAGAGTGCACACTTATTTAATTGTGGATGACATAGCCTGTTATAGGTCACTAATAGATTGGATCACAAAATAAGGATTCAAAAATAATTTTAAAAAGATGGGCTAAAGCCAATAAAGCTGACATTTACGGAGATAAATGTAGAGTCATTTATTCAATAAACATTATAGAGGGCACCTGGGTTTCAGGACACTGTTCCTGGGGATGGAGAGGAGCTGATATTTGAGCTGTGTTGTCAAGAAACAAAGAGGAGTTTTTCAAGGGAGAAGATGGGATAAAGCATTCCAGGAAGAAAGAATGACATCAGCAAAGTCATAGAGGCACAGAAAGCACGATGTTTTGGGGAAGTTTGAGTGGTTTACTTATTTATTGTATAAATGTGTACTGAATGTCACCCACATGCCAGGCAAGGACTAGATGCTGGGAACACAGAGCTGAGAGAGACAGACATTACACTTTTTGGATGGACTTGTCCTAATTTCTATAAAGGAAAGTAACAGAGTAACAAAATGAGAGAGAGTAACAGTGTGGGGGTGCTTCCATTACACAAAGATAGAGGGGTCAAGGAGGTTGACCAGCATTCCAGGGTGCCCAGGCTCTTCCTGTGTCAGCAGTGAAAGTACAGCATCCTGGGCCATGAGGCCAGGCATACAGGATGGTTAGTCATGCTAGCAGGGAAGGCTTCTCAGAGGAAGTGGCAGCTAAACAGGGACCTCATGGATTCCAGGGGGTCAGCTTTTCAAAGACCTGCGGGCAGCTTTACCTCTGAGTGGTCAGTGCGTGCATAAGCTCTCCGGACATTTTCCACAGCAATCCTTACAAAGTTTTCCTCTCTCCTAAGCCCCCACTTTACCCAGTAGGAGCAGGATGTCTGTCAACAGATCACCTGGCTGACCTCCAAGGGGTTGTTGTAGAACTAAAGGAGCTGAGAATTGTGTAGTAGACATCGCCCCCAGGAGGCCCATAGCCTCTCAAAGGCAGCGTGTCAGAAAGCTAATTCTCTTCCCCACGCTTCCCACCCACCACCCTCAGGTTCTCACTCGCAGTGACGCTCCGCTGTCTAATCTTTGGCTCTGGCACTTTGCTCTCTTTCCCTGCAGCTAGTGGTGGCGTTCTGTGGGTGGCACTCTATAGGCTAGCCCTCCTGCTCCTCCACCTTGATGGCAGAGCTGCTCCCCTGTCTCTCACTATTTCTCCCAGTCTCCCTCCCATACATTCTCTACACTGCAGACAGCTGGGTCCTAAAAGCCCCAGCCTAGAGCCTGACTAAGTCTGGTAACTTTTGGTTGTTACCACTGTCACCATTAAAAGGAAAACCAGGCTGTAACATATCCTCGCTTAAGCTCCTTCTAAAGCTCTCTATTGCCTTCCATGGTGAAACCCACAATTCTGTTCGCTGCCTGTGTTTCTAGCTCCTTTTACCATTCTCTGTCTGGCACTTTCCCTTTCTGCCAGAGTTCCTTGTGGTATCCCTCACCTTCCATATCCTGCACTTTCATTATCTTGATCAGCATCTACCAGGACTCTGCAGAGATGTCTCCTCAGTGAGGTCCTCCCTGACCCTCCCTGTCTGCTGTTCTCCACTGATACAGCCTGCAGTTTCCAGAGGTAGTGCCCTGTCTCCCCAGTCCAGGGTGCTTTCCAGGTCTTATTGACATTTGTAACACCAGCACTCTGCACAGCTCAAAGCACATAGTAGATGCTCAGGAAATGTGTGCTAAATTAGTGATGACTTTCTTCCCCAGCCAAGAGGCTCTTTTCCACCCCACTGTCTTCCTTTAGTGAGTTTTTCTTCTACATTCATAGTTCAAGCTCTCTTTCACAAAGCTTTCCTTACCCTGCTCCCCAGTCCAGGAGGAATCTTTAACCACTCCTTTCCCTGGCCTCCTAGCTCCTGCTTCTTTCTTCTCCCCTGCAGCAGCTACCCCCTTGTTTATTTGCAAATTGCTTGCATTTTTGTCTCCAGGCTGCACTGTGAGCTCTTCCAGGGAAGGGAGGGAGGATCTCCTTCATCTTTTCATGTTCAGCACTTTGCACAGTGCCTGGCAAGGAGCAAACAGTGCAAATTTGCTGAAGGATTGATTGAATGAATGGAGAGAATTCTGTGCAAGGAGCCAAAGGGCCACCCACTTCAAGTGTCAATTAGAAGAACAATCCTTTCTTTGCTCTGAATGAAGGAACACACCCAAGCATCTGTTTGTACAGCTTTGGGAACTGGATATGGATAGTCTAAAAACTTAAGGAAATTCACTAATGATCCCAACTCTTAGATTTTCTGTCATTATAAAAGCACAATTAGTACATGATAAACACAAAAATGAATTTCCAGATAACATAGAACTTACAGAGGATGCTGAGGGAGGGACATAAACTGCATTGCAATGCAGTCACTTCCTGGCTGGAGGTAAGGCCAAAAGGAACACAGAAACTGTGACCCTAGAGATTTTCTATGAACAATATTACATGCACTAGAAGAAATAGTTGTACACATCACTGCGTGAGCTTGTTCAAGATGCACGGAGGTGGCTGAGGAGCCCATCTCCAAGGTCTGACCGCTTGATTCCTCTCCCTGCCCCTTGGGACTCACAGTGATTAATGTGACTGAACCAAGCAGTAGCTGGATGAACACATTAGTGCTACATCACAGTTTGGCTTCCACATTTCCAGAGAGAAGGATATATCAGGAGAGATGCCCCCCACTGCAATTTCCTTTCTTTAGGTCATTTCCCAAATCCTTAATGTCTCTAGCCGTACCAGAAAGGCCCTAACGGTTCTCCAGCTTCTTCACACGTGATGTCATTGTTCCAGGCCAGCGCACTCTGGGACCCTGCTCTCTAACCTGGAGAGAACGTCATACACAGGGGCGGTCTCAACTGAGTCCTCCTCTGGCTTCTTACTGTCAAAATTACATCCCTATGGGAAGAGCACGCACCCCAAGCCATGAGGAAAATGGCACACTCCAGGGAGGAAGGAGAAGTATGGTACAAAGACCAGCACCTCCTGGGGCAATGAGGCTGGGTTCTACCCCATGTGTCAGCTGTCTGCAGGGCCCTGGCTCCAGGACCTTAGTCTCCTCAACTACATACACAAAAGGATTGCTCTGGTATTTGGAAAGGCCTCTCCCAGAGTAGGGTTCCTGTGCTTAGGACAACCTTGGAGAGAGACAGAGGCCCAACAAAGGGAACACAAGGGCCAGGCAATGTGAGTGAGGAGGCATTGAAACATTACTGAGTGCCAGGCACTAGGCTAAGCAATTTAATGTGATTTAAACCTCAGAACAATCCAAAGAAGTAGGTACATAACCTCATTTTACATATGAGGAAACTGGAGCTTGGAGAAACTAGGCAGCTTGCTTGGAATTATACAGTTTGTAAGTGATGGCTGGGGTGGGATTTGCATTCCAGGCCTGTCTGACTGATACCCATGCTACTACCTGCCATTCACACATCACCTGCAGGGAACAGGGACTCCTGAGAGCACCTGGCCTTACTAGGGCTCTTCTAGTCAATGTTTGGGAAGGCATGACACCTGCAGAGGACATACACTGGGCTTCCAGCCCTTCTGACATGTTGGTGGCACATAGAACATCCAGGCTGCTTTTTAATTCCTTGTTATAAAACTTCCCCAGCCACCTTAAGCTACACCCTCGCATACTGGGAACCTGTGAAACCTCACCTGGCTCTCCAGGGCAGAAGTTTTTCAGATCCTGGATGTGTCTTAAACCAACTGAAATCTGGCTCTTCCAACTTCTCAAGTTCTCCACTGAGCCATTCATTCACTCAACAAGTGTGTATTGATCATCTACTAGGTCCTGGGACAGAAGTTTCCAGAAGTGACATCTGAGTGACATAAACACATTAATTCGGAGCTGGGGAGAGCAAGAGCCCTTTAATTAGCACATTGCTCTGTCATAGCACAGATTCTCTTGTCAGGTCAGCTTGATTGTACATCTGGCAGAAGCTGGGGACTTTTAAATGAATTGTCTAGAATAAGTGCCAATTAAAACATTAGACAAATTCAGCTTTGACACCTTCCAACTTGCTTGTTTCTAGCAGGAGTATTAAGTGAGACATTGATGCTGAAATGCCACACCAAGGGCCTGCTAGGCCATGTGTGCACCCAAGAGCAGAGAATGGGAACCAGGGACTCAAGAGTAAGGCAGGTCTAGAGGCTGGTCTAAAAGGGCAGTTGGTCTCAAGAGGAGAAAGTGAGTGTAATGCTTTTCAATCTCACTATCCAAATGTGGGAACTGTATTTCTTAGTTACTGAGTATTTTGTTTACATTAGCTTAACTGCTTAATCAAACAGCTCCAACATATCAATGGTTTAATATAATTTATTAATCATGTACTGTGTCAGTTTCCTATTGCTGCTATAACAAAATGTTAAAGTTAGTTTAAAACACAAATTATTATAGTTACGGAGGACAGAAATCTGACATAGGCCTCACTGGGCTTAAATCTAGGTGTCCTCAGGGCTGCATTCCTCTGGAGGATCTGGGGAAAATCCATTTCCTGGCCTTGTCCAACTTCTAGATGCTGCCAGCATTCATTGGCTCATGGCCCCTTCCTCCACTTTCAAAGCCAGTCATTGCCTCACTCCACCTCTGCTTCACAGTTTACATCTCCTCTGACTCTCAGCCTCCTGCATCCCTCTTTCCTTTGGAAGGATCCTTACAATTATGGTGGGCCATTGGATAATCCAGAATATTCTTCCCATCTAAAGATCTTTAACTTAATCACATCAGCAAACTCCCTTTTGCCAGATGGTAACATGTCCACAGGTGCTGGGGATTAGGATGTGGATATCTCAAGGGGGTTATTTTTCTGCCAATAACACTCTCAAAACATCCATTTGGGTGTTTCTGGACTGCAGGATGTCTTCTTTGCGGTCCTTTCTAGACCCAGGCTCCTTACTTCCTATGACACCTCTGTGGCCTCATGTTCTCCTTTCAGCTGGCAAAAGAGAGAAAGGGAAAAGAAGCCCATCTGTAAATGCACACTTTCTTATGTTTTAAGTTCAGGAATCGGGATAAAAATGGGACTGACACTAATCACTATTACCACTAGTGACCCACCTGCAAAATTTTTGCTTCTTGTCCCCACAATCTTATTTTCTATTGGCCTAGGAGTCTTAGTTCCAAATGGAGGAATGCTTCCACCAGAAGACACAATGATGATTCGATTGAACTGCAAGTTAAGACTGCCACCTGCCACTCTGGACTCCTCATGCCTCTGAATCAATAGACGAAGAAGGGACTTACGTTGTAGGTTGGAGTGACTGATCCTGACTACCAAGGGAAATTTGGACTGCTACTTCAGGTAAGGAAGAGTATGTCTCTTAGTATCACCATGCCCTGTGGTTAAGGTCAATTAAAAACTACAACTCGACTCAGGTAGGACTGCTAATGATCCAGACTCTTCAAGAACGTTAGTGTGGGTCATCCCATCAGGTAAAGAACCACAACCATCTGAAATGCTTGCTGAAGACAAAGAGAATATGGAATGGGTAGTGGAAGATAGTTATAAATACCAACTACCACCAGGTGACCAGTTAAAGAAATAAAGACTGTAATTGTCACGAGTATCTCTTCCTTTATTTGTAATAAATATGGGTGTATGTGTACAATATCTCTGTTTTCTTTTCTTTCTTACCTCTTTATCATGTAACATAAGATATATTGACTTGTATTTAAGAGTTGCTTATTTTATATTGTGCTATTAGTTATGGAATATCAAGGAGAAGGGTGAAAATCACCAAAAGACTTTGCATTCTCTTCTAGGGAGAGAGCTAGTGCTTTTGCTTATACACACAGTAGTTATATCATTTTAGGCAGAGTTATTACTTTGTTATTGTGTTTATCTGTAGATTAAGGTTTTTTTTTTTTGTTTTTTTTCCTCTCCTTTTCTATTCTATTTTTTTATTCTTATGTTAATCCCCATACATTATATCATTAGTTCTAGATGAAGTGTTCAATGATTCATTGTTTGTGCATAACACCCAGTGCTCCATGCAGAATGTGCCCTCCTCAATACCCACCACCAGGCTAACCCATCCTCCCACCCCCCTACCCTCTAGAACCCTCAGTTTGTTTTTCAGAGTCCATTGTCTCTCATGGTTCGTCCACCCCTCCGATTTCCCCCGCTTCATTCTTCCCCTCCCGCTACCCTCTTCTTCTTCTTTTTTTTTTTCTTAACATATATTGCATTATTTGTTTCAGAGGTACAGATCTGAGATTCAACAGTCTTGCACAATTCACAGCGCTTACCAGAGCACATACCCTCCCCAGTGTCTATCACCTAGTCACCCCAGCCCTCCCACCCCACCCCCCACTCCAACAACACTCAGTTTGTTTCCTGCGATTAAGAATTCCTCATATCAGGGAGATCATATGATACATGTCTTTATCTGTTTGACTTATTTCACTCAACATAATACCCTCCAGTTCCATCCACGTCATTGCAAATGGCAAGATCCCATTCCTTTTGATGGCTGCATAATATCCATTGTATATATATACCACTTCTTCTTTATCCATTCATCTGTCGATGGACATCTTGGCTCTTTCCACAGTTTGGCTATTGTGGACATTGCTGCTATAAACATCGGGGTGCACGTACCCCTTCAGATCCCTACTTTTGTATCTTTGGGGTAAATACCCAGTAGTGCAATTGCTGGATCATATGGTAGCTCTATTTTCAACTTTTTGAGGAACCTCCATACTGTTTTCCAGAGTGGTTGCACCAGCTTGCATTCCCACCAACAGTGTAGGAGGGTTCCCCTTTCTCCGCATCCCCGCCAACATCTGTCGTTTCCTGACGTGTTAATTTTAGCCATTCTGACTGGTGTGAGGTGGTATCTCATTGAGGTTTTGATTTGGATTTCCCTGATGCTGAGCGATATTCAGCACTTTTTCATGTGTCTGTTGGCCATTTGGATGTCTTCTTTGGAAAAATGTCTGTTCATGTCTTCTGCCCATTTCTTGATTGGATTCTTTGTTCTTTGGGTGTTGAGTTTGATGAGTTCTTTATAGATTTTGGATACTAGTCCTTTATCTGATATGTCATTTGCAAATATCTTCTCCCATTCTGTGGGTTGTCTTCTGGTTTTGTTGACTGTTTCCTTTGCTTTGCAAAAGCTTTTGACCTTGATGAAGTCCCAAGAGTTCATTTTTGCCCTTGCTTCCCTTGCCGTTGGCAATGTTTCTAGGAAGAAGTTGCTTTGGCTGAGGTCTAAGAGGTTGCTGCCTGTGTTCTCCTTTAGGATTTGGATGGACTCCTGTCTCACATTGAGGTCGTTCAACCATTTGGAGTCTATTTTTGTGTGTGGTGTAAGGAAATGGTCCAGTTTCATTCTTCTGCATGTGGCTGTCCAATTTTCCCAACACCATTTGTTGAAGAGACTGTCTTTTTTCCATTGGACATTCTTTCCTGCTTTGTTGAAGATTAGTTGACCATAGAGTTGAGGGTCCATTTCTGGGCTCTCTATTCTGTTCCATTGATCTATGTGTCTGTTTTTGTGCCAGTACCATGCTGTCTTGATGATGACAGCTTTGTAATAGAGCTTGAAGTCCGGAATTGTGATGCCGCCAGCTTTGCTTTTCTTTTTCAACATTACTCTGGCTATGCGGGGTCTTTTCTGGTACCATACAAATTTTAGGATTATTTGTTCCATTTCTTTGAAAAAAGTGGATGGTATTTTGATGGGGATTGCATTGAATGTGTAGATTGCTCTAGGTAGCATTGACATCTTCACAATATGTATTCTTCCAATCCATGAGCATGGAACGTTTTTCCATTTCTTTGTGTCTTCCTCAATTTCTTTCATGAGTATTTTATAGTTTTCTGAGTACAGATCCTTTGCCTCTTTGGTTAGATTTATTCCTAGGTATCTTATGGTTCTGGGTGCAATTGTAAATGGGATGGACTCCTTAATTTCTCTTTCTTCTGTCTTGTTGTTGGTGTATAGGAAAGCCACTGACTTCTGTGCATTGATTTTATATCCTGCCACTTGACTGAATTCCTGTATGAGTTCTAGCAGTTTTGGGGTGGAGTCTTTTGGGTTTTCCACATAAAGTATCATATCATCTGCAAAGAGTGAGAGTTTGACTTCTTCTTTGCCAATTTGGATGCCTTTGATTTCTTTTTGTTGTCTGATTGCTGTGGCTAGGACTTCCAATACTATGTTGAATAGCAGTGGTGGTAGTGGACATCCCTGCTGCGTTCCTAACCTTAGGGGGAAAGCTCTCAGTTTTTCCCCATTGAGAATAATATTCGCTGTAGGTTTTTCATAGATGGCTTTTATGATATTGAGGTATGTACCCTCTATCCCTATACTCTGAAGAGTTTTGATCAAGAAAGGATGCTGTACTTTGTCAAAAGCTTTTTCTGCATCTATTGAGAGGATCATATGATTCTTGTTCTTTCTTTTGTTAATGTATTGTATCACATTGATTGATTTGCGGATGTTGAACCAACCTTGCAGCCCAGGGATAAATCCCACTTGGTCATGGTGAATAATCCTTTTAATGTACTGTTGGATCCTATTGGCTAGTATTTTGGTGAGAATTTTTGCATCCATGTTCATCAGGGATATTGGTCTGTCGTTCTCCTTTTGATGGGGTCTTTGTCTGGTTTTGGGATCAAGGTAATGCTGGCCTCATAAAATGAGTTTGGAAGTTTTCCTTCCGTTTCTATTTTTTGGAACAGTTTCAGAAGAATAGGTATTAATTCTTCTTGAAATGTTTGGTAGAATTCCCCTGGGAAGCCATCTGGCCCTAGGCTTTTGTTTGTTGGGAGATTTTTGATGACTGCTTCAATTTCCTTAGTGGTTATAGGTCTGTTCAGGTTTTCTCTTTCATCCTGGTTCAGTTTTGGTAGTTGATACATCTCTAGGAATGCATCCATCTCTTCCAGGTTATCTAATTTGCTGGCCTAGAGTTCCTCATAATATGTTCTTAGAATTGTTTGTATTTCTTTGGTGTTGGTTGTGATCTCTCCTCTTTCATTCATGATTTTGTTGATTTGGGTCATTTCTCTTTTCTTTTGGATAAGTCTGGCCAGGGGTTTATCAATCTTGTTAATTCTTTCAAAGAACCAGCTCCTAGTTTTGTTGATCTGTTCTACTGTTCTTTTAGTTTCTATTTCATTGATTTTGGCTCTGTTCTTTATTATTTCTCTTCTCCTGCTGGGTTTAGGCTTTCTGTGCTGTTCTTTCTCCAGCTCCTTAAGTGTAGGGTTAGGTTGTATACTTGAGACCTTTCTTGTTTCTTGAGAAAGGCTTGTATTGCTATATACTTTCCTCTTAGGACTGCCTTTGTTGTATCCCAAAGATTTTGAATAGTTGTGTTTTCATTTTCATTGGTTTCCATGTATTTTTTTAATTCTTCTTTAATTTCCTGGTTGACCCATTCATTCTTCAGTAGGATGCTCTTTAGCCTCCATGTATTTGAGTTCTTTCTGACTTTCCTCTTGTGATTGAGTTCTAGTTTCAAAGCATTGTGGTCTGAAAATAGGCAGGGAATGATCCCAATCTTTTGGTACCGGTGGAGACCTGATTTATGACCTAGGATGTGATCTATTCTGGAGAATGTTCCATGGGCACTAGAGAAGAATGTGTATTCTGTTGCTTTGGGGTGGAATGTTCTGAATATGTCTGTGAAGTCCATTTGGTCCAGTGTGTCATTTAAAGTCCTTATTTCCTTGTTCATCTTTTGCTTAGACGATCTGTCCATTTCAGTGAGGGGGATGTTAAAGTCCCCCACTATTATTGTATTGTTGTCGATGTGTTTCTTTGCTTTTGTTATTAATTGCCTTATATAATTGGCTGCTCCCATGTTAGGGGCATAGATATTTACAATTGTTAGATCTTCTTGTTGGATAGATCCTTTAAGTACGATATAGTGTCCTTCCTCATCTCTTATTACAGTCTTTGGCTTAAAATCTAATTTGTCTGATATAAGGATTGCCACCCCAGCTTTCTTTTGGTGTCCATTAGCATGGTAAATGGTTTTCCACCCCCTCACTTTCAATCTGGGGGTGTCTTTGGTTCTAAAATGAGTCTCTTGCAGACAGCATATGGATGGGTCTTGTTTTTTAATCCAGTCTGTTAGCCTGTGTCTTTTGATTGGGGCATTTAGCCCATTTACATTCAGGGTAACTATTGAAAGATAGGAATTTAGTGCCATTGTATTGCCTGTAAGGTGACTATTACTGTATATTGTCTGTGTTCCTTTCTGGTCTATGTTGCTTTTAGGCTCTCTTTGCTTAGAGGACCCCTTTCAAGATTTCTTGTAGGGCTGGTTTTGTGTTTGCAAATTCCTTTAGTTTTTGTTTGTCCTGGAAGCTTTTTATCTCTCCTTCTATTTTCAATGACAGCCTAGCTGGGTAGAGTATTCTTGGCTGCATATTTTTCTCATTTAGTGCTCTGAATATATCATGCCAGTCCTTTCTGGCCTGCCAGGTCTCTGTGGATAGGTCTGTTGCCAATCTAATGTTTCTATCATTGTAGGTTACATATCTCTTCTCCTCAGCTGCTTTCAGGATTTTCTCTTTGTCTATGAGACTTGTAAGTTTTACTATTAGATGTCGGGGAGTTGACCTATTTTTATTGATTTTGAGAGGGGTTCTCTGTGCTTCCTGGATTTTCATGCTGTTTCTTTCCCCAAATTAGGGAAGTTCTCTGCTATAATTTGCTCCATTATACCTTCTGCCCCTCTCTCTTTCTTCTTCTTCTCGGATCCCAATTATTCTAATGTTGTTTCATCTTATGGTATCGCTTATCTCTCGAATTCTGCCCTCGTGATCCAGTAGTTGTTTATCTCTCTTTTTCTCAGCTTCTTTATTTTCCATCATTTCATCTTCTATATTACTGATTCTCTCTTCTGCCTCATTTATTCTAGCACTTAGCGCCCCCATTTTTTATTGCACCTCATTAATAGCCTTTTGATTTCTACTTGGTTGGATTTTAGCTCTTTTACTTCTCCAGAAAGGGTTTCTCTAATAACTTCCATATTTTTTTCAAGCCCAGCTAGTATCTTTAAAGTGATGATTCTGAACTCTAGATCTGACATCGTACTAATGTCTGTATTGAGTAGGTCCCTGGCCGTCGGTACTACCTCTTGTTCTTTTTGTTGAGGTGATTTTTTCCATCTTGTCATTTTGTGCAGAGGAGAATAGATTAATGAGAGAACAAAATGCTAGAGTAAGCACATCCCCAGAAAATATACTCTAAACAAATCAGAAAAGACCTGAGGCAGTGGGATAAGAAAGGGAAAGAGAGAAAAAAGAAAAAGAAAAAAAGAAAAAGATAAAGATAAAAACAAAAACAAACAAAACAAAACAACAACAACAACAACAAAAAAACAGAATGTGATCAAATATGATCTATATGGTATATAGATCAGTGTCACACACTAGATTTGGGGTGTATTTTGGTCTTTTAGAAGAAAGGGCCTCCCAAAATTTTAAAGAAAGAAAAACTTATATATGTACAAAAATAAGGGTTGATATGATGAAGGGATGGAATATGACTGTAAAAATGGAAATTATATAAAATTTTATAAAAGGAATTGATAAGAAGTTGTTTGAAAAAAGAAAGAAGAGGAATTAAAAAAAGAAAAAAGAAAAAGAAAAAAAAAGGGAGAGGATGTGATCAGGCAGGGGAATAGAAAACACCATATACTAGAGATTTAGGGTATATTTTAATCTGTTAGAAGAAACTATCTCAAAATTTTAAAGAGAGAACAACTTATATATATAAGCCAAAAATATGGGTAACTACTATGAAGGGATAGAATATGACTCTAAAAATGAAAAATAAAAATGTTTTTTTTTTTTAAAAAGGGATTGATAAGATGTTGGTTGAAAAAGGGAAAAAGAAAAATTCAAAAAGAAATAAAAAGACAAAAAGACAGTTAAAAAAAATTAACTTTAAAAGACTAAAGAATCATGGTAAAAAAGCCGTGAATTCTATGTGCAGTAGTCCCTTAGCGCTGGAGTTCTGCCGTTCTCATTGATCGGTAAATTTGGTCTTGGCTGGCTGTTCTCGCTGATCTTCTGGGGAGGGGCCTGTTGACGTGGTTTCCAAATGTCTCTGCTGGAGGCGGAATTGCCCCGCCCTTGTGCCCTCCTGGCTAAGTAATCTGCTCGGGTTTGCTCTCTGGGGCTTTTGTTCCCTGCGAGCTTTCCATACAGCTTTGGAGGCGGAGCGTGAAAATGGCGGTCTCCCAATCTCCGCCCCGGAGGAGCCGAGAACTCAGGGCCCCGCTTCTCAGTGAGCCCCCAGAGAAAAGCCATCAGTCACTCCCGTCTCCCCGGTCTCCGGCTGCACTCCGTGCTCACCCGGCCTGTGACCGCGCGTTTCTATCTCTGGCACCCGACCCCGTGTGGAGTCTCCAAACCCAGCAGATCCCTGCGGTGCGCTCCCGCGCCGCTCCTCCCGCTGAAGAAGGTGAGTCTCCCCGAATCTGCTGCTTGTTGGGTCCCTGCTGGAGGAGCAGGGGCCCGACTGTGCCGCAGATCAGGGTTTATGGCAACCCCGAGCTGAGAGCCCGCACCTGGGCTCCGCCTCTGCAGCCGGCTTCCCTGCTCCGATACCTGGGAGCTCTGCCGCACTCAGGCCCCCCGGTCTTTGTGTGACCCCGAGGGTCCTGAGACCACACTCTCCCGGAGGGTTCCACCCCCTGCTTAGCCACCAGAGTGACGTCCCTCAGCGGAGCAGACTTTTAAAAGTTCCGATTTTGTGCTCCGTAGTTCTATCACTTGCCAGAAGCGGCCGACGGAGGCCCCTCCCCCGCCGTCTATCCTCCCGAATATCACCTCAGATTCACTTCTCCGCACGTCCTACCTTCCAGAAAGTGGTCGCTTTTCTGATGAGAGAGTTGTTGCTCTTCTTTTCTTCAATCTCCTGTTGAGTTTGTAGGTGTTCAGTTTGGTTTGATCCCTATCCAGCTGAATTCCTCTGCCATCTTGCTCCACCCCCTGTAGATTAAGTTTAGTTTAAGGATATGCATATGTGCCAAGTTGATAAGCAATGGATTTGTGATGGTTAATTTTATGTGTTAATTTGACTGGGCCACAGTGCCCAGATATGGTCAAACATTACTCTGGATGTTTCTGTAAAGTGTTTTTTGGATGAGATTAAAATTTAAATCAGTGGACTTGGAGTAAAGCAGATTATGTACCATGTGCATCGGCCTCATCTGATCAGTTGATGGCATGAGTAGAACAAATACTAACTGCCTCCAAACAAGAGGGAATTCTGCAGCAGAGGCTTTTGGACTTGAGCTGCACCATTAGCTCTTTCCTGAGTTTCTAGTCAGCCAGCCTCTCCTATTAGATTTTGGATTCTCCAAGCCTCCACAATTGCGCAAGCCACTTCTTTTTCTGCTCATATTCTACTAGCCAAGACTCTGCCACATCTCCATAGGTAATTGCAAAGGAGGATGGGATTTTGCTTTGTGTCTAAAAGGATAAGGAATCACTTTGGTGAACAGTTAGTCAAACTCTGCCACATCAAGAACTTGAAGGTACATTTACAAGACAACTGGTCCACCCTCCTATTATCCTGGGTTCCCAAAGTCCTTAGAGGGAAGTTGCTGTCATTTGCTCACCTTGGAGAAAGCTCTGCTTTCTGCACCAGTGTATGCACCTTACTGACAAATACTCCATCTTATCTGTAGTTTTGGACACCTCCCTAGAATCAGCTTAAATAGATGAGATTCACATTGATTGTGTGCTTTTTAGGTGCCAAGAACCAGGCTTGCTTCTGAAAACAGAAAAGTGAGTAAGACACCATCACTGCCCTTAAGGAATTCACAGTCTAATTGAAGAGACAGAAATACATATGAATACCTTTAATGCATTTAGATTAATTACCCTGATGTTATAATGGAGACCACAGGAAATTCCATGAGGAAGCCCAGGGGCCTGTAAGAATTGACCAGGGTATTGGAGGACCAAGATAGCAGAGGAATAGGAGATCTAAATTTCGTTTGGTCCCAGGAATTCAGCTAGATAGGATCAAACCATTCTGAACACCTATGAACTCAACAGGAGATCCAAGAAAAGAATAGCAGCAACTCTCTGAACAGAAAAGCGACCACTTTCGGGAAGGTAAGACATGCAGCGAGGGTGAACCTGAGGTGATATTAGGGAAGATAGACCGTGGGGAGAGGGAGCATCCCTCAGCCGCTACCAGCAAGTGATAGAGCAGCAGAGCACAAAATCGGAACTTTTAGAAATTGGCTCTACTGAGGGACGTCGCTCCAGTGGCTAAGTGGGGGGTGGGAGAGTATGGTCTCAGGACCCTCGGGGTCACAGAAAGACTGGGGGTGACTGAATGCGGCAGAACTCCCAGGTATCGGAGTGGGGAAACCGGCTGCAGAAACAGAGCCGAGGAGCGGGCTCTCAGCTCGGAGTTGCCATAAACCATGCACAGTCGGGCCACTGCACCTTCAGCAGGAACCCAACAAGTGGCAGATCTGGGGAGACTCCCCTTCCTCCACTGGGAGGAGCGGCGCAGGAGTGCACCAAAGGACTCTGCTGGGTTTGGAGACTCCACATGGGGTAAGGTGCCAGAGATAGAAACACTCGGTCACAGCCAGGTGAGCACAGAGTGTGGCCGAGACTGGGGAGATGGGAGTGATTGACTGCTTTTCTCTGGGGTCTCACTGGGGAGTGGGGCCCTGAGTTATCCACTCCTCCGGGGTAGAGAATGGGAGGCCACCATTTTCACTCTCATCCTCCAAAGCTGTACAGAAAGCTTGCAGGGAACAAAAGCTCCTGAGACCAAACCCAAGCAGATGACTTACCCAGACCCGGCAAGGATGGGGCAATTCCGCCTCCAGCAAAGACATTTGAGAACCACTGCAACAGGCCCCTCCCACAGAAGATCAACAAGAACAGCCAGCCAAGACCAAGTTTACCGATCAATGAGAACGGCAGAACTCCAGCATTAGGGAAATACTGCACATAGAATTCATGGCTTTTTCCCCATGATTCTTTAGTCTTTCAAAGTTAATTTTTCTAATTTTCTTTTTTTTTAATTTTTTTTTCCCTTTTTCAACCAACATCTTATCAATCCTTTTTAAAAAATCTTTTTTATTTTTCATTTTTAGAGTCATAGTCTATCCCCTCATAGTAATTAACCTTATTTTTGGTATATATATAAGTTGTTCTCTCTTTAAAATTTTGGGACACAGTTTCTTCTAACAGACCAAAATATACCCTAAATCTCTAGTGTATGGCTTTGTTCTAGTATCCTGCCTGATCACATTCTCTCCTTTTTTTTTTTTTTTAATTCTTCTTCTTTCTTTTTTCAAAAAATTCTTATCAATTCCTTCTATAAAATCTTTTATAATTTTCATTGTTACACTCATATTCCATCCCTTCATCCTATTTACCCTTATTTATGTACATATATAAGCTTCTCTTTCTTTAAAATTTTGGGAGGCACTTTCTTCTAACAGACCAAAATATGCCATAATCTAGTGTGTGGCACTGATCTATGCACCAGCCTGATCATATTTGATCCTATTCTGATTTTTTTTTTAATATTTTTTTTTTCTTTTTTCTTTCTTTCCCTTTCTTTTCCCCTGGTTTCAGGTCTCTTCTGATTTGTTTAGTGTACACTTTTCTGAGGTCATGTTACCCAGAAAAATATACAAAATTAGCATTTTGATTTATCATTAATACATTCTCCTCTGGACAAAATGACAAGATAGATAAAATCACGACGAAAAAAAAAAAAAAAAAGAACAAGAGGCAGTACCCACTGCCAGGAACCTAATCAATACAGACATTAGTAAGATGTCAGAACTAGAGTTCAGAATGACGATTTTAAAGATACTAGCTGGGCTTGAAAAAAGCATGGAATTTATTAGAGAAACCCTTTCTGGAGAAATAAAAGAACTAAAATCTAACCAAGTCAAAATCAAAAAGGCTATTAATGAGGTGCAATGAAAAATGGAGGCTTGGGCGCCTGGGTGGCTCAGTTGGTTAAGCGACTGCCTTCGGCTCAGGTCATGATCCTGGAGTCCCTGGATCGAGTCCCGCATCGGGCTCCCTGCTCGGCAGGGAGTCTGCTTCTCCCTCTGACCCTCCCCATTCTCATGTGCTCTCTCTCATTCTCTCTCTCTCAAATAAATAAATAAAATCTTTAAAAAAAAAAAAAAGAAAAATGGAGGCTCTAACTGCTAGGATAAATGAGTCAGAAGAGAGAATCAGTGATATAGAAGACCAAATGATGGAAAATAAAGAAGCTGAGAAAAAGAGAGATAAACAACTACTGGATCATGAGGGCAGAATCTGAGATATAAGTGATACCATAAGACAAAACAATATTAGAATAATTGGGATCCCAGAAGAAGAAGAAAGAGAGAGAGCAGCAGAAGGTATATTGGAGCAAATTATAGAAGAGAACTTCCCTAATTTGGGGAAGGAAAAAGGCATCAAAATCCAGGAGGCACAGAGAACCCCCCTCAAAATCAATAAAAATAGGTCAACACCCCAACATCTAATAGTAAAACTTATGAGTCTCAGAGACAAAGAGAAAATCCTGAAAGCAGCTCGGGAGAAGAGATATGTAACCTACAATGGTAGAAACGTTAGATTGGCAACAGACCTATCCACAGAGACCTGGCAGGCCAGAAAGGACTGGCAGGATATATTCAGAGCACTAAATGAGAAAAATATGCAGCCAAGAATACTCTATCCAGCTAGGCTGTCATTGAAAATAGAAGGAGAGTTAAAAAGCTTCCAGGACAAACAAAAACTAAAGGAATTTGCAAACACAAAACCAGCCCTATGAGAAATATTTTAAGGGATCCTGTAAGCAAAGAGAGAGCCTAAAAGTAACATAGACCAGAAAGGAACACAGACAATATACAGTAATAGTCACCTTACAGACAATACAATGGCACTAAATTCCTATCTTACAATAGTTACCCTGAATGTAAATGGGCTAAATGCCCCAATCAAAACACACAGGCTATCAGACTGGATTAAAAAATAAGACCCATCCATATGCCTGTTTGCAGGAAACTCATTTTAGACACAAAGACACCTCCAGATTGAAAGTGAAGGGGTGGAAAACCATTTACTATGCTAATGGACACCAAAAGAAAGCTGGGGTGACAATCCGTATATCAGACAAATTAGATTTTAAACGATAGACTGTAATAAGAGATAAAGAAGGACACTATATCCTACTTAAAGGGTCTATCCAACAAGAAGATCTAACAATTGTAAATATCTATGCCCCTAACATGGGAGCAGCCAATTATATAAGGCAATTAATAACAAAATCAAAGAAACACATTGACGACAATACAGTACTAATGGGGGACTTTAACACCCCCCTCACTGAAATGGACAGATCATCTAAGCAGAAGATCAACAAGGAAGTAAAGACTTTAAATGACACACTGGACCAAATGGACTTCACAGATATATTCAGAACATTCCATCCCAAAGCAACAGAATACACACTCTTCTTTAGTGCCCATGGAACATTCTCCAGAATAGATCACATCCTAGCTCACAAATCAGGCCTCAACTGGTACCAAAAGATTGGGATCATTCCCTGCTTATTTTCAGACCACAATGCTTTGAAACTAGAACTCAATCACAAGAGGAAAGTCAGAAATAACTCATATACATGGAGGCTAAAGAGCATCCTACTGAAGAATGAATGGGTCAACCAGGAAATTAAAGAAGAATTTAAAAAATTCATGGGAACAAACGAAAATGAAAACACAACTGTTCAAAATCTTTGGGATACAGCAAAGGTGGTCCTAAGAGGAAAGTATATAGGAATACAAGCCTTTCTCAAGAAACAAGAAAGTTCTCAAATACACAACCTAACCCCACATCTAAAGGAGCTGGAGAAAGAACAAAAAATAAAGCCTAAACCCAGCAGGAGAAGAGAAATAATAAAGACCAGAGCAGAAATCAATGAAATAGAAACTAAAAAAACAGTAGAACAGATCAACGAACCTAGGAGCTGGTTCTTTGAAAGAATTAATAAGATTGATAAACCCCTAGCCAGACTTATCAAAAAGAAAAGAGAAATGACCCAAATAAATAAAATCATGAATGAAAGAGGAGAGATCACAACCAACACCAAAGAAATACAAACAATTATAAGAACATATTCTGAGCAACTCTATGCCAGCAAATTAATCTGGAAGAAATAGATGCATTCCTAGAGACGTATAAACTACCAAAATTGAACCAGGAAGAAATAGAAAAGCTGAACAGACCTATAACCACTAAGGAAATTGAAGCAGTCATCACAAATATCCCAACAAACTAGAGCCCAGGGCCAGATGGCTTCCTAGGGAAATTCTACCAAACATTTAAAGAAGAATTAATACCTATTCTTCTGAAACTATTCCATAAAATAGAAATGGAAGGAAAACATCCAAACTGGTTTTATGAGGCCACCATTACCTTGATCCCAAAACCAGACAAAGACCCCATCAAAAAGGATACTTACAAACCAATATCCTTGATGAACATGGATGCAAAAATTCTCACCAAAATACCAGCCAATAGGATCCAACAGTACATTAAAAGGATTATTCACCACGACCAAGTGGGATTTATCCCTGGGCTGCAAGTTTAGTTCAACATCTGCAAATCAACCAATGTGATAAAATACATTAATAAAAGAAAGAACAAGAACCATATGATCCTCTCAGTAGATGCAGAAAAAGCATTTGACAAAGTACACCATCCTTTCTTAATCAAAACTCTTCAGAGTATAGGGTTAGAGGGTACATACCTCAATATCATAAAAGTCATCTATGCAAAACCCACAGCGATTATCATTCTCAATGGGGAAAAACTGAGAGATTTCCCCCTAAGGTCAGGAACACGGCAGGATGTCCACTATCACCACTGCTATTCAACACAGTATTAGAAGTCTTAGCCACAGCAATCACACAACAGAAAGAAATTAAAGACATCCAAATCAGCAAAGAAGAAGTCAAACTCACTCTTTGTAGATGATATGATACTTTATGTGGAAAACCCAAAAGACTCCACCCCAAAACTGCTAGAACTCATACAGGAATTCAGTCAAGTGGCAGGTATAAAATCAATGCACAGAAATCAGTGGCCTTCCTATACACCAACAACAAGACAGAAGAAAGAGAAATTAAGGATTCAATCCCATTTACAATTGCACCCAAAACCATAAGATACCTAGGAATAAATCTAACCAAAGAGGCAAAGGATCTGTACTCAGAAAACTATAAAATACTCATGAAAGAAATTGAGGAAGACACAAAGAAATGGAAAAACGTTCCATGCTCATGGATTGGAGGAACAAATATTGTGAAGATGTCAATGCTATCTAGAGCAATCTACACATTTAATGCAATCCCCATCAAAATACTATCCACTTTTTTCAAAGAAATGGAACAAATAATCCTAAAATTTGTATGGAACCAGAAAGGAGCCCGAATAGTCAGAGGAACGTTGAAAAAGAAAAGCAAAGCTGGCGGCATCACAATTCCGGACTTCAAGCTCTATTACAAAGCTGTCATCATCAAGACAGCATGGTACTGGCACAAAAACAGACACATAGATCAATGGAACAGAATAGAGAGCCCAGAAATGGACCCTCAACTCTATGGTCAATTCATCTTTGACAAAGCAGGAAAGAATGTCCAATGGAAAAAAGACAGTCTCTTCAACAAATGGTGTTGGAAAAATTGGACAGCCACATGCAGAAGAATGAAACTGGACCATTTCCTTACAGCACACACAAAAACAGACTCCAAATGGTTGAAAGACCTCAATGTGAGACAGGAGTCCATCCAAATCCTAAAGGAGAACACAGGCAGGAACCTCTTCGACCTCAACCACAGCAACTTCTTCCTAGAAACATCGCCAAAGGCAAGGGAAGCAAGGGCAAAAATGAACTCTTGGAACTTCATCAAGATAAAAAGCTTTTGCACAGCAAAAGAAACAGTCAACAAAACCAAAAGACAACCGAGAAAATGGGAGAAAATATTTGCAAATGACATATCAGATAAAGGGCTAGTATCCAAAATCTATAAAGAACTTATCAAACTCAACTCCCTAAAAACAAATGATTCAATCAAGAAATGGGCAGAAGATAGGAACAGACATTTTTCCAAAGAAGACATCCAAATGGCCAACAGACACATGAAAAATTGCTCAACATCTCTCGGCATCAGGGAAATCCAAATCAAAACCTCAATGAGATACCACCTCACACCAGTCAGAATGGCTAAAATTAACAAGTCAGGAAACGACAGATGTTGGCGGGGATGCGGAGAAAGGGGAACCCTCCTATACTGTTGGTGGGAATGCAAGCTGGTGCAGCCACTCTGGAAAACAGTATGGAGGTTCCTCAAAAAGTTGAAAATAGAGCTACCATAGGACCCAGCAATTGCACTACTGGGTATTTACCCCAAAGATACAAAAGTAGGGATCCGAAGGGGTACGTGCACCCCAATGTTTATAGCAGCAATGTCCACAATAGCCAAACTGTGGAAACAGCCAAGATGTCCATTGACAGATGAATGGATAAGGAAGATGTAGTATACAATGGAATATTATGCAGCCATCAAAAGGAATGAAGTCTTTCTATTTGCAACAATGTGGATGGAACTGGAGGGTATTATGCTGAGCATAATAAGTCAATCAGAGAAAGACATGTATCATATGACCTCACTGATATGAGGAATTCTTAATCGCAGGAAACAAACTGAGGGTTGCTGGAGTGGTGGGGTTTGGGAGGGATGGGGTGGCTGTGTGACAGACATTGGGGAGGATATGTGCTATGGTGAGCGCTGTGAATTGGGTAAGACTGTTGAATCACAGACCTGTACCTCTGAAACAAATAATACATTATATGTTAAAAAAAAAAAAAAAAGAAGATAGTAGGAAGGAAAAAATGAAGGGGGGGAATCGGAGGGGCAGACGAACCCTGAGAGACTATGGACTCTGAGAAACAAACTGAGGGTTCTAGAGGGGAGGGGGTTGGGCGATAGGTTAGCCTGGTGATGGGTATTAAAGAGGGCACGTATTGAATGGAGCACTGGGTGTTATACGCAAACAATGAATCATGGATCACTACATCAAAAACTAATGACATAATGTATGGTGATTAACATAACATAAAAAAAAATGTCAAAAAAAAAATTGACCAAGATCCTGGCAACAGGGGAGAGGGAAGGGAAAAAAGTAGCAGTGAGAAGGCACCCAAACTGGTGTAACCATACTGTGCAATCCTGCCTCCCCACGTGCCCAGGGGAAGACAGTGGGCATCCCACATAGTAGGTCCAGCATTCCAAGGCCTGAGGCTTGTGCAACAGGTAAGAAATTCTTTAAGAGAAAGAGAAAAGGACATTTTGGATACAAAATGTCAGTATTACTAACATTATGTACATTTTTAGGATTATTGTCAAATTAGGGGAAGCCTCTCTCGTCTTTCTCCTGCACATGAGCACCAGCAGTAGTCCTGCACTCTGACTGGTCTCTAGTAACATTTGAGTAATGGTGCACACTAGGCAGTTGGTCACCATGTCCTTTTTAGTAATGTGCATCTTCTGTTATCTTTTGTTATCAATGTATCTTTTGTTAGATATTTAGTTTTTTCCCAATGTATCCATATGTTCACTACTCTTTATTAATTATCACATAATCCAAGGGTTTATTTACCATTTGTATTAGACATATACCTCTCTATTGTACACGTAAATGGCTGTAAACCACATAAATACATACCACTGAACCAAAACTGAAGGGACCCCCATGCAGAATTTCTATAGTCTCTAAAATGCCCATGGCTTCACCACTGCCTCAGGAAGTGGGGGAAGGGGTGGAGATGAAGGGAACGAAGGAGGGAGAGTCAAGCTTGGAGGGAGCCGTACTCAAGTTAGTTCCTCTCACCATAAATTCTCCCTGCCCCCACAACCACTAAGTGGTCTTAGGTAAGTCACTTGAATGTGTGCACCACGGTGTTCTCTTCTCAAACGTGAATGTAAGGTTCAGTTTTACAGTATGCTGTGAGAGCCAAATGGGATCCATGCATGTAAAAAGGCCTGAGGTTGGTTTTGGCACCCAGTAGATACTCAATAAATAGTACCTAGCTCCCCCTTCATCTAGCTGTTGCAGTGACTTAATCAGAGCTTCCAAACGGTGTATTATTATTCTTGGGCTGGCTACTCCCAGGGAATCCCCCTGGAAACAGGAATTTTTTCTGCTGCTGTGGGAGTGAGGCCTGGTCTTCCGTATCTTGTGAGCCCCTGATGACTCAGCTGTCTCAGAGCTTTGCTTGAAGAGCTCTCCAGATGCCACAACCTTAATATAACACACTCAGGCATCCAGGGAAACTGATGGCTGGGCTTCAGAGAGGAGCTCCTGCTGAATCCAAAGAGCATGGGCTGCCCATGCTGTGAAATGATGCAAGGCTCTGAGAACACTCTGGACTTCACATTGCAGCTGGGCAGCCTCTGGGGATGCAAGAGTGACTGGCGCTCTATGAGAAGAGGATCTGCATCCTGTTTATCATCTTGCCTCCAGCAAAGGAAGAGGGGTGGGTGCAGAGCAGAGCGCAGCAAGTGTTTAAAATGATTTAATAGCAAATCTTTGCTTTTCATGGCCATTTATAGCTTAGAACACTTTTCTGTGATGTTATCTCACAATAACTTACAAGAAGCCCATGAACTGGCTAATGGCTAAGCAGGTATTTCACAGAAATAGGAAGATGAAGCTCCAGAAAGGTAGAGGAGCAGATGGATGGCATCGAGCTAGCGTTGGAAGAGATGGCAGGGCTGGAATTCAAATCCCCACCTGCCCACCTCTCCCACCTTACCTCTCTCTCCTCACCGGAACTCCTTCCCCTGAACACTGGACCCTGGCACATGGAAACACAGTGGTTTCTGCAATTGTCCTGATAGTCCCCAAACCAGCAGTGCCAGCATTACCTAGGAATTAGTAGGAATGCAAACTTTCAGGACCCACCTCAGACCCACTGAATCAGATCCTTGACAACAAGCTCTCCAGGTGATTCTGACACAGGCTCATGCTTGAGAAGTATGGCTAGAATTAAAGCAAAGCCTCATATCCTCCAGTGTGTGACATGAGGAGAGTACCAGAAGACACTGGGTTAAGCTGATGCTCAGTGTCCATCCCTCTTCAGTTCCCCTTCATCCGGGAATTCTGTCCTGTTGATTCCTGCATTCACCAGCCTGTCAAGCCCCCAAGAGTATGCTAATCATCATTAGTTTGGGTGACTCAGGTGTAAACAAACCCTCCTGTCTTTGACTTCCTCTAGCACAGCTGTGATACACGGACTCTCAAAAAGACTTCCTTAAATGCTAACTGAATAAAAGAGAAATTGCTAGAGAACCTATAAAGGACATAAAGACAAGTGGAAGAAACCTAGTTCACCCATCTATTTAGCACTGGCCTGCTCAGTTCCACAACTTTTGCAAGGGTCTTAGTCAGAAACTTTTGAGCTCTGCCCTCTCCCTGTCCTTTCTCTACTCTCCTATCCTGGAGTAGAAGGGTATGACATTGGCCAGTGCCCTCAGTCTTTTTGGAAAAGATCATGGACAGAAGTGGAGCCAATGCCCCAACCATGAGTGAACAATGAGACCCTCCCATCCCTCCAGAGCAGGGAAAGAGCACTCAAGTCACTGAATACATTGTCCTCTCCACCCCACAGATGGGATCTGAATTATTTCTTCACCAAGCTTTGTGTTTCTGCCTTCACATAATCATGCAAATCTCTTATCAAGGATGTCCCTGTCATTTAGCTAAGTCCTACCCTCCTCCCACTCCAGCTGGATCCCACCTCCTCCACAAAGCCTCCTGCATGACTTCATTAACCTATAAGATCTTACTATCTGCATTAATGGTTGTCATTTGATATTTGGCATCAGCTACCACAGGAAAACATTATTTATGCTTTATTTATACTTTTATTAAAGAAGAAATCTCTTCTCTCTGGGAAGGATGTGTTGAAATTATTCTTCCCACAAAATGAAGGCTGGACACATGACCTCAAGTGTTTCTCTGCCTCATGATACTCCGACTGACATGGTCTTGATGATGCAACCTGCCCAAACTCTGGTTTTGTCCAGAGTGACCATCAGCAGAGGGGAACTGATGCTGAGAAGTGCATCATCACAAATCTCATGGATACTCTGCTACCCTAGAACACTGCTGTTGCACTTCCCCTGTGTTTACCAAATTTCCTCATGATATTTTTTGCATAAAGCTCATAAAAATGTATTGATGTTTGAAAGAAGACACTGTAGATAAATTTCACATCTGTATTCTATTGTCTCTCCTTCCCTGATAAAGGATTTCAATGTCCTGACTTGTAACCAACTTAGTCTCCCATGTTGAGCTCTTACGGCTCCAGAAGTTGATCATCCCAATGCTTTATCCAAACTCTGTCCTGGTAATTAGCTAGTGGGACTCTTACCTTGAAGCTCACCCACAGCTATCAAATATTGCCTCATGCTCCCACTATACGCACACAGCCCAACCCTCCTTCCCTGTCCTTTGTCCTCCTCCTATGTAGGAAGGTTTCCCTGTCTCCAAACCCATCTGATTTATTTATGCACTGATATTTGGAGACCAGATCACCTGGTTCTGACCAGATCACCTCCCTTCAAAATTATTTTATGATTGAGTCCCTGTTGCCCGTAAGTTCCATTATTCAGGGTCTGCCCTGCCATGATCTTCCCCAATCTACATGCAGTCTGGGGCAAGGTGTGAAGAAGTAGGCTCTGAAACAATACTGCTCAGGGTTGAATCCCAGATCTACTAGCCATCCATCCTGAGCAGATTTTTTAACTTTTCTGTGCCCTATGTTCCCATCTATGAAACAGGAACTATTATAGAATGCACCTCATAAAGTTGTTAGAATTGAAGAAGCATTACATATGAAGCACCTAAGTTAGTGCTAGAGTACAGTAAATACAAAGTCCATATTATCTATAATTATATGTCATTATTATCTCTTCTCCTCAACTAACATCCTGCTGCAACCTTCTCATGCTGTTCATTCCAGGCCAATAACATCACTGGGTCTCCCCATAGTCAACTTATCACACCTGGGAGCACAACTGTGTGTTTTCACCTGGAATGCTTCTTGGATGCATTTTCACATTTAACTCAAAGGGGGAGAAAAAAAGAACAAAACAAACAAACAACAACAACAACAACAACAACAAAAACCCTTAGTTTTATTCTGGGCTCCAGCCCCAAGTGATTAGTAGGTACTGTCTGGAGGAAGGAGTGGAGTGAAATTGAGTGGTTCTGTCATGAGTCAGAAAACATGGCTGTGAGGGGTGTTGAGGGTCAATGGGGCCCTGGATGGACATGGCAATGTAAGTGCCATGCACTTGCCAAGCTTGACCGTGTACTCACCGTCTAAGTGAGGAGAAACTTAATCCACCCATCTCTGAGCAGAACATGGGCTCATCCTCCCAGTGGCAACTGATTCTCCCTACTGAGTCAGCCTTAAAACTGAAGATCTCACACTCTTGGGACACTTGGCATTTCTACTTTGTGGTTAACTTTCATTAAGTTCGTCCCTTCTAGGCTGAGGCTCCTTAGGAGTAGGATTCATGGTTTTTCACAAGAAGAGTTGCTATTTATGTAGTGCCCCAATATGTTCCATACACTATACTAAATATTTTTTTAACAGGTCATGTCTGAGCTTCCTAAAATTATCCACATTTTATAGGTGTAAATACTCAGAAGAAAATTTTCCCATGATTTCATGGGTGGCAAATTTTGAGGCTGATATCTAAATCCAGGTCTGTCTAACCTCAAATTCTCTAATTTCCACCACTGCATTCAAGGTAGATTTTTTTCCTCCATAGTGTCACATAGGCAATAATAATATAGATTTAAACAAGGCTCACTCTGTTCCACATGCTCTTCTCAACCATCTACTCATTGACTCTCACAATGGTCTTGTTATAGATGAGGAAACTGAGGCACAGACAAGTTAAGTCATTGCCCAAAGCCCTCAGCTAGAGAGTGGCAGAGCCAGGATTTGATCCAGGCAATTTCCATTTAGAGCACACACAGTAAGCCACCTCTAGCAATGACTTGCTGAAGATTCAAGCAGTATCTCCTCAGCAGAGCAGCATTAAAGGTAGTTTGAGGGGCTGGGGTTTCACACAGGGTTTCTCGGCATCCCTGAACCCTTGTCATACACCTCCCCCCCGCCCTGTGCACAAATGTGTGTGTCATGCCTAGTCCCTTCTAGGCCCACAGTTCCTCTACCTTTCCTGTGGATGCTTAGTGCTCCCTAGGATATGGGCTTCTATCTCTGAATAACCATTTTTTGTGCTGTGCATGGGGTAGCCTAATTTGAAAATCACTATGTTTTGGGAGTGCCTGGGTGTCACAGTCAATTAAGTGTCTGACTCTTGGTCTTGGCTCAGGTCGTGATCTCAGGGTCATGGGATTGAGCCCTGTGTCAGGCTCTGCACTAAGCACGGAGTTGTCTTGAGATTTTCTGTCCCTCTTCCTCTGCCCATCCTGTTTGTGCACATGCTCTCTCTCTCTCTCCCCCATCTTTCTAAATTATATAAATAAATCTTTAAAAAAATAAAATAAAAATCACTATGTTTTCTTGATCAGGAGGTCAGATGCTCATAGTCATGAAGGTGCTACCACCTCCTGAACACAGGTCCTGGGCCTAAACCCAGAAGAATAGAGCAGTCCTGGACCTTCCCTGCTGCCCTGGTGTTGAAATTCACAGGGGGCACAATTGCAGTGAATCTCTTTGTGTCCCTCAAGCTACTTGATAGATGCATTTCTTTGTCCTGGGAACAAAAGTGAGCCAGTGAAATATTTCAAGCAAAGTGGGTATGGTAGACAGAATAATGGCCCCCAAAGATGTCCACACCCTAGTGCCCAGAACTGTGAATATGCTTTAGATGGCAATGGGACATTGCAGATACAATTACTGCTAAAGAACTTGAGATGGGGAATTATCCTAGATTATCCACGTGGGTGGGACCAACATTATCACATGGAAGTGGAAGAGAAAAGCAGAAGTGTGGGTCAGGCAGATGCAACTGTGGAAGAAGGGGCAGGAAAGACTGGAAGCATGAGAGGACTCAACTTGCCACTTCTGCCTTTGAAGGGGCACAAGGGGCCACAAACCAAGGTATGTTGTGGGCCCTAGGAGCTGAGAATAACTCAGCTGACAGCCAGTAAGGGAATGGGCACCTCAGTCCTACAACAAGGAGTTGACTTCTGCTAACAACTTGAATGAGCAAGGAGTTGGATTCACCCCCAGAGCCTCCAGAAAGGAACACAGCCCTACTAATACTTCAGTTGTAGCCCAGTGAGACAGACCCACGTCGGACTTCTGATTACAAAACTGTCATATAATTTGTGCTATTTAAAGCCACTCCATTTGTGGTGTTGTGTTACAGCACCTATAGGAAACTGGTATAGGGAGGAACCTGGCCTTTCTCCTACAAGCAGAGATGCTGGCCATTAGTTCTCAAAGGCAGCTTCTCCAGGTCAGGCAGAATACTGTCCTCACTTGGACTATGATTGTAGTGGAGATGCTAAGAAATAGATGAGTTTAGAGAAGGTAAAGAATTAAAGGACCTGGTGAGGGCATGGATGGCAGTGAAGGAGGAAGCAAGGGTGAACCCCAAGTTTCTGGCTGCTGTTACTGGATGGCCAACTAATATCATTGATATCATTGGCCTGCTGATATCATTGGCCCTGCTAAAGTACAGAGAAAAGGTATTGGGGAGGCGGGGGTCAGAATTCAGTTTATGACATGCTGAGTTTGAGGTGACTTTGAGACATCCTCCTCATGACCCCCCAGACATGTGGATTGATTAGAGCTTCTGTATAGGGCAGGCCCACAGTTCCACCCAAGCTGAGAACTTCTCCTAGATATGTCCTAAACGTTTTTGAGACATAGGAGAGCTGGTCTCATTTTTTTCTTGACAGCAAAGAGACTCAGTGAGCCTGAGAGATGCCAGGGAGCCTGTGTTCAGCTGAATGAGAAGCATCTGTCTGAGAACACACCAACTTTCAGGAGCACATCTGAAAGGTGCCAAAGGTCCTACTGGCATTCAAGTTCTGGATCCCGTTATGCCTTAAGGCTCAGTCTACCCCAATCTTTTTTAAGACTTTTTTTTTTTTTAAGATTTTATTTATTTATTTGAGAGAGAGAGAATGAGAGACAGAGAGCATGAGAGGGAGGAGGGTCAAAGGGAGAAGCAGACTCCCTGCCGAGCAGGGAGTCAGACATGGGACTCGATCCCGGGACTCCAGGATCATGACCTGAGCCGAAGGCAGTCGCTTAACAGACTGAGCCACCCAGGCGCCCCCAGTCTACCCCAATCTTTACTGGCATTTGGTTACTTAAGGTAATAAATAAGAACTTTTACTTAAGCTGTCATCTTGTTTTGGGTTCCAGGGGTTCTAGGCACTTAAACCAAAAATTTTCCTGGAACATGGGGCACCTGGGTGGTTCAGTCAATTAAGTGGCAGACTCTTGGTTTCTGCTCAGGTCGTTATCTCAGGGTCATGAGATCCATCCCCACACTGGGCTCTGCACTTGGTGCAAAATCTGCTGGAGATTCTCTCTCTCCCTCTTCCTCAGCCCCTCCCCCCCAAGAGATAAATAAATAAAATCTTAAAAAAAAAAAAAAAAAAAAAAAAAAAAAACTTTGTCCTGGAACAGCTACGAACTCAGGAAGTCGTCATTCTCCTGGACTAAAGGAGCTGTGGCTCAAAGGGTCTTCACTAAAGATTGGGTAGTGGCTGAAGAAGTGAAGAACCTGCCCTGAGAGGGGCTCCCTGCACTTCTGGACTAAGATGCTCCCTGAATGGAGTCTGTTCTGCATTAGGTTGGGGGTGGGTGCCAGGAGTCAGCTCAGGGAAAGGAAGATGCATGTGGTTTCCCTGAGAATGACTTGCATTATTTTGGGAATTACCCTCTGGCATCTGGGGGTGGCATGATCACCTACAACATAATGAAACTGTGGGGCTGACACCACTTCTCTTAATCCACTAATTTCTGTTGATCCCGTTGGGTCAATTGTCAAGTCACTCACTGGAAGGCAGCACAGAGGTCTCCTGTTGGAGGGAATCACTCTTCCACCCCTACAGCAGGAGCCTTCCTGAAGGACTGCCTTCATGGCCAAGGGCTCCTCACTCTCCACCACTGGGGTTTCCTTTAGGACAAAACAGTGTTCAATGGGGTTCAGACTATGAGCAGGGATGTGCTTGTCAGGGCTGCATAGAAAACAGGTTAATCGAGAATAATGCTTCTTGATGAGGGAGTTTTTTCCTCCTGACTGAGTTGAGCTGATCGTCATAACAATCATCTGACCCCATGTTCATTAGTTTTTTGTTTTTTGTTTTTCTTTTTGGGGCAATGTAACCCAATACATGAAGCACCACTGTATTAGGAGTCTCAACTGACTTGGATGTGCACCAGCTCAAGCACTCAAATGTGTCTTCAGGGGAGCACTGTCTCCCACTTTCTAGGTGAAGACACAAACTCAGAGAGGCCTATGATATGACCAAAGTCATCCTACTAGAGAGACAGAAATTAAGTTAGAACACAATCTTCTGACTCTAAATCCAGGCAAGTTGATCCCTAAGAGTCCTTTCACTTCCAATATCCATGATTTTGTGACTCTAACAGTTGGGAATGAAGTGGCCTTGTCAGTAACCAGCTGCCTACACACCTTCTCCCAGAGCTCCTGTCCTCCCCAACACTGGAGCCCAGGAACTACATGGAAGCAAAGGCTGGACCTTTGGAGACTCCTCAACTGGAAGATCCATGTCACTCCACGTTCCCAGACTGTGGACTTCCTCAGGAAACAAGGGGGCACACTGTGATAGTCAATCATGCAGGAACTAAAGGAGACTGGACTTCTGTCCTGTGCCCTTTAGTGCTGACAAGCCTTTTCCCTGGTGTATCTGTGATCAATGCTGGACCCATTGTCTCCCAGTGCACTCCTAGTGCACCTAATGATCAGTCGGCTTCCTTTCTCTGGCCCTGTAGCCTTGCTCCTAGGCTTTCTTTCTCTCCTCTGGGCCCAGGCCCTGAGGACAGCACTGGTGAGAGCCAACACATCTCAGAAGTGCTAAGTATATTGTCCTAGAAGGCTGGTGCAGCGGGTTCAGGAGCAGCAAGGAGGGAAAAGTCCATCTTTTTTTACACTGACCATCCAACTCAGCCATGCTGTTTCTGAGTGGATGGAAATGTGGGGCCATCAGGGACAGGACAACCCGGACCCTTCTGCAACAGCAAATTCAGTCTGCCTTTGTGCTCAGGTGGTCAGACAACCTCCCTCTGCTTTTGCTGCCTTCCTTCCATTTGTAGACTCTATCTCCCCAAAAATATTATTCTTCTCACCTTCTGTTTGGCTCCTCTGTCTCACTGAGACACTCACTTCAATCTGCCTACACCCTCTTTCCCCACCTACCCTCTGCTCTCATCTCTCTCCCATGTGCTCTGTCTTGCCCTTCCCTGATGAGCCATCCCTTAGCCATGCTCCTTTCACCATTCCCTTCCTTGTTCAAGCCATTTCATCTGTCATCTCTGTGTCCATGACCCTACCCCCTGTCTCTCTCACCTGGACAGGAGCACATCCAAAGATACTGCACATGGCAGCCACCTTGAGCCCCAGCTTTCCTAGGAAGTCAGACTGTTCTGGAAGGAGAAACAACACAGGTTGGAAAGACCAGAGAGACCTGTTCATTTTGCAAACATGGACCTCAGTCCTTATACATCCCAAATATAACCTTCGTGAAGCCTGGTTTACTAACTTAACAAGGAAAAAATAAATGAGCGCACTTGGGATGGGGCCACTGAACTAACACTGCCCTGGGCAGAAATTTGGCAATATGTGGTCAAGGTCTGTCCTTATGATGCACCTAAATCCACCACCAGGGAGACACCTGTCCTCTGTGGGGACTCTGCTTCCTCTGGGCCTCTGAGGCCATCAAGTTTATTGGATGTTTATTTGGAATCATCACAAGACTACCTTCTCTCCGCACTTGGTAAAAAGCCATATGTCCTATAGGAAGTATGGCCAGCTTTGCATCCTGGATTTTCTTTCGGGGGTGGAGGATGAGAAGGGGTTGGGCACATCTCCAAGGAAAGAAGTGAGAATGGAAGACTATTTTTATTTCAGCATTTAGAGAACTGCAGAGTCCTGACACTTTAAAAAAATATCTATCAACTAGGGAGGATGACGGTAGGCAAACGAAACCTTAAAGAAAGGCCCAGTCCAGTTCTGGCCTAAAAATGAAGCCACATGGGCCTATGATGCTGGCTTTACTCAATCACTCTCCCCAGATGTCACAGCTACTCCTCTGCAGAGCACAGTGCCCCCACTTCCCCCCCCCCAACCTGTCCCTCTCACATGAGACACTGTTTGTTCCTGGGGTATACAGCTACTGCTCTCTCACAGAAGTCCAGTCACAGTGTTCTCTTCACTTACAACTCTATTTCTTCCCAAACACATGTTTCTTTGAAGAAATAATCATTACCAGAGTTAAAGGTAATAGAAAAACTGAAGTAATGTCCTCTAAGATATGGAAATACTTCTCATTTGATCCCCACAGCACAATAATCTTTTCCCTCTTAGACACTGTGGACTGTGACACCCCAGCCCACTTAGCCCATGGGGTGTGCCCAAAGTGTCAAGATACCACATGCCATCCAGGGGAGCAGAGGCCCAGCGTGTATCGACCTTTCCCATTCCCAATATCCAGGCTCTAGAGAAGGATATTTCCTCTCTCACAGGGAATAACATGGATCAGGCACCTAGATGGAACAGTCAAGTCCAGAGGGGCCCTGTTGCTATACAAAAAGCTGTGTGATAGGGAAGCAGAGGGAGGACAGAGGGTGATGCCATGGAAGGGTAACATTACTGGGCACACAGAGGAACACAGGGCCTTGGCATGGGGAAGTTATGCCATGTGTTGGAGAATGGCCTTGAATTAATGGGTGGGCTTTCCAAAGAATCTGTCCTTGAAGATACCATGTGAGCCAGATGCAGGAATTTGGAACCCAGGATCTCCAGTTGGAGGTAAGATCATGGCCTTAGGATAATTAGAAAAACATGGATCTACATCAACCTATTTTTCAGTCCATCCTAAAGTTTAGTCAATTGTCACAGCTGATTGTCAGGGTTCTTAGGACAAGGACTTGATTCTATTGCCCAAGTGTCTGATACGGTGCCTTGCACAAGGCAGACACCTAAAACTGTGGCTTGCATGTTACAATGTGCAATATTAGCAAAGCTGAATCTTTCCTCTTTGGCCCTTTCAGGACTGAAAAAGTAACTGGTTCTAGAGAAAAAGGAGCAGTCCATGACTCGGTCTAACTGTGGGATCACAATCTGTGTTGAGCCTCTTTTTCTGCTACTGTCTCAAAAATGCAGGTATGGTGAATTTAAAGATGGCTGCAAATTCTTGCACAATCTCCCCTCTTCCCAGACTTTAAGGAACTATTAGCTTCCACTTTCTGTTACAGTGCTTGCTCTGAAAAATGTTTCCTCTGGGAACACTCTCTCTGGGAACCTAAACACCATGCTCTAAGAAGCCCAAGCCACGTAACGATAGCTGCACTTTCTCAGACTGAGAGTCCATGGAGCCCAGCTTTGCATCCTCAGCATAGAGTCAGACATGCCAAAAAGCCACTTTGGACTCTCCAGGCCAGGCCTTCCTCCACCTGAGTACCTCCAGGAGACCTCTGTCAAAGCCATGTGATCAGAACAATCACCTAGTGAGGTTCTGCCCCACTGTCTGACTGACAAAATCATGACATATGAGGTGTTGTCTGAAAGGCATGAAGTTTGGAGGTAATTTGTTATATAGCACCATTTAACTCTAACAGCAGGTAACTTACTCATCCAGCCCCGGGCCCTATATATGTCTCTGCTATTGCCCTCAAACCCCTCCCTCACATTCTGGGAAAGAAGAACAAGCCACGGGTGAGAAGTCCAAAGAGGGAACAAGAGAAAAGCCATGGGAGAATCAGGAGAAAGTTCTCTACTTGTCAGGCACTTCAGACAGAGACCCCAGCCATGGTTCCATGAGGAACAAAGAGTGCTTTTACGTCCCCCTTCATGGATCAGGAAAAGAGGAAAAACGAATTCTAGTTAACATTCAGACAGGTGCACATTTGCTTCACACTCCTGCCCTTCTCTTACCTAGAAAGAGATGACAGTCTCAGAGAGTTTCAGAAAGCATCTCTCCACACTGGCCCTACTTGCCTGGCTACTTTAAAGGCCAATTCACTTCTTCTAAAATTAGGTAGCTCCTAAACCATTCAGAAATATCCTCATTCTGGACTGGGGCAAGGCCAGAGCCAGGGATGGCAGCTGGGCTATGAATGGCCGGCTGCCAAGAGTCCAGAGTATCTGTGTTGAGAGGTTTATAGGAAAAAGATAGTCCAACTGTGGAAGAATCTCCTCTAGAAGAAGACTTGAGTAGTCAGAATTCAACCACCCAGAGTAAGGGGCTCATCCTCGCAAAAACAGCAGTAGAGGAGTAAGGGTGAAAGGGGCAGGGATTAGGACCTTGAACCCCTATTGTCAATTAATTAGCATGGAGCTCCCCCTGCCCAGGATGGCCATACTGCTGCCTCAAGACTGAAAAACTAACATGCCTCATATGCAATATCTTCCTCCCTCCCTCCCTTCCTCCCTCCCTCCCTTCCTCCCTCCTTCCTTCCTTGCTTCCCTCCTTCCCTCCCGCCCCCCTTCTTTTCTTTGCACATATATGACCAGATGCTCTTCAAGGCTCTGAGGTCTGGGGCATAGCCATTGACAAATGTAGGCCTGGGCTTGACCCCTGCCTGTTCAACATATTAGCTAGGAAGCTTTGGCCAAGCAATTTAATGACTTTGAGTGTTTTTGACTTTAAAAAGGACCCAATAACACCTGCTTCATATCTATGATCATCACACGCACTTATTATAGTGTCTGGCAAATACCCAACAAATAGAGCAAATGGCAACAAGCTCAAGAACAATGCATACCCTCAGGTTGCTCAGGACATAGGTCACAGCACCCAGGAGGAAACAAATGGCTGTGGCTAAGGAGGAGGCTTTGTGGGCCTGCCAGGTCCTGTCATGGGGAGCAGTCTAAGGACAGGCCCTGGGTCCCAAACTCTGGCCTGTACCCAGCTAAGGAATATATGTGACAAGAGGTGAATTCAGAGTTGAGTCAGACCCCTTGTGATTTAGGCCACTGTTTCCCATCTCTTTCTTGCACAAAACAGGTTGCTTTTGCCAAGCATGTGATAGCATTTCCATGGAAACCACTTCATCAGCTGGGTCTCATTTCACTGATACTGCAGTAGAATTTTGTTGTTCTTGGGAAAATGGACTGGCTTACCAAGTGGGAGGGCATGGGTACTTGTAAGATGGTATGTTTGCAAGCACACGCATGCTTTCCTCCACACATTTTTTTCTTCCTGGAGCTTTTGACTAAGCTGCTTTGTTGCTGTTAACAAGCTATGGTGTCATGATGCTTAAAAAGCAGATACTTTTAGTCTGTCAAGGGCTTGGTTCTCATTCAAACAGGTTACAAAGGCAGAAAGGAGGGGCTGGTGATGAAGAAGAGATAAGGAGAGGCCAGAGGGTGCAGGCATTATTAAGAAAAAAAAGCTAAAGGGGAGAAAGGAGGAAGGAGAGCTTATGAATTGTCCACAGAGTACACAGTGAACACAGAGGTGATACAGGTTTTGTGAGCTCTGACACAGGCCCTGGGCTTGGCACACCCCTACCCTGCCTTCTGACCTTGCTCCCTGTACACATACCACACAAATCACATGTATCACACACACACACCATCTCTCATTCACACACACCACACACACACATCCCACACATGCCATACACTCCCCACACATCACGCACACACCTAACGTATCTCATATGTCCCCACACATCACACATACACTATGTCTCACACACACCACACGCATCATATACACATACATCACACACACATAGCACACATCACACATACACACACATCACATGCACACCATACATCACACATACATAAACTATATCACAAGCACAGCACACATGCACACATATATAACACATACATCACACACACCATATATACACCACAAGCACACATACACACACAAACCACAGAACCACATACACATATGCACACAAATCACACTACTTTCACATACCACACACCTATCACAAACACATAGAGTACACACATGCACAAATCACATACATCCTATACACACAGGCACACATACGTCACATGTACGGATACATTATACATACCACACCAGACACATATCACACAATTACACCCTACGCACACACCACATATTGCACACACACCACATATTATACACACATCACATATACACAAACACACATGCCACACATACCACACCAGACACACACATACTACACACACACAAACATACACTGAGTGCATAGGATTTATACAGTCAATCAACACACACTGAAGATAGCTATTAGTAAAACTTTATAAGAAGTATTGTGAGGGATACAGTGATGAGCAAGATATGATCCCTACCCAGAAAACATTTTGAAAGAATGGAGAATGTAGATGGGTACAGAGAAAACAGCCATGTAAGGTGGTGTGTGTGCTGAGTAGTAAAGCTGCAGCAGGTGGAGCTGTGAGGGCCCCTACCTCTGGAAGAAGAATCAGAAGCTCTGGCTCTGTTAGCCACAGTCTTGGGCAGTCACCAGACTTTCTGTTTCAGTTTTCTCACCTATAAAATAGGGACAAGGTGACTTACCTCACAGGTTGGCTGCAAGGAGCAAATGAAGATTGCCTGTAAAGTGCTGTCCAACTGTAAGTAATTACTATTACCAAATCTTACAGGAGTTTTCAGACAAGGCCTAGTAGAAGAAGATGTACATAAGATGGTCCCTGACTTTCAGGAGGCAGATTCAAGCAGCAAAAGCCATGAGGACAATTATAGCAAAAGGAGTAATGTGAGCAGAGCCAGGCAGGAATCTGCTGTCCACCAGCCAGTGGTAGAGAGCATCTGGAGTGCTTAGCAGTGAGTGAGGTACGGGGAGACAAAGTTGAATATTAACTGTGAACCACTTTTAGTGTCCATGGAGAACTGTTCCAGGTGCTCAGAACCAGCTTAAGTTGTCCCACAGGGAATCAAAGCAAATAAACAAATACTGACTGAGGACTATTATTTGCAGGGAATATGCTGGGAAACAGGATCCACAGACTTGTTGACAATACACAGGCCCACCTTAACAAATACTCATGACTTCTCTTTTAAACGCTAAAGACAGAAGCAAAGCTGAGGCAATTAAGTGTCCAGATATTTAGGCCAAATAATGCAAAGCAATTGAATATTTGTCTAATGTTTACTTTTTAATCCAAACATTTGATGCAGAAGTCCTCTACAACCATTGTTCTAAATTCATCAAGAACCCCACCAAACATGTCACAATGAAAGGCTCATCTCTGGCCTTCTCAAACTGCTACTCTTGAATCAGAGCCCTGGATTTCTGAATGTTGAAAACATTTCCATAATATCGTGTTTAAAAAAGAGACAATAGGCCCCAAATGCTAATCCCCATTCCACCAAATGGAGACTTAGTACCTAATTTAAATACAATTTCAGCCCCTCCCTGAAATAGAAATGAACCAGTCACTCTACAATGAACTGACCAGCACCAGTGAGGTAATCTGCCTGATGATAGACCCTGTTGTCCTCTAAAGAAATGTGACCTTGCCACAGTCAGCTCTTTGCTAGTGTAAATCCCTTGGCCTGATCCCTTCTGCCTATAAAAGTCTTTCATTCTGTTCAACTCTTCAGAGTTCCCTTCCATTTGCTAGACGGGATGAAGCCTGATTCATGAATCATTGAATAAAGCCGATAAGACCTTTAAAATGTACTTAGTTAAATTTTGTTTTTTAACAATTTCAGTAGCTAGAAGAGTCAGGATAAGGGGTTGGTTTCCCTTGATACTAACTGGTAATGTCTGTCCGACATTGTTCTAGAATAAGAATGAATAGCTTATTCCCAACGGGACTTTGGAAAACCAAATCGCAAAGTGTCGCACACCACATTGAACACTTAAAATAAGCTGCCTCACTCTGTTTCATAATAACCTTGACAGCAGTTATTACTGAATAAAAGGAAACTGAAGGTCAGAGAGGCAAACTCAGGGTTGGAAGCCACACTTTTGAACTCCAGCTCCATATGGCCTTGAACCATGCCTGCTTACGGCACAACAACAAACCACCACCACCACAACCATATACTGTCAACAAAAATAGTTACCCTCTGTTGAGCACTGACCTTGTGCTTCCCTGTAAGGCCATAAGGGATCCTTTGAGGACTGTGCTGACTCCTTGGCCCTTGACTTTCACAGTGACTTTCTATAACTCCTAGGACCAGTGGAGCCTGACAATGGAGCCTTCAGACCTTCCCAGGCTGACTGCTTCTGAGTCAGAGGGGATCAGATGACCAGCCAGTTAAGTGTCACAGTGTTAGCCAGGGCAAGTTGAGGATATCTGAGGAAAAATTCTACAGTAAAGAATAAAATATGAGTGCTTAGTGCCCAGAAAGATGCAAATTGCCTCTAGGAGAAAAGAACAAATTTCTTCCATTGAGAATGATTCTAATCTGTCAGTCATCTTTAGACACACAAAGGTCTGGAGGGGAGAGCCAGCTATTAAAATGACTAACTACTTGTTAAAATGCACCAGTGTTCCTGGGGACAAGTTCATCCACATGTGAATTAGATATCCAGAGTAGTTAAAACCATCCAATTATGTGCTCACGATGGAGAGTCAATTTAAGAGAGCAATAATGAAACTCTCAGGTCACAGGGATGTGTCTTTTAGAAAACTGGGAGGGTGGTGGGGTTGTGAGCCTCTGGAAGCAGATTTGAATGCCAGGCAGTATAGAACAATATTCTACCTACTAAGAAAAGAACTGTCTATTTACTTCTATGATAGACCAGGAAGTCTATAGGGACTGACAGTATGATTTTGAATAGCCATTTTGGAAAACCAGAGTTTTATAGGAGCTCATGAAGACAGGGGAAGGCAGGAGGGAATCTTTTGATATTGCTTGCTGAACGAAAAAGGCTGTGAGGGAAGAGAAGGCATCATATCTCTCCTCCTTCATCTTCACCCCTTCCAAGTGCCATATGCATGACTTCCATGATCCAGGAACTCCTTGGATTTGTGACCATCTGACCAGCAAACCCAGCAAGAAAGATAACACAGAGAAAGAGGAAAAACAACAAAGCCATGAAGCAGATTGTAGAGCCCTAGCACACTACTCATAGGGAGACGAGTGGTAGTTAACATCCTCTTGCAGTCCTACCTACAGAAGATAACACACTGGGCTCCTCAGTACTGAAACTAGGTTTATTTTTCTGTTCACCTTAAACATTGTATAAAGGAATAAAACACAACTACATATACTTCCAAAGAAGGCTTCAGAGTGGCTTTCAGGAGCCTGCTAAGCCAATCTGGAGCTATGTAAGACAGACTCAACATCTGTTTCTCCGTGGCATGGCAAATGGCAGGGGAAAGAGCACAGGAATGAGAAAGAGTGTTAAGATTTGTGAAAGCATATGGCAGTGAGCAAAAGCCAGCCCAAAGTCCCATAGATCTTGGTCTGTTCATTCTAATGAGTTCATAGGCACTGAAATACAGTCCTCTCTTTTCCTTATGGAATCATAAACAAAATATATCAGACCCTTTTCCATAAACTGGCTTACATGAGAAAAGAAAATCTAAAGGCAAAACCAGGATTTTAATCAAAAGTAATTCACAGATTCACTGCAAACCCAACAAAAATGCCATCATTATTTATATAAATTAATGAGATGATTCTAAAATTCTTATAAGAATGCAGTGGTCTGAAAAAAACCAAAACGATCCTGAAGGACACAAGCTAAAACTAAAGAACTTACACTGACAGCTACCAAGCCACATTATAAGGCTATATTAATTCAAATAACATGTTATTGACTCAAGAATGAGCAAACTAACCAATGGAATAGAAATAAAATTCAGAAAACATAAAATTCAGAAACAAGGGCATGCATATAGGATCACCTGGTTTATGACAAAAATGGCAGGGGGGAAAGATAGTCTTTTCAGTGAATTGTGTTCAGACTGTGCATGTGTGTGTGTGTGTGTGTGTGTGACTTACATCATAACCATACACAGAGATCAATCCCAGATGGATTATTGCAGAGGTAAACACAGGAGATATCTTCATGACCTTAAAATAGGCAAGTTTCTTCAATAGGACACAAAGGAACTAAACCTAAAAGAAAGAAAATTGAAAATTGATAAATTAGATACTATTATTAAATTAAATCATCAGGTAATGACAGAGTAACCTGTATCAGACTAATCATCTTGCCAAAAAAATCAAAAGCTCAGTAACAAAGACACACACACACACTTGAAGGCACTGAAGAATGTTACAAAGCAGGCAGAAACTGGAAGAGGTATGACAGCTGGAAGAAGGGATTTATAATACGTGAGATCACCATCAATCCAGCTTTACCACAAGGGTACTTTCCTACTTTACACAGAATATGGTGGATATAGCTCAAGCAGAAACCAAATGTCTTGAGGTCAACTGTTGGATGTTAGCTGAGAGACATTTCTCCATGGAGCTGTAGCATTGCTGCACATTTTATGAGAGAAACACTGACCAACATTTGTTACAGACAATATTTTCAAGGATGTTAGTGCAGCAGACAGCTTTGAATGATAAATATGCATCACCCTCCAGAGCAAAGGGCATGTGTGCTTATTTTCTAATAGGATGGAGATAATGTGTCCTTCTGGAACAAAGAGTAAGCAAGATTAACCCATTTTTAAAAGATTCAAGGTCTCGGGGCACCTGGGTGGCTCAGTCGGTTAAGTATCCAACTCTTGATTTTGGCTCACGTCATAATCACAGGGTCCTGAGATCAAGCCTTGCATCAGGCTCTGTGCTGAGTGTGGAGCCTGCTTGAGATTCTCTCCCTTCTGCCCCTCCCCACACTCATGCTCGCTCTCTCTCAAAAAAAAAAAAGAAAGAAATTTAAAAGATTCAGGTTCTTTGAGTTCAGAGTTTCTCTCCTGTGACCTAATCTACTGCATGTGCAGATATCATCTGGCCCTTTTCACATCACCCTAATGGGAATTGGGACTCATGGAATTGGCACAAAAATGCTGATATTCTGGCTACTGTTGTTGCTATGAGTAATAACCTATCTTTTGTTTCTGACTCAGGAATCCTGTGCTTTCTACCACCACCCTTGAAACTAGGTTAAAACTGGAGCAAGCTACCTTGTTAGATTGCAAGTAGAACAAAATCTCATACCCCCTACAGTTCTTGGCAGTTGTCATGAAGAGGATGGAATGTTGACCACAATGTGGCTTTTTGTAAGAGGAAGTAGAGGGTCTCAGGGGTCTATTGACAGGATTTGAGGGAAATCCATTGGAACTGGTAGCAAAGATGTTCACTAAATCATATGGTTCACCAGGTAATCAGTGGTCCTCCACATTATTGCCTGAAAATGAAGAGGAACTGGGGAGGGGGCTGTAGGCTTGAAAAATGGAAGTAGGTTTAAATTATTCAAAGGCAGCTGCCTGAATAGTGTATTGGTCATTGATAGCTCTCCTTAAGATGGGTAGACTTGCTCACCAATCTGGCAGTGAAACTTAGTGCCCCCCATTTCAACAACTCGTACTTACATTCATCGTGAATGGGCAGATGGTTTTGCTCCTTTCACACAGTAGTTAGAGACACATATCTGCACTGAGTGTGAGAGGAGGGAAGGAGCAAAGCAAATTCTTAGAATTCTGGCTGATCTGTGGAGAATGAGGAATGTGGTATATGGCACTCAAAAGGAAGAGGGCAGTAGCTGGACTTTCTTGCAGCTCAGTCTCTCCTACGATGTCTCATGCCAACCTGAGCTCATTTGGAGGTGACAGCACTCTCACCGTTTCTTCCTTTGCCGAGTGGGTCCTGGCTGCTGTAAGGAAGCTTCGTCCACCTCAAGATTTCCCCCCGAGACACACAAACTCTCACTGGAAAGCACAGATGAAACACTGGCTAGTATCTGGACTCTTAGTGCCGACAAAGGTAACAAAGGTAGAGAATGAGAAACTGACCTGAATGAGTCTGATAGGAAACCCCCATCATCATTCATGTTAAAAGCAGACACACACACACACACACACACACACGCATGCACACATGAGAGAGAGAGAGATTATCATCATAACAAGGCAGTCAATGTCCCAGATTAAGGTTGACTCTGTTTTTTTTTTAAGATTTTATTTATTTATTTGACAGAGAGAGACAGCGTGCGAGAGAGGGAACACAAGCAGGGGGAGTGGGAGAGGGAGAAGCAGGCTTCCCATTGAGCAGGGAGCCCAATGTGGGGCTCGATCCCAGGACCCTGGGATCATGACCTGAGCCGAAGGCAGACGCTTAACGACTGAGCCACCCAAGAGCCCCAGGTGGACTCTTTTTTAAAAGTCAACACAGTATTAGTCAAGCCACTGTGAAGCAGGAAGCAGAGTAGCTGTGGCTGCCTAGTGAGGGCATCCACAGAGCTAACATGGATGTTTCAGTAGGAATGATGGAGCTGTGAGCAGCCTCTGGGCCACTCAGAACTAAATGTAAATGCTCACTGGCTCAGATCTGTCCTCCCTCCTTCTCAGTTTTGCCCTGATCTCAGATGCTCTAGAGAAGAAGATAATTAGAAGTGAGGGGAGGCCCCTGCCCTGAGGGCAACTGCTGATCACAGGTACCTGTATATGCTGGGGAGCTCTGGGAGGGAAAGGACTCAAACTTTTATAGTTTTGTTGGGTATAATCAGCCACACCACCATCCTATCCAGTCCATGGGCTGAAAAGTTGAAGGGAACCCAAATTTGACTAGTAGAGTTTGGAACAGGTTCATAGGGCAAAAGACAAATACAGTGATGTTGTGGGTGGGGGACTGCAACCACCACCACCAATAACTGGAAGCATGATTTTAGTATATTTTCTTTCTTTGTTCCTCTATCTTTTCAGATTTCAGTTATCCTAGCTAGTAACTTGGCATTGTATATTGAGCTCCAGCTATGCATTAGGTGCCAAATTGGAAAATCAATTCATACCTTGATTCACAAAACTATCAAATGCAGAAATAAGAGAACAGATGCAAAAATACTCTGAAGAATACGTGTAGCAGGGAGGGATTACTAGCATTAGGGATCTGGGATGGGAACATAAAATCGGTATTGGCCAGCAAATCATGCTTGCAGTGTATCAGGGAAGCAGGAAGAGCTACCAGGTCAAGCTTGTTCTTAGTGGCCATTGCATAGGTTTTGGCGGCCAGTGTTTATATCTTAACTGATCAGCAGTTACATCCTTATGACGTCTTTGCTTCCCCAACCAATTCCACCCAACAGGTTTCTGATAAGTAATATAAGTGAAAGCAGTGGCTTTTCCTACCTAAAATCTGTGCCAGAGTTTCTGCTCTTCCTCATCAGGCTCTTCATCCTGAGACAAGCTTGGCAGGACGGAGTAAATACAAAGAAACAGGTCCAAATAAATAAATAAATGCATAGATACATAAATAAAACAGAAGAAAAGGGAAAACCAAGACATTCTAAAATCAGGTCTTTCAGGGGATCTCATAGGAACAATGAGGGCAGATGCTATGGAGGTTCTATGGCCAGGGCAAATGAATTTCATTTTTGGTTGATTGATTTTTAAATAATTCAGTGGAAAAAAGTGCATGGGGCCTGTTGAGTTGATTTTCAATGTCTTACTATGTGTGAAATTATCTGGTCATGAAAAGAGAATGTTCTACTTTTCTTGCTAATAACAGCACACCGTGCATATTGAAAGCCACAGTAATTTGGTAAGAACTGTCGCATTTCATTCCATGGTTATTTCTTGCCACTATTGCTGTGTGTGTGTGTGTTTCTGTATATCCTTCTTACTTTTCTTTTACATGGTTATTCTACATTTCTTGCTCTTTTTTTTTTTCTCCCTCTCCCCTGTGATTTTTCTCCCCAGGAGGACATCCTCATCCTGTCTGCCTGCTTCTCCAGGTTGCTCCTTTTCTCCTGAATGCTCACTTCTCAATTTCTTTCTTCCATCTTCTGCCTTTATTCTCTATCACTGTCTCATCCCACTCTGGTATTTAAAGGCCTGGAAATAGTAGAAAAAGCCACGGTGGGGTTACACTCTGGCTGAGCAATCATCCACCCCTTTAAAGGCCAAACTGAACTGGAGAGATGTTTTGTGTGTTCAATTTGGAAGATAAGTCTCAGTCCTTGGGGTTAGAGGTGACACTGGATCCAGCCAGCCCATTAGACACACTAGCCCAGCCTGAACTCTTCTCTTCTCTGAATGTAGAGAATATTTGGTGTGGCTGGGGAGGGACTTGGCATGTCAAACTGGTAGTAAGGAATTGCCTGAAAGCCTGTAAGAACATTCATTTTAGAAAGGAGCTGAATCATGATTACTAGCAGGCTGGAAAGGAGTTATTGGGGGAAATTAAAATGTATAAACCACAGGGAAGAAAGGCTCTATAGAGAAAATAATATCCCCACTTTAGGATGGTAGGATTTACACATCTTACATCATTCCATCTTCAGGACCATTCTGTCGGGCATGTGTGATTTTTATCATCACTTTGTTGATGCCACAAAGAGACACAGTGTGGTAAAGTGATTTGCCCAAGGTAAGAGTAATATTGCCTGGCCCCAGTTACCCTGCACAAAGGTGCTCTGACAGGGCCCCCATGCACATTTCAAACATGTGCCTGGGCATACAGGGACACATGCAACACCCACCATCTGGTGCTTTAAAAATAAGCTATGAGAAAAGAAGACATGCTGTGCTGAAGAATATAATAAAAAGGACTCAGGCTTCTCTCACATGCAGGGCACCCCACTTATTCTCTCTGGGGGTGAGGGGTAAGGGTTGATTTGTCAGCAAGAAGAATTCAGTTTATGGCCCAGCTACACTGGTTTATGATGCCCTTCAGCTTCCCTGCCTCACTGCTCTTGCTCATTTCTAGATCAGCTCTTCTTAACATCTCAACTCACCCAGTTCCAACCAAAAGACACACAGACCCCCCCCACACACACACACATGCACACACGCACACACACACACCATTGCTATTGAGTGCTCAAGGAATGCAAACTCATTTTAATATTGATACAGGCACAATTCCATTAGGAAGACAAATCTCATGACAAAAATAAATCTAGAATCAAGTCAAATCAGAGTCTCTTCTGAATGATAAATTTGGGTGTTTCTCATACCAGAATGCACATCCTTTTAGTGGAATGTGTCGTGCTGTCCAGGGACCAACCTTACACCTCTAGAAGGAATTAAGTCTGGTGATAAACAGTGTGAGATTTAAAGTCACATTTCAAGATGTATGACCTTGGACAAATCACTTTCCCTCTCTTAGGCATTGATAAACGGGCATAAAAATCACATCTACCTTGCAGGGCAGTCCTGACAATTGAATGATGTAATACAAATAAAAAATGTAGAAAAGTATCTGGCATGTAAAATGCCACTTAAGCATTAACTCATTACAATTTACACTCTTGCCCTGCTTAAAAGTCTGGTGAATGAAACTCTGGCTCTCATTTCTTAGTAATTTTCCCAAACCACTAGGAGCTGCAAAGTGGGCAGGAAAGTCACAATCAACACAGCTCAGGGCTGGGGCATTGAGGCAGAACCAGTGCAAACACCATAGGCTGGACTGGGAACAGGTCAGAGGCTGCATTTTCTTCCTTTTGTTGACCAGAGGAGAGGAAACCTCCCCACCTCCCCAGGCTCAGACCCACTGGATCTGCTTCATCCCAAAGCCTCATAAGTACCAGGAAGTTCAGAAACCTACTATCCCACATACTCGAATATAAACTTGTGCCTAAGATAAAAGGAGGTTACTGGGCAGGAGAATCAGCCTAAAGGAATGCCAGACACTTTCTCAGGGGCCTGAGGAAGAGAGAAGAGGAGGAGCCAACCCACAGATGCCCAATTCACAGGAAAGTACAAGGACCCAGAGGCCTGGTCTGCTTGAGCCCCAGGAGCCCTACAAGGAAGCAATGGTTCTGCACATGAGGCCAAGGACATGGAGGTGCTCATATGGTCATTTTGGGGACCACTGGCCCCATCAGACCTTGGTGCACATCTAGACTCTACCACTCCTTAGCTGCAAAGCCTTGGGTGAGTGGCTTCTTCACCTCTGCGTCTCTGTTTCCTCCTAGAAAAAGTGAGGTTATGGATGTAGATATATTGAAAATTATGAGGGCATCACATGGAAGAAAATGTACTGGGATCCCACAGAAGGACACATCTGAGCTGGGAGGATGGGAAACAGCACTTGGTGAATCTCAGCCAATGTGGGAGAATCTCATGCTGCTGCAAACAGACTCATGGAGATGCAGAGAAGGATAAGGAGAATCTGGAAGGAAGCCAAGATAAATGGCCTCCAGTGACAGCAAGGGGAAATAGACCCAGATGGCCAGACATCATGCAGGAGATGAAATGTACCTTGTCAGGGGAAGAGGGACAGATCAGGGTGGCTCCTGTCAAAGGTCAATGCTGCGGAGAAGTGAAGTCAGAGCCAAAGGGAGTGACAATGCCACTGAGCATCAGCCCCAGACATGGGGGCGATGAGCTCACTGTAAAACTCAGAATACAGAGCACACATGCAAGGCAGACTCGTGCCACATGTATAGCTGAACACAAGAGGGAGGAGGTATCCTCTGGAACCTCCTACTGGAGTCAACTTAAGGGAGGATAGGTGACAGTGCTGTTTGCTGTTTTTCCTACACTTCCATAGCTCATTGGCTTCTTCAGAACCATTACACTCTCCAGAAAACTGTAACTCAAGTAAGTGGTTTTTTTCCAAGGTCACAGAGCTAATAACCGAGCCAGGATTCAGATCCAGTTGTCTTACTGCGAGATCCCATAGTCTTTCTTCCACACTGTAAAGCCACCAAGACAACCTGTGGAAGTACCTCTCAAGGAGAGATGCTCATGGTTCATCTTCATGTAGTTACAGCAATGGTTTTAAAGGAGACAGGGCACCCCTTCAGGGGACATTTGGTGGGGTCTGGAGGCATTTTGTACTGTCACAACTTGGGGAGAGGTGCAGGTGTTTCTGGTATCTAGTAATCTAGTAGGTAGAAGTCCGGGATGTTGCTAAGTACCCTACAATGCACAGAACAGCCACAACAAAGATTACTCAGTCCAAGATTTTGATCATGCTGAGGTCAAGATGCTCTGGCATACCATGATACAGATACTTGAGATACTTCTAAAATACAGAAGCAAAACATAAAAATGTCCTCCTCTGATGAGTCAGTCAGGAAGCCTTCATCAGCTCATCTCTCTTCTTCCTCAAAGATCCCCATCCCCATAGTCGCTCCAGGAATCATTCTGAGGGGTCAAGCTTTCAGGTGGGTTACCACCTTTCACCCTGAGGAGAGGGGCAGGTGTGCAGGATGCCTGCTTCCTCCATGAATATGCTCCTTGTTCTCAGCATGCTCCTAGTTTAGCCCAAGGAGTCAGAATCCATGGTCACAGAGCCCACTATCAACAGATGGCATCAAAATCGCTGGTTGTCACTCCATACTTTCCAGAACAGGCCCAGTAGTGAAACAGCTGACCACACAGCAACTCTGCATACTGAATCCCAAATTCTCATCTAGGTGAAAGCCCTCTAAATCCACTTCAGGGGAGTCTCTCTCTGCATGCTCAGCAGTCTTCCAAATCATTTTCTCTCCAAGAAGACCAAGCATCAGTCATCCCCATGGAAAAATCAGAATTGCAAAATGAATAAAGGGCAATGGGCTCAGTTGAGTGACAGAAGACAATAATGGTGCAATGTCTGACAAAACTGTAATGACACCTCTGATAGCAGACCCATGCAGTTAGCATCTTCCTCCCAAACACAGCAAATTACCCAGCAAGGGCACAAAGTCTTGGCAGAATTAATCACTACCTGGAAAACAATTTCACACTAGAATAAACAGAAGAGAAAGAGAATAATAAATGCATTGCATTGTCCAGTTTTTAACCTGGACCTTGATATATATTAAAAAACAAGTCAATTATTTTCAGCCATGACAGAAACTCATCTTGTTTAGCAAAATAAGATAAAGAGGTCTGGGGGTGGAGAGCCAGCTATCTGAGGAAAGACATCCTGAGATGATAAATATCTAATGTCAAGCCTTCTCTCAGCCGCAGGCTTCTAAGGGACAGATGCAGCCAAGTTGGTTACGTCTGAGAGAGCAGAGGAAGGAGAAGCAACACAGAACATTAGAAGAGGAAAGAGTATCAGTTACTAGGGAGTTGTTATAAAATATAGAAGCAAAAGATAAAAAATGTAGTTATTTTTCAATAAAAGTTTCCTGTCTCTCTGTGGGAATTAGTTCCTGCTTTCACATTCTATGCAGTATCTTGGAAAGGCATTTGGCTTTGTGTGAGAAATCAGAACATGAGACAGGAAGATGTGCTTTATTTCCCAAGACAAAGCTGTGTTGCTTTTCTTCATCATCTGCTGGACAGATGGACTTTCTGCATCAATGTTAAACCACTCAAGAGGCATTTAAAAGAAAACACTTTAATCCTAAAGTAAATGGGCTTTCATACCTATAGATCTGTGATGCAAACAAATAGGAACCATTCTACCTTTGATTCCTGGGACTGAGTTTGTATGTGCTAACAGACTCCCTGGTTTTATGGAGCAAGACACCAGAGAATGTGGCAGGGGAAATGATCAAGTTACATTCCGGGCAGTGGAAGTGTTTTGCAATAAACTAGAATTGCTTTTTCTGTCTAAGATGATGGTTGCTGTGCTCTCTGGAGTGTAGAGGGTGTCTTTGAAAATCACTTACATTTTGCAGAGCCTGTAATTCTCTCATGCCTTATAATCCATGACCCTATCTGTTTGTTTCCAGGGATCCACAAGAAGTGTAGAATGATGCATTAAGTCACAGTTATGCATCTAGTTGGTCCTGGATAGGCAGCCATTAACACAACTGCCAAGACATTTCAGATGTTCTTGAGCATCACTTATATGACCAGTCTAATTCACACATGAAAATGTACAAAGAAAAATAAGTCTTCTCCAAAGTAAACATGTTTATATAGACAAAGGTTGTGTATTTGTAAAAGCATACAATATAAGGAGAAAAGCCTCCTTCCTCATTCTCTACTGTGTCCAGAGTACCACCTTTGTGCTTTGTTCACAGTAGCCACACAATCAACAGTTAGTAATTAAATGAATAAATCTGTTTTATTCATTACAGAAAATCTTCTCTTTTCCTTTTCCTGGATCCCCACAATCAACTCTCTAGCTCCCCGAGCTGACCAGTCCAGGAGGAGATGATAGAACACAGGGTTGGTTCTTTGCCTGAGGGTTCTGGATCATGGAAAAGGGTCAGTTGGGGTCTGGTCCTTCTGAAGCACATAGATTTGAGCTCTCTTGAAGCCTTGCCAGGGACAGGATGAAACAAGAGGGAAGACTGAGCCTGGGAGTATAGCCTAACAGAGCATGGAAGGTGCCCTGTCTATTGGAAGTCTGTGTGTAATTTTAAGAGATGAGAGAGAAGCCAGACATCACAGAGAAACTCAGCCAGGAAGCTGGAAAGCAAGGATCTCTCTTAATGGTAAGAGGTGTAGTGTTCTTTAATTGCTAAAACCTCTTGTTAAACATTCTAAAAACCTCATTAGCCTTAAATATCAGGAGCCTTTAGCTATGCTGATATAAAAACCTTCTAAATATGCACACATGGCTGACCCCAAACCTTAAATCAGAATGATTAAAGAAACTGCTAATAGGTGCTTTCCCCAGACCCAGAAGGGGCAGGCTCCTAAGACCACTCAGGTGACAGGGCAACAAGTAGTACCTGCCTCTTGTTTAGTTGAGTGGGTAGAACTCTATGCTGTGTGTAGAGGGTGCTGAGAAGGACTTTCTCCTCCCAAATATTTCTTTTTTTTAAATTTCATTTTATTTAAATTCAATTAATTAGTATACAGCATATTACTAGTTTCAGAGGTAGAGTTCAGTGATTCCTCAGTTGTATATAACACCCAGTGTTCATTATGTCCCAAATATTTCTTTCCTAGACTGCCACAATGCCTGAAATTCCTCATCATAGTTAAAAGTTTGGGCTAGATAATTCAGAAGCACCCTATGCCTTGAACTTGCTTTATGAATTAATGCATACATTTTTTTCCCACTGAGGGGCAGCAGGCTGAGAGCAGCCTCCTTCTGGCATGGAACATAGAAGAAATGTCCTCTACTGTGGAGGGAGAGCAGCTAAAGAGAAAACAATAAGGATGTAACTCAGAAATCCAGGCCCTAGAAAAGCAAAAGTCCCTGGGCATCTGGGCCACCATGAAAGTAAGTGGCTATGGAAATGCCAAGGGAAGAGGAGACAGGACAAAGAGTCCCAAAGATCCCCACCCATGTCGGTGTGGCTGCAGCCCTCCAAGTCTCTCACCTCCTTCCCTTCCTCCCTCTCTGCTCATAGGGCTCACTGAGGCCCAGAGCCTTACCCCAGGAGCACCAAGCCCATATGGGATGACAGCCTAACTAACATGCTTTTATCTGCTGTGGCCTTAATTCTGCTCACTCACCACCTCCCCATAGGGAACCATGTGTGACTGTGGAGTAAAGAGGAGTAACATTTATTATTACTTAATAACAGCACTTGTAAAAATTTGCTGTGCATGGACAGGTGAAAAGTTTAGGAGCCACAAGTCTAGGAACCCCTGATTTTTTTAGAAACTTGAAACACTGTGTTTGCCTAAGCAATGCGAACAAGGATGATGAGTACAGAGGCTAATGACGGTTAGAGCCTTCTCCAAAACCAGCTCCTCATCCTCCAGCAGAGCCCTGGCCCCGTCTTTTTCAGGCCTTGCCTATGCCTCAGCACCCCAAAATTTCTGTGTGTTTGCCTCTGTTGAGAGAGCCTGGCTTCCATCCATCTGCCTATATGTTGCTGAGAGCAAGAGAGGCCATTTATCATTTTAATGGGATTCTCACATTCAGAGAGTACAGGTCTTTAGTTTATTGGTGCTGTAGGATGAGAGATGAGGAAATCATTACTGACTGGTTCTGTGAGGCCTTATAGTTTAACCCCAGAGACAACCTCAGATAATCCATCTGGTTTTGGTGTAGCTGCACCTCTGATACTTGCCCTGTTCCTGATCAAAGCAGCTCCCTGACCTGCACTGTCTGTTCTGCATTCACTGGGCACTCACTGACCTCACTTCCTTTCTCTCGCCATGATCTACTTCTCATACTCAACTTGTACAAACTCCATGACTGAGTGTGGCTGTCTGTTGTAGGTGCTATGGGGTCACAGCAGGTGGCTGTCCCACTGCACATAACCATCTGTCTCTGAGGTCTTCTTTCTTCACCAAATTACTCTAGTGGATGAAGGCAGTCTTTCTGCACCATCTGTCTGACCCCCACCTACTATTTGATGACAACCTCCTCCAAGACAGTCCCTAGATGGTCCAAGAGTCTTGAGTCCAAAGGACTCAAAGATGGGCACTGAGATAATGGACAATGACAGTACCTCTGGTTCCCCTAGACTGGAGTAGATGTGGAGCAGGGCAAGACCCCAGGGTTTGCTGCTGGGGCCACCATCACCCAGCAAGGGTTGGTGAGCAGAGGAGATGTCTGACTAGGAGAGATACTGCCATACAGGGGAAACTGTGCTAGAAGACAAACGGTCTTACCACAGTTTCATTACATACAAGCCATATCCCTCCCAGTCCTGCCAACCACTGCCAACCATGTTATTTCTTTGAGTCTCAATTTCTTCTAATGGGATATCCCTCCTTACCCAGTTACTATACAGAGGTGGAGAGCTAAATTAAATATTATCACTTGTAAGGCTAAGTATATAAGTGTTGCTCAGGTTTCACCTACTTTTGAGCACCAAGGAAGTCGCATCCAGTTATAAGGACATTCTCTGACTCAGCAGTCCCATGCCTTATGCTACTTCTGGCTCTGAAAGGACAATTTTCATGCCCTCAGAATCTGCCAGCTCTGCCATGTTCACCTGGGGGTCACAGTCCCCTGGTGCCCTCAGAATCTGCCAGCTCTGCCATGTTCACCTGGGGGTCACAGTCCCGTGGTATCAGTTCAGCTGAGGTAGAACATACTTAGGCAACAATGCATTAAGATTTACTCCTGCTGCTATAACTCATGATGCTAGCCCACTGCACAAAGGCACTTGTGAGGCTCATTTTATTTAATCCCCACGGTGATCCTACCTGATATTCTTACCCTTATTTTTAGAGATGAGGAAAACTGAGTCTTTTAGAGGTCTCACAAGCAGTGGGTGATGGAAACAGATTTGAATCTGTGGCTCCCAGGCCTGAGACCTCTACTGCTCTGCTATATATAATCTGCCTCTCAGGTTTGGCTGTTTTTAGAGCCCACAGGGCCTGGTCTGCTCCTTCAGAATGTCTCACAGAGAAACTTCCATGCTAGCCAACACCCACTGTCTCTGGAAGAAGTCAGCCTCCCCTTGACCCAAGAAAGGGCCAGTGTGCCCATTTAGAGTACCATCAGCATCCAGAACCAAAACCACAAGTCCCACATAAAGACACTTCTTTGTTTACACCTGAACTAAAGCCCACATTCTAGATCTGGTTTCCTGCCTCACAATCAGCCTCTTCTAGGGGAAGGGCAGCTTGAGCTCCTTCAGGGGCCACCGAACCACTATCCCCAGGGTCTGACCTCTCCCTTCATCAACAGCACAATCATGAGAGAAACCAGTACCAAGATCAACACAACAGTAGTGGCGGGGGGTTCATTCCTCATAGTCATTTCTTCTAAATTTAAAAACAAAGATAGCTCTTCTTATTTTTATTTTTCTCTGACCCCATATTATTCAATCTCTAAGCATACTTAAGTTGAACTGGACTTAGGAGCCCCAGCTGTAAACTTTCTGCACATCATGCTCTGCCATGGTTTAAGCAGAGACAATGACCCTGCTTCATGAATGTAGTGTACTATAAAATTATCACATGAGAATCACCGGGAGTGTAATGAGTGCCTAGAAATAAGAAAGCAATTCTCTTTTAAACTTATTTGGTCACTGTGTGTGGCCTTTAGCATCAACTTTTTTGAACTTTAAAAATCTCTTTTGTTGATTTACTTGCTTATAGTGTATGCTGTATCTTCTCAGTTTCTAAGTTCCCTGAGTTAATTTTTGATAGTTGTCATTTATCAGGCTACTTCCACATGCTAGACAATGTCACATGTGATATACCGTTTCTATTTATTTAGTCCTGATGGCTACTCTTTGAGTTCATCTGAGGTGCTATGTGACTTGTCTAGTGTCACAGGTTGTGTGAGAGAGTTCTGACTCCTAGGCATGTCTGACCACTAAGACATGCTGGTTGCTCTACAAGGGCTTGTCAGAACATGGTCAAGCCCAGTCCTCCCTTAGCCAAGTGCTATGAGCAGCTGAGTCTTTTCTGAAGAATTTCATATTCTTCTTATTAGAAACAGGGAACGAACAGGGGGTGACCAATGTTTCCAGGCTCAATTATCCTCAGATTTACTTCATGACAAGGAGGCCCTCATTTTTTTAAAGTAATAAAATCTTTTTTGTACTTGCTGCTCATTTTTTTTCCATTTGAAGAACCAGACATTTAAGGGTTAAGACACTCAAAAGTAACCACATCTAAGAGGAAATTTAGAAAGCCATCACAGGGAAAAGAATACCCTTAGGAAGGACCTAAGAAGATGTTAATATTTCACCTAGGCTGATCCCTGGCAAAGAGACACCCTCCAACATTAAAAAAAAAAAAAATCAAAACTTGGTAAAGGGGAATAATCTGATTTCCAGGGTTACCATAAGATTCAAATGTCCAGTTTCAGAGCACCTGGGTGGCTCAGATGGTTGAGTGTCTGCCTTTGGCTCAGGTCATGATCCCCAGGTCCTGGGATTGAGCCCCACATCAGGTTCCTGGCTCAGCAGGAGTCTACTTCTCCCTCTCCCTCTGCCTCTCTCCCCTGCACATTCTCTCTCTCTCTCTGTATCAAATGAAAAAAATTTTTAAAATTAAAAAAAAAAAAGTCCAGTTTTCAACAGCAACAACAACAAAAAGCACATGAAGAAACAGGAAAGCATGGCCCACTAAAAGGAACAAAATGAATTGACAGAAACCATCACAGAGAAAATTTAACACTGAAAGAGTTAGACAAAGACTAGAAAACATCTGTTTTAAAGATGCTCAAAGAGAAACTAATGATGTACTATATGTTTGCTAATTGAATTTAAATTTTAAAAAAATATCAATAAAAAGATAGAAATCATTAAAAATTCTGGAGCTGAAGATTATAATAACTGAAATTATAAATCATTAGAGGAATTCAAAAGAAAATGTGGGCTGTCAGAAGAATCAGTAAACTTTAAGGGGCACCTGGGTGGCTCAGTTGGTTAAGCATCTGACTTCAGCTCAGGTCCTAATCTCAGGGACCTGGGATCCAGCCCCACATCAGGCTCCCTGCTCAGCAGGAAGTCTGCTTCTCCTTCTGCCCTCCCCACTGCTTGTGTGCTCTTTTTCTCTCAAATAAATAAATAAAATCTTTAAAAAAAGAAGACTCAGTAAACTTTAAGATAGAACAATTAAAATCATGAGTTTGAGGAATATTAAGAAAAAATAATAAAGAGAAGGAAACAGAACTTGAGGAATGTGTGAAACATCATTAAGTATATGAACATAGGCATTCTGGAAGTCCCAGAAGGAGAAGAGAGAGAGAAAGGAGCAGAAAGACTCTTTGAAGAAATAATAGAAAATGTTCTAAGTTTGATATAATAGATGAATTTGCAAATCCAATAAACTCAACAAACTCCAATTAGGATAGATTTAAACAGACCCACACTGAGACACATTACAATCAAGCTGTCAGAAGATAAAGACAAAGAGAATCTTGAAATCAGTAAGAGAGAAGTGACTTGTCATATACAAAGAATTCTCAATAAAATTATCAGCTGATTTCTAGAGGCAAATATAGATGAGCAATTATAAAAGCTAGCATTATTATAATTTTGGCTTATAATTCCACTTTTTCTTTTTTTTAATTTTATTTATTTATTTGAGAGAGAGAGAGTGAGCGAGAGAGAGCACAAGATGGGAGAGGGTCAGAAGGAGAAGCAGACTCCTCACTGAGCAGGGAGCGTGATGCAGGACTCAATTCTGGGACTCTAGGATCATGATCTGAGCCAAAGGCAGTCACTTAACCAACTGAGCCACCCAGGAGCCCTCCACTTTTTCTTTTCAACATGATTTCAAAGACAAATGTATGAAAATAATCATTAATCCATGTTACTGGGCATAGAATTTATAAAGATGTAATTTTTGATGCCACTAACAGAGAGAAGGGATATAGAGCTATACAGGAGCAGAAGTTTTGTATGATAATGAAGTTAAGTTGGCATAAATTCAAGTTACATTGTTGTAGCTTTAGAATATTAAATATAATATCCATGGTAATCACAAAAAATCACATATAGAATATATAAAAAAGAAAATAAGGAAAAAAAAATGCCAAAATGTTTTACTACATAAAAAGCAATGAAACACACAAAAAAGAAGGTAATGGAAGAAATGAGAGACCAAAATCTATGAGGCATGTAGAAAACAAATAACAAAATGGCTATTTTCTTCCTTACCAGTAGTTACTTTAAATGTAAGTTGATTAACTCTCTAATCAAAAGACAAAAATTAGAAGAAGTTTTTTTTAAATACTACAGCAATACATTCTTCAAAAAGAGACTCAAGTTATATCCAATACACAAGTATGTTGGAATAAAAGGGAGGGAATGATATTTTGTACAAATAGTAAACAAAAGAGCTGGGTGGTTACTCCAGTATCAGACAAAATAGGCTTCAAATCAACAAAGGTTACAAGAAGAAATGATATTATATATTAATAAAAAGGTTTGCTACAGCAAGAAGATATAAAAATTATAAATAATTATACCCCTAATAGCACTCTCAAAGTACATGAAACAGGGCGCCTGGGTGGCTCAGATGGTTAAGCGTCTGCCTTCGGCTCAGGTCATGATCCCAGGGTCCTGGGATCGAGTCCCGCATCGGGCTCTCTGCTCCTTGGGAGCCTGCTTCTCCCTCTGCCTCTCTCTCTCTGTCTCTCATGAATAAATAAATAAAATCTTTAAAAAAAAAAAAAGTACATGAAACAAACATTGACAAAATTGAAGGGAGTAATAGACAATCCTATGACAATGGTTGGATATTTCAATACCTCACTTTCAATAATGGATAGAACAGACAGAAAATAAATGGGGAAAGAGAGAACTTGATAACACAATACGTAAACGTTTAAGACCAAACAGACATATATGAAACATTCTATTCACAAACATCAGACTGTACATTCTTCTCAAGTTCATTGTGGGAATTTTTTCAAGATAGATCATATGATAAGGCAACAGAACAAGTCTTAATACATTTAAAAACATAGATATCATACAATGTATTTTCTCTGACCATATGAGGCCAAATTACAAATTAACAGAAAGAAAACTAAAAGATTCACAGATATGTGAAAATTAAATAACACACACTTAAACATTAGAGAAGAAACTACAAAAAACAATAGATAATATCTTGAGAACTTTGAAAATGAAAACACATCACACCAAAAGTTACAGGGTGTAGCCAAAACAAAATAAGAAAATTTTAGCTATAAATGTTTACATTAAAAAGAAGAGAGGTCACAAATCAAAACCTAACTTTATATCCTAAGGAACTAGAAAAAGAAGAAAAAATTAACTCAAAGCTAGAAGAAGGAAGGAAATAAAAATTAGAGCATTGATAAATAATATAAAATAGAAAAACAATAGAGAAAATCAACAAGAGTTGGTTCATTGAAAAAAAAAAGCCACAAAATTGACAAATCATTTGCTTGCTTGCTTAAGAAAATAGAGCGAAAACACAAGTAACTAAAAGAAAAAAGAAAAAAATTTACAATTTTACAGAAATATAAAGATTATAAAAGAGTACTATGAACAATTGTACAGCAACAACTGGAGAATCTATATGAAATCATGAAAGTCTTAGAAATGCACAAGACACCAAGACTGAATCATACAAAATATGCTAAATCTGAATAGACCTATAACTAGTAAGGAGATTGAATAATCAAAAACCTTCCAGCAATGAAAATTTCTGTATCAGAAGAATTCTACCAAATATTTAAAGAATTAACAATTCTCCTAAAACTCTTCTAAAAAGTTAAATAGGAGGAAGTACTTCCTAACTCATCCTATGAGACCAGCATTACCCTGACACCAAAACCAGATAAAAAGAAAAGAGTAGAAAAATAGCCCATATTAATATAGATGCAAAAATCTCCAACAAAATATTAGCAGATTGAATCCAGCAGCATATTAACTTTTTTTTTTTTTTTTTTTTACTATGACCAAGTAGGCTTTACCCCAGAATGCAAGGGTGGTTCAATATAAGAAAAACAACCCATGTAAAGAATTTCATTAATAAAACAAAGGGGAAAAGATACATGGTCACCTCAACTGATGCAGAAAAGGCATTTAACAGTATTCTACACACTGTAATAATAAAAGCTCTCAGAAAATTATAAATAGAGGTAAAATTCTTCAACATGGTAAATAGTATTAAAAAAAAAAAAAACAACCACAACTAACATAATACTCAATGGTGAAAGATTAAAACTTTTTCTCTAAGATCAAGAGCAAGACAAGAATGCTAACTTTGAATGCTGCATTTTAACATTGTACTGGGAGTTCTAGCTAGAGCTATTATGCAATAAAAGAAATAAAAAGAAATCAAATTGCAAAATAATATGAAAAACTATCTTTACCACAGATTACATTTTCCCATAAAATAGAACATTCTGAGAATCCAAAGGAAAGCTACTAAGGCTAATAAACAAATTCAGCAAAATTACAGGGTACAAGATCAACACATAAAAATCAGTTATGTTTATCCACTGAACAGTCCAAAAAGGAAAAAAAATTCATTTATAATAGCATCTAAATGAATTGAATACTTAGAAATAAATCTAACCAAGGAGGTAAAAGACTTCTATGCTCTAAACTACAAAATATTGAAATATAAATTCAAGAAGACACAAGAAAATAGGAAGGCATCTAGTGTTCATGGATAGGAAGACTTAACATTGTTAACATGTCACTACTTCCCAAAGAGATCTGCACATTTTTCACAACCCTTATCAAAAATCCAATAGGGGGGAGGAGGAAGATGGCAGGGAATAGGAGACCTAATTTTCATCCGGGCCCAGGAATTCAGCTAGATAGGGATCAAACCATTCTGAACATCTACAAACTCAACAGGTGATCAAAGAAACAAATAATAGCAATTCTCTGAACAGAAAAGCAACCACTTTCTGGAAGGTAGGATGTGCGGAGAAGTGAATCTGAGGTGATATTCAGGAGGATAGATGGCAGGGGAGGGGGCCTCTGTCGGCCACTTCTGGCAAGTGATAGAGCAGCGGAGCACAAAATCAGAACTTTTAGAAGTCGGCTCCGCTGAGGGACATCACTCGGGTGGCTAAGCAGGGAGTGGAACCCTCACAGGGACAGTATGGTCTCGGGACCCTCGGGGTCACAGAAAGACTGGGGGTGACTGAGTACAGCAGAGCACCCAGGTATCAGAGCGGAGAAGCCAGCTACAGAGACGGAGCTGAGGCGCAGGCTCTCTGCTTGGGGTTGCCATAAACCTTGATTCACGGCACCGTCGGGTCACTTCTCCTCCAGCAGGGACCCAACAAGCAGCAGATCCGAGGATACTCCCCTTCCTCCCCCAGGAGGAGTGGCGCATGGGTGCACCGCAGGAATCTGCGGGGTTTGGAGACTCCACACGGGGTCAGGTGACAGAGATAGAAATGCTCCATGACAGGCCGGGTGAGCACAGAGTGCCACCGGAGACCAGGGAGACAGGAATGATTGACTGCTTTTCTCTGGGAGATCACGGAGGAGTGGAGTGGAGTGGAGTGGAGCTCCAAGTTCTTGGGCGGAGATTGGGAGGCTGTCATTTTCGCTCTTGTCCTCCAAAGATGTACAGACAGCTTGCAGGGAACAAAAGCTCCCGAGAGCAAACCCGAGCAGATGACTTAGCCTGGCCTGGCAAGGGCAGGGCAATTCCACCTCCAGCAAAGACATTTGAGAACCACAGCAACAGGCCCCACCCCAGAAGATCAGCAAGAACAGCCAGCCAAGACCAAGTTTACCATCAATGAGAATGGCAGAACTCCAGCACTAGGGGAATACTGCACATAGAATTCATGGCTTATTTCCCATTATTCTTCAGTCTTTGGAAGTTAATTTTTTAAATTTTCTTTTTTTTCTTTTTCTTTGAATTTTTCTTTTTCCCTTTTTCAACCAACATCTTATCAATCCCTCTTTAAACAATATTTTTTATTTTTGATTTTTAGAGTCATATTCTATCCCTTCATAGTAGTTAACTTTATTTTTGGTATATATATAAATTGTTCTCTCTTTAAAATTTTGGGCTACAGTTTCTTCTAATAGACCAAAATATACCCTAAATCTCAGGTATATGGCTTTGTTCCAGTCTCCTGCCTGATCACATTAACACCCTTTTTCTTTTTTTAAATCCTTTTCTTTATTTTTTCAACCAACTTGTTATCTTATCAATTCCTTTTATAAAATCTTTTATAATTTTCATTGTGACAGTCATAATCCATCCCTTCACCCTATTTACCCTTATTTTTGTACATATTTGAGCTTTTCTTTAAAATTTTGGGAGGCACTTTCTTATAACAGACCAAAAGACACCCAAAATCTAGTGTGTGGCACTGATCTATGCACCAGACTGATCATATTTGATTGTATTCTGTTTTTTGTTTGTTTGTTTGTTTTATCTTTTTCTTTTTCTTTTCTTTTTTCTTTCTTTCCCTTTCTTTTCCCCTGGTTCCAGGTCTCTTCTGATTTCTTTAGCGTATAGTTTTCTGGGGTCATTGTTACCCTGTTAGCACTTTGTTCTCTCATTCATCTATTCTCCACTGGACATAATGACAAGATGGAAATAATCACCTCAAAAAAAAAAAAAAAACAAGAGGCAGTACCCACTGCCAGGGACCTAATCAATATGGACATTAGTAAGATGTCAGAACTAGAGCTCAGAATGACGATTTTAAAGATACTAGCTGGGCTTGAAAAAGCATGGAGGATATTAGAGAAACCCTTTCTGGAGAAATATAAGAACTAAAATCTAACCAAGTCGAAATCAAAAAGGCTATTAATGAGGTGCAATAAAAAATGGAGGCTCTAACTGCTAGGATAAATGAGGCAGAAGAGAGAATCAGTGATATAGAAGACCAAATGATGGAAAATAAAGAAGCTGAGAAAAAGAGAGATGAACAACTACTGGATCATGAGGGCAGAATTCGAGACATAAGTGATGCCGTAAGATGAAACAACATTAGAATAATTGGGATCCCAGAAGAAGAAGAAAGAGAGAGGGGCAGAAGGTATATTGGAGCAAATTATAGCAGAGACCTTCCCTAACTGGGGGAAGGAAACAGGCATCAAAATCCAGGAGGCACACAGAACGCCTCTCAAAATCAATAAAAATAGGTCAACACCCCGACATCTGATAGTAAAACTTACGAGTCTCAGAGACAAAGAGAAAATCCTGAAAGCAGCTCGGGACAAGAGATCTGTAACCTATAAAGGTAGAAACATTAGATTGGCAACAGACCTATCCACAGAGACCTGGCAGGCCAGAAAGGACTGGCATGATATATTCAGAGCACTAAATGAGAAAAATATGCAGCCAAGAATACTCTATCCAGCTAGGCTGTCATTGAAAATAGAAGGCGAGATAAAAAGCTTCCAGGACAAACAAAAACTAAAGGAATTTGCAAACACAAAACCAGCCCTACAAGAAATCTTGAAAGGGGTCCTCTAAGCAAAGAGAGAGCCTAAAAGTAACATAGACCAGAAAGGAACACAGACAATATAAAGTAACAGTCAACTTACAGGCAATACAATGGCACTAAATTCTTATCTTACAATAGTTACCCTGAATGTAAATGGGCTATATGCACTAATCAAAAGACACAGGCTATCAGTTTGTATTAAAAAACAAGACCCATCAATATGCTGTCTGCAAGAGACTCATTTTAGACCCAAAGACACCCCCAGATTGAAAGTGAGGGAGTGAAAAACCATTTACCATGCTAATGGACACCAAAAGAAAGCTGGTGTGACAATTCTTATAACAGACAAATTAGATTTTAAACCAAAGAGTATAAGAGATGAGGAAGGAACTATATCCTACTTAAAGGGTTTATCCAACAAGAAGATCTAAGAATTGTAAATATCTGTGCCCCTAACATGGGAGCAGCCAATTATATAAGGCAATTAATAACAAAAGCAAAGAAACACATAGAAAACAATACAATAATAGTGGGGGACTTTAACAGCCCCCTCACTGAAATGGACAGATCATCTAAGCAGAAGATCAACAAGGAAATAAAAACTTTAAATGACACACTGGACCAAATGGACTTCACAAATCTATTCAGAACATTCTATCCCAAAGCAACAGAATACACATTCTTCTCTAGTGCCCATGGAACATTCTAAGAATGCATCACATCCTAGGTCACAAATCAGGCCTCCACGGATACCAAAAGATTGGGATCATTCCCTGAATATTTTCAGACCACAGTGCTTTGAAACTAGAACTCAGTCACAAGAGGAAAGTTGGAAAAACTCAAATACATGGAGGCTAAAGAGCATCCTACTAAAGAATGAATGGGTCAACCAAGAAATTAAAGAAGAATAAAAAAAAATCAAGGAAACCAATGAAAATGAAAACACAACTGTTCAAAATCTTTAGGTTGCAGCATAGGCAGTTCTAAGAGGAAGGTATATACCAACAGAAGCCTTTCTCAATAAACAAGAAAGGTCTCAAATACACAACCTAACCCTACATCAAAAGGAGCTGGAGAAAGAACAGCAAATAAAGCCTAAAACCAGCAGGAGAAGAGAAATAATAAAGATCAGAGCAGAAATCAATGAAATAGAAACCAAAAGAACAGTAGAACAGATCAACAAAACTAGGAGCTGGTTCTTTGAAAGAATTAACAAGATTGATAAACCCATAGCCAGACTTATCGAAAAGAAAAGAAAAATGACCCAATTAAATAAAATCATGAATGAAAGAGGAGAGATCACAACCAACACCAAAGAAATACAATTATAAGAACATATTCTGGGCAACTATATGCCAGCAAATTAGATAGCCTGGAAGAAATGGATGCATTCCTAGAGATGTATCAACTACTAAAACTGAAATGGGAAGAAATAGAAAACCTGAACAGACCTATACCACTAAGGAAATTGAAGCAGTCATCAAAAATCCGCCTCCCTCAAAAAAAAAAAAAAAAAAGCCCGGGGCGAGATGGCTTCCCAGGGGAATTCTACCAAACATTTCAAGAAGAATTAATACCTATTCTTCTGAAACTGCTCCAAAAAATAGAAATGGAAGGAAAACATCGAAACTCGTTTTATGAGGCCACCATTACCTTGATCCCCAAAACAGACAAAGACCCCATCATAAAGGATACTTACAAACCAATATCCTTGAACATGGATGCAAAATTCTCACCAAAATACCAGCCAATAGGATCCAACAGTACAATACAAGGATTATTCACCACGACCAAGTGGGATTTAACCCTGGGCTGCAAGGTTTGTTCAACATCCACAATCAATCAATGAAATACAATACTTTAATAAAAGAACAAGAACCATATGATCCTCTCAATAGATGCAGAAAAAGCATTTGACAAAGTACACCATCCTTTCTTAATCAAAACTCTTCAGAGTATAGGGATAGAGGGTACATACTTCAATATCATAAAAGCCATCTATGAAAAACCTACAGCGAATATCATTCTCAATGGGGAAAAACTGAGAGCTTTCCCCCTAAGGTCAGGAACCATGGCAGGGATGTCCACTATCACCACTACTATTCAACATAGTATTAGAAGTCTTAGCCACAGCAATCAGACAACAAAAGGAAATAAAAGGCATCCAAATCAGCAAAGAAGAAGTCAAACTCTCACTCTTTGCAGATGATATGATACTTTATGTGGAAAACCTAAAGACTCCACCCCAAAACTGCTAGAACTCATACAGGAATTCAGTCAAGTGGCAGGATATAAAATCAATGCACAGAAGTCACTGGCATTCCTATACACCAACAACAAGACAGAAGAAAGAGAAATTAAGGAGTCCATCCCATTTACAATTGCACCCAAAACCATAAGATACCTAGGAATAAATCTAACCAAAGAGGCAAAGGATCTGTACTCAGAAAACTATAAAATACTCATGAAAGAAATTCAGGAAGACACAAAGAAATGGAAAAACGTTCCATGCTCATGGATTGGAAGAACAAATATTGTGAAGATGTCAATGCTACCTAGAGCAATCTACACTTTCAACGCAATCCCCATCAAAATACCATCCACTTTTTTCAAAGAAATGGAACAAATAATCCTAAAATTTGTATGGAACCAGAAAAGTCCCGAACAGCCAGAGGAATGTTGAAAAAGAAAAGCAAAGCTGGTGGCATCACAATTCCGTACTTCAAGCTCTATTACAAAGCGGTCATCATCAAGAGTGTATGGTACTGGCACAAAAAGAGACACATTGATCAATGGAACAGAATAGAGAGCCCAGAAATGAACCCTCAACTCTATGGTCAACTAATCTTCGACAAAGCAGGAAAGAATGTCCAATGGAAAAAAGACAGTCTCTTCAACAAATGGTGTTGGGAAAATTGGACAGCCACATGCAGAAGAATGAAACTGGACCATTTCCTTACGCCAAACACAAAAATAGACTCCAAATGGTTGAAAGACCTCAATGTGAGACAGGAGTCCATCAAAATCCTAAAGGAGAACACAGGCAGGAACCTCTTCGACCTCAGCTGCAGCAACTTCTTCCTAGAAACATTGCCAAAGGCAAGGGAAGCAAGGGCAAAAATGAACTCTTGGGACTTCATCAAGATAAAAAGCTTTTGCATAGCAAAAGAAACAGTCAAAAGGGCGCCTGGGTGGCTCAATTGGTTAAGCGACTGCCTTCGGCTCAGGTCATGATCCTGGAGTCCCGGGATCGAGTCCCACATCGGGCTCCCTGCTCAGCAGGGAGTCTGCTTCTCCCTCTGACTCTCCCCCCTCTCATGTGCCCTCTCTCTCTCTCATTCTCTCTCTCAAATAAATAAAAATAAAATTAAAAAAAAAAAAGAAACAGTCAACAAAACCAAAAGACAACCGAGAAAATGGGAGAAAATATTTGCAAATGACATATCAGATAAAGGGCTAGTATCCAAAATCTATAAAGAACTTATTAAATTCAACACCCAAATAACAAATGATCCAATCAAGAAATGGGCAGGAGTCATGACCAGACATTTTTCCAAAGAAGACCTCCAAATGGCCAACAGACACATGAAAAAGTGCTCAACATCGCTTGGCATCAGGGAAATCCAAATCAAAACCTCAATGAGATACCACCTCACACCAGTCAGAATGGCTAAAATTAACAAGTCAGGAAATGACAGATGTTGGCGAGGATCTAGAGAAAGGGGAACCCTCCTCCACTGTTGGTGGGAATGCAAGCTGGTGCAGCCACTCTGGAAAATAGTATGGAGGTTCCTCAAAAAGTTGAAAATAGAGCTACCATATGATCTAGCAATTGTACTACTGGGTATTTACCCCAAAGATACAAATGTAGGGATCCGAAGGTGTACGTGCACCCTGATGTTTATAGCAGCAATGTCCACAATAGCCAAACTGTGGAAAGAGCCAAGATGTCCATTGACAGATGAATGGATAAAGAAGTAGTGGTATACACACACACACACACACACACACACACACACAATGGAATATTATGCAGCCATCAAAAGGAATGAGAACTTGCCATTTGCAATAACATGGTTGGAACTGGAGGGTGTTATGCTGAGCGTAATAAGTCTATCAGAGAAAGACATGTATCATATGATCTCACTGATATGAGGAATCCTTAATCTCAGGAAACAAACTGAGGGTTGATGGAGTGGTGGGGGGTGGGAGGGATGGGGTGGCTGGGTGATAGACATTGGGGAGTGTATGTGCTATGGTGAGCGCTATGGATTGTGTAAGACTGTTGAATCACAGACCTGTACCTCTGAAACAATTAATACATTATATGTTTAAAAAAAAAAAAAAAGAAAAAGAAGAAGATAGCAGGAAGGGAAAAATGAAGGGGGGTAAATCGGAGGGGAAACGAATCATGAGAGACTATGGACTCTGAGAAACAAACTGAGTGTTCTAGAGGTGAGGGGCATGGGGGGATGGGTTAGCCTGGTGATGGGTATTAAAGAGGGCACATACTGAATGGAGCACTGGGTGTTATACACAAGCAACGAATCATGGAACACTACATCAAAAACAAATAATGTAATGTATGGTGATTAACATAACATAATAAAATTTTAAAAAAAAGAAAATGGGGGAAAAAATCCAGTAGCTTTTTTAAGAGAAATGAAGAAGTCAATCCTCAAGTTCATAAGAATTGCAAAGGAACCTGATAGCCAAAATAGTCTTTCAATTGAAGAATAAAGTTGAACATGAACATCCCAACTTTAAAACTTACAGTAATTGAAGCTACAAAGCTACAATGATTTAAGAAGCATTTGAACAGACATGCATCAATGGAGTAGACCAGAGACCCCAGAAATAAACCTTCACATGCATGATTCATTGATTTTCAGCAGGGGTACCAAGACTAGTCAATAGGGAAAGGACAGTTTTTTCAACAGTGCTGGGAAAATTGTATATATACATGCATAAGAATAAGTTGTCCCAATGTTGGCGGGGATGCAGAGAAAGGGGAACCCTCCTCCACTGTTGGTGGGAATGCAAGCTGGTGCAGCCACTCTGGAAAACAGTATGGAGGTTCCTCAAAAAGTTGAAAATAGAGCTACCATACGATCCAGCAATTGCACTACTGGGTATTTACCCCAAAGATACAAAAGTAGGGATCCGAAAGGGTATGTGCACCCCGATGTTTATAACAGCAATGTCCACAATAGCCAAACTGTGGAAAGAGCCAAGATGTCCATCGACAGATGAATGGATAAAGAAGATGTGGTATATATATACAATGAAATATTATGCAGCCATCAAAAGGAATGAGAACTTGCCATTTGCAACGACGTGGATGGAACTGGAGGGTGTTATGCTGAACGAAATAAGTCAAACAGAGAAAGACATGTATCATATGACCTCACTGATATGAGGAATTCTTAATCTCAAGAAACAAACTGAGGATTGCTGGAGTGGGGGGTGGGGTGGGAGGGATGGGGTGACTGGGTGATAGACACTGGGGAGGCTTTGTGCTATGGTAAGCGCTGTGAATTGTGCAAGACTGTTGAATCTCAGATCTGTACCTCTGAAACAAATAATGCAATATATGTTAAGAAAAAAAAAAGAATAATAAGAAGAAGATAGCAGGAGGGGAAGAATGAAGGGGGGGGAAATCGGAGGGGTAGATGAACCATGAGAGACTATGGACTCTGAAAAACAAACTGAGGGTTCTAGAGGGAAGAGGGGTGGGAGGATGGGCTAACCTGGTGATGGGTATTAAAGAGGACACGTTCTGCATGGAGCACTGGGTGTTATGCACAAACACTGAATCATGGAACACTATATCTAAAACTAATGATGTAATGTATGGGGATTAGCATAACAATAAAAAAATTTTAAAAATAAAGAATAAGTTGTCCCTTTTCCTTTTGTCATATGCAGAAATTAACTCAAAATATGTGAAAGGCCCAAACTTAAGGGCTAATCCTATAATGAAACTCTCAGAAGAAAACTTTGGGGACAATTTTTATAACATCATATTTGGCAATAATTTTATGGATCTGACACCAAAAGCTCAGGAAACAAAATAAAATATAGATAGACTTTATTGAAATTAAGAAGTTTTGTGTATCAAAACGGAGATGATTTCCTAGTCATGTATACGATAATGGATTAATATCCAAAATATATAAGGAACGCCTACAACATAAAAACAAAACAACAAAAAAAGCAACCCAATTTTTTAAAAATATTCAAAGGATTTGAAGAAGGTATACAAATTAACAGTAAGCACCTGAAAAGATACTCAACACGATTAGTCATTAGGGAAATACAAATCAAAACTACAATGAGATAGTATTCCATATGTCCTAGATTGGCTATAATAATTAAAAACAAACAAACAAACAAGTGTTGGAGAATAATCAGAAAAAAATAAAATAGTCAGTTATTGCTAATGGGCATGTAAAATGGCACAGCTACCATGGAACACTGGCTGTTTCTCAAAATTTAAACATAAAACTACTGTTTAACAGCAATTCCATTGCTAAGTTAATATGCAAAATAATTGAAAGCATAGATTCAAACAGATATTTGTACAATGTTAATTGCAGCATTATTCACTATAGCAAAAAGGTAGAAACAACAGAAGCATCTGTCAATAGATTAATGGGTAAGCAAAATGTGGTATATGCATACAATGGAATATCAGTCAGCCCTAAAACAGGAATGAAATTTTGATAAATGCTACAACATGGATGGACCTTGAAAAACTTATGTAAAGTGAAATAGGCCAGACACAGGAGGAAAAATATTATGACTCCGCTTACATCAGTTACATAGAACAGGCAAATTCGTAGAGACAGAAAGTAGAATAGAAGTTAACAAGGTTTGTGGGGAAGGTGGGAAGAGGAGTTATTATTTAATGAGTACAGTTTAGGTTGGGGATGATGAAAAATTTGGGGGTATGGTTAGTGGTGATGATTATACAACATTGTGAATGCATTCAGTGCCACTGAATTATATACCAGCAAAGGGCTAAAATGGTAAATACTTTATTATTTATATTTTACTATAATAAAATCATTAAATAAAAAAATAAATATCTTGCACTTCCAGAATGGCAGAATAGGTACTTAAAGTAATCTGCCTCTATAAAACAATAAGAATATTGATAAGAAATTGCCACAATCAGCTTTATTATTTAGTTATTTCTGTATACTAAAAGTTTGAAATCATCTGAGGAATGTTTATTCAAGAAAAATATCTGAATATTTGTTAAGAACAGCCAGCTTTGTGATATTTTAAAATACCTTATTTCCATCCTTCTCTACCCAGCTGTGGGGTCGTTTTGAATATCATCCTCCTTTTATCCATAGTAGTTGTGAAACACAGAAGTCTACTAGCCTTTGATTTTGGAGCTCCTGGAAAATCTGCACCTCCAGGATTGTAAATATTTGGCCTATCTAGCTGTGCCTTAGAAAAGTCCTATTCACAGTCCTTATCAATATTTGACCTGAACACTTTCTCAGTGGGATAATTCCTATCCTCAGGACATTTGTTAAAAACAATTAGTAGCAGCTGTTTAATATCACATCTTCCTGAGGCAATAATACAAGTTGGGGCAAACAAAAACTGCCCCTTTCAAAAAAAAAAAAAAACTTATAAGGAAGATCTGGGGAGCAAGATGTCCACAAGAGGCTTTGAAATGCTCCATCATATTTCTGGGGATCTAAAAGCCATGCACATGTGCTCATAAACCAGAAAATTGGAGAGTCCTAGTATCTTACTTCTTTCTTGCTTTGAGCCCCTGTGCAAGCAGAAAATGAAGACTAAGTTAGAGCTTTGAATGTCCAGAGTGATTAAGGCATGCCTAAACACATATGCACAGTGTTGCAAAGATCACTGAAGGCTGGTTCAAGCATTTAAGGAAATCTATGTTCAATAATTAGTTGGCCATTAAGCTAACCAAACATACTTAGTGGTCACATGAGATAATAAATGTAGAGTTTACAGAATTAGTTCAGGAAAGTCACTAACCAAACAAAAAGCAACAGCAACAAAGAGTAACAACAAATCCTGGGGACAAGAGGTCTGATTCCCAGAGATGCCATATTGTATAATTTAAAATGTAGAGTTTTCAGGGCACCTAGGTGGCTCAATTGGTTAAGTGTCTGACTCTTGATTTCAGCGCAGGTCATGATTTCAGGGTCATGAGATCGAGCCCCACATTGGGATCCCTGCTCAGCACAGAGTCTGTTGAGATTCTCTCTCTCTTTCTCCCTCTGCCACTCCCCCCGGTCTCTCTGCTCTCCAGTAAATAAATATAATCTTTTAAAAATAAAATAAGGGTGCCTTGGTGGCTCAGTCATTAAGTGTCTGCCTTCAGCTCAGGTCATGATCCCAGGGTCCTGGGATTGAGACCCACATCAGGCTCCCTGCTCTGCGGGAAGCCTGCTTCTCCCTCTCCTGCTCTTCTGCTTGTGTTCCCTCTCTGGCTGTTTCTCTCTCTCAAATAAATAAAATTAAAAAAATAAATAAAAATAAATAAATAAATAAAAAATAAAATAAAATGCAGAGTTTTCAGTGAAAAACTTACAAGATACACAAAGAAGAAACAGGAAATATGCCCTAAACACAAGAGAAATGGCAGTCAGTAGAGACTGTTCCTGAGAAAGCCCAGATGTTGGGTTTACTGCACAAAGGCTTTAAATATATAATTAGAAATATGTTTAAAACTTGGGGCACCTGGGTGGCTCAGTTGGTTAAGCATTTGCCTTCAGCTCAGGTCATGATCCTGGGATCAGGCCCCAAATCAGGCTCTCTGCTCAACAGGGAATTGGCTTCTCCCTCTCCCTCTGCCCCTCCCCCCACTCATGTGTTCTCTCCCTTTCTCTCTATCTCTCTCTCTCCCTCTCTCAAATAAATAAATAAAATCTTTAAAAATATGTTTAAAAACTACAGAAAACCATTTATAAAGAATTAAAGGAAATTATTAAAGCAAGGTTTTACCAAATAGACAACACTAATTAAGATGTAAAGATTATTGGGGTGCCTGGGTGGCTCAGTTGGTTAAGTGTCTGCCTTCAGCTCAGGTCATGATCCTGGAGTCCTGGGATCAAGTCCCAAGTTGGGCAGCCTGCTTCTCTCTTTCCTTCTGCTGCTTCCCCTCCCTGTGCTTTCTCTCTCTCTCTGTCAAATAAATAAATAAATAAATAAAAATCTTTTAAAAAAAGATGTAGAGATTATTACAATAAAAAACAACTAAATAGTATTTCTAGAATTGAAAAGTATAATAACTGAAATGTAAAATTCACTAGAGGGACTCAAAAGCAGATTTCAGCTGACAGAAGAAAAAATTTGAAAATAGATCAATTGAGATGATTTGGTCTGAAGAACAAAAAGAAAAAAAGAATGAAGAAAAATGAAGAGAGCCTGAAGGATCTGCAATAACAAGCACATCAAAATAGGCATAATGTGTATCCCAGAAGGAGAGAAAAGAAGTAAAGAAATAATGGCCAAACCTCTCCAAATTAATGAAAAAACATTAATCTACATATACTAGTAGTTCAACAAACTCAAAGTAGGATAAACTCAAATATAGCTATGCTTAGGAGCCTCATAGTCAAACTCCTGAAATACAAAGACAAAAACTAAATCTTGAAAGCTACAAGAGAGAAGTGATTCATTTTGTACAAGAAATCCTAAATAAGACTAACAGCTGACTTCTTATCAGATATCAAGGAGGCTAGAGGCAGTGGGAGGACAAATTCAAATATCTGAAAGAAAAAAAAAACAAAAACAAAACTATTACCCAAGAATTCTATATCCAGTAAAATTGTTCTTCAAAAAATGAAAGAGAGATAATAAATTCAACAAAAATGACAGAGTAAAGAATTCTGAAAATTATCTCCTCCATAAAAGCAATGACAACCTGGTGATATTGTCAGAATCTTTTTTTTTTTTTCAGAACTCTAGAAATTAACCAAAGGCTTGAAGCAATATAGGGAGTGTTTTTTATTTCCTAGAAAAACTGTTGAATCTTGATAAGAACAGCAAGCTTTGCTATATTTCAATTTCCCCCTATTTCCATCCCCCTCTTTCCAGCTCTGTCATTGCTTGAAATCCAATGGTCTATAGAAAACCAATGAAAATTAGCAGCCAGTTCCCAAGTGGTAGAAGAACAAGGTTAGTGCTTCCTCAAAGCCTCATTCCCAGAAAATTTACTATATTTGACTTGTCTGCTAGTTTCCATAAAAATCCTATTGTTAGAACTATCTTTATTTTACCTGACTCAAAGCATACCTAGTATAAATACCCTTGCATTTGTTGAAAACCTCTGGAGGCAATTGTTCAATAATATGGCTGCCTTAGGTGGTAAATAGCAGTTGGAACAAATCATAAGCTAACCAAAAAACTTAAAAGAAATAGCTGGAGATTTAGATATTGACAGTACATTGAAAAGCCATGGCATATTCCTGAGAAAGTGGAAGGTTACAGGCATATATAGGACAGTGTTCTTGCCAGGGTGTGTACATGTTCAGGAAAGATAGGAGAAGACCCCAAGTGCTCACGTCTATGTGATATTAAGGTCCTGAACAAACAAGAAGTGAAGGCTGATGCAGTCATCAACTGCCTGGCTAAATGCTGACAAGCACACAGAATATCTTAGTAAGACTAAAAGATTTTAGTTTCATGTATTTAAGGAAATTTCTGTCCAAATTATTTAGCTGACCACTAAACAAAATGAGGAAACACTTCAGTGTCCAGATACTACAAAGAATACAGATTTTAAAGAATTATATTGAAAAAGTCCCTAAACCAATACACAGCCACAACAACAACAGCAAAATGGCAGCAAAACCAAACTCGAGAGGGAATAGAATTTGATCTCCAGAGTTACACATATTATTTAAAATATACCAGTTTTCAACAACAGCATAAAAATATGAGACATGCAAAGAAACAAAAATATATGGTCCCTATAAAGGAAAAATAATCAATCTACAGAGGGTGCTCCTGAGGAAGCACAAATGTTAGACTTATTACACAAAGACTTTAAATCAGCAATTTTAAATGCTCAAACAACCAAAGGCAATGATGTCTAAAAAAATAAAAGAACATTTGAGGTCAGTGTCTCACCAAATATAAAATATCAACAAAGTGATAAAACTATTTTTAAAATGGAAATTCTAAAGTTAAAAATTAAAATAACAAAAGCTTCACAGGAGTGGCTCAGCACAGATGCATGTAGGCAGTATAAAGAATAAGCAAATGTGAAGATAGGTCAGTTGAGATTATCTAATTTTAGAAACAGAAAGAACAAAGAAAAATTAACAAAGCCAGCAAAACTATCCTTGAGAAAAAAAAGTCATTCGTGGATAAAAACAGGGAGAATTTTTCCCTAGCAAATCTTCCTTATGAGAAATAGTAAGGAGAATGCTCTATGTTTAAATAAAAAGACAACATATAGTAATTAGGATCCACATGAAGTAAAAAAGAGCACTAGTTAACGTAACTACATATGTAGTATAAATTATTTATTTTTATTAGTCATACTATTTTCTCTTACTTGATTTAAAAGAAAACTGCACAAATCAATAATGACAAGAGTCAGAGTGAATAAAACATATAAAGATATAATTTGTATGACAATAATGGCATGAATGAAGAGAGAATGAACAGATTTCCTTGGAAGTAAAATTTTGTATACTACTAATATTAAGTTGTTATTAATCCAAACCTATTATAATTAGTTGTAATGTTAATTGTAATCCCTAGAATACCCACTAAGAAAACAACGCAAAAGAAATTTTAAAAATAATAAAAGAAAAAGGAAATTAAAATGGTTCATTAGAAAAAATCTGTTTAACATAAATGATAATCATAATGAAATAGAAGAATCTTTAAAAAGTGTAAGACATATGGAAAACAAATAGGAAAATGGTAGACACAAATCCTACATCTAAGTAAATACATTAAATATAAATGGATTACACACTCCAATCAAAAAGCAATGTCTGGCAGAATGGATTTTATTTTTTTAAAGACAAACTCTTGGGACACCTGGGTGGCTCAGTCCATTAAGCATTTGACTTTGGCTCAGGTCATGATCTTGGGGTCCTGGAATCCAGCTCTGTGTCAGGCTCCCTGCTCAATGGGGAGCCTGCTTCTCCCCTCTCCCTCTGCTGCGCCTCCTACTTATTGTAGTAATGTTGTATGGTGACAGACGGTGACTAATCATGGTGACTATTGAGTAATGTATAGAATTGTCAAATCAATATGTTTTACACCTCAAACTAATATAATATTGTGTGTTACTTATACTTCAATTTAAAAAAATGATTATCTTATATATGGCCTGCAGGAAAGGCATTTTAGATTAAAAGCCACTAATAGCTAAAAGGTACAGGGATGGAAAAAGATACCATGCAAACAGCAACCAAAAGAGAGCTGGCGTGGCTATACTAATATCAGGCAAAATAGACTTTAAGACAAAAATTGTTACTAGAGACAAAGAATATTTTATGATGATTAAATGGTCAATCTATCAAGAAGTTATAATGATTACAAACATATATGTACCCAACAAGAGGTTAATGAAGGAAATAAATTCAAATCTTTCAGAATTTGAGGGAGAAAAATGTAATTCAGCAAAGTAATCAGAGATTCAATAGTCCACTTTCAAAAATAAAAAAACTAGACTGCCTATTATAAAGGAAATAGTAGCTTTTAATAACACTATGTACCAGATATACTTAACAGACATCTAGATGTAGAACACTTCATTCAACAAAGAAAAATACACATTCTTATATGCATATGGAAAATTGTTTAGGGTAAACAATATGTTAGGTCATAAAACAAGCCTTAATAAAGTTAAAAGTTTTGAAATCATGCAAAGTATGTTTTTCTTAAAAAAAAGTGGAATAAAATTACAAATCAATAACAGAAGAAAATTTAGAAAATTCACAAATACATAAAAATTAAACAACATACTCTTAAATAGCTAATGGCTTAAATAATAAACCAAAAGGGATATCATAAAATAGTTTGAGATGAATGAAAACTAAAGCACAATGTGCTAAAACTTCTGAGGCACAGAAAAAAGTGATTGGAGGGAAGGTTATGGCTATAAACACCTACATATAGCCATAACCTTCCCTCCAGTCACTATATATATATATATTCTAAAAGAAATACCTCAGATCAATAACCTAACCTTACACCTTAAGAAACTATAAATTGAGAGCAAAGTAAATCCACAGTAAGCAGAAAGATGGAAATAATAAAGATTAGAACAGAAATAAATGGTAAATAGAAAAACAGTAAAGAAAATCAATCAAACTAAAGGTTATTTCTTTGAAAATATTCACAAAACTGACAAATGTTTAACTAACCTGATCAAGGAATAAAGAGAGGATTCAAATTACTAAAATCAAGAATGAAAGAGAGGGAGTGACATCATCAAAAATAGCGGAGTAGGAAACAAAAATTCTCAATATAATTCTAGGAAGCCAAATCTAGTAATATATAAAGAAGAACTGTACACCATGACCAAGTGGAATTTATTCCAGAAATGCAAGGTTGGTTCCAACAGATAAAAATCAATTAATCTAATACACTACATTTATATAATAAAAGACAAAAACTGTAACATCATCTTAATAGATGCAGTGTGAAAATACTTGGCAAAATGCAAAATTCTACACTCTTTCATGATGAAAACACTAGGAAAATATTAATAAAATTAGGCATAGAAGGGACTATCATGACCTGATAAAAGGTATATATGGCTAATGTCATATTAACAGTAAAAGAAGGAAAACTTTCTTCCTAAGATCAGGAACAAGACAAGAATGTGCACTCTCATGAGTTTTATTGATCATTGTACTGGAGTTTCTAGCTGTGACAGACAGTAGAAAAGAAATAAATACATCTGGTTTAGAAAGGAAGAAGTAAAACTATCTCTATTTGCAGAGGACATGATCTTATACGTAGGAACCCCCTAGAAATAGCCCCAGGAAAAATTATCCAAACTCATGAGTTCAGCAAAATTGCAAGATACAATCCCAACATACAAAAAAATCAATTAAATTTCTATACAATGACAATGTACAATCCTAGAAAGATATTTAAAAAGCAATTCCACTTAAAATAGCATGAAAAAGAATAAAATACTTAGGAATAAATGTAAAAAAGAGAGGAGCAAGACTTGTACTCTGAAAAATGCACAAGATACTTCAACAAATTAAAGACCTAAATATATGGAAAGACATCCATATTCATGGATAGAAATACTTAATATTTTTAATATAGTAATTCTCCTCAAATGATCTAGAAATTCAATGTAACCTTCATCAAATCCTGGCTGTCTACTTTGTTAAAATTGGTAGATTTACCTAAAATTCTTATGGAATTGCTAAGGACCTGGAGTGGCCAAAAGAATCTTGGAAAAGAACAAAGTTAGAAGATGCACTGGTACTTCTCACAAACTTTCTTCAAAAGATAGAGTAATCAGAACTATGAAGTACTGGCATAAGGATACACACATATATTAATGGAATACAATTTAGAGACCAGAAAGAAACTGTTAAATTTATAGTCAACTGGTTGTTAGATAGCCTGCCAAGGCAATTCAATGGGAAAAGAATGCTCTCACCAGCAAATGATGTTGGGACAACTGCATATCCACAAGCAAAGGACTGAAGTTGGACTCTCACCTCACCTCGCATCATACATAAAAATCTACTCAAAATTGATCAAAGACCTAAATGTAAGAGAGCAGACATAAAAGTTTTGGAAGATATGGATATCAATTCCTGGGCTTTTGGATTAGGAAATTATTTTTTAGATATTACACCAAAAGCATAGTAATAAAAAAATAGGTATATTGGATTTCATCAAAATCAAAAGCATTTGTACTTTGGGGCACCTGGGTGGCTCAGTCATTAAGCGTCTGCCTTCGGCTCAGGTCATGATCCCAGGGTCCTGGGATCGAGCCCCACATCGGGCTCCCTGCTCAGCGGGGAGTCTGCTTCTCCCTCTCCCACTCCCCCTGCTTGTGTTTCCTCTCTTGCTGTGTCTCTCTCTGTCAAATAAATAAATAAAATCTTTAAAAAAAAAAAAAAAGCATTTGTACTTTGACACATTATCAAAAAAGTGAAATGACAACCCACAGAACGGAGAAATATTTTCACATCATATATATGATAAGGAATTAATATCCAGGATTACAACTTATTAATAGAAATGCAACTAACACAATTAAAATATGGGCAAAAGTTCTGAATAGAAATTTCTCTTATTTTTATTAAGGTACAATTGACCTACAACATTGTATTAGTTTCAGATGTAAAACATAATGATTTGATATTTGTATATATAATGCAGTGATTACTACATGAGTCCAGTTAACATCCATCAGCATACATAGTTACAGATTTTGTTTCTTGTGATGAAACTTTTAAGATCTACTCAGCAGTTTTCAAATGGTATTATTTACTTTAGCTGGCATGATGTATATTATATCCCCATGACTTATTTATTTTATAAGTGGAAGTTTGTACCTTTCCACTTCTCTTACAAATTTAACCCTTTCCCCACCTCCACCTCTGGCAACCAGCAATCTGTTCTTTATGAGCTTTTTTTTTTTTTTAAAGATTCCATATATAAGTGAGACCATATGGTATTATGGTATTTGTCTTTCTCTGATTTATTTCATTTAGCATAATGCCCTCAAGTTTCATCCATGTTGCCACAAATGGCAAGATTTCATATATCATATATTTCATATATATATATCATGTTTTGTTTATCCATTCATCTGTTAATGGCCACTTAGAATATTTCTATATTGGCTAATTGTAAATAATGTTGCCATGAATATGGGGGTGTAGATATCTTTCTGCCTTAGTGTTTTCATTTCCTTTGGATATATTCCCAGATGTGTAATTGTTGGATCATATTTTTCCATTTTTTTCTATTTTTAATTTATAGAGAAACCTCCATACTGCTTTCCATAATGGTTGCAAAAACAATTTATATTCCCACCAACAGTGCATGAGTATTCACTTTTCTCCACATCCTTGCCACACTTGTTATTTCTTGTCTTTTTTATAATAGCCAGTCTAACAGGTGTGATATGATATCTCATTGTGGTTTTGATTTGCTTTTCCATGATGATTATTTTTAAAAGATTGTATTTATTTATTTGAGAGAGAGAGAGTGCACAAGCCAGGGGAGAGGCAGAGGGAGTGAGAGAAGCAGGGTCCCCGCTGAGCAGAGAGCCCCACATGGGGCTCGATCCCAGGACCCTGGGATCATGACCTGAGCCAAAGGCAGACGCTTAACAGACTGAGCCACCCAGGTGCCCCTCCCTGATGATTATTGATGTTGTTGAACACTTTTTCGTGTTGGCCATCTGTATGTCTTCTTTGGAAAAATGTCTATTCATATCTTGTGCCCATTTTTTTTTTTAATTGGATTGCTTATTGTTGTTGTTTTGCTACTGAGTGTCACAGAAAGGCTGGGGGTAGGTTTCAGTCTGCTGTCTGTACAATGTCCTGGGGTTGCTGTCCTCCCAAGAATTGTCTCTCTGATTGTTTAAGTCCCAGATGGCCCTGAAAACAAGACCCCCTCGTTGCCAGAGGCAGGTGATCGATGTGTATTCCCTATGCAGCAGCCATGAAACTGGTGCACCAGATGTAAAAATCTGGGTGCCAGATATGCATAAGAGCTTGGCACTCTGGGGGATGGCAGAGGGAGCATGCAAAATTAGTGCCCACCCTCGGAGGTCTCAGAAAAGGTTTTCAGTCAAGTCTTAGGTGTGTGTTTAATGAGATGCCTGTTCCTCAGGCTGCAGCTATGATGATAAGCTAATAGGACTCTTTCACAGAGGTGAGTGGTTCTCCAATCTGCTCTGGCATCATCTTTGACTCTTAGCTAATCAGATCCAGAAGAGGATTCCAGGGACCCCATTAGTGCCTGGTTTGAACACAACACCCTTTTCCAGGAAGTAAAAATCAAAAGGGGGCACCTGGGCCCCAGTGGAGAAACAGTGTCTACATTCAGACATGCTGACAAAGTGCAATCACTATTAATTCAAAAGAAATTATATAATGGCTTTAAAAAGTAATGCAATCGGTATTGTATGCAACTGATGAATCACTAAATTGTACCTCTGAAACTAATAATATAGTACATGTTAATTAAATTGAATTTAAATATTTTTTTCAAAGTAATGCTTCCTGGAATCAGCCCAGAAAGCTTTAATAACATTGAGTTCTCTGCCAGGGATCATCAGCCCAATGGTGTGAAGTCAGAGACTGCTGACAGGTAACAGCTCTGTCCACCACCATGAGGTCTGAAACAGAGCTGTTGTCTCTCACCAGGAAACTCATCCTTTGTGTAGCTACTAAATTTGACTTTGCTCCTAGCCATGTTACAAACTTGCAAATCAATATCAAGGGTTTGATGACTTGCTCACATTTAACTTATGCCAGGACAGTGCATTAAGGAAAACTATTAAAGCTACAGAAACCAATCAGTGCTTGTCACTATCAGATACTTAATACAAGCTGTCATATCAAATCCTCAAAATCACCTTGGGATATAAACAAGGTAAACCTCATGCTACATATAAGTAAATGCAGGCTCAAGGGATTATGTAACCTACCAAAGTATTAAGGCTAGTGGGGGGCAATGTTATGATCTGAACTCAAGTCTATCAAAAGGACAGACAGTTTTCTTTCCACATCTTTGGCTTGCATGATGATTATCAATGTGCCATGATAATATATTGAACTATTAATTTGTGGTCCTAATATTTTGACCCCTCATCCCACCTGCCTAGTCAAGTAGATTCAGCCCCTTTTATAGTTATTCCATCACCGAGATTTTTTTTTTCAAGACAGAAAGCAAAAGCAGAATGTCATTAAGCACCATTCCTGCCTATTATAAAAGCCCACACCCATTAAAAAAAGTAATGCCAAATATCTACATCAGGGAGAAAGAGTGACATTTAGAAGAGCAAGGAGTGGGGGAAGAGAAGATTAAGGTAGAGAAAAGAGACATGGGGCCCTATGGCAGTAACTGCCCATCTGAGTTTCCTGCAGTGTCCCAGGAGTTGACAAGATGTCCACGGGAGATATGTGAAGTACAAGAAACATTACCTCAGCACTAGAGTCTCCATCCTAACATAGATCTCAAGCCCTGGCACAGACCTACCAGAGTCTCCAGACCTGAAGGTATCACATGGACTGGGACATCTGATATCTAAGAGAGACCAGGGGAAACTGATGATTAATGGCCAGAAGGTACTGCCCAGTGCTTTGGCACAACATATGCCATGGAAACTTTGCCCAACTTGCAGAAGCCATGAGAAAGAATGATGTTGAGATTCCCACCAGCCCAGTAGGAGGTGACAGAGAACAAAGATTAAAGTAATTTAAAGAAACAAAGATTGCTAAGTTTGTCACCTTAGAGTAAGGTTCCTATCTACTAATTTAATCTTGATGGAATCACCTTATTTGTGTTAACCCAGCCTCACACTGTACCATTTTGGAGCACTCTGACATTATTTCAGTTGATCTTCCTTTATTAGATTTAAAATGGATGGAGGAATTTGCCTGTTTTAGATACAGATGTTCTTCCTCCACATCTCATGCTCTTTATGTCAAGCTAGGTGGATGGGGAGTCCACCATGGGGGATTCTCTGATGAGGGTAGAGTTGTGCCTGAGCTTATGGGGGTACAGTGTGGGCTAGGGCTGGGAGTTTGTGTTAGTCAAGATTCTACAGAGAAACAGAACCTGTAGGATATCTATACTTATATCATATTATTATGCTATACTATATATTATATATAAAGAGGTACACACTAGAAATAATCCTGAAGAGAAATCATGTGTTTGTCTTTCCTAGAGAGCTGTACGATATCTATTGGAGATATATCTCTTATCCATCAACATCTACTGAGATTTACTATAAAGAACTGCCTCCCATAATTGTGAAGGCTGAGAGGTCACAAGATCTGCAGTCAGCTAGCAAAGACCCACGCGAGCTGTTGTTCTAGTTCTCATCTGATTCCGAAGACCTGAGAACTACCAAAGCTGATGTTACAGTTTTAGTCCAAAGGCTGGCAGGCTCAAGACCCAAGAGGAGTTCATGTTTCAGGTAAGTCTGGAGGCAGGAAAAAAACTGGTACCCCAACTGTAGGCAGTCAGACAGACATTCCTTCTTATCCCTTGAAAGGTCTGCCTTTTTATCTCTTCAGGTTTTCAGCTGATTGGATGAGGTCCATCCACATGAGGGAGGGCAATCTGTTTTACTCAGTCTCCAATTCAAATATTATTTTTTTTCCAAAAGTGCCCTCATAGACATACTTAAAATAATATTTGGCTAAATATATGGGAATTCCATGGCCCAGCCAAGTTGGCACATAAAATTAACCATCACAGAGTGGTAGATTTTCATACTACCTTGTGTCTGGCACATAATTGGCACCACCAGAACACAAATGACACACTCATGCTAGCTAGGTATTTGCCTTGAAACAAAGCCAAAACATTGCATTTCTGTAGCGAACATTTTATAAAACTAAGTTGGTATCATATGAATGCAGAAGTCAAAATAAGTGACAGGAATAACATATCTGTTATTTTTTTTTTAAGATTTTATTTATTTATTTGACAGAGAGAGACACAGCAAGAGAGGGAACACAAGCAGGGGGAGTGGGAGAGGGAGAAGCAGGCCTCCTGCGGAGCAGGGAGCCCGATGCGGGGCTCAATCCCAGGACCCTGTGATCATGACCTGAGCCGAAGGCAGACGCTTAACGACTGAGCCACCCAGGTGCCCCACATAGCTGTTATTTTTAATCAAAAGTTATCTAATCATCTCAGAACGTTTACCCTCATCCTACAGATCTTCAGGAAAAACAAACATAATTTTCCTCCAGGATCATTCTTAATGTATAACATATGCTATTGTGAATGTTCTTTCTGAAGTCTAGCTAAAAAGACGGTGTTATGGCAGTATTGTCTGCTATCAGGAGTTGAAAGTAACCAGGGTATACATAAGTATAGAAATGCATGAATAAAATGTGGTGTATGCACATTTAGAAATACTACACAGTAATCAGAGGAGATGAACTATGTGTGTATTCAGCAATATGAGCAATACTTAGGTAAAACAAAAAAAGCATGAGGCAAAACATGATCCATAAAACAGTGCTATTGAGGAATAATAATAACAATACGAAGAGAGAAGAATGTCAGCAAGACAGTGGATTAGGAAGCTCCAAGCCCTTACTTATTCCCCAACAGAAACATTAGATAAACAACTAGAGGCTGACTAAAATAACTTTATAGGAGTTTTGAAAACCAAAGATCTATAGCAACAGCAAATACCCAATCAAGAAAAAGCCATTAAAACAGTAGGAAATTTCATGGCATTTTTACTCACTTGTGTCCCACTCCCTATCTGGCATTTCTGTGGTTTGAGAAAAGCAACAGCCCAGTGCTTAGTTCCTTTCTGTGAAGTGAAAAGAGCAGGGCATATATAATTTGCAACTATCTTGGTTTCTGTGTCATCTAACTTAAAGCTTGTACAGCTAAAGGTGACACAGAGGAGATCTCAGGTTAGGCAAAGCTGCAGGAGGAAGAGGGCACAGCTCATTCACAGATTGAGTAATGCAAGTGAACAGCTAAAACCTCAAGAGAAGCAGGAGTGAGATTCTGAGGGAATTTAAGTCATGTATATGGAGGAATCAGAAAATAGCACACACACACAGGCCTAGGAAAGACACATGTCCAGAAAAGACCTGGGAAGACATGTCTCCACACAGGCTGATCCCAGAGCACAGAACAAGCCCTGATAATTAGTGAAGATCTTCCCCCACGTGGAGCCAATCTATCAATTTTCAACAAAAGACTACAAGGCATACAAAAAAAAAAAAAAGAGGAAAAATGACCCACTCAAAGGAACAAAATAAATCTCCGATAACCATCCCTGATGAAAGACGGGCATCAAACTAAACAAAGACTTTAAAACAACTGTCTTAATTGTGCTCAAAGAACTAATGTTAAACAAAGATAACACTAAGAAAACTCAGGAAAATTATATACGAACAAAATGAGAATATCAAAAAGGAGATATAAATTATGTAAAAGAACCAAACAAATTCTGGAGCAGAAAAATAAAGTAACTGAAATGAAAAAGCCATTGGAATGGGTCAACAGAAAATTTGAATAGTCAGAACAGGTTACTTGAAATTATCAATTCTGAGAAACTAAAAGAATAAAGAAAAGTAAACAGAATCAAAGAGATTTACGGGACATGATCAAATGACCATATGCATATTATGGGAATCCCGGAGTAGGAAGAGGTACAGAAAAGAGCAAAGAGATTATTTGAAGAAATAATGGCCAAAAACTTACCAAATGTGAAGAAAGGCATTGACCTACAAATCCAAGTTCTATGAATTCTCTGTAGGATCATCTTAGAGACCCACACTGCAGCACATTTTAATTAAAGTGTCAAACATGAGAGACAAAGAGAGAATCTTGAAAGCAACAAAAAAAAATAAAAGTGATTCATCATATACAAGGGAACCCCTATAAGATTATCAATAGATTTCTCAGCAGAAATTTTGCAGCCCAGAAGGCAGCGGAATGATACATTTAAAGTACTGTATGGTGACTAACATAACATAATAAAATGAAATAAAATTTTAAAAAATCAAGTACTGAAAGAAAAAACTATCAACAGAGTATTCTATATCCCTAAAAACTGTTTTTTTTTTTTTCAAAAATGAGTGAGAAATTAATACATTCACAGATAAAAGCTAAAGGAGCTTATTATCACTAGGCCTGTCCTACAAGAAATGAGAGGATGATAGCCAGTAACTCAAAGCCATATAAAAAGTTCTCCACTAAGGATAAATATATGGACAGATATAAAAAACAAATATTAGTGTAATTTCAGTTTATAACTCCACTTTTTATTTTTCTACAGGATTTAGGAGACAAGTATAAAAATAATTATAAATCTATGATAACAGGTATACAAAATATAAAAATGGAATTGTGGCATCAATAACATAGTGTAGAGTAGGAAGTTATAAAGGATTAGAGTTTTTGTATTTAAGTTTAGCTGGAACCAATTTAAAATAGATTGCCATAGCTTTAGGATGTTCTATGCAGTCCCCATGACAACCATTAAAAATATCCATGGAATATACACAAAAGGAAAGGAGAAGGTAATCAAAATGTTTCAGTATAAAAAAACAACTGGATACAAAGAAAGGCAATAATGAAAGAAATGAGGAATACAAAGGCCATAAAACTGACAAAACGAATAGCAATATAGCAATAGTAAATCCTTTCCTATCAGTAATGGCTTTATATGTTAAGTGTCCAACAGCAGTATAATGCATAAATAAATCATGGTATATTATCATGGAATTCTATACTATGTTTTTTTAAACATAGGAAATGATATTGTTTCTATGTTTCTGCCAATGCTGATATATTTCTAAACTCCTGAAGTTTTAAAAACCCCTCCATAAAAAGAAATCAAAAAGAAAAGAGCAAGAGATATGTGATAAATGCATGTATGTGGATAGCCCTATCACCACAAGATTCTGGTGCTGGTAATATATAAGACATTGAAGCTACAAGACTATCCCTCTCCATGTTGTTTACCAAGGTGTAGTAGATTAAATATGGCTGTCAACCCTTTTCTATGGCTCCTTTTGAGAGGTAAAGTCTAATTCCTTTCTTTTTGAATCTTGGATAGTTGTAGTGATTTGTTTCACCTGTATAATGTGGTGAAAGTTATATTTGGAGATATTCAAGGTGAGGATATAAAACAGCCTGCAGCTTTCACCTGAGTCTCTTAAAACAAGAATTCTAAGTGAATATTGATACCATGAGAAAGCTGTATGACTGAGATAGCCAGGCTGAGGAGGCCATGTGTAGGTTCTCCAGTCAATAATCCCCGCTGACTATAGCTTCCAACCATCCCTGCAAAACTGCCAGGACATGTGAGGGAAGCTATTAAGGCTCTCAGACCTGCCCATCCACCAGCTAAGTCCTACTGAGTAACCTCAATCTATGCCACAAGTAGGAGAAGAATTACCAGATGAACTGTCCAAATTCTTGACTCATAAACTGTGAGCTATAATAAAATGGCTATTATTTTCAGTAACTAAATCTTACAGTGATTACATATATATATCCTATATTATATACATAATTATATATATTATATTATTATATATCCTATATATATAGCCTATTCATATATATACAAATATATGTATGTATATATATATGTATATATATAAATATATGTATATATATAAATATATGTATATATATATGTGTATATATATAGTTTGGGATGGATGGCAAACAGAAGCTAGAAGGTCCTCAAGGAGACCACTAGTGAAAGATGGAATGACAGGGAGAAAATTTTATTAGAGGCGGAATGCAAGGGAACCCTCATTATATAACAATAAAATTTGAAAATATTTTTGCCTGCAGTAATGTGGAATGAGGAACCTAATAAACTGGTGGATTCGCAAAGATTTCTAGGGAGAATGTCAAAAGTGCCAACTGGTTTCTCATCGCAGCCCATAACAAGATATGGATAAAGAAAAATATAGTAAAAAAGCTCTCAAGCAAAATTTAGAGATAAAGGATCAAGGACTTGCCAGGTTCTACAATAGAACTCTTTCTCATTCCCAGTCTCCCTAGAGGCAAAAAGCTCAAAGAATAAACAATAACCTCAAGGTAAAAATCATCTCAAAGGGTGTCTATAAGCCCTTTTGCCAAGACTTCAGAAATATTTAAGGGTATGTCTTATGGATGCTCTTAACTAGAGAAAAAGTGTCAAGGGTGTTAGCCTACACAACACTGTCTCTCAGTACAAGCCAGGAAGAGATTGTCTTAAAGAGATTTGTGAGTATAACTTTTGCTAGTGGACAACAATATACTTATATGATATAAGATCACAGAAGCCCACAAAGTTTTTAAGAAATTGTATTAATAAATGCACCATCAACTTGGACTAAAAAGAACAGAGACTATTTAAAATCAAGAGTCCTCTGGGTCCACAACTTTTCATAAGCAACCTGAGAAAATTTTCCAGCTGCAAATATAGATCATTTCTTATATAGGGAAGGTGATTCAGAGGGCAGAAACAAGATTTAAGGGCCGCCTGGATAGCTCAGTCGTTAAGCGTCTGCCTTCGGCTCAAGTCATGATCCCAAAGTCCTGGGATCAAGCCCCTTGTCAGGCTCCCTGCTCCACAGGAAACCTGCTTTTCTCTCTCCCACTCCCCCTGCTTGTGTTCCTTCTCTCGCTATGTCTTTCTCTGTCAAATAAATAAATAAAATCTTTAAAAAAAAAAAAAAAAGAAAGAAAGAAGATTTAAGAGGGCAAAGCCAAGAGTCACAAGTAGTCATTTCTGGGGAGCAGAACTAGGCTCTAATTAAGGATTTAGTAGTGTGTGCTTATCTGGATTTCAGAGTTGCTATGACCTACATATTCTCTCCCTTTCTAAATTGGAGTATCTATTGTGGTTATTCTGTATCTGTTCCACTATTGCCTATTTGGTGCAAGATAACTTGTCTTTTTAGTACTTAGGTCTTTAGATTGAAAACTATACATGAGAAAGTATATCCAGGAGTGTCGTCATCTGCTCCTGGACCTGATTTAGGTAATGATATCTGGATTTAGATAGTGATGTCCAGGCATTATTATCAAGGTGCCAGATATAAGTGAAGCCATTTGAATCCTCCAGACTTGCCTATCTCCCAGGCAAGAACAACTAAATAACCTCAGTCAACACAACAAGGAATAGAAGAATCACCCACCTGAACCCTGCATGAGCTCCTAACCCACAAAATTATGTTATAATAAATTGATTGTTTTAAGCCAATAGATTTTGGGGTAATTTGTTACACAGCAGTGGAAAGCAGAACACAAGGTTTATGTGTATGCTACATATCATAAGACTTTTTTCATCCTGTCTTATAATTTACCTGTTTCCTATCTATATATCTTGTCAGAATGTAATTTCTTCAAAAGAAATAGTGCCTTAATCATGGTTGTATCCTTCACAAAACTTAGCACAGTCCCCAGTCTACTTCAGGTACCCAACATGGCAAAATTAGGACCAGACCCAGGTGGGTTTCTGTTTTCACTTCTTACATAAGCACCTTTTAGTTCTTTCTCTAATTCTAAACATTGTGTTACTGAGTGAGCATATAAAGGTGTGAGACTGAACCTTTGTCACAATCTGTAGGGAAAAAAACAAAAGGTAAGAAAGTGGAAAATACAGGACAGTGTTGGTTGTGGAGTACCTAACCCACTAAGGAGAACTTAAGGAAATGTTTCCAAGAAAAAACAGCATAATCTGAGCCTTAAATAATGATAGGTGATTTAAAGAATGAAGGGTGGAGATGGACATTTTACTAAGAGGGCAGAATATGTACAATGAGAAAGGTGTATGAGAGAATCATTTACTCTGGAAACAGCAGGTAGAACATGATGACTCACTGGAGCATGGAGCAGTTGTGAAAACTTGGCAGGGGGTAGTGCTAGAAAAGTCAGCAGGACTTTGTACTCCATCCTAGGATTTTAAATCAAAGGCAATGGGAATCTGTTCGAAGATTTGAGCAATAGATGGAAAAAAGCCCATTAATGTTTGAAAAAGTTTGCCCCCAGTAGCAGTAGCAGAAGCCATGGGAGCAATCCAGGCAGGATCCGATGTGGGTGAGAACTCAGGCAGTGACAGCGGGGGTGGAGAGAGGATAGGGCATACTCGTGAGGCATTTATAACACAGAGTCAGCAGGACTTGGTGTGGCAGTAACAAGACGTAACCAGAAAAAATTCAGGTTACAGAATACAGGTAAAAGGGAGAGAAGGAGAGATGGGAGGCTGGAGGTAAGCTAGAGTCAGTTGAGGTATATGTTGGAGAGAAAGCCTACGGTTAGAGCTGGAAACTGAGAGGAAATTCTAAGTCCAGCCAATATGTTGCATTTCAGTTCCCTGTGCAGCATCATCTGGAGATATACAGCAGGCTGCTCCAGTTCACAAGAGGCCATGGGGCTGGAGATTCAGATTCAGGAGTGCCTTGGTGGTGACTACACCCATGGTTTTGCATGAGAACAATCATGGAGAATGCAAAATGGACCAATGTGTGGGTGGAAGGATGCAATCTGGAAAGGCATTGAGAAGTTGCACCTTAGGTAAAAGGAAACTGCTGGGAGAGCAATGCCACATAGAGCAAGGACATTTATGTGGGGCAGGGGAGGCCTTAAAAGTTTCAAATGCAGGACATAGTCATGTGCTTCAAATGCCATAATGAGGTTTAGTATGTTCAAGTGGTTGTGGCAAGTGAGAACAAATCTGTACGTTGACAAGGGTAATGTCAATTGTATGGTGTGAGGGGAGGGTTTCAATACAATCAGCAAAGACTTTCTTTTTCCTTTCAAGGGAACTACATTTTTTAAAATGGCCATGGGACCTAAGTAAGCATGCTCTGACTGAGTGCTTGGGCTGGAAAAGCAAGGACCAGCCCTCCTGAGATATTCTGCAAGGGACCCATGTTCTCAGGGCAGAGGAGGGTAACAGTGAGGTAGAGAGAAATGGGGAACACTCAGTAAGGAGGTTATTGCTTATTTGTTTTGTATTTATTTTTCTAAGTGGCATAACCACTTTCCAGAGCAAATGGTTGAAATGTCTGAGAGGGGTTGTCACAGACAAACTATAGAAGAATTAGAATGACACGTGACTGGAAAGCGTAGGAGGCAATACAGAACTGGGAACTCTGACACTTGGGGTAATAGCTATATATATGAAGGCTGCTTCATCCATACCTGGGAAACATCAGGCTGAAAAATGACTGAAAGCATTTTCTTTAGAAATTAACTTTTCCTTATCTAGAGCAGTGAAATCACCATGAATTTTCCATTTTTCATTGGGGGGTCTAAATTTTACAAAATAAAATACCATGAAATTTAACAGAATAGGTTCTAGAATAAGACTGCTCACAGTCAACTCCCGAATCCACCATTTATTAGCAACTTGAACTTGAGAAACTTTCCTATTTCCTAATGTCCTTGGCTCAAAGGTTTTTTGGAGGATTAAATGAGATAATGCATGAAAAAACACTTACAATGCCTGATTCAGAGTATTACATAACTGTAGCTGATTATTCTTATTATTAATAATAGTTATTTTCCACTGGGCCCTCCAGGAGCTTCTTTGGAGGTTTGCCTATGAACAGGGAAGGGCAGAAACTGTGAGCACACAGCACAAGCCAGAATGCCTTCTGCCATGACAGGGGCTCCCAGCTGGTTTCTTTGACTATGACACTAATTCTAGGCGCCTTCTCTATTTTACTGATCTAACTCTTATGCTATCAAAGCAAAGGAATAGGAGAATGAAAATGATATTTTTTATTGGGGATGGCAGGGAGGGACAGAGGAAGAGGGAGAGAGAGAATCTTTAGTAGGCTCCACGCACAGCACAGAGCCCCACACAGGGCCTAATCTCACAATGTTGAGATCATGACCTGAGCCGAAATCAAGAGTCAGACACTTAACTCACTGAGCCACCCAGGTGCCCCCAAAATGATAATTTCTTTAAGAAATAAGGGAGTCTTCACTTAATGTTTTTTATACCCAGAATAAATAATTTTAGGAGAATTTCAATCGATCTAAGAAATATTATTTTACTTTATCCTTATAACAAACTTGTCAGATCAATGCACTATCCCCATTTTACTGATGAGGTTCTGAAGTCCTCCTGGAGGGTGTGGTAAGGATTTCATTTTACTCACCTTCCATGGCTGCACCTATGAGTACCCAGGGTCCCAAGCAGAGAGAGAGTATCTTCCTGGTGCATGAAAATAACCATGAGATCACTCAGGAATTCTTCACACAGAAATTTCTTTCGGTAACTCAGAGGAGTCATTTCTCAACAATGTTAAGGGTATACCACCAAGGCATTCCTGAGGGCTTCTCTGGGCTCAGAAAGAGAAGGTAAAAGGAAACTACTGTTTCCTCTTCCCCCTCCCTCTCTTTCTCCTCATTCTCTCAACCTTTAAGAGCCAGTCAATGTCCTGGTCTGCTCCTAAGATAATGACTGAGTGGACCCAGGAAAAATTATTTCTCCAGTGGAGATAGCTGTGTGGTCCAACTGCCAATGAATCCTCCTAACAAGGTGCTCCTTGACACAGGACATTTTAATGAGCCTTCCCGGATCTGTATCCTGACACCAGGGCAGAGGGAGAGAGAGAGAATGATGAGATGCCCCTGTCACAGGAACAGAGAGAAATAATGCACATGGTCAGAGGGCAGCTGGTTCAACAAGAATATAAACCTCTCATTAGGAATCAACTGCTTCTTGGCAATGAGAGGATGATTGGCAGAGGCTGGAGGTAGAGAGAAAAGGAGAAGGAGGGAGGAGTTGTGTAGAGCTGCAGAGGGAAAACCCACACATAGCTGTGTTCCTATAGCAGGTCTGTCTTTGCTTGCCATGGACTTGACCTCCACTGCCTCCAACACCTGATCTGTCCTGGTAAGAGTAAGGGTAGATGATGTATTGTTCATCTCAACAGTGACTCTCCAGGAGATAAATTTATCTGCCTCTCTGGAGAATGTATTTGAGTGATTTAAATAGCAGAAATCCCCATGAAGTAAATAGATCTGGAAATACAGACTGCACTCAGAATAGATGAAATTTTACCTTGGCTCTTGGTGTTATGCACCTTTGTGTACATCCAGATTTGTTACTTGTAGTTTATCTGCCAGAGAAGGAGTATAGTGAAAGAAGTTGCTTTTACTAGCACCTGTCTGCACATGTGGCAGTCTGGTTTCCATTCTGTATAAAGAGAATATGACAGGTATGCCTAGCAGAGCATGTAAGAAATAACTTGGAGGTGGGGAAGTAGCCTAGTGGAATACAATGAGCATTGGGCTAGAGTCCAGTTGAACATCCTATGCTGGGTACCATTCTCACTGTGCAACTTTAGACAGCTATGCAACCTGCTGGAATGGTTTTGTTAAAGGTAAAATGATGAGATTACCCATCAGTAGTAGACTAGAAAAATATGGTATCTTCACCAAAAGGCAGTAAACTGCAATGAGCACAATAATCCACAACAATCCACCACCATATAAATGGATTTCATAAGCATAATGTTGAAGGAAAGAAGCCAGACATAAACAAGTACATATTGTATCACTCAATTTCTATAAAGTACTAAATGGACTAAACTAATATATGTTAGATATATTAGTTACCCCTAAGAGGGGCATGGCTACAAAAGAGCTCAAGCAGGGCCACTAGGGTGCTGGCCATTTTGGTTTCTTGACCTGAGTGCCAATTATGTGGATGTGTTCAGTTTATGAAAATTGACCAATATATACATTTGATATATGTACTTTTCTGTACTTAAAGTATACTTCAGTAAACAGAAAACAGGAGTGAGGACAAGAATAAATTGAATAATTTGTGGAGTTTCATCCAGCCCTAAGAGACCATCTTTCTAGTTTGTTAATCATTACAGCTTTTAGTTTCTCTTTTTAATGCTTCCTTCCCTTCCTCTGATGCTTTTTTCATCAGTATATAAAGATTCAGGGGTAGATTGCACAGAATAGAATGGGGGATTTAGTGCCTTCACTTGGCTTCCTGTAAGCAGCTCTAACCTCAGGCTCAGTGGAAAGGGGCCTGGGCCCATGGGTTTCCATCAGGCTTGGTTTCATCAGTAAATGTAGATGATTGTCATTTCTGTATACCTAGTAGACAGTTCTCAATCTAATCCTTATCTCTGAGCAGAAAAATTGAAACTGTTCTAGGATTTGGTAGTTTGTAAAAATCATTATAAGTGAAAAAGCAATTTTTTATTTTCCATGAACAGATATGATGAACTATATTTTTTCTCATTACCTTCTTTAGTTTGATGCCCAACATTCATGGAGAGCACAGGGTGTTTTGCCCTTGATTAAGATGTGCTATTTTAAGATGTTTGCTGCATTGGGTATGGATTTATGCAGCTTTTGACACCTTCTCCCCTAGCTCTCTCTCTGTGAAATAGTGAAGCAGCTGTCTGAGTGAAATTCTAAGGTCTGGAGCTAATGAGTAGAGGTGTGTTTTGCTCTGAGAGTGGAGGACAACAGTTTTTATCCCTCTTTACCCTCCATCTAAATCCTGTAGCATTTGCTTTGTATCTGATGGAGAATAAAAGGCAACTCTGCTCCTGAGTTGAGTCAATCTCAGAGTTAGAGATTTTAAGGTAGGTGGGTTAGCCAATAGTCTATAAATCAGTTGTGCACATGACTTTAAAGTCAAGATGAAATTTCCAGTCCAAAATCAGGCAAAAGTTATGGGGTAAACACTTCGCTGGCAGATAACCTAAAACTCAATATTTAGGCAAAGTAGATGGCTCAAAGTTTGGAATGGCATTTGGGAACCAGAAGGGCAAGGTCATTGCAGGGAAACTAGTGCAGGCTGGAACATTGAAGAAAAGGCAGCTCAAACACTAGCAACTTCCACCTCAGTCAAAAATAGGAATCTACCTTAGATAGGAGAGCCCCCTGGCTGAATCCAGTGACTGGAAGACAGGGGGAAGGGGGGATGCAGAGAGCAGAAAGCCCACCACCCAGGAAAACTGTAAATATAACTTTTTCAAAAGGGACAATTGTCACTGGCTGCCTATTGGTTCATATCTAAGTTACTCAAAACTTACTTACTGAGCATCTACTACCTGTCAATATCAGGCAGTGTTTTGAGGTACTGAGAATACAAATGAGAAACTGTTTCATAGGTTCTGCTGACAGAGCAGCATACAGATGGCATGGGCATGCAAGGGTAGACAAACAACAGTGCATGGGAGTCCAAGAGTGTCCACAGGTTAGCACTGCTGTGAGATAGAGGAGGAAGGACATTGCAGTGCTATGCCATGTTTGTGAAACCTTGATGTTGTAATCCATTCACTGGACAATAGTTATTGAGCACTGTGTTCAGTATATGGCATATGACACAGGACAGATGTGATCCCCACTGCTAGGGGTTGCATCCTGGATAGGAAACAGCTGTGCATGCATAGAGTATTCCAAGAGAACCCTAAGAGAAAAGCCATTCAATGTAGGCATTGACAGAACCATGGTGATAGTGGTGATCTATGACATAGGAAGGAGTTTGGAATTTATCCTAAGAGCACTGGGAAGCCATTGAAATGGAATGATAACATGAGTAAGAAATTATGAGTTTCTGGAGGAAAGAGAAAAAGTGAAAGAGATATTTATGCCTTATTTATTTTCACATGCACCATATCCAGTGACTTCCATCCTCTCTCCCCATTAGCTACAACCTCATCACATCCAAAAAGAGAGTGGGGAGACCAAGGCTATCTTCCTTTCTCACCCAATGCTCCACCACCCTCACTGTAAATGAATGGAATGAGGTAAACTAGTTCCTATGAGGCTCAGACATGGTCTTCCACCTCTTTAGGAACATCTGATCTTACCTAAGGAGCTACCTGCAGGCAGCTTGAGAACCAAGGAACAGTCTTTTAGTCCAGCATGGCAAGGCTTCCTCAGCCCCTGTCACCAAATAAGAGAGATAATGGTCTTGCTTCTTCACATTATGTTGTGTTCAGGGTTTTCCAACCATCATCAGAAAGAAATTAAAGCAATGAATATCAGTTTGAGGTTTAAACAGTGAGAGGTATGCTCTAGGACATTTCTTAATGGGGTGTATGAATCAGGATAATTACCACCACTAGAAAATCACAAAATCTCAACAGATTAACACAAGAATGTATATTTTTCACTCATACAAATTGTGATGTGTCTTGAGAAGCTCTCTTCTCCAGGGAATCTCTTTTCTTCTCTGTGACATTACTCAGCCATCCAAGCTGTTTTGACTTGTGGCCCATTCTTCTCAAAATGTGGTCTCTTTAGCCACAAAAAGGTTGGGGGCGGGGGATGAATAGAGCTGGCACACCAGCTTTTAACTGTCTCAGCCTCAATTGAGGCTTATAGCCAGAACGCATTGGCCAAAGTGAGTCACATGCCCCAATCCAACTGTTAAGTAGACTAGAAAAACTAGAGGAAAACAAGATATTCCATTAAATTAAATCTCTGCCAAATTACAGTGCTGAAAAGTAGACAGAGCAAAGAACTGTCTGACCCACTACCTAAGGCTCTCTGAGACACTACTGTAAACAGTTCATCACTTCCTGGCATGTCAATCCTGTCCTGGACTTTGAGATCACAATTTTTCCCATCAGGGGATTTAAGAAGGATCAGGCCATGGGCTAGCAACTGTGCATAAATTAGTTCTTGATTTTGTTTAGAACATGCTTGACCGAAAAATAAATATTAGCTAATTGAGTAAATTAATATTATTGCTGATTTGGCTTTTTTCTTGATCCCTTGTTCAAGTTTATAGATCTTACCTTACCTTACCTTGTCCTTGGTCACCTGAGTGCTTATCTTGGTGCCAGGATCCTAGCTCTTCTTAGCTTCTCTGTAGTCTTTTCATACCCCTCTGTAATAAAACCAAGCATCTTTCACTGTTTTCACCTTCCAGCTGATTTCTTTATTACTAACCCCATGCATATGGAGTAAACTTCTGTGCCCTCTAATCCTTGCACTTTGCCAACAGAAGGAGTATTAAACTGAGGGGACATAATCAAAATCACTGACCAGATGACAACTAATAATGTGTGAGAATCAGTGTGCATAAAAAGGAGTATCCATCCTCTATCTATCTATCTTCTATCTATCATCTATATCATCTATCATCTATTTAACTCTATGTCCTCTCCTTCTTCTCTCTTCCCTAGAGAAACTCAATTTCCTCTTTTCTAGTCTTACCTTTAATTTTACATTCAGGCACCATCTCACGTGCTGGGATCACAGTGGAAAAATAAAGCAGACATTGACCTGCTTTCATGGGGACTTGAGTCTAATAAAGGAGGTGGACATAAACAACTGAATTTTAAAAACTGGTTACATATCATGATAAGTGTTACAAAGGAAAGAAACAGCAGTGGTCAGAGAAATAATTTAAGTAGAGAAAACCAAAACCGCTTTTCTAGGAAAAGATCCTTAAGCTTATTTCTGAAGGATGGCTGGTGAGAAGTTAGGAAAGAATGGAGGGAAGAGTTTCCAAGCATAGGGAACAACATTACCTAAACCTTTGGAGCAGGAACCAAGAAAAAGTCAGCAGGTTGGATCTAGAAGTTTAGGTTATACGGTTACAATTAAGAGCTCTAATTTTATCCACATGCTTGGTACAATTATTTAGAAAATAGCTTTCTGGTCCTTCTGCCTAGTATCGAAATACATGCTGCATCCAAGGGAAAGGCGTAAATGGTGGAGGTCAACTGTTGGGGATGCACACCTTCATATAATCCCTCTATTTTCTCCTTGATTTTCATCATATGCCACTCCTATTGACTCCAGGTCTGGAGACTCTCCAGGGCTGTCAGGCTGACTGGCCTCTCTATCTCATTTCTCTCTGTGTTTACTTGACACTGTGACTTCTCCATGTCGCTATCCATAAATATGCTTCCAAATATTTTCTGTCTTCCAGAAATCTGTTAAAATATCACACTGCCTATGGGTGTGTATTCTTTGCTTTCATTGTCTTATATTTCTTTAAATTTATTGTGTCATATTTTAATGGAGGCTTAGAATTTTGGTGAAGTAAATGAAACTGATTGGTTGACTATATAGAACAGCTGAATTAGAGAATGGAGGTCAAGGGATTTTGCTTCTGTTGTTGGTTTGTTTGCTTTTAGATGTAGTCTACTTGACCAAGTTTGAATACTGATAGGAATGATCCAGTAAAAAAGGAAAAAGAATGTATGAGAAGTAGGGATCACCAGAGAATAAAATCCTTGGAAAAGTGAGGCAAGATGAGATCCAGAACATTTGAACAGAGACTGATAATATCATCTGATGTTAACAGTATGGGCTCTGCTGCCAGATTTTCTAGTTTCCAATGCCATCTCCACTATTTAATATGTGAAAGGGAATAATAACAATTTCTTCATAGGTTTGTTGTAATTATTACAGTAGATTGTAGGTATGCAGTGGCTGATGCATAGAAAAATCTTCATAAATACTAGCTAATTTCTAAAAGAGGAGCAAAATTCTTTCCTCTGTTTTATTAGGAAGGAGAAGATAATAAGTGAATTGCAAAAAAAAAAAAAGTAGTTTTTTGGGGAAGTGAGCTTTGAGTTTCCATCTGATGTTTTCTATTTTCTAAATAGGGTATGAAGAGAGTCAATAACCTAACTCTGGGAGTGAGGGGCATTCTAAGAATCTGAATATAATGTAAAATATATTAAAAGTTGGCAAAGTGAGTGGTAGAGTGAGTTCATTTGAGAAACATGGTAGTTCTCTTGCCCATACTGAGAAAGGGGATCGTGAAAATAACGTGATATGGGTCAATCCTATGGTATTACTTTTTTCAGCAAAGCTCTGTCACACCTCTATTAGACAGGAAAAATGCAGATGATTGATTCCTTTCAAACCTAAAGTTTAGGAAAATACCTATAGAAAAGTAAGAGAAATGACCTTGTATTTAAGGATATAATTATAACAATGGCCATGGATTTAAGATAGGAAATAGAAAGGCATACAAAATGTCCTGAATGGATAGAGTAGTGGAGTAGATGATACATTTTATAAGGGTGAAGAATGAACTCGATAAGTGTACATGAGCACATAAGTAGTATATGATGAGAGGATAAGAGCCTGAGGTCAGAGTGGGCAATTTGAATTCATTTTCATATTTTTCTTGAAGATGGCAAAGTCCAGGGTAAGACTGCACAGGTGGTATCTGCCATGAAGAAGAGAGTTACTAAAGATGAAGTTACAACCTAAGAGGCTTTGGTTTGGAAAATATGTGTGTAGTAAGGTGTCCAAAAATGATGACAGGGTTAGGGGTAGAAACAGAGAATATGAGGAGGTATGGACATTTTTCATGAATGGAAAGGAGACCAGATCTCAGTGGATGACAGTAAGAAGATAGGAACATCTACATGGCCGGTAGGGGGAGCGCAGAAGTTCATCAGTGTGAGTGTGTGTGTGTGTGTGTGCGTGTGTGTGTAGTGGAGGGAGGCAAATATCTCACTAAAGGCTGACACTCCTTATCCCACTGCTCACCAGACTCTGCCTTTCCTACACAGTCTTAACTGTGCTTTGTGTTTATTGCACTTAATAAACAAGTTTCGTGATAACTTCAGGAAACAGTCTCAATTAATAGAATGTAAATGTATTCAGCTTGCTCTCTCATTTTACAAATATAATTTTCCCATTGATGTTTAATTGCCTCAAAATTCTTGCAAGGTTAAAAGGGAACTATCTCTTGAACATTAGTTTTTAAATTATGTCTCACCAATTAATTTGCTGAATTGATTGAGTTTTATGACTTTTTTATTGATTGTTTGAAAGCAAACTTCCAATTATCAAAGGATCACATATTCTCCCTTCAAAATTCCCCTGAGAGTAGGAGGAAACTGGTTCAATATTTTCAAGATCCTGGGTCCCTTGTGACCAAATAGTAACTTGAGCCTCAATATGGGATCAACCAAAGCAAGCATTTTCTTAAGTGGAAGATTTTCAGAAATTCATAATATAATTCTTAAGGCCGCTGGGGCAATTACTACCTTTGGAGAAGAATATCTCATTTGCTTGCATTTTGGACACTGGGTACTGAATGTGGTCTATTACATTTCTACACTGGAAATAGAAAAACACTTAGTCAGACATCCCTGCCCAGATCCTGCCTTTCACAAAGTTATTATTAAAGCACGGGCTGTCAGAGGCAGAGATTAGTGTTTATCCTTCTTATCTCAAGTGTCTAGGGCATAAGAATAATAATATTTATAATTTATTGAGTATTTTATGTGCAGGGCACTGTATAAGTACTTTGCATATATATCTGTATATCAACCTATGATTATATTCACATATATACTTAATATATATTCATAGATAGATGATAAATAGAAATATAGATAGATAGATAGATAGATAGATGATACATAGATGATACATAGATAATAGATAGATCTCCACTTATAAACCCTCTCATGAACTCCCCATTTTAGAGATTAGGAAATTGAAGCAACAAAAATGAGTAATTGGTTTTGAAGAGTCAAACTAAAATGGAGTCCCTTATGTCAAGGATAAAATGAAAAAGGTCAATGCAGGTGCATAAAAGAAACTTAACCTAACTTTACAGGAATTTACAGCTCTTCTCAGAAATCAGCAGAGGATACCAGTCAACCCCAAATGCCAAGTCTGTGCATTCCTTCTCTGGATTTTCTTGTTCCCTTGATGCAGCTACCCTGATCCAAATAAGAAAGAAGACCACCAGGCAACCAATTCTCTGAGAAAGCCAATAAAAACTCCTTAGTCTGTGAGAAACTCAGAACTCTTTGGCCCCATACCTTGAGCTTCCCAGCTTGCAGGTCAAAAGCCTTGTAATACTTTCATTTTTCTGCTTCATTTTATCAATATACAGAGTTCGGTTTTGACATTTCTTGGTGTCAGAGTGGTATCCAAAGCAGTGTCCATGGTGACTTTCCTCTAAATGCCAGACATGGGTGTTGATACCCACCAAGCCCTTTAGGTTCTCAATCTCCACAGAGTACTGGGAGTCACCAGAGGTAAGCAGTCTCAGATTCCAGTCTCCATTTTCTTGTGCAGATAGCCCTCCTCGTTTTATTGCAAATTTGTTTATGCCTGGTGTACTGTAATGTCATGAGGTCCAGCAAACCTAAAGAGGCTACAGTTCCCTCTACAACTCTCATTCATATCTCTTTTTGTCTAGATGGCATGATCTAACAAAAACAGTTTGGAAAACAACGGCCATTTGGGGGATATTTTGATCTTGGTAAGTTTGTTTTTCTGCATAGTAAATTAGAATAAAAAGATTCCAAACTTAACTACTTTGGGAAGTGCTGGTGATGCACACAAGGACTTCTCTTGGCCAGTCCACAGTATCATCTTTTTGATAATTGCTGTTGTCCATAGGTCTGTTTCCTCGATTACTGTTGGTTTTTGTTAATGGGCACATGGGGTAAATAAATAATAGATCTATTGTTATGGGGAATCTTGGAAGCCAAAGCTGCAAAATTTGAAGGCACAAGTTGAGCACTTAAAAGCTATTAGAGCACTGACCACCTAACTCTAAGACTCCCATGTTAAGATAAGTTGGTCATGGGTTACATTGACACTGGGTCATCCTCTGACTTCAAGAAAATTTCCATGCCACAAGGTACACTGTAAAATAACACACAATCTCCAATTCAGTGAGACATCCCTCTGAGGTATGAATTTGGCTCTGAGAAACCAAGTCTTAGCTAAAGAAATGGGATCCTCAAGTTTTAAATAATTAAACATGCCAGCTTCTGACACACTGCTTATTTTATATCTAAGACCTATGGTTCCAGAAGCTGTAGATACCTACAAAAATGGCAAAATCTTACCACAACAACCCATAATTACAATGGTCATATGGGGAATGTTCCATTTAGATAAGATTGTTCATTTAATAAGTGCAATGTTCCCAAATCAGACAAATAGAATGCGATAACCATTTTAATTGGCATGCCCAAAAGCTTCCAGAAGGCTTCAAAATTCCAAAATAGCTCCATTGAAATATTCAATGCAAAAGGCTAATGAAAAATTAAAGACACAAGAGGTACCTAAAATCCAAAAACTGTAAAACTGATATGACCCCTATGACTTCCCTCTATTCCCTTTAAGTATTCACATTTTACTAATCCTCTGATTATCTTTCCATTCTGAAGATACTATAAGAATATGAAAAAAGCTTGCCAAGTTAGTGGCCTTACCAACACCCCCAGATCTACCTTTGAAGGAGGGGCCCCTCTATGGGTCCCTCCCAGAGTTGACAAGAGTCTAACAGATCTTCCTATGAAATGCTAACAATTACTTCTTTTAAAAGCCAAGGGGAAACTAAAATTAAAATTAATGGAAAAGTTTGCCAAATTTGGGTAGATACTAGTGCTATGTTCTCTACTTTAGACCCCACTTTCTCAGGAACATGCAAATGGGGATCTTGCTAAAACTGGTAGAAACCAGTGAAGGTTGATAATTCTTACCAGTCAGCTCTGCTGTATCTCTGTCTCTAGTGCCCAGACTATCTTCAGGAGTGTCTCTGAAACTTCAGAGGGTAGTATATCTTGTACACTTTTTGGGGATGTCTCTTTGGTCCATGGGATTTTTCAATATGGCCAAAAATATTTGTTGTTTGTTCTGGCTGACACCTGACAAGATATTCAAAAGGATTGTTTTAAGTAGCTCTATGGTCAGAAGTTGGCCAAACTGGAAACTGATATTCAGAGCCTAATAGACCTTTTAAAGGCTTTCTCGCCTAGGCTAAAATGAAATTATGTACACAGAGGGAAAGAAAAAAGTTTCTAAAGGCTTTGTGGAAGGATTTACTAAAATATTCCAGAGACAAACAGCTTTAAATCTAAAACGTAGGAATCTTGATTTCCATCTTAGTTGAAAATCTTCTCCCAATCTAAAGAAGTAAATTAAAGATGATGTAGTTTGAAGGATGTGTCAATCTATGATGTCATTTAGGTTGCAACCCAATTATTTGAGGTTTTACAAATAATTGTCCTTGTCTTACAGATAGAATCTTTCCAAGAACAGAAAATGCAGCTCTAAAAGCAATCCAAGCCCTTCTATCCTGTTTACCAATCCCAGAAACTCCCTCGTTCCTCTCAAAAGGTTTGTAGAAATAGTCTACCCTGTCTTCTCCAAGAACACTTACTTAGGCCATCTCTTTGAATTGCAAAGTTCAAGGAGAAAATTCTTATCAAAAATTTTAAAAAAAGGAGGCAGAGATTACTTGGAAGATTACTGCCTATGAAAAATTTTAAAAGTCTTCTCCACAAATATTAGAAAATCTGAGCAGATAGCATTAACTTATTCCATCTGCCAGAAACACTATTTGGATCCAACTGTTCTTTTATAAACTTGTTAACTTTGCATTATCATACTTGCCTCATGGCTAACATTTTATTTTCCTTAAAGATTCATTTATTATTTGCTTGTTATTTATTTATTTATTTATTTACTTATTTATTTTAGTTAACATATAGTGCAATATTGGTTTCTGGATTAGAATTCAGTAATTGGCTTAAAGACAAACAGGCACTACATAAATTAAGTTTATTTTCAGAAAAACTTGAAAATCTAACCTAAATGATTTTTAAGTTCATGAGATTTAGGATAACTTTTGATAAATAAAAGCTAGTTTAAGCAAAAATCTTTTAGCTTTTGTTTTAAAATGTTAGCCATGGGCACCTGAGTGGCTTAGTCGGTTAGGCATCTGCCTTCAGCTCAGGTCATGATCTCAGGGTCCTTGGATGTAGTCCCACATGGGGTTCCCTGCTCCATGGGGAGTCTGCTTCTCCCTCACCCTCTACCGTACTCCCTGTTTGTGCTCTCTCACCCTCTAGATAATCTAACAGCTAGGGTAACTGAGACAGAAGAGAGAAAATTTGTTTTCTTCTTGGCAGAACTTAAAAATGCTATCAAAGAGATCCAATCCAATCCAGATAATCTAACAGCTAGGGTAACTGAGGCAGAAGAGAGAATAAGCGACTGGGAAGACAATATAATAGATAAAAAGAGAAAAGAGGAGGCCAGGGAAAAACAACTCAGAATCCATGAAAATAGAATCAGAGAAATAAGGGACACCATGAAGCATTCCAATGTCAGAATAATTGGAATCCCGGAGGGAGTGGGGAGAGAGAGAGGACTAGAAGATGTATGTGAGCAAATCGTAGCTGAGAACTTCCCTAATCTGGGGAATGAAACAAATATTCAAGTCCTAGAGGCAGAGAGGACCCCTCCCAAGATCAAGGATCATCTAAGCAGAAAATCAACAAGGAAACAAGAGCTTTGAATGATACATTGGACCAGATGGACCTCATAGATATTTACAGAACATTCCACCGTAAAACAACAGAATACTCATTCTTCTTGAGCGCACATGGAACTTTCTCCAGAATAGACCACTTACTGGGTCACAAATCAGGTCTCAACCAATACCAAAAGATTGAGATTATTCCCTGCATATTCTCAGACCACAATGCTTTAAAACTGGAATTCAATCACAAGAAAGAATTTGGCAGAAATTCAAACACTTGGAAGCTAAAGATCACTCTGCTCAAGAATGTTTGGGTCAACCAGGAAATCAAAGAAGAACTTAAACAATTCATGGAAATCAATGAGAATGAAAACACATCAGTCCAAAACCTATGGGATACTGCAAAGGCGGTCCTAAGGGGGAAATACATAGCCATCCAAGCCTCACAAAAAAATAGAAAAATCCTGAATTCACCAACTAACTCTACACCTTAAAGAACTAGAGAAAAAGCAACAAACAACGCCTAAGCCATGCACTAGAAGAGAAATAATTAAAATTAGAGCAGAAAACAATGAATTAGAAACTAGAAACACAGTAGATCAGATCAACAAAACTAGAAGTTGGTTCTTTGAAAGAATTAATAAGATCGATAAACCACTGGCCAGATTTATCCAAAAGAAAAGAGAAAGGACCCAAATTAATAAAATTATGAATGAAAGGGGAGAGATCATGACTAACACCAAGGAAATAGAAATAATTATTAGAAATTATTATCAACAACTATATGCCAATAAACTGAGCAATCTGGATGAAATGGAGGCCTTCCTGGAAATGTATAAGTTGCCAAGACTGAAACAGGAAGAAATTGACAACCTGAATAGGCCAATAACCAGTAATGAGATTGAAGCAGTGATCAAAAACCTCCCAAAAAACAACAGTCCAGGGCCTGATGGATTCCCTGGGGAATTCTACCAAACATTCAAAGAAGAAATAATACCCCTTCTACTGAAGCTGTTTCAAAAAATAGAAAAAGAAGGAAAACTTCCAAACTCATTCTATGAGGCCAGCATTACCTTAATCCCCAAACCAGGCAAAGACCCCATCAAAAAGGAGAATTTCAGACTGATATCCTTGATGAATATGGATTCCAAAATCCTCAACAAAATCCTAGCTAATAGGATCCAACAATACATTAAAAGGATCATCCACCACGACCAAGTGAGATTTATCTCCGGCATGCAAGGATGGTTCAACAGTCACAAATCAATCAGTGTGATAGAACACATTAATAAGAGGAGGGAAAAGAACCATATGGTCCTCTCAATTGATGCAGAAAAGGCATTTGACAAAATACAACATCCTTTCCTGATTAAAATGCTTCAGAGTATAGGAATAGAGGGAACATTCCTCAAGTTCATAAAATCCATCTATGAAAAACCCACAGAGAATATCATCCTCAATGGGGAAAAGCTGAGACCCTTTCCCTTTAGATCAGGAACACGTCAAGGATGCCCCTTCTCGCTACTGTTGTTCAACATAGTACTAGAAGTCCTAGCAACAGCAATCAGACAAAAAGAAATAAAAGGTATTCAAATTGACAAAGAAGAAGTCAAACTCTCTCTTTTCGCAGACGACATGATACTTTATGTGGAAAACCCAAAGACTCCACCCCCAAATTACTAGAACTCATCCAGCAATTCAGTAACGTGGCAGGATACAATATCAATGCACAGAAATCAGTTGCTTTCTTATACACTAACAACGCAACTGTAGAAAGAGAAATTAGAGAAACGATTCCATTTACAATAGCACCAAAAACCATAAGATACCTCGGAATAAACCTAACCAAAGAGGTAAAGGATCTATACTCTAGGAACTACGAGACACTCATGAAAGAAATTGAAGAAGACACAAGAAGATGGAAAAATATTCCATGCTCATGGATCAGAAGAATAAACATTGTTAAAATGTCTATGCTACCCAGAGAAATCTATACCTTCAATGCCATCCCGATCAAAATCCCAATGACATTTTTCAAAGTGCTGGAACAAACAATCCTGAAATTTGTATGGAATCAGAAAAGACCCTGAATCACCAAGGAAATGTTGAAAAAGAAAAACAAAGCTGGGGGCATCATGTTGCCCGATTTCAAGCTATATTACAAAACTGTGATCACCAAGACAGCATGGTACTGGCACAAAAACAGACATATAGACCAATGGAACAGAAGAGAGAACACAGGTATGAACCCTCAACTCTATGGTCAAATAATCTTTGACAAAGCAGGAAAAAACATGCAATGGAAAAAAAGACAGTCTCTTCAAATAAATGGTGCTGGGAAAATTGGGCAGCCACATGCCGAAGAATGAAATTCAACCATTCTCTAACACCATTCACAAAGATAAACTCAAAATGGATGAAAGACCTCAATGTGAGACAGGAATCCATCAAAATCCTAGAGGAGAACATAGGCAGTAACCTCTTTGACATCGGCCACAGCAACTTCTTTCAAGATACATCTCCAAAAGCTAGTGAAACAAAAGCAAAAATGAACTTTTGGGACTTCATCAAGATAAAAAGCTTCTGCACAGCAAAGGAAACAGTCAACAAAACAAAGAGGCAACCCACAGAATGGGAGAAGATATTTGCAAATGACACTGCAGATAAAGGGTTGGTATCCAAGATCTATAAAGAACTTCTCAAACTCAACACCCAAAAAACAAATAATCAAGTCAAAAAGTGGGCAGAAGAGATGAACAGACACTTCTCTGAAGAAGACATACAAATGGCTAACAGACACATGAAAAAATGTTCATCATCATTAGCCATCAGGGAAATTCAAATCAAAACCACATTGAGATACCACCTTACACCATTAGAATGGCAAAAAATGGACAGGGAAAGAAGCAACAAATGTTAGAGAGGTTGTGGAGAAAGGGGAACCCTCTTACACTGTTGGTGGGAATGTAAGTTGGTACAGCCACTTTGGAAACAGTGTGGAGGTGCTCAAAAATTTAAAAATAGAGCTACCCTATGACCCAGCAATTGCACTACTGAGTATTTACCCCAAAGACACAGATGTAGTGAAAAGAAGGACCATATGCACCCCATTGTTCATAGCAGCAATGTCCGCAATAGCCAAACTGTGGAAAGAGCCAAGATGCCCTTTAACAGATAAATGGATAAAGAAGATGTGGTCCATATATACAATGGAATATTACTCAGCCATCAGAAAAGATGAACACCCAACTTTTACATCAACATGGATGGGGCTGGAGGAGATTATGCTAAGTGAAAGAAGTCAAGCAGAGAAAGTCTATTATCATATTGTTTCACTTATTTGTGGAACATAAGGAATAATATGGAGACATTAGGAGAAGGAAGGGAAAAATGGGGAGGGGGAATTGGAGGGAGAGATGAACCATGAGAGACTATGGACTCTGAGAAACAAACAGGGTTTTAGAGGGGAGGGGGGAGGAGGGAGGGGGGTTGGTTAGCCTGGTGATGGGTATTAAGGAGGGCATGTACTGCATGGAGCACTGGGTATTATACGAAAACAATGGATCGTGGATCACCACATCAAAAACCAATGATGTATTGTATGGTGACTAACATAACATAATAAAATTTTAAAAAATAAAAAATACTTAGATATTATTTCATAATGATTTTTGCCTTTATTTAGTCAAATATTCAAACTTTCTGACATTTTGACAACTGTTCTAAATCCTAAAATGAAGTCCTTTTGATTTCAAAGTAACTTTGAGATTTCCCAGAAGGCTCCTGGAAAATCTCAAAATACTTATCTCTCACCTGTAAAATGTAAAACTCTCAGGTTTATTTGATATGCTAAATTACGTGTGAAGCATAATCCAATAAAAAGTAATGTTTAACCCTCTTAGCTTATATTTATATGGATGCTTGTTATTAATATAAGTGTTCTGGAAATTGTGTGAAATTTCTAGATCTGATATGTTCTGGTATAATGTTATCAGTCCTAATTCCAATATTCTTAAAATGTTGTGTGTCACAGAAATAACTAAATTTTTCTTGACAATTCCATTATAATGAACTCACATCAGATCTTTAACACAGGGGCATTTTAAAGTTTTTTGTCATTTACAGACAGTTATTTTGCTCTGATGCTTTTGCAAAAGTGAGATTCGTGAAAAGAACCCTACCAAGTACTCTTGACTAATGACAATCTACCAAATTACATGGTGTCAAAGTTTGGCTGCATATTTCACAACTGAAGTAGGCTCCACCTGATAGCTGGTCCTGTACAAAGGCTGGAGACCTCAAAATCAAGTTGACAAGGAAGAGATGCAGCTGACATTAATAGACTACTTCTTCCCCAAGATGTTGGATTAAGAACATTTCTTTCTATCCCTCCTTCCCTCTCTGACTGTCTTTATCTTAATATTTATACCACAAAGGTTTTTATGGTTCTTTTGTCCACCTTAACGTTGCTGGGAAAGATAATGTCATTGTTCACATATCTAAGATTACTGCAATGGGGTGTAATCCAACTTCCAAATGACTGTTGGATTTGCCATGATGCTGATGAAGTTCTGCCCATCACAAATTTCTCTCTGATTTTCAATTCCTCAGTTTCTCTGGAACAACTTTATCTCTATATATATCATATCAGACTCCCTAACACTGGGTTCATTTTCCTATCTCTGATGAACAGTCCCAAACCTGGAATCTTATATCCAAGCTCATACAAAGAAAGAGACACAAGGCAAGAGTAACCAGAAAAATAATAAAAAACAAACAAACAAACACATAAACAAACACAAAAACCTGTGCAGTCTACATACCCTTAAAATTTACTGGCCTTCATGACTGTCATCTTTCCAGTCCTAAACCAGACTCAAAGGGGAATTATTACGAGGCTTTCGTGATTCAAAATTCACTTCCTTTGGTAAGTCACTGCTCTCCTGGGTAGGAATAAATGCAAAAGAGGCTATGATCAGAAACCTCTCTTTGACCCTTGGAAAAATTGCAGAGTCCACTACTAAAGCAATAGTGCCCCTCTAAAATCTCTAAACTCTGGCCAAAGTTGTTCTTGATCATTGAATAGCCTTATATTATCTTTCAGCTGAACAAGGAGTTATCTGTGCCATAGCCAATGCCACTTGCTGCATTTGGATTGACATTTTGTAGGTGTTGAAACTCAGATACAAAAAAATCTGAGAACAAGCCCATTGGTTACAAGTCTAATCTGACTCATTGTGAAATTACCATTTATTCAGCTGGTTACCAATATAGTTCAGATCTATAACACAATTTTATTTTTCTATCCTATTTGTCATTGTATTTTGTATTGTGTTTTTTAAAGTACTCAGGTGTTGTCTATCCAGCCTTTGTAAAAACAACAAACCACCCCAAAGATACAAATGTAATGATCCGAAGGGACACCTGCACCCCAATATTCATAGCAGCAATGTCCCCAATAGCCAAACTGTAGAAAGAGCCAAGATGTTCATCAACAGATGAATGGATAAAGATGTGGTATATATATACAATGGAATTTATTCAGCCATCAGAAAGGATGAATACTTATCACTTACATCAATATGGATGGAATTGCAGGGTATTATGCTGAGCAAAATCAGTCAGTCAGGGAAAGACAATTATAGGGTTTCACTCATAGATGGAACGTAGGAAACAGCACAGAGGATCATAGGGGAAGGGAGGAAAAACTGAATGGGAAGTCATCAGAGAGGGAGACAAACCATGAGGGACTCTTAATTATAGGAAACAAACTGAGGGTTGCTGGAGGAGAGGTGGGTGGGGGGATGGGGTAATTGGGTGATGTGATGAGCACTGGGTGTTGTACACAACTGATGAATTACTGAATTCTATCTGAAGCTAATGATGTACTATATGCTGGTTAATTGAATTTAAATTAAAAAAACCCTGATAGACTGATGTTTGTCCAAAGCTTCCAAATGATATCTAACACTATATCCTTTGCAAAGCCTCCCTGCCTTCACTCTCTACTTTGACCCAATCTAAAGAATTGCTCAAATGTAGCCTTTTGGTTGGTACTAACTCCAAAAGCTTCTCTCACTGTGAAGAAAGGTGTCCAATCATGGAATGGTGAAGAAAAATAGACAAAATGAGCAATCAGTCAAAAGGCAAGGTCCATGCAGAAAAAACAGCTAGCAATATATTGGGTGATGAGCACCTCATAATGGGGACTTGATCAAAAGTGGGGAAATATAAAACTAACTAAAATGGAGTCACCTATATCAGGGACAAAATGGAAACAGTCAACACAGATGCATAAAATAAACTTAACCTAACCGTATAGGAATTTACTACTTTTCTCAGTATTCAGCAGAGGACATCAGCCAATCCCCCAAAAACCAAATCTGTTCATGCCTTCTTTGGACTTCCTTTTTCCCCTGACTCAGCTACCTTGATCCAAATAAGAAAGAAGACCACAAGGCAACTAATCAGCTGAAAAATCCAAATAACTTCCACATTTACCCCATAAAAACTTTCTAGTCTGTGAACAACTTGGAATTCATTGTTCCAATAGCCTGAGTTTCCTGGCTTGCAGGTCAAAAGCCTTCCAAAAAATTCATCTTTCTGCTTTGTTTTATGTTCAGCATGCAAACTCTATTTTTTGACATCAAAGTACACAGCTAATAAAAGGAAATAGACCTGGCAGTATGACCCTAAAATTGAAGCAACTTAGGTTAGAACTTAGGTCCTCTGGTTCCAAACACAATATTGAAATTCTAAACTGAGTGTACAAGGGAGATTTTGAGGTTCAAGGGCATGAGGACCCCATCACAGATGTTTCCTTGAGTGTCTAATGACAACCTCACATGGAGGGAGAAAGAGGCCTCCTCAAGCCTGTGGCTCAACTTCTGACTCTGAGGGAGGGACAGGGTTTCATCTGTGTCCCCTGGTGATGAGCTCATGGTAGAGCCACTTGACTTATTAAATCACCAACCTCTTTCTCCAACAGTCATCCCAGATGAATACAGTGATTGTACTTAGGTGGATCTCTACAATAGTCAAATAGACTCTTGGGCCCAGGCTTGATAAATGCTCCTGCTCTGGCACTTTCAGAGACAATAAATAAGGAATTGTGTCTGGCTGCAGCCCCAGTCTGCACGTCCATATCTGCACTGCATGAGGGCTCAGCCTCTGCTTGAAGCTGGAAGTTAATGAATCCCATGAGGAAATGGGCACTTCCTTGTGGTGTAACTGAAGCAGTTTCTCCCTGAGCCTGGTGGATCTCAGAATATACAGGACTCCTCATTGGGACTAGGTCTTTCAGAGTCTCTAGCAAGTTCTCACTTCTATCTTTCTTCTTACTATTATCCCTATCTGTAAAACTCTCATACTCCCAGTGTAACTTGCTCAGCCTCTCTGTTATCTCTGAGATTTCAAGCCTTAATCAAAAGTTATCCATGTCCAAGAAGCTGTGGATGTTGCATGCATATCTCTTTCTCCTGTGCTGCTTGTCTGAACACTTGCCTTCTTCTTGAACTCCTGCCTCTTCCTCATCATGGGAGGAAATTGCCCAGGATCTGTTATTATACTCTTCCCATGTTTGTCTCTCCCTTTCTGCTGCCCCATTGGTTCTAGACTGTCCCTGTTGCAATCACAGCTTTTCTCCAGCACTGCCACCCTAAATGGCCATATCTCCAGTGCCCAAAAAACACCACTTTACCAAGGAGTGGAGGCTGTGAGGACACAGACTATATCCAGAAGAGGGTGAAATACAAGCATTGAGCTTAGTCTTTAAATCCAGTCAAACCTCTGGAGTCAAATCCTCATCCCCTGCAGAAAAGCAACAGTTTCTATTTGTTGTCACCTCTAATCCACTAAGCACTGTTGTAAAAGCAATCTTTGTAAGCTATTACTTCATACCCCTAGACAAAAAAGCTCTAACAATAATAAATAAGAAAGTATTGGGGTATTTATTATATGCCAAGCATTTTTTATTATCTAATTTAAAGCTCACATAATTTTGTGAAGTAGGTGCTATTCTTGCCTCTCCATTTGGAGTTGAGGAAAACTGAGAATTGGATTGGTTAAAAAACTTTCACAGTGCCACAAAATTAAAAAGTGGTAGATGTGGGTGGTGAATCCAGGCACTCTGAGCTTTCCCCTTTGACCACAACTGTATATGATTTTCAAGTCTGGGTTTGTATACATTGGCATGGAAGGGAACACATGGTATTTAATTAATCTATAGCCCAGCTAGCTCAATTGGGAGAGCATGAGACTCTTAGTCAAGCTATATAATTTATACATATACAGCTTATAATTTATACTATATACACCACACAGTGTTAGGCAGTAAAGCAAGTTGTAAAATAATATGCATACACGTAGAGGTAGAGAGGCATAGACAGGTGCCTATCTCATCCTTTATAGTTCATTGTAAATCTCTCATAAAGAAGAACTGCATTCCTTTTCAGTGATTATACATCAGCTCTCATTAAGGATTATGATTACCCCTGCTTCAGTAACATTCCCATACCACCGGAACTGGAGAGATCAATGTAACTGGTCAAGCATCCATCATCTGCCCAACTGAGGGAATGGACAGGCTTGGGTTAGCCCTACTCCCCCATTTGTAGTGGGACATGGAGATTCTCTAATAATAACAAGGAGACAGGGTGCCTGGGTGGCTCAGATGGTTGGGTGTCTGCCTTCGGCTCAGGTCACAATTCCAGGATCCTGGGATCGAGCCCCACGTCAGGCTCCTGGCTCAGCGGGGAGCCTGCTTCTCCCTCTCCCTCTGCCTCCCTCCCTGCTCATGCTCGCTCTCTCTCTGTATCTCTGTGTCTCAAATGAATAAATAAAATCTTTAAAAATAATAATAATAATAATAACAAGGAGACACCTTCATCTCTTACTTGAAACACTTCTGCTGCTCGTCCTTCAAATGCCCCTTCCACAAACCACCTGCCCTAGTGGGAAGCCTCCAGATTCCCACCTCAATCCTTCTTGCCATCTTTCATGTTGCTAACTAAATGTCTTTTTTTGATACTGTTTCTTTGGCTGATTATTCTTTTCCCTGTCCACTACATATTCAAATTATACTAATACTTCAAAGCACAACTCAATTTCCACTTACCTATGGGATCTTATGATCATTCACTTATTTATTTATTCAAAAAATATTTATTAAATGCCTTTAAATTCTAGGTGTTATTTCAGGCTGAATGGCCGGGATGGAAGTGGGCCCCAAATAACTCAATTTCTACCCTTACTGAGTATATATTCTGGTGGAATGTATCTACAAACAAGTAAACAAATATATTAAAAAAAGTAAATTTCATCTTAGGACAAATGCCATAAAGGGAAATAAACAAGAAGTTAAGATAGTTATTGTGCAAGCGATGCTCTTTACAGAAGAGATGATATTTGAGCTGAAACCTAAAAGATAAGAATGAAACAAATCTGCGACGAACAGGAAGAGGTTTCCAAATAGAAAGAATAGCATCTTCAAAGTCCCGGAGTTATGGTGCTTGGTTTTTGAGGAATAGCAAGACTGGCATGGTTGGAGTCCGATTAGGGAGGAGACAGAGGTGATAATGAGAACAGAGATGGTGCGAGGTCAAATCATGTAGAGCCTGTGGGTCATGTCCAGGCTTTGGATGCTATTCTAAGTGCAATAAAATGCACTAAAGGGTGTTAGGCAGGGGTGGGACATAACCTGATGTATATTTTTAAAGGTTCACTACAGTCACCTTATAGGGAGTGGATTGTAAGGCAGCAAAAGTAGGGTCAAGGATACTAGTGATCAACCTACTGAAGAAATGTAAGAGAAAGATAACTGCTCTCATTAGAGTGATGGCATCCCTGGCATAACCCCACTTCATCATACTATCTTATCCTTTTTATGTGTTGCTGGAACCTATTGACTAATTTTTGAGGAGTTTTGCTTTTATGTTCAAGAAGGGTATTTGTATTTTTCTTCTCTTACAAAATATTTGTCAACTTTTGGTTTAGAGTTATACTGTTTTCATAAAATGACTTAGAAAGCATTCTTCTGGTTTCTGGACAGAGTTTGTATTATACTGGTATTATTTCTTCCTTAAATTTTTAATAGAGTTTACCAATAAAATCATCTGAACCTGAAATTTAGTTTATGAGAAGACATTTTATTAAAATTTTAATTTCTTTTTTTAAGATTTTATTTATTTGACAGAGAGAGAGAGAGAGGGAACACAAGCAGGGGGAACAGCAGAGGGAGAGGGAGAAGCAGGCTTCCCGCAGAGCAAGGAGCCCAATGCGGGGCTCGATCCCAGGACCTTGGGATCATGACCTGAGCCGAAGGCAGACGCTTAACCGACTGAGCCACCCAGGCACCCCTAAAATTTTAATTTCTTCCCCAGATAGATTATTTCACTTTTTCTTTCTTAAACCATTTTTGAAAATGAGTGTTTTTTTAATTAATTTGTTCTTCTAATGTAAGTTAGCAAAGTTATTGTAAAAAACATTTTTCTTATATTCCTTATTATCATTTTATATCTGTAAGGTCATGTAGTGATATCCCCACTTTAATGTTGATAATCTGCATTCTCCTTTTTTTTCTTAATCATTCTTACCAAAAGTTTATCAAATATATTATTCTTTCCAAAGAATTAACTTTTTTAATGAGATAAAATTCACATAACATCAATTAACCATTTTAAAGTATAGAATTCAGTGGCATTTAGTGCATTCAATGTTGCACAACCACACCTCTTTCTGGTTTCAAAACTTTCAAAACCCCAGAACATCCATATCCATTGAGTAATCACACATCATTCTTCATTCACATGTCATTCACCCATCCTCCCCCAGGCCCCAAGCAATCACTAATCTACTTTCTATCTCTAAGGGCTTTCCTATGCTGGATATTTCATATAAAAGAGGTCATAAAGGGGCACCTGCCTGGTTCAGTTGGTGGAACATGTGAGTCTTGGATCTCCAGGTTGTGAGTTCAAGTACCATCTTAGGTGTACGGATTACTTAAAAATAAAATCTTAAAAAAAAAAAAGAGGTGGCTTTTTAACTTAGCATGTTGTTTCAAGGTTTGTATTACTCTTCTCAGGTTGTCATAACAAAATACCACAGACTTGTGGCTTAAACAACAGAAATTTATTTTCTCACAGTTCTGGAAGCCAGAAATCCAAGATCAAAGTACCAGTGTGGTTGGTTTCTAGTGAAGAGTCTCTTCTGGGAGAGAGATTCTCTTCTCTCTCTGCAGGCAGACACCTTTCTCACTGTGACTTCATGGAACTTTTCTTCAGTGTGTGCTCATAGAAAGAGAGTGGGATAAAGGATGAGCTCTCTGGTGCCTCTTCACATAAAGACACTAATCCTATCAGAGTAAGTTGAATTAAGTAAAGTTATAATAAAGTTAAAATACTTTAATTACTTCCTTAGCGGGTCCTTCTCCAAAAACAGGCTTACTGAGGGTTCAGGCTTCAACACCAAACTTTGGGAGGTCACAAACATGTAGTCTCTAAGAAGATCCATCCATTTCATAGTATTATTTGTGTCTCATTCTCATGAATTTGATGTTAAATCTATGAATCCATGGCCAAATCTGAGGTCATGAAGATTTACCCCCATGTCTTCTTTTACTAGTTTGAGTTTGAGCTCTTACATGTTTGTCTTTGATCCATTTCAAGTTAGTTTTTATATATGGAGTGGGTAGAAGTCCAATTTCCTGCTTTTGTGTATAGTTATCCAGTTTTCCCAGCACCATTTGTTGAAGAGACCATTCTTCCTCATTGAATGATCTTGCACCTCTGTCAAAAATCAATTAGTCAAAGATGTTTAGTTTTCTGGACTCTCAGTTACATTCACTGGTATCTGTTTAAACTCTTATGCCATTACCATACTGCTTTGATGGCTGCAGCTTCGTAGTAAGTTCTGAAATTGGGACGTATGAGTCATACAAATTTATTGATCTTTGTCACTCTTGTTTTGTCTATTCAGGGGTCCTTACAATTCCATATTAATTTAAGTATTGACTTTTCCATTTTCAAAGAATTAAATTTTGACTTTGTAAGTTTTCTCTTTTCTTGTCCTATATTTCATTGATTTCTGATTGTTATTTTTTTGCTACTTTGGATTTAATTTGCTTTTATTTTTCTATCTTCTTATGGTAAAAGTGTAGTTCATTAATTTTAAGCCTTTTCTTTTTCTAATATAAGCTTTTAAATTAATAAATTTTCTATATAGGTTTAGAAAATCCCACAAATTTTCATATACTGTATTTTCAAATATTATTTGGTTCAGAGTATTTTCTAATTTCCCTTGTGACTATGATTAATTATTTGATCTGTGGTTTATATCAACATAGACTATATAATTTTCACATATTGGTAGATATTCTGGATATTTTATTGTTATTGATACCTAATTAAATTCAATTACAGTCGAGATATAGTCTATAATATTTTAATTTTTTGAAGTTTATTGATACTTATTTTGCAATCTGGCACTGGGTAACATACATGATATCCTGTTGTGTCCTCTAAAGTAATTTTTATTCCTCAGTTGGGTATAGTGTTCTATAAATATTAATTATGTCAAGCTGGTTAATAAATTGTTATTTATTTTTGTCTGATTGTTTCATCAATTTTGAGGAGGGTTACTAAAATATGCAGCTATGCTAATGAATTTTTCTAATTCTCTTTTAAGATCTGTCAGTTTTCTCTTCATTTACTTTGAAATTATGGGGAAAAAGCCTTAGGCAAAAAAGGAGATGATTCTGTGTTCAAAGTGGGACTCTGTCAGTGTGTGGGAGGCTGTCTGCCACAGAAGTTGGGCAAAAGGACATGTCACGACATTTGAATAATACTGAATCAAAATACTAAGACCTTTCATATTCTTTTTTTTTTTTTTAAAGATTTTATTTATTTATTTGACAGATACACAGCGAAAGAGGGAACACAAGCAGGGGGAGCGGGAGAGGGAGAAGCAGGCTTCCCGCAGAACAGGGAGCCCGATGCGGGGCTCGACACCCCAAGACCTTTCATATTCTTATTTTACATTGGGCTTTTTTGTTTTTTTGTTTTTTGACAAGAAAATGTGGTTGAGTCCATAGAGCAAAGGTTCTCCTCGTGGTACTACATGTGGTGAAAACTTCTATGTACTGCCTATCACTCATCCATCCAGTCAGAGTCAGGGTCTTTTTTTTTTTTTTAATGTTTTATTTATTTATTCATTAGAGTCAAAGAGAGAGAGAGAGGCAGAGGGAGAAGCAGGCTCCCTGCCTAGCAGGGAGCCCAATGTGGGACTCGATCCCAGGACCCTGGGATCATGACCTGAGCCGAAGGCAGACGCTTAACCATCTGAGCCACCCAGGGGCCCCTAGAGTTAGGGTCTTGGAGGTGGGCTGAGGTCACTGCATTAACCTGATTTTCATTGGAGAGTTTAAGGAATGAAGAGGATGTTGTTCCCTGTGTCCCATTATAGGGCATTCTGGCCTCCGCCCCTGGGTTTTCTGGATGCCAGTGAGATTCTGCTATATCTTTTTGAGCTCAAGTGTCTCTTTGGGCACAGAGGAGAACCCAGGACTTTCTCATGCTAATTATATCCCCAGTCTTCAGAATAAAGAAGGTAGGAAAATAAGAAAGGAGATATGGGTGGAGGAATGGTTAAAAAAAAAAAAAAAAAGGAAGGGAAATAAAATCCACCATGACACCTGGAAAAAATCTGTTCCCATTCATCCTTAATCTCCACAGTCTCAGCAATGGCTGTTCTTAAAAGTACTTCTGAATTGCCAACCTAGATGGAATCCCCATCCAGTCCAGCATTTCCCCAGATTAACTTTCTCCAGTCTTTTCAGATGAACTCCTTCCCATAGCCTATCATCAAACCCTGAATACTTTCCTGTGTGCGCAGGACATACACACACACACACACACACACACACACAAACACACACACACACAAAGAAAAGAGAAAGGAGAAAAAAAAGAAAAGAGAAGAGAAGAAAAATAAAAATAAAAAGAGAAGATAAAAAGGTGAAGAAGAAAGAAAAGAAGGAGGAAAGAGTGAAAATAGAGAAACACAAAGTCTTATACCAAAGAGAATATTATTTCTGGCAAATGCCCTTATATGCCTACGGGTTTCTGCCACTTTCTGTGTGTGTGCATGTGGTATGTGGGTGTGTGTGCAACATTCTTGCTGTATCTGCTTTCATCTATTATTTACTGCAAAATTTTATAAGCTGGCACTGGACTTTTCCCATATGTCTATTGCAGCAGACTGGGTATATACTAATTGGTAATAATTATAACAATGGCAATAATAATGATTGATGTTGCTGACTTTTCCAGATTTCTGTGATCCAACAACAGCATCTGCTATTTCTGGAGAGAACACAGGTGGAAAACTGTGAGGGGGAAAAATATATTTTCAAACCAATGTACCAGACTTCCATTTATGATTTTCCATAAAAAGACACACATAAATTGCTTAACAATGATGAAATAACACTAGTTAATGAGGAAGCTTACTTATATATTTTTGTCATGTCCAGGAAAAAATCAGTTTTGTTTCTAATAAGAGATACATAATTTCTAGACAAATAACTAAGGGTATCTTTGCATTGACTTACTATTTTATCTTCTATCAAAGTTCTTCAAGGACTAAGTACATCAATGCCTACATCTGTTATCCTGAATTTATTTCTGGTAGGAATCTTACTATTACTTTGATAGTTTAGCATTAATTTGTCCTGATGTATCCTTTGATCACTGTGATTACTTAAGTCATTTAAAGGATCTGGCAAAACAAATTACTAATCTGAAACTGCAATGTTTTATTTCTAGGAAACTTTGGGATTTATAAAATTCTGTTTGCTCTCAGGGCGGGTATTCTTCCTGGCCAGGTGTAGAATATCGTTGGGAGGGTGGGGCACTTTCCTTTCCACATTCTTCCTCTCTGACACTGGGAACAGCCTGTGCCTTCTTTTCTATTTTGACACATGGTCCTCCAGTCACTCCAGCTGGGGAGGCAGCCCCCACCCCTATGCATTCAGTCCTTGACTAATGGCCTCCTCTGAGCTTCTAAAGGGGAGGAGAGGCTTCTCTTCAGTGTGTTTGCTGCTGACACTGGGCAGGGGCACAGGGAGACAGGTCCAATGTACCAAATTTACTTTTAGTCTAAAAAGTTCATACCAGAACTTGTTCTTTGTTTGCTCTTTCATTCGCTTGGTCATATAATCATGCTCTGCTTGCTCACTTCTATGCTGCTCCATGGGGAGAGGATAAGTCACCCTGTCTCTGGATTTTCCTACATCCCTCTACTTGGAGTAGGGTAAGAAGTTTGAACCAAGATGTGCTGTGCCGATTTTCCTTATCTCTTGCATGCTACTGGTTGGAAGGGTAGAAGTCCTAGATTTAAACTAGAGAGAAGGGTTGATTTCTGGACCCCACTTAGGCCTTGAACCTAAAATGCATGTTTGGCCATATGATCTTTACCAAGTTCTGCATTAAGTCTTAGTTGGTCACTGCAGTCATTAATAGTGTTACTTAACTATTAATAGTTAAGGGCAGTAACTTAACTATTACACCTGGGGTGTCTGGGTGGCTCAGTCAGTTAAGCTTCTGACTCTTGGTTTTGGCTCAGATCATGATCTCAGGATCCTGAGATCCAGCCTGCATTGGCTCTGCACTCAGCGGGGAGTCTGCTTGAAGATTCTCTTCCTCTGCTCCCCCCACCCATTCACACGCGCGCATGTGCTCCCTCTCTTGCTCGCTCTCTCTCTCAAATAAATAAATTAATTTAAAAAAAATTAGTGCTACTTTGAGCTTAGCCATGATTCGCCAGACAGGATCTATGTATTTCTGAGTGTTATAATACAGCCCACAGTACAACAAAGAAGGTCATGCCTACACTATAATACCTAACATATAATACCTACTAGGAGTTGCTAGGTAAAACAGAAGATGCCCAATTAAATTTGAATTTCAGATAAACAATTTTTTAGTATAATTTCATCTCAAATATCTCAGGGACATATATGTACTAAAAAAGCATTCATTGTTGATCTGAAATTCAAGTTTAGCTAAAAATCCTGGGTTTTTTTACTTGTTTGCTTTTTTTTGCAAAAATTTGCAACAATATATGACTGTTAGTTTATTAAGCATAGACTCCAGTGCCAGATTGCCTGCATTTCAAATCCCTGCTGTGAATTACCAGATCCATAGTGATCTTGGATGATTTTATTTCAATAAATTCTTCCTCAGTCTACACAACTGAAAAAGGAACATGTATAGTATTACCTATCTCATATGTTTAGTGTGAGGATTATATGAATCAACATACATAAAGTGCTTAGAACAGCGCCTGGCATATGGTAAGTAGCACACAAGCACTAGCTGATCCTTAACCTGTGTTCAGTTGAAATTCCTAGGTCTTTTCAGAAGTTCTTTCGTACACAAAGTTTTCCCACTTTCCATGTTGTGTGACTGATCTTTTTCTATGCAAAAGAAAAATTTTCTGTTTTTAATTTCACTGTATATAAATTTAGGTATGTGTGTACATGCATGAATATGTATGCATGTATCTATCCCTCTTCTCTCCTTTTTTGCTTGTCACTTACTCCCTTGCTTGTCTCCCTCAGTGTCTTTCCTTAGCAGGCAGGTGTGGCACTTACCTAGGGGACAAAATTTAGGATTCGTTAAGGAGGCCTGGGGATGAGATTAGGAAGTCCTTTGCAGACAGCAGCAGACACCAAGACCAGAGGATGTATTATACCAAAACTGCCTAGAATGGAAACAAATGCTGATGACCAAAAAGCCCCAAGAAGGGTAAGGAAGAACAGCAAGTCTCTGGGGACCAGAGGAGTGGGGTAAAGTTAGGGTTCTTGGCCCAAGGGTTGGATTCAGAAATAAAAGAGCCGAAAATTACAACCAGAAATGGTCAAGCAGGGTTGGATACTCTGAACTTGAGCTGGCCTATGCTCTCCTGGCCTATGCTCTCCTGGGCTGACCAGTTAAAGCCAGGGTGATGGGCAGCCAACCCAGAACAGTCTGGTTGTGTTGGACACAGTGCTTTCTAAGCCATCATTCAAGTTCTGATTAAAGTATTGAGCCAGGTGCTCCAGAAGGCAGGGCACAAGCAACCTCCTCTAGGTGAAATTGTTCAAATGTATACGAGTCCACCTCCTACACGATCATCCTGCCTGCCTTTCTCCATCTCCTTTACTAGCAACTCAAGAATATAATTGTTGAAGTTCTTGTGAAATACAGATCTGCATCTAACCAGGACCCCAACATCTCCAGAAATTCCACCAGAGTGCACAAAAACTCCCCTAGAACATGAGGTCTCACAACCACTTGGAAAATAACCAGCCTCGAAAACTAATATTGCCTTTATTCCTCATGCCCATTCCTTCTCCTGTCTCCATTCATTCTCATGTGCCCTCTCACATCAGCCATGAGACCAGCCTAAGCTCTTCTCCTGGAGCAGAGTGGACAGCTGCAAAGCCCAGAAAGTAGTAATGCTCATGACTCCCCTCAGCCTCCATCTCCCTGCCACGGGTATTCAACATCCTTCCTCAACTTCCCTGTGCCTGGGGAGTCACTTTGCTGACACTGACAGAGAAGGAGTTGCAGGTTTATGGTGTGCATGGTGTCCCACAGAGAAAAGCACTCGCCATCAGAAGCATCTTTCACACACTCTCAGAAGTTGACTCTATTCTCTAACCTTGCTCTGTCAGTTCTGAAGGCAGGGCTTTGCCTTCCTGTGCTTAATATGGCAAGTATTATTTTAGAAGCATTTAGTATTTTATATTAGCATTTAGCAGTATGGTTATTGTTTAGAGGCTAAGAAATGAGATACTAAGAAAAATGTGTCATCCAAGTACCAGTGCGTTTTGGTCTTTACCAACAATAAAGAAGCAGAGATCGAGGGCAATTACCTATGTAATTAGTGCTTGAAACTCTCTTCATCTCAATTCAATTTATCTGGATATGTTAGGTCAATTACCTGGTTAATTACCTATATTATTCATTTATTGTACCAGTAAAGAGCCAATGGACTTTGGCAACTATTTTCAAAATTGTTTTAGCAAAGGTTTGTTTATTATCATTATTGTATCATTGTACTAATTAGTATACATTATATTAATATATTATAATCAATACATATTATCATTATTATAATTTCATAAGTATCATAATTATTACTGTTATTGTGATTCATTAGTTTCATCTGAAAAAAATTTGAAAGAAAAAAAGAAGCCAGAACTTGAAAATGGTTTCACTTGAAGCTATTAAAAGAATAAGAGGTATTAAAAGTGTTTTTTTTTCCCTAAATTCTGGCAATATTGGAAATAATCACAAGAACTTCTTTTAAAATTCTTTAGATTATTAAGAAAAAACCCACATATTTAAAAATTGGTTTATTTGCACAAAGAGCAGCTTTGGGCAAATTAAAAGACATTCTAGCAAATGGAAGGAAACTGCCTTAGAATGGGAAGTCTGGGCTCAGGAAGAATCTGTGTTTCCTGACTGTGTCAGCTGGGCTCCCTGCCCCAATTCATGATTCATGAACATCTTCCTCAGAAGAGAACCCTTGCATGACTGTTGAAAGACTTGCTTCTCTTCGACCAGGGTCACTGAGTATATATTACTCTTAGCATCATGTAATGAAGAATTTGTGTGAATGGTGGCACCTCTAGTTCAATTGTCCATTTATGCTGATTTATTCTGGCATGTGTCACATCAACTACCTCCTAAGTGTTAGCACCAGGATTAAAATCAAGCCTGAGCTCTCCCACCACACCCTGCTGTCTTCCCTCTCCACATGTGATCCTGACTCAGGGCCAGTGTCCCATAGAATCCTTTGTCTGGCTGTTGCAGGCTCTTCTCCCCACTGTGGGGCTCTAGAGGAGGCTCTTGAGTCAGTAGAAGACTGAGTCAAAGTTTTCCTACTGTAATGCTTCCATGCTCTGTCTTGAGGTGTGGGCTGCCCCAGGAAGAGAGTGACCTTGAGTGAGATAGGGCAACGTTGCAGTAGCTGACCACTAGAAGTACCTGCAGTCTGCATTCCCCAATCTACTGTTGAAATAAATTTCTAGACCCAAGACAGAGCTTCTCCTGCCTGGGGGCCATGTCAGCAAACCCTAACTTAGGTAACTTCTGGTCAAGAGGTCAAGAGATTACCAATGCTCCATTAGACCTGATATATAGTATGTCACTTAGCCAATCCCCAAATGCCAAGCCAACTCTGGGCTCTATATTTACTTCCTTGTCCCTTTCTCTTTATCCTCTAAACACTTACTGTATTCAATCTCATTTTGTAGTTCTCTGGACTCTTGGGAACTTCTCTTCATAAAGTATTTAATAAAGTTTGTCTGTATCACCTAAATTGTCTTCTTTAATCATTTATAACACTACATAGCAAATACTTCTTTGAAGGGGGATTCAGGCAGCTTGTTTTCATTTCTACCAAAATCCATACCCTTTCACTGTTCAGACTCACTTCACATATGTTTGGGGAGCAGCTCTTTCAGAATTGTAGCGGGCTTCTCTTTCTGATAAAGGCTACTGGGGTAAGTTAGAACCCTAAACCCCTTCTAAATGTCCTGAGCCCCTACCCAGACTTCCCTTCTCCAGTGAAGGCTGTCTTCCCTATCCATCAACAGTCACAATTGGTCAAGAGATTACCAAGCTGGTCACCTGGGATCCTGCCTACATTATGTAATGCCATGCTTTCCTCCTCCTGATGATCAATGACTCCTTTCTTGCCTGCTGGTCCCTGGACACAAGGAACCCAACATGCCCAGGAAGCAGCTGTAGTTCATAATTCAATGCGACTCTTGCTGTGTTTCTGGAGAAAATATGCCCTCATTAGAAACCATGATCTCCATACTACAGACCCCAGTGGGAAAGAAAAGCACAAAATCCTCCACTGGGTCATTGTAAATGAGTGTAATTATTCTTTTGCCTATTCTTCTTCTTTTTACCTAGCATTCATATTTTTACCTATTGTTCCCAAGCTATGTTTTTTCCTCTTGGGAACATAGTGCCAACTAAAGGTCTTTGATTCAATGCATATGATGAAACCTGGAGGATATCATCACAAAGTACTGGTTCTAAGCTGGCACTTTGTATATGCCTTTAGAAGGCTGTTTCAGCAGTCTCTCCAGGAAGTAGTTTCTAAATGGTATGATGTGTGATACAGTGAGCCCTGTGCTGTAAAGTGGGCCACCTAACCTGACATGATATTATGTAAGACCTCATGCCTGTGGATCAGACTCCATGAGTCCTCATACAGTGGTGCTAGACTGCTGGCAGGAAATGTGATCTCATATTTAGAATATTGTCCATTCCTGTGAGAACAGAGCACCTCCCTTTGTAATGAGAAGGGGATACAACTTCGTGGTATCTGGGTAACAACTGCTTAACCTAAGTCCCCTTTGACTCAGGGATGCCTTAGTAAGGTCCTTGTACTTGCCTCTCCTCAAGTCCCTCCCTCCCTGACACCCCAGATACCCCCTGTGTTAAATTGATAAGTGACCCTTATAGCATGCTATGATAAACTTAGAAAAACAAGTTCCTTTTTGGTGGCACCTGTGAGGACCCATTAGGATTCAAATTCAGTCAACTGAGTAAGGACTCATAAGAAATGTAGTTCCACCCCACTTAATACATAGATACTTTTATTTCTACAATTCTGCTACTTTTCCAACTATTAAACCACCAACAACCTTTGCATCTTCTCTGCTGGGATAAGTATTAATAAACTTTGATCTCATGGTAGATGTTATTAGTGTAACCATCTAGGAAATTCCCAGGTGGGGGATTGTGGAAAGGAGCTTTGGGATGGCCACTGGAAATAGTAAGGTGAAAGGGGTCTCATGTGGTCAATTTGCCACCAAGTGGTTGTTGATTTTCTCATGGAATGTTGCCACATTGTGGGTGCACCATTGGTCTTTATTACAGGCCATTAGGACATCCAACAGTGACAGTAGCTAGACAGTTTAGTGGGAGTCCATGCTGTTGGATCCTTGCATAGCCTCCATCTCTGCTGCTGTGGCCCTTTTGTTGATGTGCCCATTGCCATTGGGTGGCTGATGACAGAGGCTGGTGACATCTTCTGGCTAAGTCATTTGTCTAGTTGCTGGTTTGGTAACTCTTCCATGGCAGCTGTTCTCTCATGGGCCTTAATATATATAATGGGGAAATCTTCACACTTTTTGTATACTCCAATATGTGCATTCCTATACCTCTATCACCTCTATCCCAGACATTCTTGTCCCTTATCTTCCAATATTTTTCTTTCTGGGTCCCAGATCAGCAGGATAGGTCCTTTGCCATTGCTCCCAATTATGTATATATGATGTATGATGTATAATTTTATATAGGCCACAATTTTTCAGCCCACTGTCTTTCTACACAAAGTGAATCACCATGACTGTCACCCGAAGGTCTTTTTATTGTGAAGCTTTTCCCTTGTCACTGTTTTCAAAGGCCACCCTTAAGTAAAGCTATCATGCGGCTGCCATTTATTTTTGGCTTATATTCATAAACCAAGCCAATCTCTTTGTGAACCAAATTTCAGACTTCTCCCTCTTTCTTCGCCTATTCATACATGATTTCTCCACAAAGGCAGAAGAATGAGCTGAGGGAAGGACACTGAAGCAACCAAAGTGGCTCCCATGGAGATCTGGGATATCTGTTAATGCAGCTTGCTTATATCCTATGGTTCTGCTCCTGCTTAATTCTGGGATGTTCTACTTCTACCTTACAATGGATTGGTTCTGGGCCTGTTCAGTCTTAATAGCATAGTAGATTTGATGGTACTCAACTCATATTGGCAGTTTGGGATGCAATGGACACTTGCATGGTCACCTGACCGTGGGTTCAAGTGATCTGTCCCTACAGCATGACAGAAGTCCATTTTCAAAATGTGTGTAATTCACCACAAATAGCATGGTGTATAGCAACTTTTGCCACCTCCATACCTCCAACATCAGAGATTCTATTGTATCATATGTCCAAAGAGTAGGCTGCTTTAGCTAAAGCATGTACATACTGCAAAGCCTGATGTGTGAGCCAGAGCAGTATCCCTAGGTGTTAAATATGATGCTTCCTAAACCCGAGGAGGCCCATCAGGTCTATGCTTCCTTCTTCAAGGCAGTAGGTGCAATATTCAGTAATGTGTATTTTACACAGAGGGGAAGACCATGGGACCTCTAAAATTTTATGTATGTATAAGACTCTTGAATCATTGCAGTATTTATCTCCAACTCTCTGAAGTGTGCATTTCTTAACAAGGCCTCCAGTGTGCCAGATGTTTCTCTCCCATGTGGCCCAATGGATATATCACATTAATGTAAGGTATCACTGAGATGTTCTAGAGGATTCCCAGATGGTCCAGATCTTCTTGAACTGTATTATGACAAAGGACAGAAGAGTTAACATAGATCTTGTGGAAAAACTATAAATGTATATCATTATTCATTACATGTGAATATGAACTGTTTCTGATCTTTTTTTATTAGAAATAGAATAAAGCTAAAACAAACAAAAAAAAAGTCATTTGCCAAATCAGTGATGGCATTCCATGTACCTGAAGCCCCATTAATATGCTCTAGCAAAGGTAGCACATCTGACCCAGAGGCTTCAAATTAGAAAATTACTCATTTGAATTCGTGATAATTTGTAAGTTATGCTCTTTGATTCATCCTGTTCCTAGTAGGTATCAGAGCGTTATATGGAAGTATTATAAAGCCCACCATCCTTCATCCTTTAGATAATTAAGAATGACACTAATCTCTGCAATCCCCACACCAGGATGTGTCATTGTGGGTTTTTTGTTTGTTTTTGTTTTGTTTTGTTTTGCTTAGTTTTAATCTATCTTCCCAAAGAGAGGAGTTTCAAAGGTTTCCACTTGGCTTATCCACATGATGGCTCTTATCGTGTACAAAGTAAGTTTCCAATGTGGAGATTGCACTAATGCCAAGAATATCCACACCAATTATACACTTGGGGATTAGAGAAATAGCCATGGGTTTGTAGGGTCAGTATACCCACTCTAAGCCAGATCTTGACTAAGACTTTATTATTACCTGGACCCACTCTATTATTATGCTTCAAGTATCCCAGTATTGATGGCAATTATATTCTGTGTCCAACAGTCCTAAAAATGCTTGGGTCCCTTTCCTCAGTGCACAGTTACCTAAGTAAATGGATAAATAATCATTTGAGGAAGGACGGGAGTAATCAGGTTTTTGTTTGTTTTTGTTGTTGTTGTTGTTGTTTAATATTTCAGGGCCCTTCCTTTTGGGAAATAGGCCACCCCTTCAGTCAGTAAGATCAGGTCTGAAAACTGGTTCAGGTTAGGAAACTGGGCAATGGATCACAATATTTTACTGGGGCAACTGTCCTCAGCCTCCTAGTCATTCACCCTTGACTCATTCTGCTAGTATAAGCTGAGTATTACCCTTGTCAGCTGCCTATCTAATTGACCTCTAGAGATGCTAGGCTCTATTAATCATTTCTTCAACTCTTTATCGTTCAGGTCCCCTTGGCTGTCATTCTCAGTTTGCCAATCATTATAATAATTGCAATGCCCTGGCTTCTGGCCACCTGGCCCCTATTATTTTTAGGGTCATGTCATTCCAATTCTATTATAGTGCCACCTTTTTGCAAAGAACTACCACTGAAATGTCAATGATACAAATATTCTTATCAGCAGTGTACCTTAATAAATGGTGGGTCTTATGACCCACCTTCCTTCTCATGGGAAATAATCTCCAATGGCTCTTCCAGCCATACATAGTACATCTACTCCAGCATTTCCATTTCCCTAAGCCTATTAATTCTTTTCTCCACTGTCTTCTATGGAAATTATGGCCATCACTTTTCCATGCTTCTAGGTGCCATCCTCATACATACATACATTCACACTAACTTCTGGGATCTTTGCTAAGATGTCAAACCCCATGTAAATATACTTTCCCTACCAAATTAAATGTTCCAGGCCCCCATGACAAAACACTCTTGGAACTCAGTCACAATGTGTTCTCCCTGATTGTATCTGGCACATAATGTCTAGGATTTGGGGAGTCCCTTGCCTCTCTTTTCAGACTGAGCACATCCTCAGCTTGACTATGCTGTGAGTAATGATGAAGAAGGCGGCATATGACTTCTGCATCCAATTCCAGTACAGGGCAGTACTAGCTCTGAAATGGGAAGAGTGGGTCATTTGTATAGGCACAAATAGTTTAAACAAACTAGTCAAAATCTTGCTTAGATTAGTCAAAATCTTTGGGTCATATGTCTATATATCCCCAACTCAGGCATTAAGATCCCATGTTTTCCCAGTCAGAACACTGGACTCAACATAACAGACCTCTCTTTGTTGGCTGTTGAGTCATATTTGAAGTTTACCCACTCTATTAAGTTCTGGTTATGTTCCTTGGCAGGAGTCACTTTTCAGATGACAGATTTTTTTTTTTTTTACCTGCAGTCAGGCCCTCTGGATTTCACTCCTCATTTTCCGTTTTCTGTTACCCCAAGATGTTCATAATATCTCTCGAGTGCAATACTGGCACTTAGAAATGGCCATATCGGGGCGCCTGGGTGGCTCAGTCGTTAAGCGTCTGCCTTCGGCTCAGGTCATGATCCCAGAGTCCTGGGATCGAGCCCCGCATCGGGCTCCCTGCTCCACGGGAAGCCTGCTTCTCCCTCTCCCACTCCCACTGCTTGTGTTCCCTCTCTCGCTGTGTCTCTCTCTGTCAAATAAATAAATAAAATCTTTAAAAAAAAAAAAAAGAAAGAAATGGCCATATCATCTCTCTATGCAAAATACTACTATTTTCTCCTTTGTTCTATACCTGAAATAAAACACTCTTCCACTGGTGTACCACACTTATCTCATCTCCTGTGAAAATTTTAGCATCTAGACCACCACCTGGTGCCTGAGACCAATTGTGATCTCCCCACCACCACTGATGGAGTCCTCATTGGCAATAGGGCAGTGAATGATCCAGCTCCAAAGTCCCTACTCTTACCTTCTCAGGACACTCCAAGTGCCAACTGTCACTGTTAAGGTTCTCCAATAGCAGAATCTGAGACAGACTTGGGGTGTAAGGTCTTTATCAGTACCTGTGAAGGAAAGAGAAAAAAGCAGGATTGGGGGAAAACTTAGAACTGTGGTGTGGCTCAGCAGTCTTGGACCACCTAATTGGAAGCTCTGGAAGGAATACTGCTGATCAGAGTTGTCTTACATTGTGCCAAAATTGTTGGACCTTTATATTTCTATATCACTCAGTCATTGAATAAGGACTTCCCCAGGAAAGGATATATTCTGGAGCCAGGAGACCTTCTGCTGAGGCAGACCCTGAAGGAACTGAAAGCTGGAGATTGCCTGGTGACCTCACAGTTCAAAACTGAGGAATAATTGTTCCTGAAGAGAGACATCACCAAAGGTTAAAGATAATGTATATGCATAAACAACCCAGCAGATTAAAGGCATCTGTAAACATTATGTAATTTTCTTATTATTTAATTTTATAATGGATATGCTTTTGAAAAAACAGAGTGGGTAATAGTGTTATAATAACGAGGATCAGAGAGGATTTCCTGCCTTTATATGTGTCCCAAGGATAAGTTCTGCAATCAAAATCATACAACTGATATAGACTAATTTTGAGTGTGAGTGGGGCATTATTTTCCAATTTACAAAAGAAGACCATAAGGTTCAGAGTGGAAAGGTGACTTGACCACATGTTGGAATGTGGTAGAGTCCAAATTTGACATCAAGCTTTGTTCTCTGCCGCCATCTAAATCAACAAAAGTCCTATCCAAGTGTTTGTTTTTATGTGTGCTGTAGTATATTTTTTAGCAATATGAACTCCACCCTTTCTCTGTAGAAGTCATTAGTCTCACCTTCTAGGAAGTTCAACCATTCCCAGGATAGACTAAAAGTACCATATTTTTCTATTGCTAATTCCTTAGACTCCAGAGATGAAGGACCAGAGAGATGTTTTTCAAAGGGCCATCAAGGACTTTGTGAGGACAGAAGAGAGAATTGTCAGTGATAGAATAAAAGAGTTTGACTCTGAGGATACAGAAAAGAAAGGTAACAAGAGGGGATTGCCAACTACAAGTCCCTCCCCCAGGAAAAAAAAAAAAAAAAGGCCTGAGAAGGAAAGCCAGCCTACTGCCAGGGAGATACTGGTAGTAAAGGGCATGGGCTGGGTTGAAGGCTAGAGAAGAGGAGGAACTTGGAGGGCCTGGAGAACAGTGTCTTAAAAGACAGAAACTTTGTCATCAGCACCCCAAGGTGATATCAGCCTGTACTCTGTGATTCAGGTGAGTCAAAAGGCAACCAGCCCATGACCACCTATTAGAGATGCAAGGCTGAGCACAACTTCTGCATTTGAGCAGGACTAAGCCAAGAGAGAGAACTCCAGGGGACACTAGCATTGCCTTTAAACCGCTGCACTTTAGAACAGGGCTTTTTCAAAATGGCATAAAAGAAGCTTAATTATATATTAATCATAAACTTAATTAAAAGCCACCAAATCTTAAGCAAAAACTAGCAAATAATAATTTTGAAATTAGAATAAATTTAAATTTATATTAAATTTTTATTTAAGTTATGGAAATTTATATTTTTAAATGTCCTTTAGAACAGCATCCAGAATCATTAAAATCATAGGAGAAAATTAATAAAATGTGTATGAAGCATGTGCACTAAACACTATACTACAATGTTGAGAAATGAAAGAAAACCAAGTTGAGCTACATAGTCCATAAATGCCAATCAAGTTCTGGTAGTGATTATGGTTTTTACATTAAAATAGTTTCATAAGATAAATTTGTTTTGTAAAAACCATAGGTTCCATAACATGGTTTAAAATCCCCAGCCTAGGGGCACCTGGGTGGCTCAGTCAGTTAAGCATCTGCCTTTTGCTCAGGTCATGATCCCAGGGTCCTGGGATAGAGCCCCCTGTCAGGCTCCCTGCTCAGTGGGGAGTCTACTCTTCCCTCTCCTTCTGCCCCTCGCCCTCTGCTTGTGCTCTGTCTCTCACTTCCTCTCTCTCTCAAATAAATAAAATCTTTAAAAATAAAATAAAATAAAATCCCCAGCTTATTTAATTCAGCCTTTGGCTCCTCCTCCAGCCCACCTTATTAATTTTTATCCTCCACTAGAATATCCAGATTGCATTTTCAATTCTTTTAAAATTGCCTTGCTACAGAATACTTAATGGGATACAAAATACGAGACCCATTTACTATTGAATAATAAGTGTGTCTAGAAGTTTCTTTTGCTGCACAATCCCAAGTGTTTTGTTATTACATTTTATAAAACTGAAGAGGAAAAATGAATGCTGGCAACTCTCTAAGAAAAATGTATGACATCTACTGTTTATTTAAGTAGATATGGGGATTTTAGCTCTTACAATGGGTTGAAATTTTTAATATCAACATCACCTCCGAAAGAGGGTGTGAGAAGTTTGATTCCAGAGTCAAAAAGTCTCTTAGTTGGGATGGACAGTGGGTGATAGAGATTCTTAGCTTTAACTGAGGAAAAGGAATTCTTTAGAAAAAGGAAAAAGGACAGAGATTCTTGGCTTTTCCTTGCTCAGAACAACTTGGCCTGAAGGGCATTAGAATATGTGGATGGCAGGTAGAGGTTGTGAAGGTAACCCTAATAAAAGTGCCTCCACCCCGGTACCACAGTCCTTCACATCTCTTGTGGCATCAGGCCTGCCTAACTTCCAGCCTCTGTATCCCTACCTCCTCCTCAGGGATGAGAGACTCTATTCAACAAGGTCAGCTATGGAGGGAGAGTCTCCCTGTGCAGCCGCTGGACCTACAGGCCTCTTCTCCTCTTCTGTGATTCATATCACCTGAGGCTTTCTCACTAATTGCTGCTCTTGGCCCTATTCTGGTTTTGGGGGATGTTGCACTCCATTTAATGGTCTTAATCTAGTTTAGACCATTGAGATCTGGCTGGAATATTTAAACAAGACCTTACTAACAGCCCAGAGAAAACAAAAGGAACAAAACACTGTGCGTAATGACAACCAGGTCATGGGAATCATAAGACAGAGTTATTTTTCTTTCCCATGGGTTCCTTCTAGATCTCCCTCCCTCCCTAGCTCCCAGGCCATTTCCCATACAATGGAGAAATTTTACTACTCAGAGGTGTCCCAAAGCAAGCCAAGGCTCTTCAAGGAGCAAGCTCAAGAGAAACACAGCCTTGCTTGCAGGGATGGAGGAAATGTGTAGAGCCCTAGGGGCTACTGTTGACTGTCTGACTTATCACCAGCAGAGACCCCTGCTGAACTCAACATAAGGAAAAGGCAGATGCACAAACAATGATAAATAGATCTAATCCTGGAGAATACTGGAGGGAGAAATCCTAACAAAAGCATATTTAATTCCAAGCCCCTGCTCACATAAATAGCAATCCCAGTAAAACTTCTCCCTTGCTCTCCTCCCAAGCAGTACTCTGCTCCTATTCTCAACAGTCTGCATCCCTTTTCAGGCCTACTGGTTGGTCCATGTGCATATGTTCAGTTCTTGCTTACCCCTTTTCAAAGGAGAAGATAAAGTAAAAGGCATTTGATATAAAAATAATTAAAACTATGCCTTTAGAATAAACTTCATTTTAATTAATAGATTTTATTTTTTATTTTTTAATTTTTTAAAGATTTTATTTATTTATTTGACAGAGAGAGACACAGCGAGAGAGGGAACACAAGCAGGGGGAACAGGAAAGGGAGAAGCAGGCTTCCCGCCGAGCAGGGAGCCCGATGCGGGGCTCGATCCCAGGACCCTGGGATCATGACCTGAGCCGAAGGCAGACGCTTAACGACTGAGCCACCCAGGCGCCCCAATAGATTTTATTTTTAGAGCAGTTTTAAGTTTACAGAAAATTGAGCAAAGGGTACAGAGAGATTCCATATACCCTCTCCCTCCCTATCACAATTTTCTGTATTACTAACACCTTGCATTAAGGTGGTACATATGTTACAATTGATGAATAATTATGGATATATTATTATGTCTAATGTCCATAGTTTACAGTAGGGTGCACCGTTCATATTGCACATTCTATGGTTTTGACGACGGCATGATACAAGCTATCCACCAATTATAGTTTCAAACAAAATAGCTTCACTGTTCTAAAACTCCCCTGCGATACACTTCTTCTCTCCCCCAAACCACTGGAGTCACTGACCTAAAATCTGTCTCCAGAGTTATGATTTCTCCAGAATGTCATTTGGTTGGCATTATATTGTAAATAGCCTTTCCAGATTAGTTTCTTTCACTTAGAATTATGCATTTAATGTTCCCCCATGTCCTTCATAATAAAACTTGTTATTATTGCTGAGTAATACTCCATTATATGAATTACAACTGTGTATTTACCATTCACCTATTAAGGGACATTCTGAAGGCTTCCAGTTTTGGCAATTATATATAAACCTGCTATAAATATTAATGCTTAGGGTTCTTTATGGACATAAGTTTTCAACTCATTTGGGACAATAGCTGGGTACAATATTGCTGTATTGTATGGTAAAACTATATTTAACGTGGTACGAAAATTGCCAAACTCTTTCAAAGTGACTACCATTTTGTTTTCCCAGGAGCAATGAATTAGAGTTCCTGCTGCTGCACATCCTCACTAGCATTTGATGTTGTCACATTTTTTTTTATTTAAACATTCTAAAAGATTTGTAGTGCTATCTTAATGTTGTTTTAATTTGTAATTCCCTAATGACAAATGATATTGAACATCTTGTTATATGCCTGTTTGCCATCTGTATATCTTCTATAGTGAGGTATTAGTTCAAATTTTTCCCACTTTTTAATTCAGTTTTCTTAAGTTTGAAGAGTTCTTTATATTTTTGAATATAAGTATTTTATCAGATATGTACTTTTCAAAGATTTTTTTCACAATCTGTGTCTTATCTTTTCATTCTCTTAACAGTGTCTTTCACAGAGCAGAAATTTTTAATTTTAATGAAGTCCAATTTATCAATTTTTTTCTTTCATGGACTGTGCTTTTATCTAAAAAGGCATTACCGGAGGGCACCTGGGTGGCTCAGTTGGTTAAGTGACTGCCTTCGGCTCAGGTCATGATCCTGGAGTCCCTGGATCGAGTCCCGCATCGGGCTCCCTGCTCAGCAGGGAGTCTGCTTCTCCCTCTGACCCTTCCCCCTCTCATGTGCTCTCTCTCTCTCTCATTCTCTCTCTCTTTCAAATAAATAAATAAATCTTTAAAAAATAATAATAATAAAATAAAAAGGCATTACCAAGCCCAAAATCAACTTGATTTGCTTTTATGTTATTTTCCAGAAGTTTTATAGCTTTGTATTTTATATTTAGGCTTATGACCAATTTTGAGTTGATTTTTGTCAAAGGTCAGTGTCTAAATTTATATTTTGCATGCAAATATCCATTTGTCCCAGCACCATTTGTTGAAAAGACTAGCCTTTCTCCATTAAAGTGCCTTTGCTCCTTAAAGATCAGTTGACTATATTTGTGTAGGTCTGTTTCTGGGCTATATATTCTGTTCCATTGATCTATTTGTCTATTCTTTCACCAATAACACACTATACTAATTGTTGTAGCTTTGTTTTAATTCTAGAAGTAAGATAGTGTCAGTTTTCCAATTTTGTTCTTCTTCAAAATTGTGTTAACTGCTCTGGGCCTTTGACTTTCTACATAAACTTTAGAATCAGCTTGTCAATAACCACAAAATAGCTCCCTGAATTTTTATTGGGAATGCATTAAATCTATAGATTGAGAGGGAAAGAACTGACATCAACAATATTGAGTCTTCCTTCCATGAACATGGAATACATCTCCATTTATTTGAATTTGTTGATTTCTTCATATAGATATTACACATATTTTGTTATATTTATTCACATGTACTTAATTTGGGGGGGTCACTAATGTAAACAATATTGTCTTTTTAAATTCAAGTTTCTAAGATTCATTTCTGGTATAGAAGAAAGATTTTTTATATTAACCTTGTATCCTCAACCTTGCTAGAATTACCTAGTTTCAGTAATTTGTTTTTGTGTTTGTGTTTATCAATTCCCTGGGATTTTCTATATATTTAATCATTTTATCTGTGAACAAACACAGTTTTATTTCCTCTTTCCAAATATGTATGCCTTTTATGTTATTTTCTTTTCTTATTGTATTAAGTAGGACATACTGTACAATGTTGAATAAAAGTGGTCAGAGAGAACATCCTTGCCTTGTTCCTGATCTTAGGCATAAAGGACTTTTGATTTTCATTTCACTAATAATTAGTGATATCAAACATTTTTTTTTTTATGTGCCTGTTGGCCATCTGTATGTTTTCTTTGGAAAAAATGTCTATTCAGGTCTTCTCCCCATTTTTTAATCAGGTAGTTTGTTTTCTTGTTCTTGAGTTGTAGGAGTTCTTTACATATTTTTGATATTAACTTCTTATCAGATGCATGATTTGTAAATATTTTCTCCCATTTGGCAGGTTTCCTTTTCATTTTCTTGATGAGTTCCTTTGCTGTGCAGAAGGCTTTTAATTTGATGTAGTCCCACTTGTTTATTTTTGCTTTTGTTTCCCTTGCCTTTGGAGTCAGATCCACAAAAACATCTCTAAGATGAATGTCAAGGAGCTTATTGCCTATGTTTTCTTCTACATATTTTATGGTTTCAGGTCTTATATTCAATTATTTAATCCATTTTTAGTTAAATTTTGTGTATGGTGTGAGATAGTAGTCTACTTTCATTCTTTTGCATATGGCTGACCACTTATTCCAACATTTCTCCATTCTATGTTCTTGGCTCTTTTGTCATAAATTAATTGTATATGTGTGGGTTGATTTCTGGGCTCTCAATTCTGTTCCATTGACCTGTACATCTGTTTTTGTGTCAGTACCATACTGTTTTGATTACTTTAGCTTTGTAGTATAACTTAAAGTCAATCATGTTTGATGGAATAAATCCACTTGATCACGGTGTATGATCTTTTAAGTTATTGTTGAATTTGGTTCGTTAATATTTTCTTGAGGATTTTGCATCTTTTTTCATCAACAATATTGACCTGTAATTTTCTTTTTATGTGATGTCCTTGTCTGGTGTGGGTATCAATGTAATGTTGGTCTCATAAAATGTGTTTGAAAGCATTCCTTCCTCTTCAATTTTTGAACAATTTTAGAAGGATATATATTGAATCTTTCTTTAAATGTTTGGAAGAATTCACATGAAGCCATCTGGTCCTGGACTGTTGCATGTTGGGAGATTTTTTTTTTGTTGTTACTAATTCAATTTCCTTACTAGTAACTAGGATATTCAAGTTTTCTATTTCTTCCTGATTCAGTCTGGGAAGATTGTATGTTTCTGGGAATTTATCCATTTCTTCTACATTGTTGATTTTTTCAGCACATAACTGTTCATAGTAGTCTTATGGCCCTTTGTGTTTCTGTGATGTCAATGATAACTGCTCTTTCTTTCTGATTTTATTTACTTGAAATGTCTCTTTTTTTCTTCATGAGTCTGGCTAAATGTTAGTCAATTTTATCTTTTCAAAGAAACTGCTCTTAGGTTTATTGATTTTTTTCAGTGTCTTCTTAGTCTCTATTTCTTTTATTTCCACTCTGATCTTCATTATTTTCTTCTTACTACCAACTTACATTTTGTTTGTTCTTCTTTATCCAATTCCTTTAGGTACAAGGTTAAAGTGTTTATTAGAAATTTTTCTTGTTTCTTGAAGTAAGTCTGCATTGCTATTAACTTCCGTCTTAGAACAGCTTTTGCTGCATTCCATGGATTTCTGTATGTTGTATTTCTGTTGTCATTTGTCTCTAAGTATTTTTTTTTATTTCTCTTTTGATTTATTTGAAGACCTGTTGGTTGATGAGTAACATGTTGTTTATTTTCCATGCTTTTTGTGTTTTTTCCAGTTTTCACATTGTAACTGATTTCTATTTTTTTTAAAGACCATTGTAATCTGAGAAGATGCTTGATATGATTTCAATCTTCTTGAATTTATTAAGACTTCTTTGTGGCCCAACATGTGACCTATCATAGAGAATGTCCCATGTGAACTTGAGAAGAATGTTTATTCTGCTACTTTGGGTTGGGATATTCTGTATTTATCTATTAAATCCATCTGCTCTAATGTCTTTCGAGACTAATATTTTCTTATTGATTTTCTGTCTGAATGATCTATCTATCTATTACTATAAGTGGGGTGTTAAAGTCCCCTGCTAGTATTGTATTACTTTTAACTTGTCCTGTTTGGTCTGTTAATATTTGCTTTATATATCCTGGTGCTCTTATGTTGAGTGCATATATATATTTGTATGAATTGTGTCCTTTTGCTTGATCAACCCTTTTATCATTATATAGTACCCTTCTTTGTTTTTTATTATAGTCTGTTTTAGAGTTTATTTTGACTAACATGAGTATAGCTATACAGCTTTCCTTTCGTTCAACTTCTCTTCATTCTTACCTTTTTTTTTTTTTTAAGGAAGAGAGAGCAAGAGAGAGCTGGGGTGGGGGGAGGGTCAAAGGGAAAGGGAGAAACCCAAGGGGGCTCCACACCCAGCACAGAACCCCATGTGGAGCTCGATTTCACAACCTTGAGATCATGACCTGAGCCAAAATCAACAGTCAGACACAACTGACAGAGCCACCCAGGTGCTCCTGTCCTTACTTCTGAAGTTAATCTCTTGTAGGCAGCATATAGATGGTTCTTACTTTTTAAATCCGTTCAGTCACTCCATGCCTTTTGTTTAATTTAGTCCATTTTCATTTAAAGTAATTATTGGAGGGTCTGTAGTTATTACCATTTTGTGAATTGTTTTCTATTTTTGAAGTCCCTCTCTATTTCTTTCTTCTTTTTATCTCTTCCCTTATGGTTTGACTGCTTTCTTTAGTGTTACATTTAGATTCCTTCCTCATTTTCTTTTGTGTATTTTCTACAAGTCTTTTATTCTTCATGATTATCATCAGGTTGACATATAACATCATATATATAAATATGATGATATATATATATTTATATTTTATATACAAATACATAATATAAATGAATATATAACAAATATTATATATAAAATATTATGATATATTTATATATTAAATATTATGTAAATATATATATATATATATTACAGTCCCTTTTAAGTTGATAATAACTTAAGTTTTAACACTATTCAACAAGAAGATCTAACAATTGTAAGGATATATGTTCCCAACATGGAGGCACATAAATATACAAAACAATTAATAACAAACATAAAGGAACTAACTGATAATAATACAATAATAATATGGGACTTTAAAACATTTTAAAGCTTTATATTTTTAGCCCCACCACATTTTATATTTTTTTAAAAATTTTATTATGTTATGTTAGTCACCATACAATACATCATTAGTTTTTGATGTGGTGATACTGATTCATTCTTTTCGTATAACACCCAGTGCTCCATGCAGTACATGCCCTCCTTAATAGTGATCACTGGGCTAACCCATCCACCCACTGTCTTTCCCTCTAAAACCCTCAGTTTGTGTCTCAGAGTCCATAGTCTCTCATGGTTCATCTCTCCCTCCAATTCCCCCCGCCCTTCATTTTTCCCTTCCTTCTCCTAATGTCCTCCATGCTATTCCTTATGTTCCACAAATAAGCAAAACCATATGATAATTGACTTTCTCTGCTTGACTTATTTCACTTAACATAATCTCCTCTGGTCCCATCCATGTTGATGTAAAAGTTAGATATTCATCCTTTCTGATGGCTGAGTAATATTCCATTGTATATATGGACCACATCTTCTTTATCCATTCATCTGTTGAAGGGCATCTCAGCTCTTTCCACATTTTGGCTATTCTGGACATTGCTGCAATGAACATTGGGGTGCATATGGCCCTTCTTTTCAGCACATCTGTGTCTTTGGGGTAAATACCCAGGAGTGCAATTGCTGGGTCATAGGGTAGCTCTATTTTTAATTTTTTGAGGCACCTCCACAGTGTTTTCCAAAGTGCTGTAGCAATTTGCATTCCCATCAACAGTGTAAGAGGGTTCCCCTTTCTCCACAACCTCTCCAACATTTGTTGTTTCTTGCCTTGTCACTGTTTGCCAATCTAACTGGTGGAGGGTGGTATCTCAATGTGGTTTTGATTTGAATTTCCTTGTTGGCTAATGATGATAAGCATTACCTTAATCCCCAAACCAGGCAAAGATCCCATCAAAAAGGAGAATTTCAGACCTATATCACTGATAAATATGGATTCCAAAATTCACAACAAAATCCTAGCTAATAGGATCCAACAATACATTAAAAGGATCATCCACTATGACCAAGTGGGATTTATACCCGAGATGCAAGGGTGGTTCAACATTCGCAAATCAATCAGTGTGATAGAACACATTAATAAGAGGAGAGAGAAGAACCATATGGTCCTCTCAATTGATGCAGAAAAAGCATTTGGCAAAATACAACATCCTTTCCTGATTAAAACTCTTCAGAGTATAGGGATAGAGGAAACATTCCTCAAGTTCATAAAATCCATCTATGAAAAACCCACAGCAAATATCATCCTTAATGGGGAAAAGCTGAGAGCCTTTCCTTTAAAATCAGGAATACATCAAGGATGCCCACTCTCACCACTGTTGTTCAACATAGTGCTAGAAGTCCTAGCAACAGCAATCAGACAACAAAAAGAAATAAAAGGTATTCAAATTGGCAAAGAAGAAGTCAAACTCTCTCTTTTCACAGATGACATGATACTTTATGTGGAAAACCCAAAAGACTCCACCCGCAAATTACTAGAACTCATCCAGCAATTCAGTAATGTGGCAGGATGCAAAATCAATGCACAGAAATCAGTTGCTTTCTTATACATTAACAATGCAACTGTAGAAACAGAAATTAGAGAAACAATTCCATTAAAATAGCACCAAAAACCATAAGATACTTCGGAATAAACCTAACCAAGAGGTAAAGGATCTATACTCCAGGAACTACAAAACACTCATGAAAGAAATTGAAGAAGACACAAAAAGATGGAAAAATATTCCATGCTCATGGATTGGAAGAAAAAACATTGTGAAAATATCTATGCTACCCAGAGCATTCTATACCTTCAATGCTATCCCGATCAAAATTCCAATGACATTTTTCAAAGTGCTGGAACAAACAATCCTAAAATTTGTATGGAATCAGAAAAGACCCCAAATCACCGAGGAAATGTTGAAAAAGAAAAACAAAGTTGGGGGCATCACGTTGCCCGATTTCAAGCTATATTACAAAGCCGTGATCACCAAGACAGCATGGTACTGGCACAAAAATAGACATATAGACCAATGGAACAGAATAGAGAGCCCAGATATGGACCCTCAACTCTATGGTCAAATAATTTTTTTTTTTTTAAAGATTTTATTTATTTATTTGACACACAGAGAGAAAGCACAAGTAGGCAGAGAGGCAGGCAGAGAGAGAACCAGAAGCAGGCTCTCCACTGAGCAGGGAGCCCGATGCGGGACTCGATCCCGGGACTCCAGGATCATGACCTGAGCCGAAGGCAGTCACTTAACCAACTGAGCCACCCAGGCGCCCTATGGTCAAATAATCTTAACAAAGCAGGAAAATATATGTAACAGAAAAAAGACAGTCTCTTCAATAAATGGTGCTGGGAAAATTGGACAGCCACATGCAGAAGGAAACTCGACCATTCTCTAACATGATACACAAAGATAAACTCAAAATGGATGAAAGACCTCAATGTGATACAGGAATCCATCAAAATCCTAGAGGAGAACATAGGCAATAACTTCTTTGACATTGGCCACAACTTCTTTCAAGATACATCTCTGAAAGCTAGTGAAACAAAAGCATAAATGAACTTTTGGGACTTCATCAAGATAAAAAGCTTCTGCACAGCAAAGGAAATAGTCAACAAAACAAAAAGGCAACCCACAGAATGGGAGAAGATATTTGCAAATGACACTACAGATAAAGGGCTAGTATCCAAGTTCTATAAAGAACTTCTCAAACTCAACACCCAAAAAAACAACTAATCAAGTCAAAAAGTGGGCAGAAGATATGAACAGACACTTCTCTGAAGATCACATACAAATGGCTAACAGACACATTTTATATTTTTGATGACACATTTTTACATCTATTTATTTTATGCCTTACTTAACTATTTTAATTTTAGTACTTTTGTCTTTTGACTTTCATACTTGCTTTATAAGTGATTAATCCACTACCTTTACTATATATTTATCATTTCCAGTGAGATTATTACTTTTGTATATTTACTTGTTATTACTTAGTATCTTCCAACTTAGAGAAATCCCTTTAATATTTCTTGTAAGACTGGTGATGAACTCCTTTGGCTTTTACTTATCTGGAAATATTTTACTCTCTTCTTCAATTATGAATAGAACATTGATGAGTAGAGAATTCTTGGTTGGAAGTTTTTTCCTTTCAACACTTTGAATATGCCATGCCACTCCCCACTGGCCTGTAAAATTTCTGCTGAAAAATCTAATTTTAGGCGGAGCAAGATGGCAGAGGAGTAGGAGACCTGGATTTCATGTCCTCTCAGGAATTCAGCTGGATAGGGATCAAACCATTCTGAACACCTACAAACTCAACAGGAGATCGAAGAAAATAGCAACAACTCCCTGAAGAGAAAGGTGACCACTTTCTGGAAGGTAGGACGTGCAGAGAAGTGAATCCGAGGCGATATTCGGGAGGATAGAGGGCGGGGGAGGGGCCTCCATCAGCCGCTTCTGGCAAGTGATAGAGCCACGGAACACAAAATTGGAACTTTTAAAAGTCTGCTCCACTGAGGGACGTCACTCCGGTGGCTAAGCGGGGGGTGGAACCCTCATGGGACACTGTGGTCTCAGGATCCTCAGGGTCACAGAAACACCAGGGGTGCCTGAGTGTGGCAGAGCTCCCAGGTAATGGAGCAGGGAAGCCGGCTGCAGAGGCAGAGCCCAGGTGCGGGCTCTCAGCTCGGGGTTGCCATAAACCTTGATCCGCAGCACAGTCGGGCCAGTGCTGCTCGAGCAGGGACCCAACAAGCAGCAGATCTGGGGAGACTCACCTTCCTCCCCTGGGAGGAGCCGCGTGGGAGTGCACTGCAGGGATCTGCTGGGTTTGGAGACTACACACAGTCAGGTGCCAGAGATAGAAATGCGCGGTCACAGGCCAGGTGAGCACAGAGTGAGGCTGGAGACCGGGGAGCCGGGCGTGACTGATTGCTTTTCTCTGAGGGCGCACTGAGGAGTGGGGCCCCGAGTTCTCGGCTCCTCCGAAGCGGAGATTGGGAGGCCGCCATTTTCACTCTCTGTCTCAAAAGCTGTACCGAAAGCTCGCAGGGGACAAAACCTCTGGAGAGAAACCTGAGCAGATTACTTAGCCCGGACCAGGCAAGGGTGGGGCAATTCCGCCTCCGGCAAAAACATTTGGAAACCATGGCAACAGGCCCCTCCCCAGAAGATCAGCGAGAACAGCCAGCCAAGACCAAGTTTACCAACAATGGGAACGGCAGAACTCAAGCGCTAGGGGAATACTAAACATAGAATTCATGGCTTTTTTACCATGATTCTTTAGCCTTTCAAAGTTAATTTTTTTATAACTGTCTTTTTTCTTTTTTTTTTTTTTGAATTTTTCTTTTTCCCTTTTTCAACCAACATCTTATCAATCCCTTTAAAAAAAAAAAAAAAACATTTTTATTTTTCATTTTTAGAGTCATATTCTATCCCTTCATAGTAGTTACCCGTATTTTTGGCATATATATATATAAGTTGTTCTCTCTTTAAAATTTTGAGATAGTTTCTTCTAACAGATCAAAATATACCCTAAATCTCTAGTATATGGTTTTTTTCTACTCGCCTGCCTGATCATATTCTCTCCCTTTTTTTTTCTCTTTTTTTAAATCCTCTTCTTTCTTTTTTCAAACAACTTCTTAAAAATTCCTATTATAAAATTTTTTATAATTTCCATCTTTACAGTCATATTCCATCCTTTCATCATATCAACCCTTATTTTTGTACATAGATAAGTTTTTCTTTCTTTAAAATTTTGGGAAGCACTTTCTTCTAAGAGACCAAAATACACCCAAAATCTAGTGTGTGGCACTGATCTATATACCAGCTTGATCATATTTGATCACATTCTGCTTTTTTGTTATTGTTGTTTTGTTTTGTTCTGTTTTTGTTTGTTTTATCTTTATCTTTTTCCTTTCCTTTTTTTTTCTTTTTCTTTTTTCTCTCTTTCCCTTTCTTTCCCCACTGCTTCAGGTCTTTTCTGATTTGTTTAGAGTATATTTTCTGGGGACGTTGTTACTCTCCTAGCATTCTGTTCTCTCATTAATCTATTCTCCTCTGCACAAAATGACAAGACGGGAAAAATCACCTGAACAAAAAGAACAAGAGGTAGTACCGACTGCCAGGGACCTACTAAATACGGACATTAGTACGATGTCAGATCTAGAGTTCAGAATCATCACTTTAAAGATACTAGCTGGGCTTGAGAAAAGCATGGAAGTTATTAGAGAAAACCTTTCTGGAGAAGTAAAAGAACTAAAATCTAACCAAGTTGAAATCAAAAAGGCTATTAATGAGGTGCAATCAAATATGGGGGCACTAACTGCTAGGATAAATGAGGCAGAAGAGAGAATCAGTGATATAGAAGACCAAATGATGGAAAATAAAGAAGCTGAGAAAAAGAGAGATAAACAACTACTGGATCACGAGGGCAGAATTCCAGAGATAAGCGATACCATAAGACAAAACAACATTAGAATAATTGGGATCCCAGAAGAAGAAGAAAGAGAGAGAGGGGCAGAAGGTATAATGGACCAAATTATAGCAGAGAACTTCCCTAATTTGGGGAAGGAAACAGGCATGAAAATCCAGGAAGCACAGAGAACTGCTCTCAAAATCAATAAAAATAAGTCAACACCCCGACATCTAATAGTAAAACTTACGAGTCTCAGAGACAAAGAGAAAATCCTGAAAGCAGCTCAGGAGAAGAGATATGTAACCTACAAGGGTAGAAACATTAGATTGGCAACAGACCTATCCACAGAGACCTGGCAGGCCAGAAAGGACTGGCAGGATATATTCAGAGCACTAAATGAGAAAAATATGCAGCCAAGAATACTCTATCCAGCTAGGCTGTCATTGAAAATTGAAGGAGAGATAAAAAGCTTCCAGGACAAAAACTGAAGGAATTTGCTAACACAAAACCAAACCTACAAGAAATCTTGAAAGGGGTCCTCTAAGCAAAGAGAGGTAGACAATACACAGACAGACAATACACAGTAACAGTCACCTTACAGGCAATACAATGGCACTAAATTCCTATCTTTCAATAGTTACCCTGAATGTAAATGGGCTCAATGCCCCAATCAAAAGACACAGGCTATCAGATTGGATTAAAAAACAAGACCCATCGATATGCTATCTGCAAGAGACTCATTTTAGAACCAAAGACACCCCCAGATTGAAAGTGAGGGGGTGGAAAACCATTGACCATGCTAATGGACACCAAAAGAAAGCTGGGGTGGCAATCCTTATATCAGACAAATTAGATTTTAAACCAAAGACTGTAATAAGAGGTGAGGAAGGACACTATATCCTACTTAAAGGGTCTATCCAACAAGAAGATCTAACAATGGTAAATATCTATGCCCCTAACATGGGAGCAGCCAATTATATAAGGCAATTAATAACAAAAGCAAAGAAACACATCGACAACAATACAATAATAGTGGGGGACTTTAACACCCCCCTCACTGAAATGGACAGATCATCTAAGCAAAAGATCAACCAGGAAATAAAGACTTTAAATGACACCCTGGACCAAATGGACTTAACAGACATATTCAGAACATTCCATCCCAAAGCAGTGGAATACACATTCTTCTCTAGTGCCCATGGAACATTCTCCAGAATAGATCACATCCTAGGTCATAAATCAGGTCTCATCCAGTAGCAAAAGATTGGGATCATTCCCTGCCTATTTTCAGACCACAATGCTTTGAAACTAGAACTCAATCACAAGAGGAAAGTCGGAAAGAACTCAAATACATGGAGGCTAAAGAGCATCCTACTAAAGAATGAATGGGTCAACCAGGAAATTAAAGAAGAATTTAAAAAATTCACGGAAACCAATGAAAATGAAAACACAACTATTCAAAATCTTTGGGATGCAGCAAAGGCAGTCCTAAGAGGAAAGTATATAGCAATACAAGCCTTCCTCAAGAAACAAGAAAGGTCTCAAGTACACAACCAACCCTCCAACTAAAGGAACTGGAGAAAGAACAGCAAAGAAAGCATAAACCCAGCAGGAGAAGAGAAATAATAAAGATCAGAGCAGAAATCAATGAAATAGAAACTAAAAGAACAGTAGAACAGATCAACGAAACTAGGAGCGGGTTCTTTGAAAGAATTAACAAGATTGATAAACCCCTGGCCAGACTTATCAAAAAGAAAAGAGAAATGACCCAAATCAACAAAATCATGAATGAAAGAGGAGAGATCACAACCAACACCAAAGAAATACAAACAATTATAAGAACATATTATGAGCAACTCTATGCCAGCAAATTACATAACCTGGAAGAAATGGAAGCATTCCTAAAGATGTATCAACTACCAAAACTGAACCAGAAAGAAATAGAAAACCTGTACAGACCTATAACCACTAAGGAAATTCAAGCAGTCATCAAAAATCTCCCAACAAACAAAAGCCCAGGGCCAGATGGCTTCCCAGGGGAATTCTACCAAACATTTCAAGAAGAATTCATACCTATTCTTCTGAAACTGTTCCAAAAAATAGAAATGGAAGGAAAACTTCCAAACTCGTTTTATGAGGCCAGCATTACCATGATCCCAAAACCAGACAAAGACCCCATCAAAAAGGAGAACAACAGACCAATATCCCTGATGAACATGGATGCAAAAATTCTCACCAAAATACTAGCCAATAGGATCCAACAGTACATTAAAAGGATTATTCACCATGACCAAGTGGGATTTATCCCTGAGCTGCAAGGTTGGTTCAACATCCGCAAATCAATCCATGTGATACAATACATTAACAAAAGAAAGAACAAGAATCATATGATCCTCTCAATAGATGCAGAAAAAGCTTTTGACAAAGTACAGCATCCTTTCTTGATCAAAACTCTTCAGAGTATAGGGATAGAGGGTACATACCTCAATTTCATAAAAGCCATCTATGAAAAACCTACAGCGAATATCATTCTCATTGGGGAAAAACTGAGAGCTTTCCCCCTAAGGTCAGGAACGTGGCAGGGATGTCCACTATCACCACTGCTATTCAACATACTATTGGAAGTCCTAGCCACAGCAATCAGACAACAAAAAGAAATAAAAGGCATCCAAATCGGCAAAGAAGACGTCAAATTCTCACTCTTTGCAGATGATATGATACTTTATATGGATAACCCAAAGACTCCACCCCAAACTGCTAGAACTCATACAGGAATTCAGTCAAGTGGCAGGATATAAAATCAATGCACAGAAGTCAGTGGCATTCCTATACACCAACAACAAGACAGAAGAAAGAGAAATTAAGGAATCGATCCCATTTACAATTGCACCCAAAACCATGAGATACCTAGGAATAAATCTAACCAAAGAGGCAAAGGATCTGTACTCAGAAAACTATAAAATACTCATGATATAAATTGAGGAAGACACAATGAAATGGAAAAAGGTCCATGCTCATGGATTGGAAGAACAAAGATTGTGAAGATGTCAATGCTACCTTGAGCAATCTACACATTCAATGCAATCCCCATTAAAATACCATCCACTTTTTTCAAAGAAATGGAACAAATAATCCTAAAATTTGTATGGAACCAGAAAAGACCCCGAATAGCCAGAGGAATGTTGAAAAAGAAAAGCAAAGCTGGCAGCATCACAATTCCGAACTCCCAGCTCTATTACAAAGCTGTCATCATCAAGACAGCATGGTACTGGCACAAAAACAGGCACATAGATCAATGGAACAGAATAGAGAGCCCAGAAATGGACCCTCAACTCTATGGTCAACTAATCTTCGACAAAGCAGGAAAGAATGTCCAATGGAAAAAAGACAGTCTCTTCAACAAATGGTGTGGGAAAATTGGATAGCCACATGCAGAAGAATGAAACTGGACCATTTCCTTACACCACACACAAAAATAAACTCCAAATGGTTGAACGACCTCAGTGTGAGACAGGAGTCCATCAAAATCCTAAAGGAGAACACAGGCAGCAACCTCTTTGACCTCAGCCACAGCAACTTCTTCCTAGAAACATCACCAAAGGCAAGGGAAGCAAGGGCAAAAATGAACTATTAGGACTTCATCAAGATAAAAAGCTTTTGCACAGCAAAAGAAACAGTCAACAAAACCAAAAGACAACTGACAGAATGAGAGAAGATATTTGCAAATGACATATCAGATAAAGGGCTAGTATCCACAATCTATAAAGATCTCCTCAAACTCAACACCCAAAGAACAAAGAATCCAATCGAGAAATGGGCAGAAGACATGAACAGACATTTTCCCAAAGAAGACATCCAAATGGCCAACAGACACATGAAAAAGTGCTCAATATCGCTCGGCATCAGGGAAATCCAAATCAAAACCTCAATGAGATACCACCTCACACCAGTCAGAATGGCTAAAATTAACAAGTCAGGAAATGACAGATGTTGGCGGGGATGCGGAGAAAGGGGAACCCTCCTACACTGTTGGTGGCAATGCAAGCTGGTGCAGCCACTCTCGAAAACAGTATGGAGGTTCCTCAAACAGTTGAAAATAGAGCTACCATATGATCCAGCAATTGCCCTACTGGGTATTTACCCCAAAGATACAAAAGTAGGGATCCAAAGGGGTACGTGCACCCCGATGTTTATAACAGCAATGTCCACAATAGCCAAACTGTGGAAAGAGCCAAGATGTCCATCGACAGATGAATGGATCAAGAAGAAGTGGTATATCTATACAATGGATTATTATGCAGCCATCAAAAGGAATGAGATCTTGCCATTTGGAATGACTTGGATGGAACTGGAGGGTATTATTTTGAGTGAAATAAGTCAAACAGAGAAAGACATGTATCATATGATCTCACTGATATGAGGAATTCTTAATTGCAGGAAACAAACTAAGGGTTTCTGGAGTGGGGGGTGGGGTGGGAGGGATGGGGTGACTGGGTGATAGACACTGGGGAGGGTATGTGCTCTGGTAAGCGCTGTGAATTGTGCAAGACTGTTGAATCTCAGATCTGTACCTCTGAAACAAATAATGCAATATATGTTAAGAAAAAAAAAGAAGAAGAAGAAGAAGAAGGTAGCAGGAGGGGAAGAATGAAGGGGGGGAAATCGGAGGGGTAGACGAACCATGAGAGACAATGGGCTCTGAAAACAAACTGAGGGTTCTAGAGGGGAGGGGGGTGGGAGGATGGGTTAGCCTCGTGGTGGGTATTGAGGAGGGCACATTCTGCATGGAGCACTGGGTTATGCACAAACAATGAATCACGGAACACTACATCTAAAACTAATGATATAATGTATGGGGATTAACATAAGAATAAAAATTTTTAAAAAAAGGAAAAAAAAAAAAAAGAAGATTCACTGGTTCTGATTTCCCCAAGGAACACACATAAAGAACCTGATTACCAGTGTTAGTGAGACAGCCATTTTCAGCACTGGACAGCAACTACCAGGCCTAACTGTCCTGGGCCACTGCATAAGGAGAGACCTGATAGATTGTAGAGAAGAAAAATTCTCATTCAGTAGAAAGGAGGTGGACAAAATAAACCTGACTGGAGAAAAATAGGAATCCAATTAAGACTGGGAATTCTATACTGGAAATTTTAATCATTTCCTTTTTTTTTTTTTTCCTTTACTATCTGAAAAGAGTTTTTTCCTATCTAGTTATGAATCCATTCCTTTCAGACTGATTTTCACCACATTATAAGAGCCATTTTCTCCACTCTCCTCGTGTATGATTTTTTTTCCTCTTGCCTCACACCAAGTTTCCCATAGTTTGTACAGATTTTGTCCTCTGTTTTTCCTCCAATTTCTTTTCTGATTTAGCTATTCCTCCCTTCTTCTCCCTCATTATAGTTTATCCCCCATATCAGGCAGGAAATCTTACCAAACTAGAGAAGAGTTCCCACTCACCTAAAGAAAAATGACCCAGCAAGGGTAGGTAGGATGCTATATCTGGCCATTGTCTCTAGGGCTCTCTGCTAGCTGCTGACTAAACTCTAGTATTGAAATTGCTTTTGCACTGTGCTTCTTTCACTAAGTGTGTTTAATCTGCTGTAAAATTGTTTTCATGGTTGTAGTCAATGTTATTGTAACTGTTTAACAATGTGCATTTCTTTGCTTTACAAAGGGCCTTGACAGTCTCTACGCAAATTAGTGTCTTGTCTAATGCCATTAAGCATGTTTCCTGGGAAAGCAACAACTGGAATCATGGATAAACGTGTACACTCAGTCAGGGGGATGAGGAAACTAGGGTAAGGAAGCAGCAATTCTATCTGTGATACATGGAACAGGCATTGCCTAAAGATACATAATCTTTACCTTAACCTGTAGTCTTGTGTTTAGGATAGAAGTAAGCAGACTTTATTAAATCAGCTGAACTTCTGTCCCTTTTATCATCTGGGGCTGTCAAACTCCACCCTGAACTAGAACATAATGGATTTAGATTGGCCTAAGAAGGATTTTTTTTTAATTTGGGTGAGTAATGACAGCCATGTTTCAGGTATCAAGCATGGAGTACCTTGTGGGGGGGGGGTCACAAAACATTTAGCTTGTGATGCTGTGAGGAAGAGGGGTAAGGAAACACATTGTTGAGCAATAGTGTTAAGCACTGTATATTTTGTTACTCCTAATCCTGGCAACAATTCTGTGAAGCAGATGCCACATGTTGGGATCCTTTAGAACTAACTCTGAGATAGAGTTTAGAAGGCAGAATAGTGATTGAGAAGTATCTGTGGGTCAAGATCTGTAAGAAGAAGGGAAAGAAAGAACAGGCCTTTATACTGCCATATCCAACAGTCATTGCGTGTGGGCCAATGAGATAGGAAGTGACCTGGGAAAAAACATTTCTTTGCAGCTGACAAGATCCCTGCAAGGACTGGTAACAAAAGGCTGTTGCCAAAGCTAGTCCCAATAACTGGGACAGCAATTCTTCACTAAAGGGGGATCTGAGTGGTGTATCATAGTGTTCACAACGTAAGGTAAGTTTATCATCATCCTAGAGACAAATAAAAAGAAATTAAGAGGAGTTAAATGATTATTCAAGGTCACATAATAATTATATTACTTATATATTATATGTTTATTATAATAATTATATTATAATAAACACTATATATTCTAATAATATATAATACTAATACTAGTTGATGTTATTATCAATACTATATTCGGAGATCTTTTTTAAGCACTTCACATGTGTCCTTGCTTAAATGTCACAACAACCCTATGGGATAAGTATTATTCTAATCCCCATTTTAACAGATGAAAAACTAAGACACAGTTAACACAACTTTCCCAAGATAGCACAGGTAGATCTAGGGTTCAAACCCATCAAGTATGACTCCAGAGACCATGTTATTAATCACTACATCATACTAAGGCTATCTGATTTTGAACTCAGAACTTTCTTTTTTTTTAAGATTTTATTTATTTATTTGACAGAGAGAGACACAGTGAGAGAGGGAACACAAGCAGGGGGAGTGGGAGAGGGAGAAGCAGGCTTCCCGCGGAGCAGGGAGCCCAATGCGGGGCTCGATCCCAGGACTCTGGGATCATGACCTGAGCCGAAGACAGAAGCTTAACGACTGAGCCATCCAGGCACCCCAAACTCAGAATTTCTGTTAATAAATCCCTTTTTTTCCCTTTATGCTAAGATGGAATGACTTGGGAAGGTGCTAATACTAGAGAAAGAAAGAACTAAAACTTTTTTCTCAAAGGTGAAACCCAAGCAGAACATTCCTGAAGCCACATTTTTCTGGCTTCACCACTCAGGAACCAGAAAGATCATCTGAGTGTTATAAATCAGAAGTTCCCTAATTTTCTTGAGCTCTGAACCAATGCTAGCAGGTTTCCAGCCTCCCCAGGAGCCTAGAGGAAGGGGCATGTCTGGAGTATTTATTTATACACCCCTACTTCCATTCCCCTAAAAGGCACAGCAATGAGGAATTTTCCAGACTTTTTTTACCTTAATGTTGGTCATGCTGTGTGGACCTAGATCTTTCTTAAACCAATACCTCTCTGGAAGGTCCATTTGTTTCTTTGAATAGGATCCTATCAGCAGCTAGTCAGTATTCTAGTGGCCTCTTCCCTCTTCTGTGGCAAATTCTACATTTTTTGGTTTTTCAGACCTTTTATATAAGCCTCCCCCCTTCCTCCCTCCTCCTCCTTCTCTTGCACCAGAAATTACAGCACCTACATTCTCTATGCCCTGCTGAAAGCCCTTGCTCTCACCATTCAGTATTCCTGTCTTTTTTGGAACATGTAGAAGTGCTTTAATCAATTTCTAAAAGCTACCATGTTTCTTCTTTCTCTGTTTCACTCAACCAATATATATTAAGCATCTGAGAAGTAATCTGATAAATCCTTGAGCTCCAGAAGCTCATAAAGTACAGGAGAAGACAGATACACAAACAAATAATCACAAATGATATGTTTGATAGACCAGAGTTGAGATACAGATAAGTCCAGATAGTGAAGATCGGGCACACCCTGGGTAAATACACCTATCCTTCGATGTACCAGGACACGAGTTGATTCTTGGGAAAATTAGTACTTGATCCATGTACAAAGTCCTTAATCTTTGTCAAAAGCGAAACTCAAACAAATTCAGACATATGCGATGGTCTGGGGATACTGTGATATAAGCCAGGTTAGAGCTAGAATGCCCCATAGGTGAGGAAGGAGTTTGACCAGAGTTAGGAACATGGTCTGAGGGTTGAAGAGAAGTGATGGTTTCCAGTGGAGGATTCAATTTAGTCACCTGTCATGACCCAGATACCCTTACAGGTTTGTGCACTGTCAGAAAAATGACTGTGGGTGAACTGGAAGAGCTGCCCCAACTAAACTCTGAAATTTCAGTCCACAAATATACCTACTCTAGGATCATCCCTTACAAATTAGCAGGATAGAAAGGCAGAGCTGGCCCATTCTAATGTGGACATGAATGTGACCTCATTAGTCTACCAGCTGGTGCTTCCAGAATATTTGAAGGAAAGCCTTCCCTACTTGCCTTCCTTTTGCTCCTCAGTAATCCTACTGAGGATTGTACAAATGCCACTACATTTGTACACTTAAAAATGGTTAAATAGTAAATCTTATGTTATATATTTTAATCACAATAAAAAATTTTAGAAATTTAAGTGAATAAACCTAGACACAGACCTTACATTTTATACAAATATTAACTCAAAATGTGTTATGGAAATCAGTGTAAAATGCAAAACTATAAAACTTCTAGAAGAAAATAGAGGTGAAAATCTACATGACCTTCAATTTGGTAATGAAGGTTTAGATACAACACCAAAAATATGATCCATGAAAGGAAAAAAAAATGGTAAGCTGAACTTCATTAAAATTAAATACTTTTATTCCATGAAAGATACTGTTAAGAGAATGAAAAGACAAGCAAGCCCCAAACTGGGAGAAAATATTTGCAGAATACATATTTAATGAAGGTGTTGTATCCAAAATATATAAAGAACTCTTAAAACTCAAGTATAAGAAAACAAACAACAGAATTTTAAAATAAGCAAAATATCTATACAGATACCTCACCAAAGAAAACATACATATAGCAAAAAGTATATTAAAAAAGATGCTCAACATCACTTGTCATTATGAAATTGCAAATTAAGCAACAATATGAAAACACTACGAACTACTGTAAAAGGCTTTTTAAAATCTGAAATACTAATTGCTGGTGAGGATATAGAACAACAAGCACTCTCATTAATTGCAGATGATAACGGTATAAACACTTTGGAAGACAGTTTGTTTCTCACAAAGCTAAACATAGTCCTACCATAAGACCTAGCAATCATCTCTTAGATATTTAGCCAAATTATTTGAAAAATCATGTCCACACGAAACTTGTACACAAATGTTTACAGCAAATTTATTTATAATTGTCAAAAACTGAAAACTTACAGTACCCTTCAGTAGGTGAATGAATTTTAAAAACTATGGCATGTCTGTTGAGGAACATGATCAAAAAGACATGACCATCAATTGACCCATGAGCTGAACCCAGGCACTTGGAGACTCCTCACTCCTTCCCCTGTCCTTGGAATGTGGATTCCACTTGCCTTTCCCACTCCGAGGCTGCTCCAAGGACAAAGCCTTGAGATGGTGATGTGACGTTGAAAATACCTGCATGGTATACATGGCTGAGTCCAATTCAGGCCTCTTTATAAGCCTGGAAGATTTGGAGGGTGGTTGATGGATGCAGCCCTTGGCCCTCCTCCTGTCTTCTCCTCTCAATTCTGCTACCAACACCTCCCATCCTGAGCAAGGTATTAATCAGCTTCCCTCCAAACAAACATGGGCCTTCGAGAGGTGGTGATGATGCATTACAAACACAGACCAAGAAAATCACAGAAGAGCAAGCAGGGATTGTAATGAAAAGAGAAATTGGTTATTGACTCTGCATTTTCTTTCATTTAGTCGTTTAGATAACACATTCTCCAGTGGGAGTCAGAAATACTGGCTTCTAGGCACTGAATAACTACTCCATCCCCTGGGGATCAATGCACACATCTGCACATGAGAAGTTTGCATGGCATGTGGTGGAGACTTCAGGGTCCCAGCTCTGCTACCAACTAGAATTTGGAAATGGGCAAATCATTAATCTCTCTGAGTTCAGTTTCCCCATCTGTAAAGAGGGAGTAACATTACTTACCTTGACTTATGAGGTAATTATGAGGATTAGAGATGGTGTCCAAGGCCTGACAAGGCTCCGTGCATAGCAGCTGCACACAGAGAGGAAGCATCTGCAGCCCTGCCAGTTCCAATGGCAGCATCTGATGATTCCAATGATACACTGGGAAGAACAGACAATGGAATGTCACATCTGTGATTGCTGCAGGGACTGGAGATACTGGGGGACAGGACTAAGTGAGAACCACTCCACTCAGGACTCAGATGATAAAACCAATAGTAATAATTAATAATAATAACAATAACAATAATAGCACTATGTGTCAGACCCTGCACAAAATTCTTGGGATCTATTAACTCACCTCACTATCACAATACACTTCTGCATTGGTGTCTTATGTTTATTTGCTTATAAATTGGAAGCAGACACTGAGATGGAGTTTAGGGTGCAAGACATTTGTTATGGACCAGCACCTGTGAAAGTGGGGGAGTAGGACTGGGAAGAGGAAGAATTCTGGCTGCAATGAAGCCCCAACAAAGCCTTGCCAACCTGATGGGGAGGGTAGGGGTGATCATTGCACTCTAAGGCTGTCCCACACTGGCTAACATGGGCAGGCTTCATATCCTGCATGGTTTAGGCTTTCCATGGGCATCCCAAGCAAAGCTGTTACCCCTCACCTGAGGCTCTCCACAGGTCAGGGCAAGACAGAGGGCCTGACTGTGTGCCAACTGCAATCCCTGGGGTTGAGGAGGGGGGAGGCAGCAAGTCCTTCCCTGTGGTGGGAATGTGGGCAGCACAGTACATGTGTTAATGGAAACACAGAACAACTCTCCGAAGATCACAGTGCATGGAACCGCTAAACTACATTGCTTTTTGACAACTGACATTTGCACTGTACTTTGTAATTTGTAGAGTACTGTCATCTCCATATATCATCTGATGCTCCCTACAATGCCATTGAGACTGTTGACTCTACATTTCAGATGAGGAAATGGAGAATCAGAGACTACATTGTCTTGTCCAGTCACACAGAAAGCAACAGAAGCAGGATTTGAACCCCGTTGTCTCTGTACCCGACTCCAAAGTCAGACTCTCTCCTCTAGGCTACACTGCCTTTCTTAGGCTGCTTTCAGGTCCCGGCACCCAGCACTGGGCTGCAGCCTCTGTTTTGTCTGATGGCATGTCAGACAAAAAGGCCCCTTCATCACACAGAGGTGAGTGAGGATGTCAGTTCCAAACATGTCTGGGATGAAAGAGGACATATGCCTCCCAATAAGGTGCACTTCTCGGAGGAAGGTCCTCCATAAATGGGGGAGGAGGGAACAGGAGATTGATAGCCTGACCTTGGCAGGTGGCCTTGCGGCTGTCCCTTAAAAAACACCATTTACAGACCCAGACATAGCTCAAGCAGAGACACTCAAAGACCAATGCAAATAAGGCAACAATATCACTGACATGGAAAGAATAGCAATGTTATCTTAATGGCTCTGAAATAAAATACAATCACTGGAGGGAATTTACCCTGAAATCATGTTCATGGGCTTTGCAGGTAAGACTCACCTTCCTGGCCATTACCTTGGTGGGCCTTCTCCCTAAAGGACGAGGGTGCAGAGGCCTTTCTTAATGCCCATGTCAGGACTACCCAGGGCACAAGCCTCTGGCCCATGGCCCACTGCTCACTGCTCCTGGAGTTTTGAAATGAGGCTAACCACAATAGGGGCCTCTGTACCCATGGCACCCTGTGGCCCTCAGACCATCAGCTATGATCATTTCCCTTTGTGGTTGAGCCCTCAGTCACCTGGCAGAAGGGTTGCATTACAATTGCCTATTTTCCACAGCTGGCTCACCTCCAGGGACTGCTGATTTCCCAAGAATTAAAACTGAAAATCCTAAACAAGGTTTTTAGCCTCTTCATAATCTGCTTATAAATTGGAAGCAGACACTGAGATGGAGTTTAGGGAGTATAGCTTTAGATTCATCTCCAACCACTCAGCATACCCCCAGCTGTACTGAAAGTCTTACTTCCCAAACACAGCATGGACTTTAATGGGCTTTCAACTTCTGTACCTCTCTTTGGTGTATGTCACCAAAGAAAATGTACACATGGCAAAAAGTATGCAAAAAGATGCTTAACATCATTTGCCATTAAGGAATTGCAAATTAAGCAACAGTATGATAGCACTACAAACTAATATAATGGCTTTAAAAATCTGAATACCAATTGCCAGCAAGACCTATTCTCAGCCCAGTGACCCAAGTCAATATCTCCTCCTCCATGTGCTGTCCTGGTCTCCTCCCTCCCCCCAGGTTAAAATTATACCTTTGTCCTGCAGCTCATGAGAGTTTACTATCCTTCTCTTCTTGACCTGTGGTTCTCCTGAGCCCAGAAGCTGGCTTGAGTCTGCCCTGCGTCCCTCGACCCTCCCACAGACCCTGACACACAACTTGTCACAGACCCTCCACTACACCCTCCCACACACCCTCATACACAATCTCCTACACACCTTCACAGACGCTCCACAGATCCTCCCATCGACCCTCCCATAGACTCTCATACACACCTTCACACAGACCCACACACACACTCACAGACCCTGCCACAGATCCTCACAAACCCTCACAAAGCATTTGTTGAATGACTGTTGACCTGAACCAGGCACCTGTCTCTCCTTATTTCTAAGCCCTGCCACCTCTGCTCTGACCTTCAGAGGCTTCAAAAATGACATGCAGGACCCATGTGCAGGGCAGAGGGTGATGATGTCAAAGATACTGCCATAGCCAGGCTCACTAGTCATAGAGGGGAGCTTAACACCTGTAAGTTTCTGACCTAAGTGCCTGGCCTGCTCCTCCTGCCCTTCTCCTGCAACACATGCACACTCTCACATGCACACACACATACTAACATACACACACTCACAGATGTTCATATACACGGGATTTCACACGTACATATACACATGTATGCATTCATACATATGCACACACACTGTCTCACATACACATGTGCTCACACACTCTTTTTTTATTAACTTATTTTATTTGAATTCAATTAGTTAACATATAGAGTCTCATTAGTTTCAGAGGTAGAGGTCAGTGATTCATCAGTTGCCTATAACACCCAGTGCTCATAACATCATGTGCCCTCCTTAATGTCCATCACCCAGTAAACCCATCCCCCCACCCACCTCCCCTCTAACAACCCTCAGTTTCTTTCCTATTGTTAAGAGTCTCTTGTAGTGGGGCACCTGGGTGGCTCAGTCGTTAAGCGTCTGCCTTCAGCTCAGGTCATGATCCCAGGGTCCTGGGATCAAGCCCCACATTGGGCTCCCTGCTCAGCGGGAAGCCTGCTTCTCCCTCTCCCACTCCCCCTGCTTGTGTTCCCTCTCTCGCTGTGTCTCTCTCTGTCAAATAAATAAATAAATAAATAAATAAATAAATAAATAAATAAATAAATAAATAAATAAATATTAAAAAAAAAGAGTCTCTTGTAGTTTTCCCCCTCTCTGATTTTGTCTTATTTTATTTTTCCCTCCCTTCCCCTATGATCATCTCTTTTGTTTCTTAAATTCCACATCTGAGTGAAACCATATGATAATTGTCTTTCTCTGATTGACTCTTATTCTCTCTTATCCTTAGTCATCTTTCAGATGAATTATGAACACTTCAACATTTTTGCAATTCCAGGGATTGTCATTTCTGAATCTCCTCCTTCACTTTTTTGGCAAATAAAATTACATATATTTAAAGTCTACAACATGATGATTTGACATACATATACATGTGGAATTGGAATGATTACCTCAATCGAGTAAACTAACACATCCATCACCTCACATGGTTAATTCTTTGTTTTCTTGATGAGAACACTTAAAATTTACTCTTAGCCAATTTCAAGTATGCAATATATTATTATTAACTGTAGTCGTCATGCTGATATTACTTCCTCAGAACTTACCTTGTAACTGAAAGTTTGTATCTTCTGACCTAATCTCCCTACTTATCCCATCCCCCAGCTCCTGGTGCCCTATTTCTATAAGATCATCTTTTCTTTTTTGCTCAGATTTCACATATCAGTGATGCCATACGATATTTGTTTTTCTCCCTTTACCTTATCCCACTTAGCATGATGCCCTCTTCTTTCATCCATGTTATCACAAATGGTAGGGTGAATGTTCTCTTTTATTTTTTTTCATATTTTACATTTTTATTGTTGCAGTATAGTTGGCATACAATGTTATATATATATATATATTTTTTAAAGATTTTATTTATTTATTTATTTGACAGAGAGAGAGAGTACAAGCAGGGGGAGCAGCAGAGGGAGAGGGAAAAGTATGCTACTCGCTATCCAGAGAGCCCAACATGGGGTTTGATTCCAGGACCCTGGAACCATGACCCGAGCTGAAGGCAGACACTTAACAGACTGAGCCTCCCAGGCACCCCGGCATACAATGTTATATTGGTGTCAGGTGTACAACATACTGATCTGAATTTCTATACATTACTAAATGCTTGCCAGGATATGTGTAGTCACCATTTGTCACCAAACAACATTAATACAATATTATTGATTCTATTCCCTATGCTGTACTTAATATCTCTGTGACTTACTTATTTTATAACTGGAAGTTTATGCCTCTTAATCTTCTTTACCAACTTCACCCATTCCCCCATGCCCCACCCCTCTAACAACCACCAGTTTGTTCTCCGCATTTACGAATTTGTCTCTGATTTTGTTTGTTCGTTTGTTTTGTTTTTTTGGTTCTACATATAAGTGAAATCATATGGTATTTGGTTTTTGTCTATTTCACTTAGCATAGTAGCCTTTAGGCCCATCCGTGTTGTCTTCAAATTCTGTTCAATTCAGGAGGCCTTTCCCCAGGTTGAAACTCTCAAAGGCAGAGACAGCTGGCCCAGTAGTTAACATGGAGAGAAAACATCAGTGCCTCCTCCAAAGTAAGCTTGGTTATTTCCTGTCTACCGAGTTTCCAGGGGGTTCAAGTTTTTCCCATAAAATAGGGAAGATCAAGGAGAGATAAATGGGGTCCCTCCTCCCATTTCAGACAGGAAGCCAGGACCTGAGCCTTCTGTTCCTGACTCAGAGTCCCCCAAGCACCCCCTCCTTCCTCATCCTCCCTGCCTCCAGCATAGAGTACAGACACCCTTGCAGGCTACGGCTCCAGCAGAAAGTCCAGAGATCTTTTAGGTTTGAGATGGCAATGCTAGGAGGACACTTGCCTTGAGATGATTCAGGGGCGAGAGGCAAGCGGTAAGAGGAGAGTGTGTATGATTATCCAAAAGTGGGGTGTACTTTCTGTGCTCTTTTCACTGTTTTCCCTGCCTCACCTGGAGTTGGGGATGTTCCTGGCCTCTCCCTCTAAGAAGCAACTGAATGTGTTCTGGGAGGCCCAGAAAGGTGACCTAGATTAATGGTAAAGCCCTGCCACCTATCCTCCATGGTCTGTTTCCGCATCTGTGAAATGTGGGTTGGAGGGTACAGATTTAGAGTCCTTTAGTGCTGTTATGGGCACATCCAGTCCTTGATCTAAGAAGCTACCTGGGCTGGTTGGGGTTTAAGGAAAAGACGCATAAGGAAAATGCCTCCAACGCGAAGCCCTAGGTAGAGAGGGCACCTGTGAGTCTGATGAATAGGCCACCAAGGCATATAAAGACACCAGCCAATAGCAGACTCTGCATCCAGACAGCACCCCTTAGCAATTATAAATACTTCAGGAATCTTGGCCTCTCCATCATATGACCTTAGGTAAGGCCCTGTCCCAGTCCCAGCCTTGGTCTCATCATCTTACAAATGATCAGGTTGACCAGAGTGATCCCAAGTCCCTTCTGTTCCATGGTCATATGGCCAGGAAGTGTCCTGTACATTCTGTGTCTGCAGTACTCAGTGGCATTCCTTTATTCACAGAGCCTATAATCTGGCCATACCCTGAAGCTTAACACTCAAGTGCTAAACTGCTATTGTAGGGTGACTTTCATTTCTAAAACCTGCTACTACTTTTAGCCCCCAAACATTTTCTGTTCCCAGATCATTGCCTTCAAAGCACCAGGCCCAAGGGAGAATTGGGAGAAGCTGCTCTGTGCTTTCCTCAGGTTCTCATGACCTTAAACTTAAATAACAGCCGGTAGGCCCCATTGATGCCCTGCAAAATGTGGTCATGGCTACCTGTTATCATAGAATGAGCACCAAAAGCAAATGATCCCCACTTCTCCTTAGGTGTTTTGGAGGAGATGCAGGTACATCTGGACAAAATGAAAGATTGATGTTCTCCCCACAGCACCGGAGGTAGCTTCCCACAGCTAGCTGTGAGCACCTGCTGTTTGCAGAGTTCAACGAGTTTCAGAGACACCAGCTAATGAGGTCCCCAAGCAGCCTAGCCAGGCTCAGCCTGATCATTCCTTTCCGATTTACCACCTGCAGGTTGATGGGGATGAGAACATGAGGTTTTTAGTCCTCCATCTCTAAGATGGGATGGGAAAGGGATAGGTTTAGGCTCTTGTCTACTCTGTAGATACCCGAGTGTGTCCAGGATGATCAGGGTCCCTGATCTGGTAACCACTGAAGTACTTGCTCTCAACACTGCCAATCTGCCCAGGCCAGCCTCCAACTGAGGCAATTACCGAACACTGTGGCAAAAATCTCTGAGTCTCAAGAGCAGATGAGGATGTTACACAGAGTCATGATTATCATTGCCCTATCTCTGGCTGGGAGGGGGTGGGAATAGAAATAGAACACAGCAAAGAGCAGTACAGTGTGGTGTGATTAGGGTCCATCAGGCCTGAGTTCAAATCTTCCCTCAGTCCCTTCCCAGCTGCCTAATCCAAAGTAAGTCATCCAAGGTCACTATATCTTAGATTCCTCCATTATAAAATGAAGTTAATAGCTTCTATTTAAACAATCATTGTGGTGCAAAATGACGTAATATATGCAAAGTATTTCAGATAGTGTCTGGTACAAGTTGGGTACTCAAAAATGGTTATTATGATTATTATCATTCTTTCAAGGGGCAGATGGGTACTAATGTGGGCATGTGTGACTCAGAAATGAAACCAAACTGAATGAGATGTAGAAAAGAAGATATGAAAGGCTGTCTAAATTGAGTTGGGGGAGATCCACAGAGGCCCCTGTTCTCAAGTTAGGGGGAAAGGAGTACATTTCTACCCTGGGAAATTAAAGCCATTTCTGTGCCAAACTCCTGGGTCACTCCCTAAGGAAGCAAATAGAAGCAGGCTTTGGAACTGGGGGAAATCTCTGAGATGTAAGAATTCTTTATCTTGCTATCATTATATTACATTCCCTTCTCAAGTAGATCCTGTCCTGAGAACCCCTCCAAGGTCCCTTCAGCCTGGATTTTGGGATTCTTAGAGCCGAGCCATCAAAAGTTTTGTTTCACCAGTGGGCTTGAGTCCTAACACAGGCACCAGGGCCTGGGAACTGAAATGATGCACAACTTCATCTCACTTACATAGGAGGATTGTGGGTAATGCTTTCCTAGGGGCTACAGGTTCCAAGGGATGAGCACGTCACCCAAGTGCTCTGGAAAGCAGTGTAGAGCATCACAGCAGTGTCTGAGCAGAAAAAAACACTCTGGTGGCCCTCCCAGAAACAGCTCAACCTCCTGAGGGCAACTCAAAGTTCTGAGAGGGGTGTGGAGGGCATGTCAACAGTCCTTTCTTGGAGCTGTAAGCCCAGGGCCCTGAGTGCAGCTCCCCACAGGGGTGGGGAGACAGGGAGGCAGGAATGAGGCCTCCATGTCTGTCCCCACTGTGCCAAGACCCCCTGCTTGCAGAGTCTTGACTAGACTCTTATCCCTGTACGGTGGGGGCTACAGTGCAGGAGGCAGACTCCCTGGGCCTGGGTCAGAATCCTCTTACTAACTGGGCTCACACTGGCAGAGGTGGGTTCAGTCTGGGCAGGGAGTTCAGCCCCATGGCCATCAGCATCCCATGCTCGAAGGTCCCCATTATCACCACAAGTCAGAGGCCCACCAAGCCCCGGTGGCCAGCTCTGAGCCTTTGAACCTGTGTCACAGAGAGGAGCTCTCACCTTGCCAGAACACCCCTACCCAGCCACATACTTAGTCACCAAATATCACCATGAAGTCCTACAGAGACCAGACATGCAGAGATGCCAAGACACAGAGGCAGGGACCTACAAGGACAACCGCAGCTGCACAGCTTCCCACTGGCACACAGAGACACAGTGACACCAGAAGGGTACCTCCCTTCTCTCTTTACTTCCTTCTTCTCTACGTTGGCTGAGGTTTCCATTCAAAATACCACAGGCTGGGAGGCAGAATTTGCTTTCTTACAGTCCTAGAGGCTAGACATCCAAGGTCAAGGTGTCGGCAGGTTTGATTTATTGTGAGGGCTCTCTTCCTGCCTTGCAGATGGTGCCTTCCAGCTGTGTCCTCACATAGGAGAGAAAGAGAGAGAGATCTGGTGTCTTCCTCTTTTTATAAGGATGCAGTCCTATCAGATTAGGGCTCAACACTTAAGACCTCTTTTAACTTTATTCACTTCCTCATAGACCCTATATCCAGATGGTCACATGGGGCTTAGGGATTCAACATATAAATTTGGGTGAACACACTTCAGTCCATAGCACTGGTCTTCTTAGGTCACATGAAAGTGCAAAGAACAGAAGCCCTAGGCAGATTGGACTCCAGTGCTGCTACTTACTGGCTCTGTGATCTTGGGCAATGCACCAGACCTCAGTTTTTTCCTTTAAGATGGGTAATACAATTGTGGTGAAGGGTAGAGAAGGTGACCGGTTTATGGTACCTGCTAGATAGTAGGCACTCAACAATAATCGTTTTGTGTCCCTTATTGTGACCTCTCCCTGAGCTTCAGGGAGAGGAGGTGGAGGTAGTGGTGGTTATAATGATGGGGAGGAGATATTTCTTCTAGGTTTTCTACAGTCCTAAAAGGGGAATCCCCCATAAGAGTCACAGTGGAGATGACAGTTTGCCATGTCTTCCTCTCTCTTACACAGGGGCATGGACCCGAACAATATCGAACACAATTGGGGTTTGGCACTGTATATCTACCATCCATGGTTTCTGGATGGTACAGATGTGGAGGCAGCTTCCTTATCCAGGTATCAGCCTCTCTTTTCTTACCTTGATGTCTTCCCTCTTCAGCAGACTAACCCACATTCCAGAGTCCAGGGGGTATCATATCACCATCCTCCTGGCTCCCCAGCTCCTTTCCACCTGGCTAGCAGAGTAGCCCCTTGGCAAGGGGCACTTGTTGCTTCTCCTGGACTGAGGGGAGAGGTAATCTTCTTCAAAGTAATGGGCGTATTGAAGCTGCCCAGACAGTCCCCACATGCAGGAAGCTGAGCTGCCTTTGGCCTTGCCCCACTCAGCTATGAGCAGCCAAATACTGGCCTGTGATCCTCATTGCAGCCCAGACACCTGCGTCTTCTCCAATGGCCTTCACAGGGGAGCAGAAGCTCCCTGGCTCTTAGAGAGCCCCACTTCCCAGAAGCCTAGACCTGGCCAGCCTCAACTAAAGCACTCCCCTCCTCACCTCAGGCAGAGGCCTCTCCCCTCCCCTGGATGGGCCTGCTCAACAGGATGCTTAAAGGACTAGAGGGACCACCTCTCTGCTTCCAGTAAGCACACTCCTCACTTACTTCAGAGTTCTTTTCTCAACCCTTTGCCACCAGTGGACAAATCAGTCAATAAATAAGAAACAGAAGTCTTTTTTCCTTTCAACAACATCACTGTCTGGAGACTTGTGCACCTGTCTGAATGAGTCTATGACTCAAAGATGAAACATGTCCCAGAAAAAGCATAACCCAATGACTCAAGTGCCAGCCCCTCCTCAAAGCTTTCCCGTGTCCTCACCAGCCTTAAACGGATCATTATGTAGCTTACCTAGGGGAATGAAGGGCACACTCTGGGCTCTGCATTCATCTCAGTAGCTGCAGTCCACAAGCTGCAGTAGCTGAGGTCTTCCTGCATGTCACGCAAGTTGGGAGGGTAGAGAAAAACCCAAGAATGAGGCTCTGTGCTACAGCCTTTCTGCCCAAGGTGGCCCCCTGGCTCTGAACACAGGGCAGGAGGAGTGAGTGAGTGAGCAAGCATTAGTGAGGGTGTGTGAGAGGTGTGTGAGTGTTAATGAATGAATGAATTAGTGCGTGTCTGTAAGGGTGTTAGTGAGAGCATATGAGTGAATGAATGAATGAGTGAGCATGTGAGGGGGGTGTGTGTGAGTAAATTGGCAACAGCATGAATGGAGTGTGTGCAGCATGAGATGAGTCTCAGTCTCTCTCATTTATAGTCATATCCTTGGCATCTGGAATATAGAAGGTGCTAATAAACGTGTTGAATAACTAAATGAACAAATGAGCAGTTCAATAGGTATTGTCAGGATACCCATTTCTCAGATGAGCACACTGAGCCCAGAGTTGGTAAGAGGCAGAGCTGTCATTCAGACTAGGAATTCTGATTCCCAGTCCAGTGCTCTTGTGTCTCCATAATAAAAATGGTCATGTGTAGGAGGCACCAGACCCCATCTTTTCACTCCATGTGGCCTTCTGGCTTCTGCCCCACACTTTCAGAGGTTGGGCAGGTGCAGGTAGGGGAGGAGAGTATACATATCAGGGAGGGAGACAAAGGGCTCCCAGGACTTCCCCCACCATCACTTAGACTCCAGGCTGGGCAAGGGGAAGGGTGAGGTGCTTGTCCTGGAGGGAGGCAAGCCATGGCCTATGAGCTGCCCCTTGTATGGGGGACAAATTTTGTGGGAAAGATCAGCAGCCGGTGTTCCAGGTTCTGTCTGTGACCAGAGCAAACCCAGCCTCTCTGAACCTTAGTTTCCCAATCTCTGAAAGGAGGATGTGACCCCATTTCCCACTGCAAGCTGCTGACCTGTCCCTCTCCCTCCTCCCCACCTCCCTGCAGGGACAGCTAGAAGGCTGCTCTGGACTTGGACAAACCCCCTGGTCAGGACTCCCCTGTGCCCTCCTCCCTAGTGACAGAGCCTCTTCTGGCTACTGACCTGGGTAGGGACACAGGCCTGCAGGAGAAGAGAGATTGCCCATGGCTGCTGCTTTTCTTCTTGGTTGAAACCTGCCCTGGGGGGTTTTGTCAGGATTTCTGCTCCCAGACATCCTTCTTTCTATAGATGCCCTGGATCTCCAGGATTTAGGGTTACCTTGCCACTATCATCTTCTCAAACAATACCCTATATCCCTGAGACAGCCTAGGGGTCCTCCCTGGCTTGACCCTATCACCTGAGAGGGTCACCACTGAGTAATTTGTGTGTATCATTCAGTGCACAGCCCTAGAGAACGTAATCTGTGCAAGGAACAGCATCCTCTGGGGCTGGGCAATGGAAGCCCACAAAGATCTACACTGTGACACTAGAGCTCAGAGATCCCCTCAAGGACTGGGGTTGGAAAAGGGGCACCTGGGGCCCTGAATCCCCTCACAGGTGAATAGGGAGCAAATTTCTGGATCTGGTGTCTAATGCCAGCTTTTCGGGTGTGAAAAATAGAGCATCAAGTTGTGAAGTGCACCCTTTCTACAATGAATATTAATAAAATGGAATAACATCTTCCCTAGATAAAACTTTTAAGAAAAATGAGGTATCATAAAATGAAAAGAAATGCAAAAATTCTACATGCAGTAAGATAATTACTCATCTTATGAACTGTTAAAATCAGAATTTAGTTTTCCTATTAGAGAAAAGTGAAAAATCACATGCAGTCCCTCCTTAAGAGTTAAAAGCCTTTGGGAGCATATCTAGAAAACATATTTGAATAAGTTGACACCCAGACAGTCCATAAACAATTTTTTCTGGTGTCCCAATGAGGCCTTTAACTATGGGCTTCCAAGTTGCCAGAACTGATGCATCAGGCTGTTTTCACGGCTTTTCCACTTAAGTGTTGCAGTGCTCTCCACTTCATTTACATGAGCGAAGCTGGCTTTCTGCTCCATGAGGTTTTCAGCCAAAAATAAAACATTTGCCTCTGCCCACCCCCCAAACTCCATTTGATTTCTGAGGCCATCCCTTGTCTATCAATTTAAAAAATAGCATGGTATCAGGTGAAATTTGCAAATTCAAGTTCAACTCAAACCTGCTTTGAAATGCTATATGCATTTTTTTCCAGATTTAAGTGAAATAAAGCAAACAGACCCAACGCAGTGTTAAAACCCACACATTTCCTGTCTGTAATCCAGCCTGCTATCCTCCAGCAACTGTGTCTCTGGCACACACAGCCACCTGTCTTTGACTAAATCCCCGTTGGGTGCCAGGACTTCAACACATATTAGCTCGGTAACGTTTGAGGTGAGCAGGCTGCAGGGGACAGAGACATAGGACCATCTGCAGAGATACCGTGGCAGTGGCTGTGAGGGGATCTCTGGTGTGGCACTGCAGCAGGAAGGATTTAGAGGACACACGTGGCTCCCAATCTTGGTGCATTAGGGTCTTCTGTCAAGATTTATAAAATTAGATTCTTGGCCCCCACCTGAGAGATGCTGATTCAGTAGGTTTAGTGCTGAGAAACAAGTATCTGCAGTTAACAAAATGTTCATAAGCGATTTTACTGAATAGCAGAGAATGAAAACCTCTGAATGAGATCATGGGGACAATTAATTGCCTTGAAGAATGTGAGCCAATGAGTTATATTTCTGCAAAGGGATGGACTGGATAGCACAGAGGGTTGTTTAAGAGCACAAATTTTTCCTAGTTCATACTCAGTGCAGAGCTGAACTGGAAGACACCCAAAGTGTGAATCCCTACTTCACCTTATGTCATTTCACATAAACATCACATAATCATAGAATCACAGGGTTTCAGATATCTTAGAGATAGATCTGGGTAACTCCTCTCCATTCAATTCACGAATGTCATCTCTAATATCTCCTTCACTTCATCTTCCACTCTTTACTGGAATTGCTCAAATGAACTATTTGATCATCAGCAAACTGTGCCTCTCTATGAAAAAAAAAAAATGTAGACTCCACAGAATCAACAGCCTTCTCCTCACTATGTGAACCAGAATCTACCAGTCTGAGTGCATTCTACCAGCCTCTGTGCTCGACATCAGAGCTGGTTGTTGTTCCTGTGAATGCACTGCCTTCTGGAACAGACTTCACTTTGACCCTATTTCCCCCTCCATCCTGTAAGGGGTGTGACTTGCAGCTCCCCTCCCAACATGACGGGTGCAAGACCAATCCCATTTCAATGAGGAAATCACCTCAGGAAGCCAGGTGTTGGGACCCACCTGGGTCTTGGGACAGGGTTCCAAAGTACAGAGATGAAACAATTATGAGGGGGCTCCCTGACTTATAAACCCTTCATAAATCTGCCAGACAGCTAATGGTTTCCATAAAGACACTTTGGAAAAGTCAGTCATGAGCCCCCATCCTGAGACTCAGCTTCCAAGAAAAGATTATTCAGCAGGAGGGAGAGGATTAATATTGGTAAAGGGTTCATTGCCCCCAATATACTGGGACCAGGCCTGTCAGGATGAGCCCCGTGGGTGATCAGACTGGCTTTTTCTAACTCAAAAAGAACCATAGGTTAGAGATCTATTTGTGCAGAATCCAGTTTCAACCTGCATTTTCTCACCCAATTGAGCCCAAATAATTTGTCTTTTGAGTAGGTAGTGTGCAATCCTTCCTTAGCTAAGGTGAACTGAAATAAGTTTGTAAGCTACTAAATTATTCTGCTTATCCTGTTTGCTTGCTTCCATTGCTTCTGGAATCCATGGTCCAGATGTGGGCAGCAAGTGGTCATTTGTCCTTCCTTCTGTCTCTAGAGAAATTACTTTTTATCTGATATGGATGTTCTCCAATAGAGAAAACTTCACAAGCTACCTTGATAATCTCCCCCAGGACCTTTGTCAGCCTTTCTTTAAGATGCATTTTTTTATTATCTACCTTAAATATATCTTGTTGAAATTAAAACTTGTTTTTTTCCCTTAAGTTCCATCCTCCACAACATCTAAAAACAAGAGCCGAGCATCTACTTCTACACAGTCCCCTTGCAATCATCTTCACCATACTTAATGGCACCATCATTCACCCTCTTTCCTAAGACCCACTCAGGCCACTGTCAAAGAACAGGTTCTAAATGCAATGTGCTGCCCTTGGAACCAGAAAGAGACATTAGTGAAGTTATGACATTATGAAGTTCAATAAAGTCTAGAGTGTAGCTCATAGTAGTGTGCCAGAGGTAAATTCTTTGTTTTGACAAATGTACTATAATTATGTAAAATATTAACATTAGGGGAAACTGGGTAAAGGCAATGTGAAAATTCTCTGTATTATCTTTGTAACTTCTTATAAATCTAAAATGATTCCAAGAAAAAATATTTTAATCACAATAAGGGAAAAAATATTTTCATTTGAAATTTCCTAAGGAGAAAGTTTCCAGTCTTCTCAAATCTGGGAGATTGAGAGACTAAAATAAGAATGAGAATTTAGATTTACTTTTATATTTAGATTTGTGCCACTCTTAAAATGTCTGAAGTACTCTGGCATTCTTCCCTTTTGCTCAACAAACCTGTTGAATGAAACAGGTACTAGGATTTTACCATGAGAAATCCAGGATTGAGCTGAGACACCAACCTAGGTGTTTTGGCTCTAAAGTCAGTGGTCTTCTTCCACCCTACTCAGGCCATCACAGGCCACAAACTCAAGACTCTGAGTTTGTCACCAACAAGCACAACTTGGGACTAGATCGTCCTTTGGCTGTTTATCCACATCCCCTAGTCTCACCACATGGGACACAGAGGGGATTCCAGTTCTTCTCCCCAGGCTTGAAGCCCAGGATTGGGGGCATGAAGTGTCTGGGAGAGGAAAAAGTACATCCTCTGTGTCCCTTCCCTTTAAAATGCTCCCACCAACCTCTACTAATCTTAGCCTCAGTGGTCTCGTTGCTACACATAGTAGCCAGAGGACCTGTGAAAACACAAATCAGATCAAGTCACTGTCTTGCTCTGCACCTCCAGGAGCTCCGTGTCTCACTCAGGGTAATAGCCAGCATCTTCACAGTGCACAGAGGCCCTGCACCCTCTGGGCAGATTCCTCTATCATCTCATCCTTCCGACTCTCCCGTCCCTTCACTCAGCCTCAGCCACACTGCCTCAGGGCCTTTGCATTTGCTCTTACCTCAGCCTGGAAGGCTCCTTCCTGGGCTACCCATGGGGCTCGATACCATACTCATTCCAATCTTACCTCACATGGTACTTTTGCAGTGAAGCCCAACCCAGTGACCCAGTGTAAATGTGCAGCCCTTGCCCACCACTCCCACCCACAGTGCCTGTTCAAATTCCCTCCACAGTACTCAACACTTGTTCATACACGTTAGCATTTATTTCTGTATTCTGGCTCTTGTCTATCACTTCTCACTGGAATGTAAGTTCATTGAGGACATGGAGTTTACGGGTTTGTTCACAGTGTGTTGTGTTGCTCAATGCCAACAGTAGTAGGCACTTGGTAGATATTTGCTAAGTGTTGATTAAATAAATGAATGAGGAGCACCTGGGTGGTTCAGTAGGTTGAATGTCTGCCTTTGGCTCAGGTCATGATCCCAGGGTCCTGGGATAGAGTCCCATGTTGGGCTCCCTGCTCAGCAGGGAGCCTGCTTCTCCCTCTCTCTCCCCCACTACTCCTCTGCTTCTGCTCTATCTCTCTCATGCTCACGCTCTCTCAAATTAATAAATAAAATCATAAATAAATAAATAAACAAATAAATAAAATGCATTCTCAGAGAGGCCATTTTCCTGTCACCTGCCTGTCATACATAAATTAGATCTTCCCATGATTCTCTCACAGCACTTTGCTGTTTCCTTTGATGTGGGTGCTAGAACTTGTAATTAATTATATATTTTTACTTTTACTTCTCCCATATCTTTCTCCCTGACTGGAATAAAAACTCCTCAAGGGCAGATACTGAGTGTCTGTCAGATTTCTACCCCAAACACCAAGCATAGGGTTGGTCAGTTTAGGGTGCTCATTAATTACCATATGGCAGATTAGCGGGTTTATCATGTTTTAGACAGTTTAAAAAATTATATATTTTTTAGGAAAGTTGGCCTTGGGTGTAATTGGTGAACATATACACACACATGAGCATACATGCACCAGCACTGACTGTCCAAGGGCCTGAGGGTGTTCTTAGCTCACACAGCCAAGTTGTGAGCTGTGAGTTATTCACAGGAAAATAAGAGAAAGCACGTTAGAGGTGTTGTGTGAGTGATTATTTCCCCCGCTGATTTTAATGTGAGAACTTCATTGCCCTCAGCTCATCCAGCCTCTCACATGGATCCCAGAAACTCTCATGGCCCCTTTGTTCCCAGGAATCTTCAGCTGACGCATCCAGGAAAAAGAGGAATCTCCTACCTCCTTTTCTGAGTCTGACATTTAATGATTGGATTTATTTCAAAAGCTTAACCGTCAAACACCAGTTTTGAGACAAGAGATTGGATGTGAGAGGTTTAGGGAGGGTAGAAGGGATCGTCTCATACTAACTTTCATAGGGCTGCTCTCCCTGATGAACAGGCTACTGCCTGGGGATGGAATCCTGTGACTACACACACATAGTACACATGTACTATGCAAGAAGAAAGGAATGTGACCACAACAGAGGACAGTGACTGCACCTGTCAGATCCCATGGCACAGCTCCTATGGCCATTCTCCAAGGTGGGCACTGCCCTGAGGGATCCTGCCACCTTGGGAAGGCTGACTCTTCACAATAGTTCAGGATGCTGTTCAGGTTTCTGGTTGGAAGAGTCTTCTTCACCTGGTCTTAGGATTTTTGCTCTGAGACCAAGAAAGGAGTAGCTTAGCTGCATCCTTTACAAGCCACTTGAGAACACCCAGGGCTTCCCTTAGCCCAGGTTAACTCAGTCATGAAAACGAATCCAAGAAAAGGGCAATGAAAATAAAAGCCAATGTCAGAATCAAGAAGAAATGTCATTGCCACCATAAAAGATGGGCTACTCTTGGTTTCTCATTCAACACTCATGGTACAGTTGAGTGACTTTGAATTTAACTCTTTCATTCATGACTTCTCTTTTTCCATGACAAATTTCCCCATCCATGAACAAGACTTTTCCATCAAAACTGGGATTATTTCAACAAGGATGCTATAACGTTAAAAACAGAACCCCATCCCCTAAAACAATTCCTGCAACTTGCTGCTACTGCTTGAGCATGCCTTCTACTCTCCCAAAAGGCCTCACCCAAACCTTCCATGGATCCTAAATGCCCCCACCCACCAGCTACCTGTCCCTCCTAGATCAAGTCTCACCTCCTCTAAGAAGTGTCTCTGACTGTCGCTCACTCAGATTCCAAAGTTTGTCCTCTGGAAAACAAGCTCCTCAACTGTGTCACAAGTGTGGAGTATAAAACCCTGAGGTGCCCTGTGGGCCCAGCTTAGAACTCTCCACATAGTAGGAACTAAGTTAATGTGGACTGACCTTGATGCCAACCCTGATAGGCGGAGGCACCTGTAAGGCTGCATCTGTCCTCCTCTACAGGACAGCCATGATGGAGCAGCTGCACTTACCCCAGGAGGCCAGTCCTTCCTGCTCAGCCACTGACTGATTCTCCCACCCCAGCACATAGGAGGTTGTTCCAGCAAATCTCCTCTCCCCTAGGCCTCTCCTGCAATGCTCAGCCTGCTTCACCTGAAGACAGGAAATGTTTGTGAAAAGGCTCAGCACTCAGCTGACTCAGCATCAAGTGATCCAGGCTACAACCTGAGCAGACAGCATGTGCTTCCTCTCTTCCTCACCAGGGAAGCATTATCACCTGACAGATGTGCCCAGAAGAGGCTCCTAGGGACTTCCTTGTTAATGAGATTCTTACAGAAACTAGAGGTCACCTGCACACCATGGGCTCTTCTTCACTTCTCTTCTTTCCCCCCTCCTTCCCACTCCTGTCCATTCCTTCCTTCCCTCTCTCCCCCTTCTCCTCTCTCTCCCTCTCTCCCTCTTCTCTCACTCTGTATCTCCTGCCCCTTCCCTCTCTCCTTCCTCCCCCTCCTTCCCCTTCCTCCTTTTCTCCTCTCCCCTTCCCCTCCCCTCCTTATCCCAACTCCCTTCTCCCTCTCTTCCATCCCTCTCCCCCTCCTTCCTCCCCCTCTTCTTCTCTCTCTTTCCCTCTCTCTCCCTCTCTGCCTTTTCTCTCCCTTTTGCTTTCCTTCCTCCCTCTCCCTCTTCCACCTCTTTCCCAACCTACCTCCATATCTCTCAGAGGCAGTTCTCTGTGAAGCCTGAGCTGCATTATCCTCAGTGCTTTCTAGTTACTGGACAAGAAGTTACTGAGGTTAACACTTAGGGTTTGCTCAGAAACCATCTCTCAAACCAGGACATTTCTTTCATCCCAGAGGAGATGGACCAGTCTCCTCCTCCTCAGCTGGAGATGGGCCACCTGCTCTAAGGGCCAGTTCAAAACCCTGCATGTGGGAGATGTTCTCAGCACCTGCCTGCTCCTCTGACTTCTAACCAAGACTACTGATGAGGAAACACAAAGCCATACCCAAAAGCAGCATCCAAAGTCATGACACTGTGTGAGAATATGTACTTAGGTTTTGAGGCCTAATGTGTCACACCTTTGTGGGGGGTGGATAATAAAAGGGATAGGTCATGGACAGGTTAGAATCAAATGACCAAGGCCTTTTAAAAGTGCCAGGAGACTCAGCACATTTATAAAACTACATGCTTACATAGCTATGAAAAGTATAGAAAATCAATTAATCCCTTTTCTATAACTTGGGTGAATACTGTGCCACTGAACTTTTTTGAGAAGCATTTACAACAGAAAAGTAGAGATCTCCTGGGCCAGGAGAGAGAAGGTGTTGGGTGCCCCCAATAGATCTGTGGGGTCTAAGGGCCTGAGAATTCTAGGGGCAGCACAGTGGAGGAGCCATGCTGGGCTCTTGTCACAGCATCAGGGACAGGTGACCAGGCCCCCTAGGAGCTCTAGTCCTGGCTAGAATTCTTTTTTTTTTTCCTTTTTTAAGCTCTCCTTTCTAATAACATTTATTGCTATAGAGACAAAAGGCTAAATAAAAATAGTATTAATGATAAATTTTAAATTATTAATGATGGGAATTGCTCTATTTACCCTTTATTCATTAGAGATTTTAAAAATCTTAACAGCTTTAATGAGATGCTTATAAATTTTTCTTTTGTGAACAAGACACATATTAAGACATATTCTTTTTTTTCCTGAGTCTAGTCCTCTATATAAATGTTTAATAGTTTTCAGATTTTGTGATTCTGAAGTGTTTGTATCTCTCTCCCCATCCCCCATCTTTCATTCCTTGCACCACTTCTTTTATTTTTTAATTTTAGAAAATGTTAATTTTTTTATTATGTTATGTTAATCACCATACATTGCATCATTAGTTTTTGATGTAGTGTTCCATGGTTCATTGTTTGTGTATAACACCCAGTGCTCCATGCAGTACATGCTCTAAAGAATACCCATCACCAGTCTAACCCATCCCCCCCACCCCTCTCCCCTCTAGAATGCTCAGTTTGTTTTTCAGAGTCCATAGTCTCTCATGGTTCATCTCCCCCTCTGATTTCCCCCCCTTCATTTTTCCCTTCCTGCTATCTTCTTCTCCTTCTTCTTCTTCTTCTTCTTCTTCTTCTTCTTCTTCTTCTTCTTCACATATAATGTATTACTTGTTTCAGAAGTACAGGTCTCTGATTCAACAGTCTTGCACAATTCACAGTGCTCACCATAGCACATACCCTCCCCACTGCCTATCATCCAGCCACCCCATCCCTCCCACCCCCCACCACTCCAGCAACCCTCAGTTTGTTTCCTGAGATTAAGAATTCCTCATATCAGTCAGGTCATATGATACATGTCTTTCTCTGATTGACTTATTTCGCTTAGCATAATACCCTCCAATTCCATCCATGTTGTTGCAAATGGCAAGATTTCATTCCTTTTGATGGCTGCATAATATTCCATTGTGTATATATAGCGCATCTTCTTTATCCATTCATCTGTCGATGGACATCTTGGCTCTTTCCATAGTTTGGCCATTGTGGACTTTGCTGCTATAAACATCGGGGTGCACGTACCCCTTCAGATCCCTGCATTTGTATCTTTGGGGTAAATACCCAGTAGTGCAATTGCTGGGTTGTAGGGTCCTGGCTAGAATTCTAATCATGGGCATTTCTTAGCATCCAAAGATAAATCTGCCAAATTGAAGTTTATTTGTTTTTCATCAAGTATGGTGAGGTTCCATAAAACATACAGTAACTTAGTAACTTGGAGCAGCAGACTGAATGAGCCAAATTATCCCCAAAGATCAGAGAGAGAAATATGTTCTCCTTGTTAAGTTCTGGAGTTTGCCAAGAGATATTTGATTTAAAATGAAGGAAAGGAAGGAGGAGGAGAGGCAAGAAAAAGGGGAAAAGATGAAGGCAAGAAGAAAGGAAAGGAAGAAAGGAAGGAAAGAAGGGAGAGAAGGAAAAAAGAAAACCACCAAAGCAATGTCTTCTTTAGAACCTCTAAGACCCCGCTTTGTGCAGCACCAGTGAGTAAGCCCAGGGCCCCAGACCTGCAGTCCCATCTTGTAGGGGGAGCAAAAGAAGAGTGCAGCCCATGTCTACCACATGCAAGAATCCTTATTTCACTGGTGGCATGTGGTTTGTGTAAAACAGACCCCAAAGGGAGATCACATTGCAAATAACTCCCCACTGTTCACATGTTTGCCCATGCAGGAAGCCCCAGCCTGGCATCATTATCCTATAAACCAAGCAGTATTCTATGCCCCTGTCTCTATATTTTGTCCCTAGATACATGACAGTCTGTTAGTCATTGTCATGAATCCTTATGATTCAAAACATACTGATCAACACCACTTTTCTGTGCATGATGGTAATTATATCCACCTCTCTTCTAATACTTAAGATCTGGTTTCACCCATCGCATTCCAGAATCCTACAATCCTCATTGATGTTAGACAACACAGTACCATTGCATAGTTCTTCACCATAAATACTAGTCTTCAGAGTTCCTCCTTCACTCATCTCAAATATTCCAATGCCCCTCTAACCACTGAATTCCTTCTTGCTTTAGTAAAAATAATTTCCTCCTGTCCATTCAAGGAAACATGGTCAGAAGATGTATTCCCAAGATTTACATGGTAAATGTATTGTAGCTTATTTGAATTCATGAGACTTCTGAGCCCTTCCTCAATGCTATACCAAGGAAGCTCCAACATCTCTACCTCATTTACTATTCACCATTGCCATAGCTAAGCTTCAAGGATCTTCTGAAACACCCCTTCGGAATACTACCACAACTGTTCCAACTTCCTACTGGTGCATACTAGCCAGATTCTGCAACTCATTTAGCAATTAGGTGATTGCCTCTCATGGAAAGAACTATACCTTTTTTTTAGCCTAGGAGATAAATAAATGAGAAGAAATAGTTTCATCTTTACATGCATTTAAATGCCACATACCTATTATTTCCTTTTGCAAGGTTTCAAATGCCACAATAAATGTCAGGCGATACCACCTTTTTATATTTATCACTGCACACATATAAATCAGGCACCATCACTATTCATATCCCAGACTCTCAATTTCTAATTTTACTTCATCCCAATACAAAAGCCTTAGAATTTTGAGGCCAATGTATGGCAGGGATTATCACTACCCCACTAACTGACAGCAGTGTGGTACCTAAAAATCTCACCCTGAGGATTTGATTATAAGTACCATTGTCAAATTTAGGCACTCTAGATTATGTGGCAACAGATTATGTGGTACTGAGGATTTTGGCTTCTGGGAAGATGGAGTAGAAGTACTTTCCCCTATTATTCCTGTTAAGTATGACTAAAAACACTGTATATTACATTTTTTAAAAATATTTAAAAAACACTAAAAGGTGGAGAGAAAAAGGCAAACCAGTAAGAAAGCTTGAGGTATAACCCCATGTTGAGTTCTCTGAATTCTTTTTTTGTCTCATATTCCAGATCTGGAGACAAGGACAGCAATTCAGAAGCACTGATAAGAATAAAAAACAACAAAAATGACCCCAACAGAAGCCTACTTTCTCTAGCCAAATGATCAGGAAAGGGACAGCATAGAAGACAGAAAAAAGTAGACAATAATCACTTTAATCCAGCCAAACACCACAGAAAATACCTGTGGTCTCAATTTACCCAATGTCAGGAAAGGCTGAGGGGGGAGTCTTGATTTCCACCCTTACAATGCTAGACTGAGGCACCCCACCCTACTTACCTACCTCACCAGGACTGTGGCAGAAAAGACTGAGTAGGAAGCAGAGATTTTATCTCTATTGGGCATCAGTGTCAATGAAGACCATATAGGGGATGTGGAATTTCACTTCTACCTGGCAGTAATGAAATGTCCCTTTCCCCTCTCTGCTGAGTGGTATCAAGAGAGACCTCATAGAAATCAAGACTTTCACCACTGCCTATGGTAAAGAAACCCTCCCCCTGCCTCTGGTATCATTGGAGGACATCTGAGGAGCAGCAATGAGGCCCTCCTGTCTCTCAGCCAGGCTACTATCAGTGAAAGACCAAGGGAACCTGAATCCCAACTCCTATTCAGCAGTAACAAGCACACGTCCCTACCTATTCTGTTGGGACCAAGTGGTAACCTGAATTTCTACCACCACATGGCAGCAATGAGTCAATAAAAACAGAAGGTTTAAATAACATATGGAGTCTCATTCCATAATATTCAAAATCTAGGTTCAAATTAAAAATCATTTGCCATGCCAAGAAACAAGAAAATGTCAACTTGAATGGAAAAATAGTTGACAGATGCTAGATAACAGAGGTGTTAGAATTACCTGAAAAAGATTTTAAAGCAGTCATTGTTAAAATACCTCAATAGGCAATAATGCAAATGCTCAATAAAAATGAAAAATTAGAAAAATCTCAGCAAAGAAATAGAAGATAAGAAAAAACAAATAGAAAGTTTAGAACTGAAAAACACAATAAAGGACATTTAAAAACTCAGTGAATTTGGTCAACATCAGAATGGAGGGGACAAAGAAAAGAATCCGTGAATTTGAGATTTAACAATAGAAATTACCCAATTTGAACAACAGGAAAAAATAGATTAAAGGGGAAAACTGAATAGAGATTCAAGGAATTGTGGGACTATACAGAATATCTAACACTTGTGTCATCAGAGTCCTGGAAGAAGATGAGAAAATTGTTGGGACTGAAAAAATATTTAAAGAAATAATGGCTGAAATTTTCTCAAATTTATCAAGAAACATGAGCCAACAGTTTTAAGAAGCCAAACTAGTTCCAAAGACATCCAAGCACACCAGTCAAATTTATGACAATTAAAGACTTCTTACTTATATGGGAAAAAAATATTTGAATGGAAATGTATTCTCAACAGAAACATGAAGGCAATAAAGTACTGGCACAACATTTTTCAAGTGCCAAAGAAAAGAACTATCAATCCAGAATTATACATCCAGCAAAATATCCTGCAGTAATGAAACAGATATCAAGACAGTGTCAAAAGAGGAAAAATTAAGACAATTTGTTGCCAGAGACATACTTTAAAGCATAAACAAGAAAATTATCTAAACCAAAAAAAATAATAAATGAGGAAGTCTTAGAGCATATGGAAAGGAAAAAGGGTAACAGCAGAAATATGGGTAAATACCAGAGCCTTTAGGACTCTTATTGAGTTTTTCAAATTGTGCTTGGAACTGTAAGCAAAAATTATAACACAATGTGATGTATTTCTAAATGTATATAGAAGAAATGCTTAAAACAATTACATTATAAATGGGGAGGGTAAAGGGCTGTAAACTGTGGTAGGGGTTTTACACCTCACTCAAACTGGAGCAAAGTTTTTGTATGCTAAATTGTTAGTGTTCCTTCAAATTTCATGGTTATGAGTTAAAATGTTAATTGTAATCTCCAGGGCAAGCACTAAGAAATTAACTCAAAAAGAGTAAAATTAATGATAAGGGAATCAAAATGTTACATTAGAAGGTATTTTTTAACACAAAATAATGAAGTAATGGAGAAATAAAGGAGAAAAATGACATAAGGCTTATAAAAAACAAATAGCAAAATGCAAGAGTAAATCTTAACTTAGTCATAATTACACCAACAAATGGATTAAAAACTCTAACTTAAAAACAGAGATTATCAGAATTTATTTTAAAAAACAGGACCCAGCTACATGCTATATCCAAGAGACACACTTAAGATTCAAAGACAAAAATAAATTGAAAGTAAATGGATAGAAAAGATATGCCACACAAATAGTAATGAAAAATGAACTGGAGTAGCTATGCTAATATCAGACAAATTACACTTTAACACAAAAGCTGCTATTACAGACAAAAAAAGTCATTTTATAATGATAAGAGGGTAAATTTATCAATTATAAACATACAAATACTAAACAAGAAAGCTCCAAAATATATGAAGCAAAAACTGACAGAACTGAAAAGAGAAAAAGACAATTAAACAATAATAGTTGGACATTTCAATATCCTACTTTCAATATGGGATTAAGCAACAAGACAGATCAACAAAAAGACATAACTATAAACCAACTAGACCTAATATACATCTATAGAACACTCCATCCAACCATAGCAGAATACATATTCTTCTCAAGTACACAGGGAACACGTAAACCATAAGTTAGGCCACAAAACAAGTGCCAATACATTTAAGAGGATTTAAATCACACAAAGTATGTTCCCTATCCACAAAAAGATTAAATTAGAAATAAAAAAAAAGGCCAGGGAATTTAAGGAATTCACAAATATGTGAAAATTTAGCAAAACATTTCTAAATAGTCACTATATCAAAGAATATATCCCACAAAAATTGGAAAATATTGTGAAATGGAAACAAAACCATAGCATACAAAACATATGAGATGTAGCAAAAATAGTGCTTATAGCTATAAACGCCTATATTAAAAAACAAGAAAAATCTGAAACCAATAATCTATCTTTCCACTTTAAGAAACTACAAGAAGAGCAAACTAAACCCAGCAAGTAGAAGGAAAGAAAGAATCATCATTATTTTGGAGAAAAATGAATAAAGACTAAAAATTAATAGAAAAAAATAAAAAAACAGAAGGATTTCTTTTTTTTAAACAATAATATTGACAAATCTTTAGCTAGACTGACCAAGAAAAAAACAAAGTCAAATTATTAAAAGTAGGAATGAAAGAGAAGCCATTACTACCAACTTTACAGAAATAAAAAAAAAATTATAAGAGATTATGAATAATTGTATGCTAACAAATTAGATAACCTTAGAGGAAAGACACAAACTGCAAAACCTGACTCAAGAAGAAACAGAAAATCTGAATAGACCTGTAATAAGTAGACAGAGTGAGTTAGTAATTAAAAATAAATAAATAAATAACTTTTCACAAAGAAAATTCAAGGTCAGATGACCTCACTGGTAAATTGTACCAAACACTTATGGAATAGCACCAATCCTTCACAAACTCTTCCAAAATATAGAAGGAAGGGAACATAATTCAGCTCATTATATGATCTAATATTAAACTGATGTCAAAATTAGACCAAGAAATCACAAGAAAGTTGCTACATATCAATATATTTTATGAACATAGGTGCAAAAATTCTCAAAAAAAATACTAGCAAACAGAATCCAGCAACATGGATTCCAGCAACATTACCTAGTATGATTTATGCCAAGAATTCAAGGTCAGCTCAACATATAAACATCAATAAATATAAAACAATGAATTATAGAATACAGAAAACAAAACATAAATATCTCAAAAGGCACAGAAAAATCATTTGAAAAAACCCAACACTCTTTCATGATAAAAACAATCAATGAATCAGGTATAGAAGAGAACTTCCTTTACCTAATAAAGAACATCTTTGAAAAAACCCAGTTTTGAAATGCTTAATGGTGAAAGACAAAAATTTTTCTACCATTAGGAACAGGACAAGAATATCTGCACTTTCCACCACAGAAAATCCCAAGTAATCCTCTAAAATGCTATTATGACTAATAAATGATTTCAGCATGAAAAATCAACATATAAAAATGAGTTGCATTTCTCTACCCTAGCAACAAGCAATCTGAAAATGAAATTAAGAAAACAATTCAATATACAAAGCATCAGAAAAAGTAAAATACTTAGAAATAATTTTAAGAAATAAATTTTAGAATAAAAAGTACAATACTTGCATCCTGAACACTAAAAAAATCATTGAAAGAAATTATAGAATACCTAAATAAATGGGAAGACATCCTGTGGTCATGGATTGGAAGATGTAATATTGTTAAAATGGCAATACTCCCCAAATAGATCTACAGATTTAACACTATTGCTATAAAAATCCCAGCTGTCTATTTGGCAGAAATAGAAAAGCTGATCCTAAAACGCATATGGAAATTAAAGGGACCTAAAGTAACCAACACAATCATGAAAAAGAAAAACAAAGTTAGAGGACTCACACATCCAATTTCAAAACTTATTAAAAACTATAGTAATCAAGATAATGTGGTATTGATGTTAAGATAGACATACAGACCAATGGAATAGAATTGAAAGCCTATACATAAACTTATACATTTATGTAATGAATGTAATAAATCCATACATTTATGGATAATTGATTTTCAACAACAACAAAAAAGAAATAATTAATTAATTAATTAATAATAAATAAAAGAATTCCAAGACAATTCAATGGAGAAAGAAGAGTTTTTTCAACAAATGGTGCTGACACAACTAGATATCCACATATAAAAGAATGATATTGGACTCTTACCTTGCACCATAAGCAAAAATTAACTCAAAATGGAAGACAAAACTAACTAAATATAAAGTTAAAACTAAAATAATCTATAGAGGAGAACATAGAGTAAATCTTTGGGAAGTTGAAGTAAGTAATGTTTGGACAAAAACACTATCAAGAAAGCGACTTCTTTAAAATTCTTAGAAAACTAAAGAGAGAGGCAATTTCTTCAACCTGATTAAGAATACCCGAAAAAGCTCTAGCTAACATTATACTCAATGATGAAAGATTAAATACTTTCCATTATGTGGTACAAGACAAGAATGTCCATTCCACAACTTTCATTCAACATATATTACAAGCTTTAGCCTGCATAATAAGACAACAAAAGGAAATAAAAGGCATGAAGATTAGAAAAGAATAAATACAGGCCCTCAGGTGGCTCAGTTGGTTAAGTGTTTGGCTTCAGCTCATGTCATGATCCCGGGGTCCTGAGATGGAGCCCTAGCCCTACTCAGGCTCTCAACTCAGTGGGGAACCTGCTTCTCTCTTTCCCTCTGCCCCACTCCCACACTCATGTTTGCTTTCTCATGCTCTCTCTCTATGTCTCTCTCTCTTTTGAATAAATAATCTGTAAAAAAAAGAAAAGAATACATAGTTGCTATTTGCAGATACGATTGTCCAAGGAGAAAATCACCAAGAATCCACAAAACAAGCAATGAACACTTGGATACCAAAATTAAAATTACAATACCATTTATAATTATTGAAAGCAATGTGAAGTACTTAGGTGTAAATCTAACAAAACAAATAAAGGACTTGTACACTGAAAACTATAAAATCCTAATGGAATAAATAGGACAAGATCTAAATAAGGACAAGATCTAAATAAGATCTGCAGGAGTTAGAAGGATTAGAAGACAACATAGTAAAGGTGTCAATCCTTCCCTGAATTGGTATGCAGTTTTAAAGCAATTCGTTTTTTGGGGCGCCTGGGTGGCTCAGTCGTTAAGCGCCTGCCTTCGGCTCAGGTCATGATCCCAGGGTCCTGGGATCAAGCCCCGCATCGGGCTCCCTGCTCGGCGGGAAGCCTGCTTCTCCCTCTTTCACTCCCCCTGCTTGTGTTCCTCTCTCACTGTGTCTCTCTCTGTCAAATAAATAAATAAAATCTTTAAAAAATAAAAAATAAAGCAATTCTTTTTTTTAATTTAAATTCAATTAGCCAACATATTTAGCCAATTAGCGAACATCATTAATTTTTGATGTAGTGTTCATTGACTCATTAATTGCATATAATACCCAGTGCTCAACACATCATGATTCTAGCAAGGTTTTTTCCTATAAACACAAACAGGATTATTCTGAAATTTACACGGAAGGGGAAAAGAATGAGAAAAGCTAAAACAACTTTGAAAAAGAAGAAAGTAGGAGAAATCACTCTAGTATATTCCAAGACATATTATACAACTATAGTGATCAATATTACATGGTGTTGGTGGAGGATAAACACATAGATTAATGAAACAAAAAGGAGAGCCCAGGGGCGCCTGGGTGGCTCAGTCGTTAAGCGTCTGCCTTCGGCTCAGGTCATGATCCCGGGTCCTGGGATCGAGCCCCGCGCCGGGCTCTCTGCTCGGCGGGAAGCCTGCTTCTTGCTCTCCCACTCCCCCTGCTTGTGTTCCTGCTCTCACTATCTCTCTCTCTGTCAAATAAATAAATAAAAATCTTTAAAAAAAAAAAAAAAAAGGAGAGCCCAGAAATAGACCCATAAATATGTCCACTTGATTTTTACCAAGTTGCAAAAGAATTCAATGAAAGAAGGATAACCTTTTTAACAAATGGTGCTAGAGCAGTTAGATATTTATCTATGGCCAGAAGATTTAAAAATAAAAATATAACATTGACCTAAACCTTACATTTTGTACAAAAATCAACTTCAAATGGGTCACTGACTTACATATAAAACATAAAGCTATGAATCTTTTTAAAAATAGGAGAAAATTGGGGGATTTAGGGACAAACTTGAAATCATAAGCACGATCCATAAAAGAAAAAAATTGATAAATTGGATTTCATCAAAATTAAAAGATTTGCTCTGCAAAAGGCTCTATCAGGGGGATAAAAAAATAAGCTCATAAGTGGGAGAAAATATTTGCAAACCACACAACCAATAAGGAACTAGTATCTAGAATATATAAAGAACTCTTGAAATGAAAAATAACAACAAAGCAACTGGAAAACGGGCAAAGATATGAATAGAGATTGCACTGAGAAGAATATCCAGATAGTAAATAAGCACATGAAAAGATATTCAACATCTGTTAGTAATTAATCATTAGAGAAATACAAAGTAAAACCACAATAAGATATCATTATATACCTATTAGATTACCTAAAGTTAAAAAAAAAAAAAAAACTGTGACAATGCCAAGTGCTGGTGAGATTGCAGAGAAACAGGATTACTCATATATTGAGGGTATAAAATGGTGGGAATGTAAACTGGCACAGCCATACTGTACTATATCGTACAAGCCAGAAATTGCATTTCTGGGCATTTATTCCAGAGAAGTGAAAACTTATTTTCACACAAAACTTTCACACAAATGCCCATACAACTTTTTTCATAATAGCCCAAACTGGAAACAACCTAGATGTCCTTCAATAGATTAATGGTTAGACATACAATGGTGGCACTTCCATACCATGGGAAGGCGCTCAGCTAGCTATTGATGTGGGTGAATCTCCAGGGAATTATGCCAAGTAAAAAACACCAATCCCAGTAGGTTGCATACTGTTTAATTCCATTCATTTGACATTCTTGAAATGATAAAATTATAGAAATGGAGAGCAGATTAGTAATTGCCAAGGGAAAAAGGAAAAAGGACAGGAAGGAAGTGAGTGTCCCTACACAAGAGCAATGTAAAGTATTCTTGGGATGTGTCTTGGCTGTATCAAAGTCAGTATCTGGGTTGTGATATTGCACTATAGTTTTGCATGATGTTATCATCAGGGGAAACAGAGTAAAGGATACAAGGATCTCCCTGCATTATTTCTTTCAATTACCTATGAATCTATAATTATCTCAAAATGAAAAGTCAAATTAAAAACAAAAAAATATTTATGTGGTACCATTTCATTGTGCTAGGCACTCCTGAGAGGCAGGATGGAATGAAGGAAGGAGGGAGAGCAAATATTAGGCCTATGTTATCAAGCCAGAGGTCATATGAACTACTGCATCTCAGGACTACTACACCCCAGGAACAAGAGCCAATGTGCCCCCTCTCCCTTCTCTTTCTCCTGTTGTTCCTTAACCCCTTGGGGACCTAACTTCTCAGCACTTCTGGATTATGTCACATCTAAACCAAAGGCCTATGTTTGTTTGCCTTATGCCCCCAAGTAGGCTAGAACAAACACCTTGAGCTGTATGTGTTCTCAATTACACTAGAAGATGAACAATTAGAAGGTGAGGAAACATACTTGTATTATTGTGTCCCCACAATAATATAACCAAACATAAAAAGGAAGTTTTATGCCAGGAGCCTAGAGTCATCACTGCATACATTATTCCATATCATACTCAAAGGAATTTGATGTGGTTTCTTCTAATTTTGTAGAAGAGCAACAATGACTGGGATCATACCCCAGGAATATCATATCCCTGAGTGTAGGGATCCTGCAGTATATGATAGGTATTCTCCCTCCCTCTCTCCTTCTCTGTCTCATACACACACACACACACACACACTGCTCAACAGCATTATCAGTCTTGAATACTAACACCTTTGCCAAATTATATAAACTTTTTATAACTGGCCTATGATCTAACAGATTGTTTGTGTTTCTCAGTCTTTTAGCCAAAGAATATCCTGGATCATCTTCAAAGAATGAAAAATCCCTGGGGAAAGATAGGCTGCCAGAGTGGGGCTATCAATAGGGTCTTAGGAAGAATCTGGAAGATAGGAAAGAAATAGTCTCTGGATGTTGGAATGAAGTGGGGATGAGATGTCTCACCGAAGGACCTATGCAGGGGGAGGGAATGTGGGGGTCACTTAGGGAAAGGGATAGGAATGAATTTGCAGTATGATACCCATTCCATACAAGACCAAACCCATCTATGTGAAGTGTTGGCTTCAGAACAGTCCTTTGAAAGGGACAACTCCGTTTCTGTTTTTATTTTCCACTTTTTATGCTTGGTAGATTTCATGTGGCCCAAGGCAGAACCACAAAACCCTCTTATATCAGCTCATTATCATCATCACTCTTTAGTTTTGCCTTATTCTCTATAAATAACACTCATTACACAGAGGCCTCTTAGTAAACATTCTCCTTCCATGCCCCCTCAAGCCCAGCCCTCACCTGCACTGTCTCGGATTACTACCCCCCCACCCCGTTTGTGCCCTAGAACCTGGTAGATGAGCCCACAGGTTGAGGATGAATCTCTCAGGGAAACAGCCTCAGGGGGGAATCCCAGTTTCAGGAGCTGCCTCTTTCCCAGATTTTGTTTCCTGCAGTCCCAGCTTCCCATTTGTCACAGTGGTCCTGCATCTCCCCTGCACCAGCCTGAGCCAGCAACAGTAAGACAGTGAGCTGCCAGGGCTCCCTCTCTGCAGACACGCCTCTCTAGTAAATCAGCATGACAATGGCAGGAGGGAAGGACACATGGCTGAACTCATTTTTGTGATGCTTCAGTGGTCCTGGTAGGCCTCAGTGTCCCTGCAATACTGGGATTGAGATCACATGACTCTCAAATCCCTATTCACAAGCTTGGGACTTGCCACTCTTGGGGGTTGATCATCCAGGATATTTAGGATTGTTAGAGTAAGACTGCAAGCTCTATTTCTACAGGATGAGGTAAGTTTGCTTAGCTTCATGCATGCCCTCAATTAGAACAAATAGCCTTAGACACACAATAAAATAAAAAATTGATGATTCAGTGACAGCTAATCATTTGAAGAAACAACAGATGCCCTTACAATGACGATATATTTTGTGGCATTTTTTAAAGCACATTTAACTAACTGAATAATGCATTATAATGATCACACTGATATTTCTAAATGTTTTTTTTTAAGAATTATAATAAAATTTTTCCTCTGAGGATGCCAAGGAGATTTACCTAATTGCTGATGAAGTTAAAATAGGAGTGGGTGCAAGCTTTTTACACCCCCACCAGTAGCTCCAGACAGTTCTGACAGAGGAAAAAGCCTTCCTGGTTTGGAAGACTGGGAGAAGGGTGCTCAGTGAGATGGACACAGGCTGCAGAAACAAACCCTGGGGGGTGACACTTATACAGATGGATAATGGGTGACCTGCAGGTGGGGGAGAACCAGCTATTGCTAACTCCTGGAGGTCAGAACAGAAGGTTCTCGGCACAGGAGACTTGTCTGAGATCCCAAGAAGAAGGTTTCCTGACTCCAGGAGTTGAGGGAGACAGCCTCCTGTGAGGCTGAGGCCCAGCTGGCCAGGGAGGTATCTAACCAGGACCTGTCTCATAATGGGGAGGGGGCCAGTGAGCAGGAGAGGGTGTGCCAGCAGGTCAGCTTTAGGCCCTGCCCACATGTCATGAACAGCTAGACAACTGGGCAACATAAATTAAATGACCCTTTGCAGAGACTAGATATGAGGTTAAGGTTACTGAGCAGCATCCAGATCTACCAAGCTTTAATCTACTAGGGTGGTCTGGGAGGCCTGCATCTTCCCATCAGGGCATCTAATGGGGACTCTTCCTCAGTAGCTGGCTGGGTCATGTGAGCATGACTTGTTCTCTTACTCTGCCGGCCTCTGAAGTCTCAGCAAATATCCCAGGTGCAGGCTCATTACAGAGTGCCACTCGATCTAAAAGCTTCATTAATTCTATTAATGTTGTGATGACCTAATCATAACTAATTAAAGATATGAGTTGCGGGTTGGGTGGAGCAAGATGGTGGAGGTGTAGGAGACCTGGATTTTGTCTGGTCCCAGGAATTCAGCTGGACAGGGATCAAACCATTCTGAACAGTTACGAACTCAACAAGAGATTGAAGAAAAGAAGAGCAACAACTCTCTGAACGAAAAAGTGACCACTTTCTGGAAGGTAGGACTTGCAGAGAAGTAAATTCGAGGCGATATTCTGGAGGATAGATGGCAGGAGAGGGGTCTCCATTGGCCCCTTCTGGCAAGTGATAGAGCAGCGGAGCACAAAATCGGAACTTTTAGAAGTCGCTCTGCTGAGGGACGTCACTCCAGTGGCTAAGTGGGGGGTGGGACCCTCACGGGACAGTGTGGACTCAGGACCCTCAGGGTCACAGAAAGACCGGGGGTCCTGAGTGCGGCAGAGCTCCCAGGTATCAGAGCAGAGAAGCTGGCTGCAGAGACGGAGCCAAGGCGCAGGCTCTCAGCTCGGGGTTGCCATAAACCATGATCCACCGTGCAGTTGGGCCACTGCTCTACCAGCAGGGACCCAACAAGTGGCAGATGTGGGGAGACTCCCCTTCCTCAACCTGGAGGAGCGGCGCGGGAGTGCACCACAGGGATCTGCTGGGTTTGGAGACTCCACACAGGACCATGTGCCAGAGATAGAAATGCTTGGTCACAGGCTGGGTGAGCACGAAATGAGGCCAGAGATGGGGAGATGGGAGTGACTTACTGCTTTTCTCTGGGGCTCACTGAGGAGCGAGGCCCCGAGTTCTCGGCTCCTCTGGGGCAGAGATTGGGAGGCTGCCATTTTCACTCTTGGCCTCCAAAGCTGTATGGAAAGCTTGCAGGGAACAAAAGCTCCTGAGAGCAAACCCGAGCAGATTACTTAGTGGGGACCTGGCAAGGGTGCAGCAATTCCACCTTGAGCAAAGACATTTGGGAACCACAGCAACAGGCCCCTCCCCCAGAAGATCAGCAAGAACAGCCAGCCAAGACCAAGTTTACCATCAATGAGAATGGCAGAACTCCAGTGCTAGGGGAATACAGCATATAGAATTCATGGCTTTTTTACCATGATTCTTTAGTCTTTCAAAGTTAATTTTTTTTAACTGTCTTTTCTTTTTTTTTTTTTTGAATTTTTCTTTTTCCCTTTTTCAACCAACATCTTATCAATCCCTTTTTAAAAAAATCTTTTTTATTTTTCATTTTTAGAGTCATATTCTATCCCTTCATAGTCGTTACCTTATTTTTGGTATATATATATAAGTTGTTCTCTCTTTAAAATTTTGGGATACAGTTTCTTCTAACAGATCAAAATATACCCTAAATCTCTAGTATATGGCTTTGTTCTAGTCTCCTGCCTGATCACATTCTCTCCCTTTTTTTTGTAAATCCTCATCTTCCTTTTTTCAACCAGCTTCTTATCTTATCAATTCCTTTTATAAAATCTTTTATAATTTTCTCTTTACAGTCATATTCCATCCCTTCATAGTATTAACCCTTATTTTTGTACATATATAAGTTTTTCTTTCTTTAAAATTTTAGGAGGCACTTTCTTCTAACAGACCAAAATATGCCAAAATCTAGTGTGTGGCACTGATCTATGCACCAGCCTGATCATATTTGATCATATTCTGGTTTTTTGTTTCTTTTGTTTTGTTTTTTGTTTGTTTTTATCTTTTTCTGTTTCTTTTTTCCCTTCTTTTTCTTTTTTCTTTCTTTCCCTTCCTTTTCCCCCGGCTTCAGGTCTTTTCTGATTTGTTTAATGTATATTTTCTTGGGCCGGTTTTACCCTGTTATCATTTTGTTCTCTCATTCATCTATTCTCCTCTGAACAAAATGACAAGACAGAAAAAATCACCTCAACAAAAAGAACAAGAGGCAGTACCAATTGCCAGGGACCTAATCAATATGGACATTAGTAAGATGTCAGAACTAGAATTCAAAACAGTGATTTTAAAGATACTAGCTGGGCTTGAAAAAAGCATGGAAGTTATTAGAGAAACCCTTTCTGGAGACATAAAAGAACTAAAATCTAACCAAGACGAAATCAAAAAGGCTATTAATGAGGTGCAATGAAAAACGGAGGCTCTAACTACTAGGATAAATGAGACAGAAGAGAGAATTAGTAATTAGAGATTAGAGACCAAATGATGGAAAATAAAGAAGCTGAAAAAAAGAGAGATAACAACTACTGGATCACGAGGGCAGAATTCAAGAGCTAAGCAATACCATAAGATGAAACAACATTAGAATAATTGGGATCCCAGAAAAAGAAGAAAGAGAGAGAGGGGCAGCAGGTATATTAGAGCAAATTATAGCAGAGAACTTCCCTAATTTGGGGAAGGAAACAGGCATCAAAATCCAGGAGGCAGAGAGACCCCTCTCAAAATCAATAAAAATAGGTCAACACCCCAACATCTAATAGTAAAACCTACGAGTCTCAGAGCAAAGAGAAAATCCTGAAAGAAGCTCGGGAGAAGAGATATGCAACGTAGAATGGTATAAATCTTAGATTGGCAACAGACCTAGCCACAGAGACCTGGCAGGCCAGAATGGACTGGCAGAATATATTCAGAGCACTAAATGAGAAAAATATGCAGCCAAGAATACTCTATCCAGCTAGGCTGTCATTGAAAATAGAAGGAGAGATAAAAAGCTTCCAGGACAAACAAAAACTAAAGGAATTTGCAAACACAAAACCAGCCCTACAAGAAATATTGAAAGGGGTCCTCTAAGAAAAGAGAGAGCCTAAAAGCAACATAGACCAGAAAGGAACACAGACAATATACAGTAACAGTCACCTTACAGGCAATACAATGACACTAAATTCATATCTTTCAATAGTTACTCTGAATGTAAATGGGCTAAATGCCCCAATCAAAAGACACAGGCTAATAGATTGCATAAAAAAACAAGACCCATCAATATGCTGTCTGCAAGAGACTCATTTTAGACCCAAAGACACCCCCACATTGAAAGTGAGGAGCTGGAAAACCATTTACCATGCTAATGACACCAAAAGAAAGTTAGGGTGGCAATCCTTATATCAGACAAATTAGATTTTAAATGAAAGTCTGTAAAAAGAGAATAGGAAGGACACTATATCCTACTTAAAGGGTCTATCCAACAAAAAGATCTAACAATTGTAAATATCTATGCCCCTAACATGGGAGCAGCCAATTATATAAGCCAATTAATAACAAAAGCAAAGAAACACATCAACAGCGATACAATAGTAGTGAGGGACTTTAAAACCCTCCTCACTGAAATGGACAGATCATCTAAGCAAAACATCAACAAGGAAATAAAGACTTTAAATGACACCCTGGACCAAATTGACTTCACAGATCTTTTCAGAACATTCCATCCCAAAGCAACAGAATACACATTCTTCTCTAGTGCCCATGGAACATTCCCCAGAATAGATCACATCCTAGGCCACAAATCAGGTCTCAACCAGTACCAAAAGATTGGGATCATTCCCTGCCTATGTTCAGACCACAATGCTTTGAAACTAGAACTCAATCACAAGAGGAAAGTCAGAAAGTACTCAAATACAAGGAGGCTAAAGAACATCCTACTAAAGAATGAATGGGTCGACCAGGAAATTAAAGAAGAATTTTTAAAAATTCATGGAAACCAATGAAAATTAAAACACAAGTGTTCAAAATCTTTGGGATACAGCAAAGGCAGTCCTAAGAGGAAAGTATATAGCAATACAAGCCTTTCTCAAGAAACAAGAAAGGTCTCAAGTACAAAACTAACCCTACACCTAAAGGAGATCTAGAAACAACAGCAAATGAAGCCTATACCCAGCAGGAGAAAAGAAATAATAAAGGTCAGAGCAGAAATCAATTAAATAGAAACCAAAAGAACAGTAGAACAGATCAACGAAACTAGGAGCTGGTTCTTTGAAAGAATTAACAAGATTGATAAACCCCTGGCCACACTTATCAAAAAGAAAAGAGAAATGACCAAAATAAATAAAATCATGAATTAAAGAGGAGACATCACAACCAACACCAAAGAAATACAAACAATTATAATAACGTATTGTCAGCAAATATATGCCAGTAAATTAGAAAATCTGGAAGAAATGGATGCATTCCTAGAGATGTATCAACTACCATACTGAACCAGGAAGAAACAGAAAACCTGAACAGACCTATAACCACTAAGGAAATTGAAGCAGTCATCAAAAATCTCCCAAAAAACAAAAGCCCAGGGCCAGATGGCTTCCCAGGGGAATTCTACCAAACACTTAAAGAAGAATTAATACCTATTCTTCTGAAACTGTTCCAAAAAATAGAAATGGAAGGAAAACATCCAAACTCGTTTTATGAGGCCACCATTACCTTGATCCCAAAACCACACAGAGACCCCATCAAAAAGGAGAATTACAGACCAATACCCTTGATGAACGTGGATGCAAAAATTCTCACCAAAATACTAGCCAATAGGATCCAACAGTACATTAAAAGGATTATTCACCATGACCAAGTGGGATTTATCCCTGGGCTGCAAGGTTGGTTCAACATCCGCAAATCAATCAATGTGATACAATACATTAATAAAAGAAAGAACAAGAATCATATGATCCTCTCAATAGATGCAGAAAAAGCATTTGACAAAGTACAGCATCCTTTCTTGATCAAAACTCTTCAGAGTATAGGGACAGAGGGTACCTACCTCAATATCATAAAAGCCATCTATGAAAAACCCACAGAGAATATCATTCTCAATGGAGAAAAACTGAGAGCTTTCCCCCTAAGGTCAGGAACACGGCACGGATGTCCACTATCACCACTGCTATTCAATGTAGTATTAGAAGTTCTAGCCACAGCAATCAGACAACAAAAAGAAATAAAAGGCATCCAGATCAGCAAGGAAGAAGTCAAACTCTCACTCTGAGATGATATGATACTTTATGTGGAAAACCCCAAAGACTCCACCCCAAAACTGCTAGAACTCATACAGCAATTCAAGAAAGTGGCAGGATATAAAATCAATGCACAGAAATCAGTGGCCTTCTTATACACCAACAACAAGACAGAAGAAAGAGAAATTAAGGAGTTAATCCCATTTACAACTGCACCCAAAACCATAAGATACCTAGGAATAAATCTAACCAAAGAGGCAAATTTCGGTCATTTCTCTTTTCTTTTTGATAAGTCTGGCCAGGGGTTTATCAATCTTGTTAATTCTTTCAAAGAACCAGCTCCTAGTTTCATTGATCAGTTCTACTGTTCGTTTGGTTTCTATTTCATTGATTTCTGCTCTGACCTTTATTATTTCTTTTCTCCTGCTGGGTATAGGCTTCATTTGCTGTGGTTTCTCGAGCTCCTTTAGGTGTAGGGTTAGTTGTGTATTTGAGGTCTTTCTTACTCAGAAAACTATAAAATATTCATGAAATAAATTGAGGAAGACACAAAGAAATGTAAAAACGTTCCATGCTCATGGATTGGAAGAACAAATATTGTGAAGATGTCAATGCTACCTAGAGCAATCTACACATTCAATGCAATCCCCATCAACATACCACCCACTTTTTTCAAAGAAATGGAACAAATAATTCTAAAATTTGTATGGAACCAGAAAAGACCCCGAATAGCCAGAGGAATGTTGAAAAAGAAAAGCAAAGCTGGCAGCATCACAATTCCGGACTTCTAGCTCTATTACAAAGCTGTCATCATCAAGACAGTACGGTACTGGCACAAAAACAGACACATCGATCAATGGTACAGAATAGAGAACCCAGAAATGGACCCTCAACTCTAGGGTCAACTAATCTTTGACAAAGCAGGAAAGAATGTCCAATGGAAAAAAGACAGTCTCTTCAACAAATGGTGTGGGAAAATTGGACAGCCACATGTAGAAGAATGAAACTGGACCATTTCCTTACACCACACACAAAAATAGACTCCAAATGGTTGAAAGACCTCAATGTGAGACAGGAGTCCATCCAAATCCTAAAGGAGAACACAGGCAGCAACCTCTTTGACCTCAGCCGCAGCAACTTCTTCCTAGAAACATTGCCAAAGGTAAGGGAAGCAAGGGCAAAAATGAACTATTGGGACCTCATCAAGATAAAAAGCTTTTTTTTTTTTTAAAGATTTTATTTATTTGAGAGAGACACAGCAAGAGAGTGAACACAAGCAGGGGGATTGGGAGAGGGAGAAGCAGACTCCCCGCTGAGCAGGGAATCCGATGTGCTGCTCGATCCCAGGACTGTGGGATCATGACCTGAGCCAAAGGCAGATGCTTAATGACTGAGCCACCCAGGCACTCCAAGATAAAAAGCTTTTGCACATCAAAAGAAACAGTCAATAAAACCAAAAGACAACTGACAGAATGGGAGAAGATATTTGCAAATGACATATCAGATAAAGCGCTAGTATCCAAAAATCTATAAAGAACTTATTAAACTCAACACCCAAAGAAAAAATGACCCACTCGAGAAATGGGCAGAAGACATGAACAGACATTTTTCCAAAGAAGACATCTAAATGGCCAACAGACACATGAAGAAGTGCTCAACATTGCTCGACATCAGGGAAATCCAAATCAAAACCTCAATGAGATATCACCTCACACCAGTCAGAATGGCTAAAATTAACAAGTCAAGAAACAACAGATGTTGGTGGGGATGTGGAGAAAGGGGAACCCTCCTACGCTATTGGTGGGAATGCAAGCTGGTGAAGCCACTCTGGAAAACAGTATGGAGCTTCCTCAAAAAGTTGAAAATAGAGCTACCATATGATCCAGCAATTGCATTACTGGGTATTTACCCCTAAGATACAAATGTAGGGATCAGAAGGGGTACATGCACCCCGTTGTTTATAGCAGCAATGTCCACAATAGCCAACTGTGGAAAGAGCCAAGATGTCCATTGACAGATGAATGGATAAAGAACTAGTGGTATATATATACAATGGAATATTATGCAGCCATCAAAAAGAATGAGATCTTGCCATTTGCAATGACGTGGATAGAACTGGAGAGTGTTATGCTGAGCAAAATAAGTCAATCAGAGAAAGACATGTATCATATGACCTCACTGATATGAGGAATTCTTAATCTCAGGAAACAAACTGAGGGTTCCTGGAGTGGTGGGGGGTGGGAGGGATGGGGTGGCTCGGTGATAGACTTTGGGGTGGGTATGTGCTATGGTAAGCGCTGTGAATTGTGCAAGACTGTTGAATCACAGATCTGTACCTCTGAAACAAATAATACATTATATGTTAAAAAAAAGAAGAAGAAGAAGAAGATAGCAGGAGGGGAAGAATGAAGGGCGGGAAATCGGAGGGGGAGATGAACCATGAGAGACGATGGACTCTGAAAAACGAACTGAGGGTTCTAGAGCTGAGGGGGATGGGAGGATGGGTTAGCCTGGTGATGGGTATTAAAGAGGGCACGTTCTGCATGGAGCACTGGGTGTTTTATGCAAATAATGAATCATGGAACACTACATCAATAAAAAAATAAATGACCAGCTCAATTCTGGTCATTTTATAGATGAAAATCTGATTGCCTCACTTTCCAAAGTCTCCCAATTCCTTTAAATATAAATCAAAATCCTTACTACTGCCTCCAAGGCCTGACACTGTCTGGCCTGCAGGTCCTCCGTGTGCAGCCTCCCTGCAGAGACAATGGCAGACAGCAGGATTCACCCCTTGCTCACACCTGTCTCTCAAGCCCACAACTGTGGTGGAATTTGAATCCAAAAGAGGTCAAATGCAGCTCCTTTGGGCTCCTTTGGTTCATTCCTCACTGCAGCTGCAGAAAGCTAGTAAATACTCTTGGCATCAGTATCTACAAATTCTTGAATGAAGATATTAAGTTGGCCCAGATTTCCCATTTCTAGGCCAATATATCAAACTTGCATAGTTAAGAACTCTCAATTTCGTGTAGAACTGCTTCATGACAGTGAACGATACGTTTTTAGTTGAGAATCTTGAAGCTATGCTTCACAAAGATGCACAGGAAGGAGAAGGCAGCTTGGCCCCAAGCTGTATTCCATACAGCAAACACTGCCAGGCCCTCCTCCTTCATACTATCAGTGCTCTGTTTATAGGGTCACAAGAGTGCTCAAACTCGGACATTCATGTCACCATTTCCAGTTTTGAGAAGAGATTCTGAGGCTCAGAGGGGTTAGGTCATTGGCCAGAGATGATGCATGTCTAGTACATGGCTCAGTGAGTCAAGGGCTGGTGCAGAGGTCTGAGTGGCAGGTGACAAATATGGTGGGACTGGTGGGTTGAGAATGTGTGGGAGCCAGTGCCCTCTGATTCCTGGGTCTGGAAAAGCCCCCCCCCCCACCAGACCAGAGTATGCAGCTGTGCCACAATTGGAGGACACTGGAAAAGCTATGTCAGTGAGAGCTTTGTTTACCTTTATACCTATTTCATTACAGAAATTTTCAAACATGCATGAAAGTAAAAGAATAGTAAAGAACAGTTCATTTAGCCCTTATGTACCCATCGTACAGCTTCAAAATGTCTACTTGTGCCCATTTTATTTCACCTATCCACCCTCCTTTCCCCTTGCACATATTAAAGCAAATCCCAGGCATTATACTAATTTTATCTGAAAAAACTTCAATATTTATTTATGATAATAAACATTTTAACCCATGTCTGCAATTCTACAATCATATCTAATAAAATTCCTAACAATTCTTTAATATCAAATAATACTTGGCTTATGTTCAAATTCCTTGATTTTCTTAAAAAATGCCTTCTTACACTTGGTATATTTAATCAGGATCTATATAAGGTGCACACATCGCTGTTGGTGGCTTTAAATCTATCACACTTACCCTTTCCCCCTTTCCCCATGCCATTTATTTTGTTGAAACTGGGTCATTTGTTCCTATAGAATTTCCCACATTCTGTATTTAGCTAAATGGTATGTTTAACTTAAGTGTAACCTGGATGCTTAAATATAGAGGCTTGATTAGCTTCTTTCTTGTTGTTGTGCAGGAATATTTCATAATGGTATTGCATTCTTGTTGCATGGTATCTGATTTTGTCATACTGATGCATTTAAATGGAGGTTTCCAGATGATAGCAAAATCTGGGTAAACACAATAATGATGATGGTGGTAACAATACCTTGTGCCTGGCACTTTGCTAAACGCTGCACATATTTTTTCCATTCCAGTCCATCTTCATTTTACAGAGGAGGAAGTGGATGAACAGAGGGACTAAATAAATGATGGCCCAGGGTACACAGCTGGAACCTGAGAAGCTAGAATTGAGCCCAGATCAGTCTCACTCCAAAGCCTGGGTTGTCTAACCTTCTTTGGGGTTGGGTGATTTGGGTGCAAGAAGGCATCCCACATAGGATGCTCTCTGGGGAACAGAAAGAAGAGGGAGATTTCTTTAAGTGGGCTACAGAGGGCACCCCACAGCCTGGGCCACCGAAGGAGACAACGAGGAAAACTGTTTATGACCTGTCTAGGAAAGGTTCTGCAAGCAGGAGCTATTTAGAGGAGCAGGTCTGTGTGTGTGTGTGTATGTGCATTGGGTATGGGTGATGCTTACCTTGTCCCTGTTTTATTTTATGGCAGGTACACAAGGAGTATGGTAGAATTGCTAAGACAAGCCAGGATCAATTGATGAGGTTCTTATTGGCTGCCTGGAGGTGACCAGTGTGGGGGTCCCTGGCAGTGCTAAGCCCCACCCTGGATGGATGAGGAATCCAAATTTCAGCCCATGTGTGAACCTGGTCTTAGAACATGACACCATGGCCCACTTGTCAGGAAGTTCTGGTTTTAGCCTTGGGATTAGTATCCAAGAATGAGCAATGTTTGAGCTGGAATGGAAAGACAAGCCAGGAACCACAGTGGGAAAGACCATGCTTTCTCATGATCCAGGAGACTAAGAAACATAATCATAGCCTTAGAATGATTGTAGCTCTTACTGGATTCTCTTCTGCTAGAAAAAGTGCTGCCATTAGAATCAGAAAACCTGAATTTGTGTCTAGCCTTTAACCCTTACTTAACCTTAAAATGGTCACTTAAACACAATGGGCCTCCATTTTCTCACCTACATAATGAGGACAATCCCCTCAGAATTCACTCAATGAACAGTCATAGTATATTTCTAATGTGCCAGAACCTGTGCTGAGAACTGAAGATAAAATGTCATGATGATCAGTCATGGTCCCTGTGCTCAAGGCTCAAAGATGAGGGGATTTTGAAGAAGCTTTAATTAGATAATACACATGAAGGAGGAGCAAGATGGCGAAGGAGTAGGAGACTTAATTTCATCTGGTCCCAGGAATTCAGCTAGCTAGGGATCAAACCATTCTGAATACCTACAACAGGAGATTGAAGAAAGGAATAGCAGCAACTCTCTGAACAGAAAAGTGACCACTTTCTGAAAGGTAGGACGTGTGGAGAAGTGACTCCAAAGTGATATTCGGGAGGATAGATGGCGGGGAGGGGGCCTCCGTTGGCCGCTTCTGGCAAGAGATAGAGCAGCGGAGCACAAAATTGGAGTATTTAGAAGTCTGCTCCACTGAGGGATGTCGCTCCAGTGGCTAAGCAGTGGGTGGAACCCTCGCGGGACAGTGTGGTCTCAGGACCCTCGGGGTCACAGAAAAACCGGGGGTGCCTGAGTGCGGCAGAGCTCCCAGGTATCGGAGCCAGGAAGCCAGCTGCAGAGATGGAGCCAGGGAACGGGCTCTAAGCTCAGGGTTGCCATAAACCATGATACGAGGCAGTTGGGCCACTGTTCCTCCAGCAGGGATGCAACAAGTGACAGATGCGGGGAGACTCCCCTTCCTCCCCTGGGAGGAGCAGCATGGGAGCGCACTGCAGGGATCTGCTGAGTTTGGAGACTTCACACAGGGTCATGTGCCAGAGATAGAAACGCTCGGTCACAGGCTGGGTGAGCGCGGAGTGCGGCCAGAGACTAGGGAGAGGGAGTGATTGACTGCTTTTCTCTGGGGGCGCATTGAGGAGCGGGGCCCTGAGTTCTCAACTCCTCCAGGAGGAGATTGGGAGGCTGCCATTTTCACTCTCATCCTCCAAAGATGTACAGAAAGCTTGCGGGGAACAAAAGATCCCAAGAGCAAACCCAAGCAGATTACTTAGCGGGGACCGGCAAGGGTGGAGCAATTCCACCTCCAGCAAAGACAATTGGGAACCACGGCAACAGGCCCCTCCCCCAGAAGATCAGCAAGAACACCCAGGCAAGAACAGGTTTACAGATCAATGAGAATGGCAGAACTCCAGCACTAGGGGAACTCTGCACATAGAATTCATGGCTTTTTTCCCATAATTCTTTAGTCTTTCAAAGTTAATTTTTTTAATTCTTTTTTTTTAATTTTCTTTTTCCCTTTTCAACCAACATCTTATCAATCCATTTTTTCCCTTTGTTTTTTTTTTGTAGTTTTTAATTTTATTATGTTATATTAGTCACCATACATCATTAGTTTTTGATGTAGTGATCCATGATCCATTCTTTTCGTATAACACCCAGTGCTCCAGGCAGTACGTGCCCTCCTTAATACCCATCACCAGGCTAACCAATCCCCCGTCCCCCCTCCCCTCTGTTTGTTTCTCAGGTCCATAGTCTCTCATGGTTCATCTCTCCCTCCAATTCCCCCTGCCCATTTTTCCTTTCCTTCTCCTAATGTCCTCCATGTTATTCCTTATGTTCCACAAATAAGTGAAACCATATGATAATTGACTTTCTCTGCTTGACTTATTTCACTTAGCATAATCTCCTCCAGTCCCATCCATGTTGATGTAAAAGTTGGGTATTCATCTTTTCTGAAGGCTGAGTAATATTCCATTGTATATATGGACCACATCTTCTTTATCCATTGATCTGTTGAAGGGCATCTCGGCTCTTTCCACAGTTCGGCTATTGCGGACATTGCTGCTATGAACATTGGGGTGCATATGGCCCTTCTTTTCACTACATCTATGTCTTTGGGGTAAATACCCAGTAGTGCAATGGCTGGGTCATACGGTCGCTCTATTTTTAAATTTTTGAGGAACCTCCACACTGTTTTCCAAAGCGGCTGTACCGACTTGCATTCCCACCAACAGTGTAAGAGGGTTCCCCTTTCTCCACAACCTCTCCAACATTTGTTGTTTCTTTCCCTGTCCATTTTTGCCATTCTAACTGGTGTAAGGTGGTATCTCAGTATGGTCTTGATTTGGATTTCCCTGATGGCTAATGATGATGAACACTTTTTCATGTGTCTGCAGTCTTTTAGCCATTTGTATGTCTTCTTCAGAGAAGTGTCTGTTCATCTCTTCTGCCCACTTTTTGACTTGATGATTTGTTTTTTGGGTGTTGAGTTTGAGAAGTTCTTTATAGATCTTGGATACCAACCCTTTATCTGCAGTGTCATTTGCAAATATCTTCTCCCATTCTGTGGGTTGCCTCTTTGTTTTGTTGACTGTTTCCTTTGCTGTGCAGAAGCTTTTTATCTTGATGAAGTCCCAAAAGTTCATTTTTGCTTTTGTTTCACTAGCTTTTGGAGATGTATCTTGAAAGAAGTTGCTGTGGCCGATGTCAAAGAGGTTACTGCCTATGTTCTCCTCTAGGATTTTGATGGATTCCTGTCTCACATTGAGGTCTTTCATCCACATTGAGTTTATCTTTGTGAATGGTGTTAGAGAATGGTCGAGTTTCATTCTTCTGCATGTGGCTGTACAATTTTCCCAGAACCATTTATTGAAGAGACTGTCTTTTTTCCATTGCATGTTTTTTCCTGCTTTGTCAAAGATTATTTGACCATAGAGTTTAGGGTCCATTTCTGGGCTCTCTATTCTGTTCCATTGGTCTGTATGTCTGTTTTTGGGCCAGTACCATACTGTCTTCGTGATCACTGCTTTGTAATATAGCTTGAAACCAGGCAACGTGATGCCCCCAGCTTTGTTTTTCTTTGTCAACATTTCCTCGGCGATTCGGGGTCTTTTCTGATTCCATACAAATTTTAGGATTGTTTGTTCCAGCACTTTGAAAAATGTCATTGGAATTTTTATTGGGATGGCATTGAAGGTACAGATTGCTCTGGGTAGCATAGACATTTTAACAATATTTATTCTTCCGATCCATGAGCATGGAATATTTTTCCATCTTTTTGTGTCTTCTTCAATTTCTTTCAAGAGTGTTTTGTAGTTCCTAGAGTATAGATCCTTTACCTCTTTGGTTAGGTTTATTCCAAGGTATCTTATGGTTTTTGGTGCTATTGTAAATGGAATCGTTTCTTTAATTTCTCTTTCTACAGTTGCATTCTTAGTGTATAAGAAAGCAACTGATTTCTGTGCATTGATTTTGTATCCTGCCACATTACTGAATTGCTGGATGAGTTCTAGTAATTTGGGGGTGGAGTCTTTGGGTTTTCCACATAAAGTATCATGTCGTCTGTGAAAAGAGAGAGTTTGACTTCTTCTCTGCCAATTTGAATACCTTTTATTTCTTTTTGTTGTCTGATTGCTGTTGCTAGGACTTCTAAACTATGTTGAACAACAGTGGTGAGAGTGGGCAACCTTGACGTGTTCCTGATATTAAGGAAAGGCTCTCAGCTTTTCCCCATTGAGGATGATATTTGCTGTGGGTTCTTCATAGATGTATTTTATGAACTTGAGGCATGTTCCCTCTATCTCTATACTCTGGAGAGTTTTAATCAGGAAAGGATGTTGTATTTTGTCAAATGCTTTTTCTGCATCAATTGAGAGTACCATATGGTTCTTCTCCCTCCTCTTATTAATGTGTTCTATCACATTGATTGATTTGCGAATGTTGAACCACCCTTGCATCCCGGGGTTAAATCCCACTTGGTCATGGTGGATGATCCTTTTAATGTATTGTTGGATCCTATTAGCTAGGATTTTGTTGAGGATTTTGGAATCCATATTCATCAGGGATATCAGTCTGAAATTCTCCTTTTTGATGGGGTCTTTGCCTGGTTTGGGGATTAAGGTAATGCTGGCCTCATAGAATGAGTTTGGAAGTTTTCCTTCTGTTTCTATTTTTTGAAACAGCTTCAGTAGAATAGGTATTACTTCTTCTTTGAATGTTTGGTAGAATTCCCCAGGGAATCCATCAGGCCCTGGACTCTTGTTTTTTGGGAGGTTTTTGATCACTGCTTCAATCTCATTACTGGTTATTGGCCTATTCAGGTTGTCAATTTCTTCCTGTTTCAGTCTTGGCAACTTATACGTTTCCAGGAAGGCCTCCATTTCATCCAGATTGCTCAGTTTATTGGCATATAGTTGTTGATAATAATTTCTAATAATTGTTTCTATTTCCTTGGTGTTAGTCGTGATATCTCCCCTTTCATTCATACTTTTATTAATTTGGGTCCTTTCTCTCTTCTTTTGGATAAGTCTGGCCAGTGGTTTATCAATCTTATTAATTCTTTCAAAGAACCAACTTCTAGTTTCGTTGATCTGATCCACTGTGTTTCTGGTTTCTAATTCATTGATTTCTGCTCTAATTTTAATTATATCTCTTCTAATGCGTGGCTTAGGCGTTGTTTGTTGCTTTTTCTCTAGTTCTTTAAGGGGTAGAGTTAGTTGATGAATTCGGGATTTTTCTATTTTTTTGAGTGAGGCTTGGATGGCTATGTATTTCCCCCTTAGGACCACCTTTGCAGTATCCCCTAGGTTTTGGACTCATGTGTTTTCGTTCTCATTGATTTCCATGAATTGTTTAAGTTCTTTGATTTCTTGGTTGACCCAAACATTCTTGGCCAGAGTGGTCTTTAGCTTCCAAGTGTTTGAATTTCTGCCAAATTTTTTCTTGTGATTTGAGTTTCAGTTTTAGAGCATTGTAGTCTGAGAATATGCAGGGAATAATCTCAATCTTTTGGTATCGGTTGAGACCTGATTTGTGACCCAGTATGTGGTCTATTCTGGAGAAAGTTCCATGTGCGCTCAAGAAGAATGAGTATTCTGTTGTTTTAGGATGGAATGTTCTGTAAATATCTATGAGGTCCATCTGGTCCAATGTATCATTCAAAGCTCTTGTTTCCTTGTTGATTTTCTGCTTAGATGATCTGTCCATTGCTGAGAGTGGAGTATTGAGGTCTCCTACAATTAACGTATTGTTATCAATATGACTCTTTATTTTGGTTAACAGTTGGCTTATGTAGATGGCTGCTCCCATGTTGGGGGCATAGATATTTACAATTGTTAGATCTTCTTGTTGGATAGACCCTTTAAGAATGATACAGTGTTCTTCTGTGTCTCTTATTACAGACTTTAGTTTAAAACCTAATTTGTCTGATATAAGAATTGCTACCCCAGCTTTCTTTTGAGGTCTGCTGGCATGGAAGATAGATCTCCATCCCTTCACTTTCAGTCTGGATGTATCTTTAGGTTCAAAATGAGTCTCTTGTAGACAGCATATGGATGGGTCCTGTCTTTTTATCCAATCTGCAACCCTGTGCCGTTTTATAGGAGTGTTTAGGCCATTCACATTGAGAGTGATTATTGAAAGATATGAATTAATTGTTATCATGATGCCTGTGAGGACGTTGTTTTTATAGATTGTCCCTGTAAATTTCTGTTGTAGATCACTCTTGGGGTCTTTCTCCTTTTAGAGAACCCCCCTTAATATTTCTTGCAGGGCCGGCTTAGTGGTCACATATTCTTTCAACTTCTGCCAGTCGTGGAAGCTCTGCATCTCTCCATCCATTCTAAATGAAAGCCTTGCCGGATAAAGTATTCTTGGCTGCATGTTCTTCTCATTTAGTACCCTGAATATGTCTTGCCAGGCCTTTCTGGCTTGCCAGGTCTCTGTGGATAGGTCTGACGTTATTCTGATGTTCCTCCCTCTGTACATAAGGAATCTCTTCCCCCTAACTGCCCTTAAGATGGTTTCCTTGGTTCTAAGATTTGCAAGTTTTACTATTACATGTCGGGCTCTTGGCCTGTTTTCCTTGATCTTAGGAGGGGTCCTCTCTGCCTCTAGGACTCGAATGTTTGTTTCATTCCCCAGATTAGGGAAGTTCTCAGCTACGATTTGCTCAAATACATCTTCTAGTCCTCTTTCTCTCTCCACTCCCTCCGGGATTCCAATGATTCTGACACTGGAATGCCTCATGGTGTCACTTATTTCTATGATTCTATTTGCATGGATTCTGAGTTGTTTTTCCCTGGCCTCCTCTTTTCCCTTTTTATCTATTATACTATCTTCCTGATCACTTATTCTCTCTTCTGTCTCAGTTACCCTAGCTGTTAGATTATCTAGATTGGATTGGATCTCATTGATAGGATTTTTAAGTTCTGCCAATTGATTTCTCCATTCTAGCCATTGTCTTCACAATTGCTAGCCTGAATTCCATCTCTGACATCTTGGTTATATCTGCATCCATTTGTAAATCTGCAGCATAAGTCATAATCTCTGAATCTTTTCTGTTTTGGGGGCTCCTCCTCCTAGTCATTCTGTTGATGGGTGTTTGAGGGAATGTATAGATTCCAAATTATTGACCAGAACCCAAGCAAGATGCACCCGTTTTCTTGGGACCTTAGGGTTGCTGGCCTCTTGTTTTCCTAGCTTGTCTTCTGCGGGAGGGGCCTGCTGCACTGTTACTCAGGCAACCCTGTTTGGGCGGAGTTGCCCTGCGCCCCTGTGGTGGGGGATGGGCTCAGTGGGAATCAGTCTTTAGGGCTTTTGTTCTCTGGCCCCTTTCCCTGGTGGCTTTCCATGTCTCTTCTGTGAGTCAGAGCAGAAGAGACCATTTCCAACCCCCTGCCTCAGAGCAGAGAGACTGCAGTCTGTTCTTCAGTGAGCTCTCCAGGCCACACCATCTCCGTTTCTGTCCGTGCTGCTATAAACTGCAGCGTCCTGGATTGTGCGCCCCTCTGCAGCGCTTCCAGTCCTGCCTCCAGATCGGAGCATGTCTCTGCCCTTTGTGCTTCCAGAACCTCCAGCCACTCCCAGTTTGTGCGCGCGTGACTCCACTGCTTGGGGTTTCCACCCCCGGGTGTAGCAGTTGACCGGCGCGACCCCGGCGCACCGGGTTTCCGTCTCGGAGGCTGCAGTTTGCGTGCGCGCGACCATCGCTCCGGTTTCTGTCTGGGGGGGCTGTGGTTCACGTTCGCACAACCCCTCCGGTCTGGTTTTCCACCCCGGGGGCTGCCATAAAGTTCTTTCCCGATGCTACCGATCTGCGAGTCTGTGCCCCATCTGCAGTGCACGAGGCTGTCACTCACTGATGGTGTAGGATCCCCACATCCAGGGACCCTCCCGCTGCCATTTATCCTCCGATATCTGCCCTCAGAATCACGGCTCTCTGCTTCATACTTCAAAACCAACTGCCTGCGATATTCTGTTTGTAGAGATCCAGATCTTCTTACATCTCAGGCTAGTTTCGTGGGTGCTCAGAGTGGTCTGGTAGATATCCAGCTCAATTCCAGGGACCAGTTGAAATAGGGTCCCCTACTCCTCTGCCATCTTTCCCACCTCCCCCTATCAATCCATTTTTTTTTAATCTTTTATATTTTTAATTTTTAGAGTCATATTTTATCCCTTCATAGTAGTTAACCTTATTTTTAGTATATATATATATATAAATTGTTCTCTCTTTAAAATTTTGGGATACAGTTTCTTCTAACAGACCAAAATATGCCCTAAATCTCTAGTGAATGGCTCTGTTCTAGTCAACTACTTCATCACATTCTCTTCCTTTTTTTTTAAATACTCTTCTTTCTTTTTTCAACCTACTTCTTATCAATTCCTTTTATAAAATCGTTTATCATTTTCATCTTTACAGTCATTTTACTTCACTTCATTGTATTTATTCTTATTTTTGGACATATATAAGTTTTTCTTTCCTTAAAATTTTGGGAGGCACTTTCTTCTAACAGACCAAAATATGCCCAAAATCTAGAGTGTGGCACTGACCTGTGCACCAGCCTGATCATATTTGATCATATTCTGTTCTTCCTTTTGTTTGTTTTTATCTTTTTCTTTTTTTTTCTTTTTTTCTTTTTTCTTTCTTTCCTTTCTTTTCCCCCGGTTTCAGGTCTCTTCTGATTTCTTTAGTGTATATTTTTCTGGGCTCATTGTTATCCTGTTAGCATTTTGTTCTCTCATTCATCTATTCCCCTCTGGACAAAATGACAAGATGGAAAAAATCACCTCAACAAAAAGAACAAGAGGCAGTAACGACTGCCAGGGACCTAATCAATATGGACATTAGTACGATGTCGGAACTAGAGTTCAGAATGGTGATTTTAAAGATACTATCTGGGCTTGAAAAAAGCATGGAAGTTATTAGAGAAACGCTTTCTGGAGACATAAAAGAACTAAAATCTAACCAAGTCGAAATCAAAAAGGCTATTAATGAGGTGCAATCAAAACTGGAGGCTCTAACTGCTAGGATAAAGGAGGCAAAGGGAGAATCAGTGATATAGAAGAAAAAATGATGGAAAATAAAGAAGCTGAGAAAAAGAGAGATAAACAACCACTGGATCACAAGGGCAGAATTTGAAAGATAAGCGATACCATAAGATGAAGCAATATTAGAATAATTGGGATCCCAGAAGAAGAAGAAAGAGAGAGAGGGGCAGAAGGTATAATGGAGCAAATTATAGCAGAGAACCTCTCTAATATGGGGAAGGAAACAGGCATCAAAATCCAGGAGGCACAGAGAACCCCTCTCAAAATCAATAAAAATAGGTCAACACCCCGACATTTAATAGTAAAACTCACAAATCTCAGAGGCAAAGAGAAAATCCTAAAAGCAGCTTGGGAGAAGAGATCTGTAACCTACAATGATAGAAACATTATATTGGCAACAGACCATCCACAGAGACCTGGCAGGCCAGAAAGGATTGGCATGATATATTCAGAGCACTAAGTGAGAAAAATATGCAGCCAAGAATGCTATATCCAGCTAGACTGTCCTTGAAAATAGAAGGGGAGATAAAAAGGTTCCAGGACAAACAAAAACTAAAGGAATTTGCTAACACAAAACCAGCCCTACCAGAAATCTTGAAAGGGGTCCTCTAAGCAAAGAGAGAGCCTAAAAGCAACATAGACCAGAAAGGAACACGACAATATACAGTACTAGTCACCTTACAGGCAATACAATGGCACTAAATTCATATCTTTCAAAAGTTACCCTGAATGTAAATGGGCTAAATGCCCGAATCAATAGGCTATCAGATTGGATTAAAAAACAAGACCCATAGATATGCTGTCTGCAGGAGACTCATTTTAGACCCAAAGACACCCCCAGATTGAAAGTGAGGGGATGGAAAACCATTTACCATGATAATGGACACCAAAAGAAGCTGGGGTGACAATTCTTATAACAGACAAATTAGATTTTAAACCAAAGAGTATAATAAGAGATGAGGAAGGACACTATATCCCACTTACAGGATCTATCCAACAAGAAGATCTAACATTTATAAATATCTATGCCCCTAACATGGGAGCAGCCAATTATATAAGCCAATTAATAACAAAAGCAAAGAAACACATTGACAACAATACAATAATAGTGGGGGACTTTAACACCCCCCTCACTGAAATGGACAGATCATCTAAGCAAAACATCAACAAGGAAATAAAGACTTTAAATGACACCCTGGAACAAATGGACTTCACAGATCTACTCAGAATATTCCAGCCCAAAGCAACAGAATACACATTCTTCTCTAGTCCCCATGGAACCTTCTCAAGAATAGATCACATCCTAGGCCACAAATCAGGTCTCAACCAGTACCAAAAGATTGGGATCATTCCCTGCATAATTTCAGACCACAATGCTTTGAAACTAGAACTCAATCACAAGAGGAAAGTCAGAAATAACTCAAGTACATGGAGGCTAAAGAGCCTACTAAAGAATGAATGGGTCAACCAGGAAATTAAAGAAGAATTTTAAAAAATTCATGGAAACCAATGAAAATGAAAACACAACAGTTAAAAATCCTTGGGATGCAGCAAAGGCAGTCCTAAGAGGAAAGTATATAGCAATACAAGCCTTTCTCTAGAAATAAGAAAGGTCTCAAATACACAATATAACCCTACACCTAAAGAAGCTGGAGAAAGAACAGCAAATAAAGCCTAAACCCAAGAGGAGAAAAGAAATAATAAAGATCAGAGCAGATAACAATGAAATAGAAAACGAAAGAACAGTAGAACAGATCAATGAAACTAGGAGCTCGTTCTTTGAAAGAATTAATAAGATTGATAAACCCCTAGCCAGACTTATCAAAAAGAAAAGAGAAATGATCCAAATAAATAAAATCATGAATGAAAGAGGAGACATCACAACAAACACCAAAGAAATACAAACAATTATAATACGTATTATCAGCAACTATATGCCAGCAAAGTAGATATTCTGGAAAAATCGATGCTTTCCTAGAGATGTATCAACTACCAAAACTGAACCAGGAAAAAAAGAAAACCTGAACAGACCTATAACCACTAAGGAAATTGAAGCAGTCATCAAAAGCCTCCCAGCAAACAAGAGCCCAGTGCCAGATGGCTTCCCAGGGGAATTCTACCAAACACTTAAAGAAGAATTAATACTTATTCTTCTGAAACTGTTCCAAAAAAGACAAATGGAAGGAAAACTTCTAAACTCATTTTATGAGGACACCATAACCTTGATCCCAAAACCACACAGAGACCCCATCAAAAAGGAGAATTACAGACCAATACCCTTGATGAACGTGGATGCAAAAATTCTCACCAAAATACTAGCCAATAGGATCCAACAGTACATTAAAAGGATTATTCACCACAACCAAGTGGGATTTATTCCTGGGCTGCAAGGTTGGTTCAACATCCGTAAATCAATCAATGTGATACAATACATTAAAAAAGAAAGAACAAGAACCATATGATCCTCTCAATAGATGTAGAAAAAGCATTTGGCTAAGTATAGCATACTTTCTTCATCAAAACTCTTCAGAGTATAGGGATAGAGGGCACCTACCTCAATATCTTAAAAGCCATCTATGAAAAACCCCAGCGAATATCATTCTCAAAGGGGAAAAACTGAGAGCTTTCCCCCTAAGGTCAGAAACACAGCAGGGATGGTCACTATCACCACTGCTATTCAACATAGTATTAAAAGTCCTAGCCACAGGGGCAGAGCAAGATGGCGACGGAGTAGGAGACCTGGATTTCGTCTCCTCTCAGGAATTCAGCTGGATAGGGATCAAACCATTCTGAACACCTATAAACTCAACAGGAGATGGCAGAAAAGAAGAGCAACAACTCTCTCATCAGAAAAGCGACCACTTTCTGGAAGGTAGGATGTACGGAGAAGTGAATCCGAGGCAATATTCGGGAGGATAGATGGCGGGGGAAGGGCCTCCATCGGCCGCTTCTGGCAAGTGATAGACCGCGGAGCACAAAATCAGAACTTTTAAAAGTTCTGCCAAGGGACGTCACTCTGGTGGCTAAGCGGGGGGTGGAACCCTCCGAGACAGTGTGGTCTCAGGACCCTCGGTGTCACAGAAAGACCGGGGGTGCCTGAGTGAGGCAGAGCTCCCAGGTATCAGAGCAGGGAAGCCGGCTGAAGAGGTGGAGCCCAGGCGCGGGCTCTCAGCTCAGGGTTGCCATAAACCGTGATCCGCGGCACAGTCGGGCCCCTGATCCTCCAGCAGGGACCCAACAAGCAGCAGATCCGGGGAGACTCACCTTCCTCCCCCTGGGAGGAGCCGCGCGGGAGTGCACCACAGGGATCTGCTGGGTTTGGAGACTCCACCCGGGGTCGGGTGCCAGAGATAGAAACGCGCGGTCACAGGCCGGGTGAGCGCAGTCACAGGCCAGGTGAGCACGGAGTGCGGCCGGAGACCGGGGAGACGGGAGTGACTGACGGCTTTTCTCTGGGGGCTCACTGAGGAGCGGGGCCCCGAGTTCTCGGCTCCTCCGGGGCGGAGATTGGGAGGCCGCCATTTTCACTCTCTGCCTCCAAAGCTGTACGGAAAGCTCGCAGGGAACAAAAGCCCGGAGAGCAAACCCGAGCAGATTACTTAGCCGGGAGGGGGCAAGGGCGGGACAATTCTGCCTTCGGCAAAGACATTTGGGAACCACGGCAACAGGCCCCTCCCCAAGAAGATCAGCTAGAACAGCCAGCCAAGACCAAGTTTACCCACCAATGAGAACGGCAGAACTCCAGCGCTAGGGGAATACTGCACATAGAATTCATAGCTTTTTTACCATGATTCTTTAGTCTTTCAAAGTTAAGTTTTTCTAAACTGTCTTTTTTTCTTTTTTTTTTTTTTGAATTTTTCTTTTTCCTTTTTCAACCAACATCTTATCAAAGCTTTTTTAAAAAAACATTTTTATTTTTCATTTTTAGAGTCATATTCTATCCCTTCATAGTAGTTACCCGTATTTTTGGCATATATATATAAGTTGTTCTCTCTTTAAAATTTTGAGATAGTTTCTTCTAACAGATGAAAATATACCCTAAATCTCTAGTATATGGTTTTTTTTCTATTCCCCGGCCTGATCACATTCTCTCCCTTTTTTTATCTTTTTTTCTATTTTAAATCCTCTTTTCTTTTTTCAAACAACTTCTTATCAATTCCTTTTATAAATTTTTTTTTAATTTCCATCTTTAAAGTCATATTCCATCCCTTCATCATATCAACCCTTATTTTTGTACATATGTAAGTTTTTCTTTCCTTAAATTTTTGGGAGGCACTTTCTTCTAAAAGACCAAAATACACCCCAAATCTACTGTGTAGCACTGATCTATATACCAGCCTGATCATATTTGATCACATTCTGGGTTTTTTTTGTTGTTGTTGCTTTGTTTTGTTTGTTTTTATTTGTTTTTATCTTTATCTTTTTCTTTTTCTTTTTCTTTTTTCGCTCTTTCCATTTTTTTTTTCCACTGCTTCAGGTCTTTTCTGATTTGTTTAGAGTATATTTTCTGAGGACGTTGTTACTCTGCTAGCATTTTGTTCTCTCATTAATCTATTCTCCTCTGCACAAAATGACTAGACGGAAAAAATCACCTCAACAAAAAGAACAAGAGGTAGTACTGACTGCCAGGGACCTACTCAATACGGACATTAGTACAATGTCAGATCTAGAGTTCAGAATCATCACTTTAAAGATACTAGCTGAGCTTGAAAACAATATGGAAGTTATTAGAGAAACCCTTTCTGGAGAAGTAAAATAGCTAAAATCCAACCAGAAAGGACTGGCAGGATATATTCAGAGCACTAAATGAGAAAAATATGCACCCAAGAATACTATATCCAGCTAGGCTGTCATGGAAAATTGAAGGAGAGATAAAAAGCTTCCAGGACAAACAAAAATTAAAGGAATTTGCAAACACAAAACCAGCCCTACGAGAAATCTTCAAAGGGGTCCTCTAAGCAAAGAGAGAGCCTAAAAGCACCATAGACCAGAAAGGAACACAGACAATATACAGTAACAGTCACCTTACAGGCAATACAATGGCACTAAATTCTTATCTTTCAATAGTTACCCTGAATGTAAATGGGCTAAATGCCCCAACCAAAAGACACAGGCTATCAGACTGGATTAAAAAACAAGACCCATCGATATGCTGTCTGCAAGAGACTCATTTTAGACCCAACGACATCCCCAGATTGGAAGTGAGGGGGTGGAAAACCATTTGCCATGCTAATGGACACCAAAAGAAAGCTGGGGTGACAATCCTTATATCAGACAAATTAGATTTTAAGCCAAAGACTGTAATAAGAGATGAGAAAGGACATAATATCCTACTTAAAGGGTCTATCCAACAAGAAGATCTAACAATTGTAAATATCTATGCCCCTAACATGGGAGCAGCCAATTATATAAGGCAATTAATAACAAAAGCAAAGAAACACATTGACAACAATACAATAATAGTGGGGGACTTTAACACCCCCCTCACTGAAATGGACAGATCATCTAAGCAAAACATCAACCAGGAAATAAAGACTTTAAATGACACCCTGGACCAAATGGACTTCACAGTCATATTCAGAACATTCCATCCCAAAACAACGGAATACACATTCTTCTCTAGTCCCCATGGAACATGCTCCAGAATAGATCACATCCTAGGCCACAAATCAGGTCTCAACCAGTACCAAAAGATTGGGATCATTCCCTGCCTATTTTTAGACCACATTGCTTTGAAACTAGAACTCAATCACAAGAGGAAAGTCGGAAAGAACTCAAATACATGGAGGCTAAAGAGCATCCTACTGAAGAATGAATGGATCAACCAGGAAATTAAAGAAGAATTAAAAAAATACATAGAAACCAATGAAAATGAAAACATAACTGTTCAAAATCTTTGGGATGCAGCAAAGGCAGTCCTAAGAGGAAAGTATATAGCAATACAAGCCTTTCTCAAGAAACAAGAAACGTCTCAAGTACACAACCTAACCCTCCACCTAAAGGAGCTGGAGAAAGAACAGCAAATAAAGCCTAAACCCAGCAGGAGAAGAGAAATAATAAAGATCAGAGCAGAAATCAATGAAATAGAAACTAAAAGAACAGTAGAACAGGTCAGTGAAACTAGGAGCTGGCTCTTTGAAAGAATCAACAAGATTGATAAACCCCTAGCCAGACTTATCAAAAAGGAAAGAGAAATGACCCAAATCAACCAAATCATGAATGAAAGAGGAGAGATCACAACCAGCACCAAAGAAATACAAACAATTATAAGAACATATTATAAGGAACTCTATGCCAGCAAATTAGATAACATGGAATAAATGGATGCATGCCTAGAGATGTATCAACTACCAAAACTGAACCAGGAAGAAATAGAAAACCTGAACAGACCTATAACCACTAAGGAAATTGAAGCAGTCATCAAAAATCTCCCAAAAAAACAAAAGCCCGGGGCCAGATGGCTTCCCAGCGGAATTCTATCAAACATTTCAAGAAGATTTAATACCTATTCTTCTGAAACTGTTCCAAAAAATAGATATGGAAGGAAAACTTCCAAACTCATTTTATGAGGTCAGCATTACCTTGATCCCAAAACCAGACAAAGACCCCATCAAAAAGGAGAACTACAGACCAATATCCCTGATGAACGTGGATGCAAAAATTCTCACCAAAATACTAGCCAATAGGATCCAACAGTACATTAAAAGGATTATTCACCACGACCCAGTGGGATTTATTCCTGGGCTGCAAGGTTGGTTCAACATCCGCAAATCAATCAATGTGATACAATACATTAACAAAAGAAAAAACAAGAATCATGTGATCCTCTCATTCAACTCAGAAAAAGCATTTGACAAAGTACAGCATCCTTTCTTGATCAAAACTCTTCAGAGTATAGGGATCGAGGGTACATACTTCAATTTCATAAAAGCCATCTATGAAAAACCTACAGCAAATATCATTCTCAATGGGGAAAAACTGAGAGCTTTCCCCCTAAGGTTAGGAATGCAGCAGGGATGTCTATCACCACTGCTATTCAACATAGTATTAGAAGTCCTAGCCACAGCAATCAGACAACAAAAAGAAATCAAAGGCATCCAAATAGGCAAAGAAGTAGTCAAACTCTCACTCTTGCAGATGATATGATACTTTATGTGGAAAACCCCAAAGACTCCACCTCAAAATTGCTAGAACTCATACAGGAATTCAGTAAAGTGGCAGGATATAAAATCAATGCACAGAAGTCAGTGGCATTCCTATACACCAACAACAAGACAGAAGAAAGAGAAATTAAGGAGTCCATCCCATTTACAATTGCACCCAAAACCATAAGATACCTAGGAATAAATCTAACCAAAGAGGCAAAGGATCTGTACTCAGAAAACTATAAAATACTCATGAAAGAAATTGAGGAAGACACAAAGGAATGGAAAAACGTTCCATGCTCATGGATTGGAAGAACAAATATTGTGAAGATGCCAATGCCACCTAGAGCAATCTACACATTCAATGCAGTCCCCATCAAAATACCATCCACTTTTTTCAAAGAAATGGAACAAATAATCCTAAAATTTGTATAGAACTAGAAAAGACCTTGAATAGCCAGAGGAATGTTGAAAAAGAAAAGCAAAGCTGGCAGCATCACAATTCCGGACTTCCAGCTCTATTACAAAGCTGTCATCATCAAGACAGCATGGTACTGGCACAAAAACAGACACATCGATCAATGGAACAGAATAGAGAGCCCAGAAATGGACCCTCAACTCTAGGGTCAACTAATCTTTGACAAAGCAGGAAAGAATGTCCAATGGAAAAAAGACAGTCTCTTCAACAAATGGTGTGGGAAAATTGGACAGCCACATGCAGAAGAATGAAACTCGACCATTTCCTTACACCACACACAAAAATAGACTCCAAATGGTTGAAAGACCTCAATGTGAGACACAAGTCCATCAAAATCCTAAAGGAGAACACAGGCAGCAACCTCTTCAACCTCAGCCACAGCAACTTCTTCCTAGAAATATCGCCAAAGGCAAGGGAAGGAAGGGTAAAAATGAACACTTGGGACTTCATCAAGATAAAAAGCTTTAAAAAAAAATAAAGATAAAAAGCTTTTGCACAGCAAAGGAAACAGTCAACAAAACCAGAAGACAACCGACAGAATGGGAGAAGATATTTGCAAATGACATATCAGATAAAGGGCTAGTATCCAAAATCTATAAAGGACTTATCAAACTCAACACCCAAAGAAAAAATGATCCAATCAAGAAATGGGCAGAAGACATGAACAGACATTTTTCCAAAGAAACATCCAAATGGCCAACAGACACATGAAGAAGTGCTCAACATCGCTCGGCACCAGGGAAATCCAAATCAAAACCTCAATGAGATACCACCTCACACCAGTCAGAATGGCTAAAATTAACAAGTCAGGAAACGACAGATGTTGGCGGGGATGTGGAGATAGGGGAATCCTCCTACACTGTTGGTGGGAATGCAAGCTGGTGCAGCCACTCTGGAAAACAGTATGGAGGTTCCCCAAAGAGTTGAAAATAGAGCTACCATATGATCCAGCAATTGCACTACTGGGTATTTACCCCAAAGATACAAAAGTAGGGATCTGAAAGGGTACGTGCACCCCGATGTATATAGCAGCACTGTCCACAATAGCCAAACTGTGGAAAGAGCCAAGATGTCCATCGACAGATGAATGGATAAAGAAGAGGTGGTATATCTATACAATGGAATATTATGCAGCCATCAAAAGGAATGAGATGTTGCCATTTGCAGTGACGTGGATGGAACTGGAGGGTATTATGCTGAGCGAAATAAGTCAAACAGAGAAAGACATGTATCATATGACCTCACTGATATGAGGAATTCTTAATCTCAGGAAACAAACTGAGGGTTCCTGAACTGGGGGGTGGGGTGGGAGGAATGGGGTGACTGGGTGATAGACACTGGGGAGGGTATGTGCTCTGGTAAGTGCTGTGAATTGTGCAGGATTGTTGAATCTCAGATCTGTACCTCTGAAACAAATAATGCAGTATATGTTAAGGAAAAAAAAGAAGAAGAAGAAGAAGAAGATAGCAGGAGGGGAAGAATGAAGGCGGGAAATCGGAGAGGTAGATGAACTATGAGAGACGATGGACTCTGAAAAACAAACTGAGGGTTCTAGAGGGGAGGGGGGTGGGAGGATGGGTTAGCCTGGTGATGGGTATTGAGGAGGGCACATTCTGCATGGAGCACTGGGTGTTATGCACAAACAATGAATCATGGAACACTACATCTAAAACTAATGATGTAATGTATACAGATTAACATAACAATAAAAAATATGGTCAAAAAAAAAAAAAAGAAGTCCTAGGCACAGCAATCAGACAACAAAAAGAAATCAAAGGCATCCAAATAGGCAAAGAAGTAGTCAAACTCTCACTCTTGCAGATGATATGATACTTTATGTGGAAAACCCCAAACACTCCACCTCAAAACTGCTAGAACTCATACAGGAATTCAGTAAAGTGGCAGGATATAAAAATCAATGCACAGAAGTCAGTGGCATTCCTATACACCAACAACAAGACAGAAGAAAGAGAAATTAAGGAGTCCATCCCATTTACAATTGCACCCAAAACCATAAGATACCTAGGAATAAATCTAACCAAAGAGGCAAAGGATCTGTACTCAGAAAACTATAAAATACTCATGAAAGAAATTGAGGAAGACACAAAGGAATGGAAAAACGTTCCATCCTCATGGATTGGAAGAACAAATATTGTGAAGATGTCAATGCTACCTAGAGCAATCTACACATTCAATGCAGTCCCCATCAAAATACCATCCACTTTTTTCAAAGAAATGGAACAAATAATCCTAAAATTTGTATAGAACTAGAAAAGACCTCGAATAGCCAGAGGAATGTTGAAAAAGAAAAGCAAAGCTGGCAGCATCACAATTCCGGACTTCCAGCTCTATTACAAAGCTGTCATCATCAAGACAGCATGGTACTGGCACAAAAACAGACACATCGATCAATGGAACAGAATAGAGAGCCCAGAAATGGACCCTCAACTCTAGGGTCAACTAATCTTTGACAAAGCAGGAAAGAATGTCCAATGGAAAAAAGACAGTCTCTTCAACAAATGGTGTGGGAAAATTGGACAGCCACATGCAGAAGAATGAAACTCGACCATTTCCTTACACCACACACAAAAATAGACTCCAAATGGTTGAAAGACCTCAATGTGAGACACAAGTCCATCAAAATCCTAAAGGAGAACACAGGCAGCAACCTCTTCGACGTCAGCTGTAGCAACTTCTTCCTAGAAATATCACCAAAGGCAAGGGAAGGAAGGGCAAAAATGAACTCTTGGGACTTCATCAAGATAAAAAGCTTTTGCACAGCAAAGGAAACAGTCAACAAAACCAGAAGACAACCGACAGAATGGGAGAAGATGTTTGCAAATGGTCATATCAGATAAAGTGCTAGTATCCAAAATCTATAAAGGACTTATCAAACTCAACACCCAAAGAAAAAATGATCCAATCAAGAAATGGGCAGAAGACATGAACAGACATTTTTCCAAAGAAACATCCAAATGGCCAACAGACACATGAAGAAGTGCTCAACATCGCTCGGCACCAGGGAAATCCAAATCAAAACCTCAATGAGATACCACCTCACACCAGTCAGAATGGCTAAAATTAACAAGTCAGGAAACGACAGATGTTGGCGGGGATGTGGAGATAGGGGAATCCTCCTACACTGTTGGTGGGAATGCAAGCTGGTGCAGCCACTCTGGAAAACAGTATGGAGGTTCCTCAAAAAGTTGAAAATAGAGCTACCATAGGACCCAGCATTTGCACTACTGGGTATTTACCTCAAAGATACAAATGTAGGGATCCAATGGGTACGTGCACCCTGATGTTTATAGCAGCAATGTCCACAATAGCCAAACTGTGGAATGAGCCAAGATGTCCATTGACAGATGAATGGATAAAGAAGATTTGGTGTATATATATACAATGGAATATTATGCAGCCATCAAAAGGAATGAGATCTTGCCATTTGCAGTGACGTGGATGGAACTGGAGGGTATTATGCTGAGCGTAATAAGTCAATCAGAGAAAGACACGTATCATATGACCTGACTGATATGAGGAATTCTTAATCTCAGGAAACAAACTCAGGTTTGCTGGAGTGGTGGGGTGTGGGAGTGATGGGGTGCCTGGGTGATAGACATTGGGGATGGTATGTGCTATGGTGAGCACTGTGAATTGTTTAAGACTGTTGAATCACAGACCTGTACCTCTGAAACATGTAACACATTATATGTTAAAAAAAAAAAAAAAAGAAGAAGAAGAAGAAGATAGCAGGAAGGGAAAAATGAAGGGGGGAAATCAGAGGGGGAGATGAACCATGAGAGACTATGGAGTCTGAGAAACTGGGTGTTATATGCAAACAATGAATCATGGAACACTACCTCAAAAGTAATGATGTATGGTGATTAACATAACATAATAAGGAAAAAAGATTAAAAAAAATAGATAATACACATGAAATTTGTTTATAAACTACTGTTGAATACCAAGCAGGATAAGGCATCTTACTAGTGGTAGGTAGTGACTGTGCCTCTCATTGGACACAGGGCAGAATTTACTGCAGAGGGTGTAAAAATGATGAAGGGGATCCCTGGCTAAGGATAACTAGAATATTGGGAAGGAGATAAGCCACATAAAAAAATGGCAACAGGATATGGCCAGAAAATAAAAGTGTCACAATCAAGTGATAAACAAACATCAGGCTTCCAGGAGAGTGGAGCACTGTGCTCAATATGGAAAGGGGTGGTGTGTGTACAAAATCCTTCACCTTTGAATTGGGTCAGGGAGACTGAGGAAATTTCAACAAAGGGTACATGGAAATATGGATTCCTAGACAAAATAATCTTCTGTCATTCAAGGATTGAGCTCAAGAAATGGGCCAGCTTCCTGGCAAAAACACTGGGGAAATAATCTATGAGGGGCCCACCAGCTAGGTTAATCAGCACTAAGCGAAAAGTTGTTCTTTAGGCTGAAATTTCACGTATGTCTCCAGGTGTAAGTTGTTCTCTGACACCACAAATCCTATGCTCAAATTGGCAGAGAGTGCTAAAAGGAGACCAAAGGGGACTCCTGGGTATAGGGATTCACTGGAAAACCTAGCCCACTTAGCCAGAGAAGCTTTATGTAGAGAAGAACCATCAGTACCTTGGCAGCGATGTTTCCAGAAAGTTGTCTGGTCATAGCAATGTCTGGAGTACTACCTTTTAGAGAACAGTCTGGGAGCATTTTCCATTTTCCTGCACAGGCTTGTGGATCCACTCCGATGCCATAAGATGGACTCGGGCAGCCCAAGGCTAACACCTTGTGGTGGTGATGCCCAGAGAAGAAATGACAGGCTTTTAGGAATTATAATAATGAAGCTACACTATTACCCCAGGCCTTTCAAAGTTACAGAAAGCTTTAACCACCAGAACATCAACAGATCATCATGGAATTTGTTCAAGGCCAAAGTATGGGGAAGAATTGAAGTACTTCTGGTTTAAGCCCTGATTTTTTGAGCTATGGGTCCTAGGGAAAGAGAGGGAACTGTAGATGAGACAAGTTTCCAAAACCAGACTCCATTTGCCCTTCCCCACATTTAACCCAGTATGGAAACAGGAAGGCTTAGTCCCTCTCTATCAGGTTGTAAATGACATGTCATAAAGCTGAGGGACTTACACCACGTCAGAGCAAAGCTTGGAGTCCTGCCAACCACCACTCCTCAGAACCGAAACTTCATGGACAGCTATGTCTCTGCCTTGTGAGACTGGCTCAAGGACATATGGCTGGTAAGTGGTGGGCCCAGGGCATCTCATCACTGTTTAGTGATTTCTTTCCATGCCATCCTAGAAGTCTCCTGAGTGATCACATTAATTCTCAGCTGTCTATGTAGTATTTACAGTGTGAAACATACTTTCTTCCTCCTTAGTCTGGAGTTTTTCTGGGGCAGGACTGAGCTGTCTTCCTTGTCTGCATTTCCTCACAGCTGCCTTTGGTCTCCTCCCCTACATAAAGACAACCTTTCATCATTGTGTCCCAGTAGAAATATAGAACAGTCTCATGTGTCTATGTCCAAAGCACAACTTATCAGCATTGGGGAGGTATTTCCCATGGGGCCACATACTGTGGCATCTCACTGGATTGCCTCAGAGCCCAGGGGGCTGGGTCCAATAGCCCTGACATCCAGGTGCTCCAGTCTGAAACATCCCCTTGGCACCCTGCCCTCTCCATCTTAGCACCCTCTCTCCTGCTCCCCTTGGAGACACAGATTTCATGCTACCTGAAGCACAGGAATGGGCATCTACCATCAGCATTACCTTTGAGCCTTCCCTGGAATGTCCCTCCCTCCTGTCCGTACCACCTGTTGACCCCTCCAACCTTGTGAATTGCCTCTGTCCGTGTTGTTTAGAGCCCCAAATATTCACATGATGTCAGAGACCAGTGACCCATTTTGTAAACAAGGAAAGTGAGATACAGAGAGAATAAAGTAAGAAGCAAGAATAAAGGACCTGGTAAATTAGCAGCACAACAGGGTGGGACCCTGGGCTGCTGGGCCTCATTCTGATGCTGCTCTCACTTCAGCACACTGCCCCTCCTAGGGAGGAGAATACGGATGGAGCAGGCTCTGAGACCTGGGTCAGGTGGCATTTCCCCTCCAGGATCTCTGGTCCCACTCTTCCCTTGAAGTATAACAAGGATAGTTCACATTTGCTGAGCACTTGCTATGTATCAGGCACCTGGCTAAATCTTTAATATGCTAGATAACATTTTATTCCTCACCAATAGTCCTATGAAATATCAGTATAGGGCGCCTGGGTGGCTCAGTTGGTTAAGCGGCTGCCTTCGGCTCAGGTCATGATCCCAGAATCCTGGGATCGAGCCCCACATTGGGCTCTCTGTTCAGAGGGGAGCCTGCTTCTCCCTCTCCCTCTATCTACCACTCTCCCTACTTGTGTTCTCTCTCTCTCTGCCAAATAAATAAATAAAATATTTAAAAATACATATATAAGTATAATCATTACCCCCACTTTACAGAATAGGGAGCTAAGGCTTAAAGAGTTTAAGTCATTTGCCTCAAGTCACTCAGGCAATAAAAGTCAAGATTATCAGGCTACAGAGATGAGCCCCAATGCACTGGCCTGCCTCTCACTCCAGCCATGCTGACCAGAGCTGTCCTGAGAGCCTTTACCATCCCCTCTGACACAAAGAACATCCTGGGGTGGGGTGCTAGTCTTGGGAAGCAGCATAGCTCTGCTTTCAAGAGGCCCCATTTTTTAACCTTTCTTGACTCTTGCCACCACCCAGCATGCCTCCTGCACAATTTAATCTGCCTCAGTGCCCCTGCCACCTTCTCACCTTCTCTAGATCATGCTGATTTCTCCATGTGGATTTTTCTGACAGTTGCTCTTTAGCCCAGGTTCCTTCCAGGTAACAGATCCTTCTGTCACTGCTGACATTGGTTGCAGTACAACCTACAATCAGTTAGGAGAGAGGAATCTCATCACAGCAGTGGCTGCTCTCTCCTGAAGCTCGGAGTGTGGTAAGAGCCAGTCCTCCTTACAGCAACCTATAGGTACAGGGGCTGAAACTGCCCAAATAACTGGACAGCTGGTGTAGACCAAAGGGCTTAGAGGGGGAAAGAGCTCATGAATCATGCAAGCTCAAGACTGACCTGTGATTTGATCTATGTTTATTACTTCTTTTTATTTTTTAAAAGATTTTATTTAGGGGCACCTGGGTGGCTCAGTCGGTTAAGCGGCTACCTTCGGCTCAGGTCATGATCCCAGGAGCCTGAGATCATGACCTGAGCTGAGGGCAGATGCTTAACTGACTGAGACATCCAGGTGCCCCTGTGTTTATAAAATTTTTACTTTTACTTTTACTTTACTTAAGTCAGATAATCAGAGTTCACCCTGCGCCTGAGCTTCTAGATGAGATTGGCTTAAATCCTTACCCATGGGAGAGTATAACGTTCTGTTGCCCTCCTAAAACTGGAAATTCCCAGAGTCTTGGGTTTCTCCTATCAGCCCTGGAGGCAATTTCCGTGTCCCACCAAAGCTTCATCCCCCTTTGCATGTTGTAGCAGTTCCTGTATTAGCTGCAGTGCTAACCTCAGCATGGGCCCCATACTAATTCTCTGATTTCTACCTATAAAACTCCCACTCACATTAGCAGCTGAGTACTCTATCTGGGACACCCTCCTGTCCAACAAGGGCTTCAGTGAAGTCAGATACCCAGTACTCAGCTCCAGAGGTAGCTAGCTACATGGATGGGGTTGTACTTCAGAGAGTCTACTGGCCTTGCCAGGACACAGGCCTGGCTGCTGGAGCTGGAGTGGAGAATTTTTACTATAGGCATTGAAAGTGCTGAGAGCCGAAGGCACAGCCAAGCCAAAGTCTTCTAGGGAGACCTATGATGCAACCCAGAGAGTGGATTCAATACCTGAAGACAGGACAGGGCACAAAGCCAGCAATCAGGAACTTGGAAGAGAAAGGAGCAGGGCAAGAGCAGGGCAGGAAGAACGAGGGTCTGGAGGCATTTCCAGGACAATTGTCACAAATCACAGCAGCATTCACTGGTAGTCAGTGAAGTATTTGCAAATGCAATGAACAGTGCTTTTAAAATCCAAAGAGGCCAACAAGGCTCTTTTTAGTTGCAGAAAATGTGAGGTATAGCAAATTGTCCTTCATCTTACAGGGGGTGTACCATCACACTCTAGACCTAGACCCTATGTTTTATAGAGATTAATGCACTGCCATGATTTGTATCTCCTATTGTTGTTGTTGTTGTTTTTTGGTGTGCCTGCATCTTATGGAGGTATGTGTACAGTTGCCAGTTTTTGCTGTCCAATTCCTAGCACAATGTTCTCTGGTTGACCATCAGAATGATCCATAGAATGTTAAGGCCATCCAGATTCCCCTGGGCTATATTATGAGATCAAGAAGGTTAGAATAGCTAAGAGGCACAAGTACAAGTACACTTCTGTCCTGGGTGTGTAAAAACAAACTGCCTGGGCTCTTCCTTATTATGAGATTTGGCAAAGAAGTATGAACCAGATAAGTATCTGTGTGTCAGGAGTCAAGTAATGGTAGTGATGTAATGGCAAGGGTCCAGGCAAGAAAGCAGCCATTCTAATAATCTGAGTAGGGAAATCTTAGTATAAAGAACTAGTTACTAGTAAAATGGTAAAATGTGATTACTGAAAAAGGTAGAAAAAAATAAACAACTCTTTAAGGAACACAGGCACAACAAATGTATGAAGTAGCTTACTACCTCTAGAAGAGAAGGGGAGTAACCAAAGAAGGAAAAAGGCTCACCCACAAAGCTAAGAGTCAGACCTCATGGCTGTAGTCTACTGGGTGGATGGGAAGTCCTCCAGAGTTTGGTGGACCAGAACTGGTCAACAGGAAGCTGCCAGAGAAACTCACTGGAGAACCACTGGAGAACCACTGGAGCCCCTGCATGCCTCCAGCAGCCAACCACTCTGTAGTAGGAAAAAAGCACACACACTAAAATCAGGAATAGAGTTCCCAACCTTTGCTATGCCTTGTAGCTTTCCTCCAGGGCCTACTACTGATAAAGCATAACATTGCACCCACTACCAACATTGCACCCACTGGTAATGTTTACAGGGTCCAGCTTTCTCGTATCATAAAGCCAGGCAAAGAAAGATGCGTTCAGAGGTGAGAGACAATAAAATGATAATTGGCACACTGTTTTTATCTACTCCACTAATTTTACCGTATGCAGAATAGTAGCTGTGACTAGATCTTCCCCTAGTTAAATTCATGGTAGTACTCCATCAATTGCTATGATTCAGTTGCTCTTTCCTGAGGCAAGGAAGGTGGTCTCCCATAGAGATATAACCTAAAGCACAGCTCTTCTGAATGATGCTAAGACAGACCAGAACAGATCTCTTTGGTTTTCCACAGCATTCCTGTAGGCCACCTCTGATTTTAGCCATTCCTGACACAGACAATGCCATGCAAATCCAGATTCACCTCCTGGTGGAAATGTCCCCCTTCAAGCAACAAATGTCATCTCATTCCACTTCCTTCCTCACTCTTCCTTCCTCTCCCATAGCCTCTTGCTACCGGAGCCAATCTGTTACACTTGGGCATTGAGATTCTGTTATATGATACTGACCCATCTCTTGCCTGGGTTTACTATCCCAAGTGCAAGAGTAATGTAGAAGTGCTGGGGAGCTGACATCTCTGGAAATAATTCTTTTTTTATGAGATGCGACTCTGATTAAATACTTCATTCTCATTATTTTCAAGTGGAAAATTCTGGGAGGCATTCTGTATCAAGGGTCCAGCAAAATTTAGTCCTTTTTTTCTCATACAGGTTATCTCAATAATACATATTTATATTGCCTTTCCTTCATTACCTTTCTTAATCTCTCCTCTTCCTCACTTCTGCTTCCTGAGATCATGTCCCAAAGAAACTACCTGCATTCAACAACTTGTCTTAAGCTCTGCTTTCAAAGAAAACCATATAAGATACTCTGAATACTAGGGGTTCCTACTATACCACTTACCATCATCAATATGATTCTAATTGTTCTCAAAATATCAATGTGTTGATAGTTTAGCTAAGCTATCACTGACCCAGCATCCATTCTATTTGGCCAGGCAGTGTTCAGGGACCATAAACTGACACTAACCCTTCATGCAAGTACACACCCTAGATAATAGCCCACAGAATTGCAAGCAAATGTAAATTCCCAATACAACCTCTCAGTAGCCCTTGTGATCAACAAACTCTTGTTCCTCCTACTGTCTTCCCTGTGCACTCCTTAGATATGAACCCCCATGGAACTTACCAAACCCTGTTCTTTAGGTTTGAATTGACCAAACTAGACTTAGCCCAGGAGTCCCAAAACACTCCACCCACAGATCCTAATAAAGGCATGTGCCCCAGGTCCTATTGCTCTCTATGTCTGCACTCTACCTTGACCTCTCCATGTAGCCTCTCGAAGCATACTGTGTACTTCCTCCAGGACCTGTGAGTAATAAACTTCTCTATTTCAATTTCTCTCGTGGTCTATTGTTGAACTATGACTTACCATCAGCACCCTATACTCCACAATAACAAATGTTAACAAAGTCATAACATAATCCAATTCCAAAATTGCACTCTGATAGTTAGCTTTCTAGAACCATTCCTGGTATGATTCGTTTAGCCTACTTTCTCTAGGGGGAAAAACTGATATAAAGATGTAAACTTATGCTTTATTTAGAAAATGTATTCTTACTGTGATAGTGAAAGAAATAATAGATGGAGAAAAGAAAGAAAAGTGATTCAGGATTATGTGATTCTGCACTGGTCTTTGCTCCATGGAGAAACAACATCATTCTGCATATTCATGTGTTTGATTATATGGGACTTCTTCACATAGACTACAGGAAAAAGCACAAGTAGTCCATGGCAGAGTAGGGTAAGAATTTAACTTCCTGTCTCCATCTTATATCCTAGTTTCCATTTGTCTAGTTTACTTCATGGGGAGTTAACTCCCCTTCTGTTGGATCTTGCCATCCAGCCCTTTGGCAGCTGCCTGGACAGCCAAATCCTAATTATGGCATGATAGTTCATCCAAATCTGAATGTAGCCAAAGGAGCCATACACTCAGTAAGTGACTAGTACACATGGCTTCATAGTAAGAGTCACTGGTAAGCCACACAATCCAGGACAAGACATCCATCAGGACCTATTACAGAATCTCATAGCCCAAAGGGTAAGCTTTAGGCTACGGTAGCCCCTAAGACGTGGAAAAAGTCCGTAGGCTGGCAAGGCTGAGGAAATATGAGGAGATAACTAAGAAATGTCTAACACAGCCAGTGTAGGCTGGAGTAAATCAGGAAGGTTTTATATAAGGAATTAAACATCCAGGGCCTTGATTGCCAGCCAGGGGAGGGGGAGGGGGTGATGGTTGTGGTAAAAATGTATCCAAAGTGTAGGGATAGTTCAATGGTAAGAGATTGTAAAGAGGAATTGAAGAGTGTTCTTACCCAGAGATGTATCCAGCTCATCTTAGCATAACAATGCCCAAGATGAGAAATTACCCAGACATCTACAGGGTTCCAGCTCCTCTAGCACACCTGTGGCAAGCAGGAAGCTGACATGATGAGTATTTAATGGGACCTGTCCCTGCCTTTTAGCCCTCATACATTTATGTAAATATAGTTCTCACAACCAGAGTTCAGACTCAAGAAAGGCTGAATTTGTAAACAATTTTGCATCTGAAGCTTCTGCTAAATGTCTGAGCATGAAGACTCAATTTAAGTAATCAGCACATTTGTAGAGAGGAATCACAAATCAGCTACACTAGATGGAGCTGTGAATAGGGACTGAGCCTGGCCACACAGCTCAATCAGAGGGATCTGTTCTGAGTGAAGCAGAAAAAAGGGAAATGATTCCTCTGGATTTCCAGGGGCAGGTATACTGAGCCCTTTGCTATCACTTCTGATCAGTGGGATTAGAGGATGGCAGAGGCTGCTCAGAGAAGCCAAAGTAGAGGACTGCTCATGTTGAATAAATGTATCACAAGCAACTCATCTTATCCCAAGTAAAAACAAAACAAAACAAAACAAAAAACTTTCCTGACTAATGAGTAGGGACACATCATGTCAACCTCCAGGACATAATCTTCATGTCGCCTGCTTAAAAACCATGGCCACAATCACATCAAATTCCCCTCAATGCAGAGAAGTTACATGTCCATGCCTGTTTTGCAGGTCCACCCATAGATACATATACATAGTCCAGGCTTACACTAGGAATTCATCTTTCCTCTCAATTTTGCCACTATATCCCCTTAGTCATTAACTCCTATTGATCCCACATGCAAAATGGCTGTTGCTGCATCAATTTATTTCCCTTCACTCTGCTCTTATGTGAATTCAGTCTTCACTGTTGGAAGACAATTGTCTTCACTGCAGAGACAGTTTCTCATGCATACCCATCAATGTGCAATGCTTCAGGAGAGCAGAGCACAGCCATAACTGTGGGGGTTTGGGGGAACATGAAGGGACACTCAAAGGATGACCCACCACCTTGCCTCCTTTAAAACCCTTTCCTAAAGCAGCCTCACCATGTAGAACTGGCCTTTATATTCTATTCACATCTGTTCACTCTTGTGCATTCCTTTATATTGCACTTTTTGGCTTCCTTGTTTGTGTTTCTGGACTAGTCTTAGAGGTGACAGCTGATTTCTCCCTTTATCCCTAGTTCCATGTTCAGTATCTTGTGAGAAACTTTGTAAATATTGACTGAATTAATGAACAAATGAGGTTCTGATTCGATCTGAATCAATAACTCTGATTGGACCAGCAATGAATAGTTATGAATTAATGGGTCAATTATATTTTTAAATAAGCTAGAAAATTATTTTTCTGTTAATATGTCAATAAAAGAATATCAGGTTATCAATATATACACAAAGGAGTTGAAAATTAATGCCCACAGAAACTTACACATGGATGCTTGTAGCAGCTTTATTCATAACTGCCAAAATTTGGAAGCCACCAATACATCCTTCAGCAGGTGAATGAAGAAATAAACTGTGGTACATCCAGACAATAGAATATTATTCAGCACTAAAAAGATATGAGCTATCAAGCCATAAAAAAGACACGGAAGAAACTTTAATGCATACTATTAAGTGAAAGAAATCCTGTTACTAAGTGAAAGAATCTACAAACTGTACAATTCCAATTATATGACATTCTAGAAAAGGCACTTAAAAGTAACATTTATTGAGTACTGACTACATTCAAAGGCTTTGTGAAGTTAGGCATTATCACTCCTGCTTGGAAAGCTGAGACTTGCAGGGCACCCAGATGGCTCAGTTGGTTAAGCGACTGCCTTTGGCTCAGGTCATGATCCTGGAGTCCCAGGATTGAGTCCCACATCAGGCTCCCTGCTCAGCAGGGAGTCTGCTTCTCCCTCTGACCCTCCCCCCTCTCATGCTCGCTCTCTCTCTCTCTCTCTCTCTCTCATTCTCTCTGTCTCAAATAAATAAATAAAACCTTAAAAAAAAAAAAAAAGGAAAACTGAGACTTGGAAAGGTTAAGTAACTTACCCAAGGTTATAAATTAGTATGCAGCAATGCTCTGACACCAAATTTCCTGCTCTGGGCCATCCCATCTTTCTGTCTTTCAAAGCACATTTCTCTCCAGAGGACCCTGCATGGGGCTGCCCAAACACCAGACATCCTGCTAACAGCACTGCATTACCTAGAGAGATCCCCAGAGGAATCATTCATGGAGTTCCTTCCAGGCTGTATGTGCTGGACTTGGTAAAGGTAAGTGTATTCACTTAATTTCATAATTGGCAAACACAGGATTCTCCATCATAATATACTACATCTCCATCCACACACAGACTGCTTCCTGATTCATATATTTGTTTATTGTCTTGGTTCCCTTCTAGAATGTGAATGTCACAATTTTCTATCTTGTTCATCATTATATCCTCAGTGTGCAGATCCAGCATAAAAGAGGTCTACCAATTAATGAATAAAATGAACAAATGAATAGAAAAATACATGGACATGTTGCCTTACTACTTACACTATAAATGTAGCCAAATATTATTATCCTCATTTTATAGACAAGGAAAAGGAAACCCACAGAGGTTATATGACCAGACATCACAGTCCATATTGTTTGGGCTCTTTTGAAAAGATCCAGCCCACTTGACACCTGGCCCTTGGGACCCCTCTCCAGGCTCTACCAGAGAAACACAGCAAAGCAGAACTTCACTGAGGCCTTAGGATTTCAGATCCAAAACAGAGTGTGGAAACACAAACTCCACTAAACTCAATGGGGAGAAAATCAATAATAAAATGGAGAAGAAAACATAAAGAGAAAGAAACATGGGAGAAAAAAGTAAAAATCAATCTTACAATTTATTAAATGAATGTCTCTACGTCTAATCTAGGAAGTTCTAGTGTTTTGTAGAGCAGAGATAAAATGGTTTTGTAGCAAATTGGCAGCACAGAGACAACATTCTGGCCTCAGGATGCTCGTGGAAGCCCCAGCAGCCTGCCAGGTCTGAGAACATATCGGCAGCCAATGGAGAGATTGGCTGCAGACCTGCCCTGCCCCAGGCTAGTGCTTCTTGCCAGGCTGGTGGCCCCCACCAGCAGCCTCCACAGATACCTGCATAGTTGTAAATAGTCTCCTCTCTTCTGCCTCTAAAGAATGAAACTCAGGGGACCAAGATTATGCTTTCACCTTCTTTGTGTGACTCAGGAATTTTAAACCAGTTCCCCGATGATTCTGGGTTTGTCTGCATGACCAAAATGTGGTTGAGGAAGAGCCAAGGGCAGAGAGAGAGTGCCAGCAGTGAAAACTACAGCCAGCATTCCTGTACTGCTGTCCTGGGAAGAGCAGACCCAATGGACGTGATCTTCCCCTGAGGGGCTCCCCAAAACTATCGCAGAGGTGCGTGGGTGTGAGGGGGCCTTTAAGCTTCCCCTTCAGAAGCCCCCCAGAAAGCAGGAACACTTGCATCTTCCCCAAGAGATGATATTCCCACCTGCTCAAGGGAATGAGTGTACATATGTGTGCACACATACAAAACACTCCCCAATGCATGTTCTTACAAGCAGAAAGCTTCAGAGAGCACATAGAGGGTGGCACATTGAGGTCTACCAGTTGGCGGCCACCAGGAATAAATCACCCAGAAGAGTCCCTTGACTGTGGACAGTGACATCAAGTCCTGTTACAGAACCAAGCAGCACAAGTTTAGCCAGTGCAGGTAAGAAACAGCCAAAATAGCCTTAGTGTGGGTGAATCAAAGCTGCCTGGTGTAGAGAGAACACACTCTATGGGAATTCAAGGTCTTGGCTGTAAACACCCTTCTTCCCTATGACCACTTGAAAATTCTCTGGATCTCAGTTTCTTGGTCTGTTGGATGAGACAGATAACACTCTCACTGCAGAGTTCAAAGGTTTTATCTGTGTATGTGAAGATCAAATAAGATAGTAAATCAGAAAACATTTTGAGAAAGCATAAAGCAATAAATTAGAAGTGTCATGAGGAATATATACAGACCTTGGTCTGGGGGCTTCTGGTCTGAGGATGATGTTGGAAGAAAAATTAAACACACAGGAGAGATTAACAAAGAACACTTCGAATGTGCAAATGAGCAAGGCTGTAGAGGTCCAGGACAGAACTGGGGTGGGGGGCGAAAGGGGGTGGGGGCTGGGGCTGGAGTTGTGTTAACAACTCAAAGAACTTTGAGCTGCTATGCAAGCAAGGGATTGGCAGTTCTACATTATTTCTAGAAGTGGTAGGAGGGAAACAAGAGGAAAAATAACTAAAATATCTATGAGTGGAGTTGACTTAAAATTAGAAAAAATTCCAAGAAGCAATGATAGCAGAGGTGATACTGCAGAAGGTTGACAAAGGAGCTAGAATAACCATCTTCTGTAAGAGATGCTGGGGCCTCTGGGAAATGGACAGAGTGTGGAGGACCCCAGCAATCATGTATTTCTGAGATGTAATAAAAACAAAAGTTAATATTCACTGAGTGCTTATTAGGTGGTGGGCACCATTTGCAGTCTTTACAAGTACCACCTAATTAAATCCTATCCCAACCCTATTATTATCATCCCATTTTAAAGATGGGGTGTAAAGAAGCTGAGTAACTCTTTAGAGTCAGGTGTGCAGACTGCTTTCCCAGTTCTCAGACTGGTGGGACCCTTGGGAACAATGTAGCCAACACCTAGGTATCTGTGGGGCCTGAGGAGAGAACAGGAAACTCAGTCAATAATTGGCATCAGAGACCAGGGCTCCCAGATGACACTGAAAATCCTGAGGGTGCATCTGCCAATCTTTCTTCCCCAAGGTAAGTGTGTTTCAGGCAGGCATCCTGTCTATTTGGGTCAGTGATGGACAGCTCACCAGTGCAACTAGCAGAGTGCTTAACACATAACAGTACCCAGGGCAGAGGTCTCTTACCTTATTTATTTATTTTATTGTTGCAAGAACACTTAACATGACATCTACCCTCTTTTTTTTTTAATTTTTTAAATTTTTAAAAAAATTTTGTTATGTTATGTTAGTCACCATACAATACATCATTGGTTTTTGATGTGGTGATCCACGATCCATTGTTTTCGTATAACACCCAGTGCTCCATGCAGTATGTGCCCTCCTTAATACCCATCACCGGGCTAACTAATCCCCCCTCTCCCCTCCCCTCTAAAACCCCGTTTGTTTTTCAGAGTCCATAGTCTCTCATGGGTCAGATCTACCCTCTTAACAATTTTTTAAATGTACAATATAATATTTTTAACTACAGGCTCTGTGTTGTTCACCAGATCTCTAGAATTTATTCATATTGCATAACTGTAACTTTTTATCTGTTGATTATCAACTCTTCACCCTTCCCTCAACCCCTGGCAAATACCATTCTGCTCTCTGTTTCCATGAGTTTGACTATTTTAGATACCTCATGTAAGTGGAATCATGCAATATTTGTCTTTTTGTGACCAGCTTATTTCATTTAGCATTATATCCTAACATCAGGTTCAGAATACTAAAATATCAGAATATCAGGTTTATCCATATCGTTGCAAATGTCAGGCTTTCCTTCCTTTTCAAGGCTAATATTCCATTGTATGTATTCCATTTTCTTTATCCATTAATCCATGATGGACACTTAGGTTGTTTTCATATCTTGGCTACTGTGAATAATACTGCAGTGAGCATGGGAGTAAAAATATCTCTTTGAGATTCAAATTTCAACTCTTTTAGATAAATACCCAGAAGTGGGATCATATGGTATTTCTATTTTTAATTTTTTGAGGAACTTCCATACTGTTTTGCATAGTAGCTGCGCTATTTTACATTCCCACCAACAGCGCACAGGTTTCCAATTTCTCCACATCCTTGCCCATATTTGCTATCTTTAGGGTTGTTTGATAATAGCCATCCTAACAGATGTGAGATGAATTCTCATTGTGGTTTTATTTTGCATTTCTCTGATGATTAGTGACATTGAGTGTCTTTCATGTGCTTATTGGCCATTTGTATCTTTTTTTGTAGAAATATCTTTTGAAGTTTTTTATCATTTTTTAATTAGGTTATTTGGCTTTTTCTCTAAGATTTGAAAACAAGAACAAAAGAGGATGAATGACTTACTCAGGGTCACACAGCTTTGAGGGCATACTGTCATCCACATTATGCTGACTCTGGGTTCTGTCAGTTTGTCAGGCCCAGTCTGCCAGGGTCTTGTGACTAAGAGGAAAAAAGCAAACTATTCTCAGTCCTTCTCTCACTCAGTGGCAGAGCTGCAGGAAGCCACTCCTCCAAAATAAAATATAAAATAAAATAAAATAAAATAAAAGTAAAATAAAATTAAAATGCTAGTGGGCAGAGGTATTTCAATAAAAATACGTTTACCTTGTAACACTTCCTGCAATCCAAATGCTGGAAGCACTTTGCTCAGCAGCTGCGAGACAGCAGCACACAGAATTAGTTACAGAGTCTTTCTCAGTATCTCTCACTTTCCTAGGAGGGTATAGTGCTGCTGGAGAGGTGGGGGCATGCAGAAAAGGAGATAGATGTGGACCAGGGCGGGGGTGGGGGTGGGTGATATGCTCCTCTGCACAACCATCCTTGTTAGTCCAGGGCTATGCTGGTTTTAGCACTGAAAATTCTGCATCCTGGGAAACCCTCTCCTGGAATGCATAAGTCCTGGTTTTGGGGAATGGATACAGAAGTTTAAGGATAATATACAAAACTCATATTGCAGCCCCCCAACAGGGGCTAGGAGCAACGTTGGTCTGAGTGTGACATGGCAATAACAGATTAACTGCCTTACAGAGTCACCCTTATTCTCCTGTTGGTGTTGGCAACCGTGATTGCAGCTAACACCAACGTTGTAGATACATTGTTGCATCCTTTGGAGTGATGTGATTTACATGTGCAATTGTGGTGTGATGGTGAGCAGTAACTCCATCTTTGACTTTGCCTGTGGAGTAATTGTCATGCTCTGTGTCAAGAATGTGCTAGTCTAATTTTTAACATGATAAATATTGTGACCATGTTTCCTGAGAGTTCAGATCATGAAAATGAGAATAGTTGCAATACCAATGTCAGTATGACCCAGGTATCAATGAAAAAGGAGGCTAAAGGATTGTTTTCCTTTAATGACAGATGGACAGATACACACAATCCAAAGCAGAGCTCCCTGCACAATATACAGAAAATGACTGGGGACGGGTATGATGAAGGAGATGAGAAGGCATATGTGAAAACCGAATCTCACAAGTCCAGGCTCAGACAGGTAAATACTTCTAAATTAATTAAAAGTTTTCATCTCCTAAAAAGATACCAAAGCTAAGTTGTAAATAGTAATACCTGAATTAGCTTGGACCTATAGCATGAATGAATATGCATTATTGTTTTCTTGTATTGTTCTCCTGATTGCTCTATGAGACTGAGTTAAGTAATATTTCTTCATTTAGAAGTTTCAACTACAATGCCCAGTGGGAGAACAAAAATAAAATTTTGATGACAGATGTGTCAGTCCTTGCAATTTAGAGCTGTTTCTGTCAGCTCTTACTAGCAATCATGCTTTGTATATGTATGAAGGGATGTGTGGAATCACATCAACACCCGAAATTCTTAGGTACTTTGACTTAAGAAGAAGAAAGAGTTTCAAATCATCTTGATTTCTATGAAGATTTTAATGAAACCAGAAAAGATATTTTATTGTCCAAATATAAACTAGACTTTGCTCATATATCTGCATATTCAGCAGACAGTGCAAATATGAATTTTTGCAAATTCAGTTCCGTCTGTAAACTTACCAAAGAAAATTGAAAGGGCTTACCCATTAGCTCTCTTGCACACTTTGTACACAACACCATTTCAGTGGTGTGCAGTTTGCTTCTCTGTGAGATTTGGTCACTTTTCAGTTTCTTATTAATGGGCAGAAGCACTTACAAAGATTTCTGACTTCATGGAAGGTCACTTCCTTAGTCAGAGGGTTACCAGAAACCTGACATTGTTTTACAAGTTTTGGCCAGCCATCAATTCATATTTCTCAACTGTGAGACCAGAAGAATGATCTTGTTTAGTTTGGAAATACACTTGGGATGAAAATGGAGAAAAAGTTTACAGTAAAATAAAAGTTTTTATGCTCTTTCTCTAAAACTGGTGAAGAGGCCATAGAAACCAAGAAAAAGAAGAGCAGATTTCATCTAAGCTGTTCAGTGTTATGTGTGGGTTTCAACAAAAATTCACAAAGTGGCAAATGGCTCACTTTTTTATTACAAGACTGCCTTTTTACTCAAAATAATGTCAACAGAAAAGAGCAGCCAAGTTAACCAGAACTTTCTCAATTTCTTCACTAAAACCATAACTTGTTTTGAATCCAACTTTGACTTCACTAGTTTTACTCAGTGCTATAAAATCATTTCCCCTGAGAAAGAAACATTTAACTTTTGATGGCATCCATTGTGCTTTAGAGTGTTTTAAAATGGATACCATGGATATGGATAGCCTATGTGATAAATTTAGGATGTAGACAACCTATGTGACAAAAACAAGCATGCAGGTCCAAAGTGGATAAACATTTTCTGAGAGTTAGTTGCTTGTGAGTAAAATCCTAAGAACCCACACGTGTATGCTTTTGTTGAGAGGATATTTATCTTGATGTCATCACACCGGACTAACACCTTGATAAAAGCAGTCCTGCAGGTCAAAATGAATTTTGTGTTTGACCCTATTCATGCTTACTACTTCATTAAAGAAAAGGAGGATGTCCTATAGGCTGCAGGAAGTTCAGAAAAGCACTAGAACATGAAATAGAAAGAATAAAAATATCCTATTGTATCATGGGAGAGAAAGAAAGAAACACAACATTGTTTTAAATATTGTTTTTTTAAATATTAAATGTAACCTATATTTAATATTTGCTTAATTAGTTCTATTGTATTTTGTTCTCCTTTTAAAAAGATCTCACACCGGGGGAAGGAAGATGGCAACAAAGTAGGAGGACAGTAGGCTCAACTTCTCCCATGAATACAACTAGATAACTATTGAATCATCCTATATATCCCAGAAATCTACATGAAGACTGGCAAAACAAACTCCACAACTAAAGGTAGAGAAGAGGTCACACTGAAGAAAAAGGAAGTGAAAAGATCAGTTTGGGAGAGAAAGGGATCATGGCCCCTGCAGTGGGGAGGGAGCTGTGGTTGCAGAAAAAAAATGAGAGACGGACTAACACACAGGGAAACCTACATAGAAAGATGAAATCTCACAGCAATTGGCTTGGAAAGCAAGAGGGGCCAAACTTAGAGAGTTCTTGCAACCAGTGGGGCTTAAAGCCTAGAGTTTTAAAGGTCAACATGCTTGACTCCAGGAGAGCCCAGACGCATTAGGGCTACTCTTGTAGAAAAGGCAAGGCAAATAGCCTGTGGACATATAGTGTGGAAACAGCGATCTGAAGAGCACCTGGAACACACAGGGGGGAGGTTATTTGCTCTTCTCAGAGGATGTTTCAGAGGGGTAGCATTCATAAAGAGACCCCTCCAGGAACAAAGGAACTGGCCAGCACCATTTGCCTCCCCTGCCCCTTAGCATAAACACAGACACCCCTGAGGGAATGAGTGTAGTGCCTACACTCACTACCTAACTTGCTTACACGAAGTATCACCCCCCTTACATACTGGTGGAACCACCCTTCCCAGTCATGTTTGCCTCAGTCCTCACACAGTGGGCCCCTCCCCAGAAGACCAAGTTAAACCCCTGCCAACACTGCCTCTTCCAACCTGGGAGTTCTTCATAAGGCCATTACCCTCCAGAACAGTATAAGTAGCTGACTTTCCTAACACAGAGAAATAGGCACAGAGACTTAGACAAAATGAGAAGACAGAGAGTTTTTGACCTAAATGAAAGAACAAGATAAGACAAGGCCATGGCCAGAGATCTAAGTGAAACAGATATAAGTAACATGCCTGATAGAGAATTTAAAGTAATGATCATGAAGATACTCACTGGATCTGAGAAAAGAGTGGAAGGCATGAATGAGACCCTTACCACAGAAATGAGAAAAACAGCAGAGATAAAGAGCACAATAAATGAAATGAGAAACATGCTTGATAGAATGAAGAGCAGGCTGAAAAAAACAAAGGAATGAATTAACTACCTACAAAAAGTAATGGAAAGTAATCAGGTTGAACAAAAGAGAGAAAAAAGAATTATGCAAAATGAGATTAGACTTAGGGAACTCAGTGACTCCATTAAATGTAATAACATTCCCATTATAGGATTCTCAGAAGAGGAAGAAAGAGAAAAGGGCATAAAATTTATTTGAAGAAAACTTCCCTAATCTGGGGGAGGAAACAGTTATCCAGATCCAGGAGGCACAGAGAACCCCCAACAAAATCAACAAAAGCGGATCCACAGCAAGATATATAATAAAAATGACAATATATGGTGATAAAGAAAAAATTTTAAAAGCAGGAAGAAAAAATAAAACAGTTACATACAAGGGAAAATCCATAAGGTTATCTGGGGACTTTTCAGCAGAAACTTTACAAGCCAGAAGAGAGTGGCATGACATATTCTAAGCGAATGAGAAAAATCTGCAACCAAGAATACTCTAACCAGCAAGGCTATTATACAGAATAGAAGGAGAGATAAAGAGTTTCCCAGGCAAACAAAAATGAAAGGAGTTCATGACCACTAAAACAGCCCTGCAAGAAATATTAAAAGGGACTCTTTGCATGGAAAAGAAAGAACAAAAGTGATAGTATGAAGTCAGAAAACACAAAGGAACCAAGAATAAAAATGAATGTTTTTGTAAAATATCAGGAAAGTAACTCACAAAATAAAAGGATGTAAAATATGACACCATATAACTAAAGTGTGAGGAGGTGTAAAGAATGGGTTCAAACTTAAGTGACCATCAACTTAATATAGACTGTTATATGCAGATGTTATATATAAACCTAATGGAAACCACAAGTCAAAAACCACTAATACATACACAAAGAATAAAGAGACAGAAACCCAATATATCACTAAAGAAAAACAGCAAACCATGAAAGAGAGATAGAAGAAAGGATCAGAGAAAATCTTCAGAAACAACCTAAAACAAGTAATAAAATGGCACTAAATACATATCTATCAATAATTACTTTGAATGTAAATGCTACAATCAAAAGACAAAGGGTGTTAGAATGGATTAAAAAAAAAAAAGACTCATCCTTAGGCATCCTTAGACACCTGCAGATAAAGAAACACTTATCATGCAAATGGATGTCAAAAGAAAGCCAGAATAACAATACTAATATCAAACAAGTTAGACTTTAAAACAAAGACTGTAACAAGAGCTGAAGAGGGACATTATATAACCATAAAGGGAACAATCCAACAAGAAGATCTAACAATTGTAAATATTTATGCACCTAGCATGCGAGTTCCCAAATATATAAAGCAATTAATAACATAAAAAGCCTTGATATTTTACAAAACATTCATTTTTGTTTGTGTTTCCTTTATGTTTTCTGACTTCGTACTGTCACTTTTGTTCTTTCTTTTCCATGCAAAGAGTCTCCTTTACTATTTCTTGCAGGGCTGTTTTAGTGGTCATAGCTCTCCTTCTATTCTGTATAATAGCCTTGTTGGTTAGAGCATTCTTGGTTGCAGATTTTTCTCATTCACTTAGAATATATCATGCCACTCCCTTTGTATTATTATCACTGATAATAATACAATAATAGTAGGGGATTTTAACACCCACTTACATCAATGAACAGATGATCTAAGCAGAAAATCAATAAGAAAACATGGCTTTGAATGAAACACTGGACCAGATGGACTTAACAGATGTATTCAGAACATTCCATCCTAAAACAGCAGAATACATATTTTTTTTTTCAAGTGCACAAGGAACATTCTCCAGAATAGATCACATATTAGGTCACAAAACAGGCCTCAACAAATACAAAAAGATTGAAATCATACCATGCACATTTTCTGAACATAATGCAATAAAACTATAAATCAACCACAAGAAAAAATCTGGAAAGACCACAAATTTATGGAGGTTAAACCATATGCTGCTAAACAATGAAATGGTCAACCATAAAATAAAAGAAGAAATTAAAAATTACATGGAAACAAATGAAAATGAAAACACCATGTTTCAAACCTTTGAGATGCAGTAAAAGTGGTCCTAAGAGGGAAGTATATAGCAATACAGGCCTACCACAAGAAGCAAGAAAAATCTCAGATAAACAACCTAATCTTACACCTAAAGGAGCTAAAAAAAGAACAATAAACCAAGCCCAAAACCCGCAGAATGAAGGAAATAAAAGATTACAGCAGAAATAAATGATATGGAAACTAAAAAAAAAAAAAAAAAAAACAATAGAGCAGATCAATGAAACCAAGAGTTTTGTTTTTGTTTTTTTTTTTTTTGACAGAGAGAGATACAGCAAGAGAGGGAACACAAGCAGGGGGAATGGGAGAGGGAGAAGCAGGCTTCCCGCTGAGCAGGGAGCCCGATGTGGGGCTCAATCCCAGGACCCTGGGATCATGACCCGAGCCGAAGGCAGACGCTTAACGACTGAGCCACCCAGGCGCCCCCCCAAGAGTTGTTCTTTGAAAAAAAAATTAATAAAATTAATAAATCTCTAGATGGACTTATATAAATAAATAAATAAATAAATAAATAAATAGTACCCAAATAAATAAAATTACAAATGAGAGGAGAGAAAAAACCAAAGCCACAGAAATACCAATAATCATAAGAGAATATTATCTAAAATTATATGCCAAAAAATTGGACAATATGGAAGAAATGGATAAATTCCTAGAAACATATAAACTATCAAAACTTAAATAGGAAGAAACAGAAAACTTGAATAGATTGATAACTAGCAAAGAAATTTAATCAGTAATCAAAAATCTCCCAAAAACTAAAGTCCAGGGTCAGATGGCTTTACAGGCAAATTCCACCAAACATTGAAAGAAGAGTTAATACCTATTCTTCTCAAACTATTCCAAAAAAAAAAAAGAAGAGGAAGGAAAGCTTCCAAATTCATTTTCTGAGGCCAGCATTACCCTGATTCCAAAACCAGATAAAGACTCCACTAAAAAAGAGAACTACAGACCAATATCTCTGATGAACTTGGATGCAAAGATCCTCAATAAAATACTAGCACAAACTGAACACAACAATACATTAAAAAAATCATTCACCACAATCAAGTGGGATTTAATTTTAGGTTGCAACCGTGGTTTAATATTCACAGCTCAATCAATATGATTCACCACATTCACACAAGAAAGGATAAGAACCATATGATCCTTTCAATAGATGCAAAAAAAGCATTTGACAAAGTACAACATCAATTCATGATAAAATCCCTCAACAAAGTAGGTTTAGAGGGAACATTCCTCAACATAACAAAAGCTATCGATGAAAAATCCACAACTATTATCATCCTCAATGGGGAAAAATTGAGAGCTTTTCATCTACGGTCAAGAATAAGACAGAACAATAACTCTCACCACTATTATTTAACATAGTACTGGAAGTCCTTGCCACAGCAATCAGACAATAAAAAGAAATAAAAGGCATCCAAATAGGCAAGTTTTCACTATTTGCAGACAACATGATACTATATATAGAAAACCCAAAGACTCCAACAACAACAACAAAAAAAAATGCTAGAACTGATACATGAATTCAGTAGAGTTGCAGGATACAAAATCAACATACAGAAATATGTTGCACTTCTATACACCAATAAGGAAGCAGCAGAAAGAGAAATTAAGGAATCAATCCCATTTACAGTTGCAACAAAAAACATAAGATAACTAGGAATAAACTAACCAAAGAAGTGAAAGACTTGTACTCTGAAAATTATAAAACATTGATGAAAAAAAATTGAAGAGAACACAAAGAAATGGAAAGACATTCTATGCTTATAGATTGGAAGAACAAACATTGTTAAAATGTCTGTACTATCCAAAGCAATCTACACATATAAGGCAATCCCTATCAAAATACTGGGTATTTTCCAGAAACAATCCTAAAATGTGTGTGGAACCACAATAGACCCCAAATAGCCAAAGCAAACTTGAAAAAGAAAAGCAAAGTTGGAGGCATTCCAATTCCAGACTTCAAGTTATATTACAAAGCTGTAGTCATCCAAACAGTGTGGTACTGAAACAAAAATAGACACATAGATCAATAGAATAGAATAGAAACAAGGAAATGAACCCACAACTATATGGTCAATTAATGTTCAACAATACAGGAATGAATATCCAGTGGGAAAAAAAACAGGCAACAGGCAAAAGAATGAAACTGGACCACTTTCTTATAGCATACACAAAAATAAATTCAAAATGGATTAAAGACCCAAATGTGAAACCTAAAACCATAAAAATTCTATAGGAGAACACAGGAAGTAACTAACCTCTTTAACATCAGCTGTGGCTGATGATGGTCTAGACACATATCTTTCTAGATATGTGTCCTGAGGCAAGGGAAACAAAAACAATAATAAACTATTGAGACTTCATCAAAATAAAAAGCTTCTGCACCACAAAGGAAACAATCAAAAAAACTGAAAGTAACCTATGGAATGGGAGAAGATATTTGCAAATGACATACCTGATAAGAAAGGGTTAGTATCCAAAATCTATAAAGAACTTATAAAACTCAACACCCAAAATTTGAATAATCAAATAAAAAAATCAGCAGAAGACATGAATAGACATTTTTCAAAAAGCATACAGATGGCTAACAGACACATGAAAAGATGCTCAACATCACTGATCATCAGGGAAATGCAAATCAAAACTATAATGAGATATCACCTCAAACCTGTCAGAGTGGCTAAAATCAACAACACAAGAATAACAGATGTTTGTGAAGATGTGAAGAAAGGGGATTCCAGTCTTCTTGCACTGTTGGTGGGAATGCAAACTGTTGCAGCCACTCCAGAAAACAGTATGGAGTTTCCTCAAAAACTTAAAAATATAATTACTATATGATCCAGTAATTCCACTACTGGGTATTTACCCAAAGAATACAAAAACACTAATTCAAAGGGATACATGCACCCCTACATTTATAGCAGCATTATTTACAATAGCCAAGATATGAAAGCAGTCCAAGTGTGTCCATTGATTGATGAATGGATAAAGAAGATGTGATTAGATGATAGATAGATGATAGATATAGATAGATGATAGATAGATGATAGATGATTGATAGATGATGATGATAGATAGATGATGATAGATAGATGATAGATAGATGATTGATAGATAGATAGATAGATAGATAGATAGATAGATAGATAGATAGATGATAGATAGATAGATAGATAGATAGATAGATAGATAGATAGATAGATAGATAGATATAGATAGATGATAGATAAAGTAGAATATTACTCGGCCATATAAAAGAATGAAATCTTCCTATTTGTAATGACATGGATGGAGCTAGAGAGTATAATGCTAAGAAACAAAACAAAGAACAAAGAGGGGAAAAAGAGAAATTGAGAGAAACAAACCAAGAAACAGAGTCAACAATAGCAAACTGATGGTTATCAGAGGGGAGGTAGGAGGGGGGTTAGGTGAAATAGGTGATGGGGATTAAGGAGTGCACTTGTCATAATGAGCACTGGGTGAGTAAAATAAAAACTTTAAAAATAAAAAAATAAATAAAGGTCCCACACTTACATATCTTAAGAATACACAATAAAATAGCTGACAACATGTAAATATCCAATAAACAGTTGTAAAACTTTATAGAACAGAAAGAAATATAAACATACTACTGGTCTTATTGTTATTTTGTTTAAATAACAACACTTATTGGAGCAAAAAATCAAATTGTATAGAATACATAATTTCAATTAAACATATGTGTTTATATTCAATTATATTACATATATACATACATGTTTATATTCAATCAAAATACATATATTCAATTAGACAATAATGCTTATGGCTAAATTAATAATGCATGTATGTAATTATTACTATATACTACACTATTATCATTTATTCTTATCTGGTATGTCTGTGTCCCAGGGTGACTCTCTAAAAAATGATCACTTTGCTCTGCTTGAGGAGTGAGGGTGGCCTATAATCGCAGCAATGTCCAGCAGGTAGCTTCAACTGGACCTGGAGTTCCTCATGTTGACTTTCCTACATTGTCAAGCCCCATCTCCTCTCTGGGATCAGACCCAGGCCCAGCATATACTCTAGACTTTCAGTTTTCTCACTTACCAGATAGAACAGTCTGGATTTAATAGGGCATGACCTTTGCTCAGAGGCTGACACTAACTTAGCTTTTTCAAGAGACTTGACTAACTTTTCCTTTACTTATGGAACAAATCCATTGAAATAAAGGATACATCCTTTTTCTTACTTCCCTGGGACCTGAAGCTCTGGAGCTCCTTCTGGCCTGCATGTAGACATAAAGAATGTGGGAATGTGGGAAGCAGCTACGCCTCCTGTGCACACACTCAGGCGATGGGAATGGGCTGAAAGCCCTTAAAGGCAAACTCTCTGAATTAGAAACACTTTAATGACTGTCATGAACATGATTCCACAGCTTCATCTCTAATTTGAACTCCAACTCTGTTATGACGGCCTTCAGAGCAGCTTCCCTAGATCTTGGACTATCAACATTCTGTGGGGGCAGAAGGGCATTCTGCAGTTACTGAAGCTCCCAGACTACTCAGATACCCATTTAATTTTGGTGGCGCTTCCCAGCTCACTGGCTCTTGATTTTGGTCAAGGACCAATGGGCCCTTCAGCCTTAACTATCTCCCTAGAACCATAGGCCCTTGAAGGAATTCCTGCCTTTACCTTCTACAACCATACCCTCTGATACTTGGCTGTTCTCTGGCTGGAGTCTCCAGGGGCACAACCCCCACCTCCATGGTCATTGTTTGACTTGTATTCAGCTCTGGGCTGGCCCTTTGGGCTCCCCGGCGGTCATACTCTACTCAGCTTTGTCAGTGGTGCAGGGCATTGGGGCTGACTGCTTTCTTCCCCAGTCTGAGGGGCCTTACCAAGATCATAACCAGTATCAGAGGGAAACCATGTTTACACTGCATGCCTTCCCCACCTAGTCCCCACTCCAACTTGTGTTCTGCATGTTTGTGTCCCCACTCCAACATGTTTTCCTAGAAGTATGGGAAACAACCATCCCAGTTTGCCCAGGACAGAGGTTTCCCAGGGAGGGGGAATTTCAGTGCTAAAATAGGGGAAGTCCTGGGTAAAGCCCTTAAAGGCAAACTCTCTGAATTAGAAACACTTTAATGACTGTCATGAACATGATTCCACAGCTTCATCTCTAATTTGAACTCCAACTCTGTTATGACGGCCTTCAGAGCAGCTTGGTTCTAGGCCTTCAGAGCAGCTCCCTATGGTTCTAGGGAGATAGTTAAGGCTGAAGGGTCCATTGGTCCTTGACCAAAATCAAGAGCCAGTGAGCTGGGAAGCACCACCAAAATTAAATGGGTATCTGAGTAGTCTGGGAGCTTCAGTAACTGCAGAATGCCCTTCTGCCCCCACAGAATGTTGATAGTCCAAGATCTAGTCTAAAAACAAGTTGGTCTCCCTACAAAGACTGCTGTTTTATTTTTTCCTGAGAGTTCCTACTGTAGATGTCTACCTGTGCAAGCACATTGACTTAGTAAATTGGGAAGAGGAACAGGGAAAACAAGCGTCTATGTAACTTGGGGGCTAGCCCTATGGTTGTGTTACCTGATTTCCATCTCTGGTTTGTAGATGTATGGAGGGAAATAGATCCTTCTGGAGGAAGAAAATAAACAAAAGAGGGGCTCCACACTACAGAATAAGCAAAAAAGATAAAATGTCATGAAGTTGAACTTGAGCTCAGTCATGGAACACAAAGCATTCTCACAAGAAAGATTTCTCCATTATCTGAAGCTCGCTATGCTCAGCAACTAGGTGCTGAAAGTAAGGACTCTAGCTCAGAATTCTAGGTCTGCATCAAAGAGCTACAGGACAGTCACAAAGGCTTCTCATGGGACAAAATGAGAAAGTGAACCCATAACCCTTCTCCATCCATTCAGCCTAACAAATCTTACACCAACTTGGGCTGATTTTATCCCTCAGACCTCTCTGGGCCTTCCTTATTTTCAATGCTAACCTTTCAGCATATCATATATATACTCTATACAATTACTCCACACATTACTAGATATTAGCTGGGTCCAACTTTGATCCATAGATCTCCTGGGTTTTACCCCATTAATTTCACAGCCTTGGAAGTTTGAACTTTTCCAGGCATTTTGCTAACTCCCAGTTCTCTCACAATTTCATCTATCCTTACTTTTGACCTCTCTTGTACCAACCCAGACAGAAGTCAAAATCCTCTCGTGTCCCCCCCCCAAAAAAAATCCACATTCAAAAAAAACATTAGGGAGCAATGTCACTTATTATTAATGATACTGTAAGGATAACAGTAAGGAGGAGGTGTTAGTTCGCCCCACAGCAAATAGTTTTTGTTGTTGTTGTTTTAAAGATTTATTTATTTATTTTAGAGAGGGAAAGACAGAGACAGAGAGAGTGGAGGGAGAGGGACAGAAAGAGAGGGAGAGAAAAGCTCAAGCAGACTCTGTGCTGAGCATGGAGCCCAACACAGGGCTCTCACAACCCTGAGATCACGATCTGATCTGAAACCAAGAGTCAGACACTTAACCAACTGCACCACACAACTGCCTCAGAAAATATTTTTTTAAAAAATTATCTCTCCCTAACTGTTTTCCTTCTTAAGTCCTTAAGGGCTGCTCCAATCCTGAGTTTTCTGAGATCACTTCCTTCCATTTATGCAGTGCCCATCCTGAGGATACAGCTCTCCTCTCATCCAAGTTCCCATTCAACTTAACATTTTAAATTCTTCTTCCATATTTTTCAGAACAACTTAGTTTTCCCTCTCCCTGCCAAAAATGGTACACTTAAACCAATGTGATTTGGAGAATAGGTGTGATCTCTTTAGCTAATCCAAGCCACTAAGAAAGCAGTTAGTGTTACCTCAGCTGCAGCAAATTCTTCCTAGAAACATCCCCAAAAGCAAGGGAAGCAAGGGCAAAAATGAACTATTAGGACTTCATCAAGATAAAAAGCTTTTGCACAGCAAAAGAAACAGTCAACAAAACCAAAAGACAACCGACAGAATGGGAGAAGATATTTGCAAATGACATATCAGATAAACGGCTAATATCCAAAATCTATAAAGAACTTATCAAACTCAACACCCAAAGAACAAAGAATCCAATCAAGAAATGGGCAGAAGACATGAACAGACATTTTCCCAAAGAAGACATCCAAATGGCCAACAGACACATGAAAAAGTGCTCAACATTGCTCAGCATCAGGGAAATCCAAATCAAAACCTCAATGAGATACTACCTCACACCAGTCAGAATGGCTAAAATTAACAAGTCAAGAAAGGACAGATGTTGGCGGGGATGCAGAGAAAGGGGAACCCTCCTACACTGTTGGTGGGAATGCAAGCTGGTGCAACCACTCTGGAAAACAGTATGGATGTTCCTCAAAAAGTTGAAAATAGAGCTACCATAGGACCCAGCATTTGCACTACTGGGTATTTACCCCAAAGATACAAATGTAGGGATCCAATGGGTACGTGCACCCTGATGTTTATAGCAGCAATGTCCACAATAGCCAAACTGTGGAAAGAGCCAAGATGTCCATCGACAGATGAATGGATTAAGAAGTAGTGGCATATATATACAATGGAATATTATGCAGCCATCAAAAGGAATGAGATCTTGCCATTTGCAACGATGTGGATGGAACTGGAGAGTGTTATGCTGAGCGAAATAACTCAAACAGAGAAAGACATGTATCATATGACCTCACTGATATGAGGAATTCTTAATCTCAGGAAAGAAACTGAGTGTTGCTGGAGTGGGGTTTGGGGTGGGAGGGATGGGATGGCTGGGTGATAGACACTGGGGAGGGTATGTGCTATGGTGAGTGCTGTGAATTGTGTAAGACTGTTGAATCACAGATCTGTACCTCTGAAACAAATAATACATTATATGTTAAGAAAAAAAAAAGAAGAAGAAGATAGCAGGAGGGGAAGAATGAAGGGTGGGAAATCGGAGGGGGAGATGAACCATGAGAGACGATGGACTCTGAAAAACAAACTGAGGGTTCTAGAGGGGAGAGGGGTGGGAGGATGGGTTAGCCTGGTGATGGGTATTAAAGAGGGCACGTTCTGCATGGAGCACTGCGTGTTATGCACAAACAATGAATCATGGAACACTACATCAAAAACTAATGATGTAATGTATGGTGATTAACATAACAATAAAAAATTTTTTAAAAAAAGAAAGCAGTTAGTGCTGAATCCTGCAATATCTTCATTTTGTTTTTAATTATACCTATGTCAAAAGAATCCTGATTTTCCTTTCTACTCTCTAGCCTTTCACCAGAATCCCTTTTGGACTCTCAAGACTTTTTTTAAAAAATAGTGTTTAGCCACTGGTAGATAGATGAGAGAGAGAGAGAGAGAGAGAGATGTTGATACAGATATAGAGATTTACCTTTTACTTCCTGGGTTTTCACCAAAATCCCTATTGGTCTCTCAATAATTCTTAAAAATGATAGATGATAGATAGATAGATGATGATAGATGATACATGATAGATGATAGATAGATGATATATAGAAGATAGATGATAGATGATAGATAGATGATAGATTTATATTTATCTTGCTATATTAGACACTATATCCTTTCTTTTATTTCCTCAACATTCCACCTAATGCTAATGAATCAGCCATGAGCTAGGACATTTTCCCACTATGTGATGAGAACGATTGAGTTGACAGCTCTTTGTTTGTGTGTTTCCTTTGCAACAAGAGCTTACCCACACAGTCTTGTACCTCCAAACATCCTAAATTCCTACCCCTACTCTCTGTTTCCTACAGGGAGTCTTTCTTTTCAGAAAAAAACCCTGCACAGCTTATTATTCCTGTCATTGTCATTCTGGCCTGATTCTGCTCCTGAGGAGCTGTACAGGCTACAAGAATACAATATGTAAAATCACACTTTAAAGTTTGAGCAAAGGTAAACTCACGACGAGAATTTCCAGATAGTAGAAGGGTTTATAAAAATGGCTGAACAATTGAATTCTTCAAAAACTCCAAAATCTTAATAGATTTTATTTTAAAAGACTGGGGGACTTTTACAGATTAAAGAAGGCAAAGAGATATGATATCACAATAGAATGTGATCAATCCTCTACTAGAAGAAAAACAGTACTGTAAAAAAGACAGCTGGTAATTAGATTTAAACTCTGTATTAATAATCAATTGGTAAATACTGTTGGTATAAAAGAGAACAATTTTCTTAGAAATAAACACTGAAATATTTTAGGGATAAAAGGTGATGATGATGTGATTTACCATCAAATAAATGTTCAGTTAAAAAGAAAATAAGTATATACCTAGTGAGGCAGCAAATGGAAAAAAAATATTAAAATCTGAATCTGCATAATGGATATAGATGTGATTCTTTATTATTTCATTTTATTTTTTTAATTTTTTATTGTTATGCTAATCACCATACATTACATCATTAGTTTCTGATATAGTGTTCCAGGATTCATTGTTTGTGTATAACACCCAGTGCTCCACGCAGAATGTGCCCTCTTTAATACCCATCACCAGGCTAATGCATCCTCCCACCTCCCTCCACTCTAGAACCCTCAGTCTGTTTTTCAGAGTCCATCATCTCTCATGGTTTGTATCCCCCTCCGATTTCCCCTGCTTCATTCTTCCCCTCCTGCTATCTTCTTCTTTTTTTTTTGTCTTAACATATAATGTATTATTTGTTTCAGAGGTACAGATCTGTGATTCAACAGTCTTGCACAATTCACAGCACTCACCATAACACATACCCTCCACAATGTCTATCACCCAGCTACCCCATCCCTCCCACCCCCCACCACTCTAGCAACCCTCAGTTTGTTTCCTGAGATTAAGAATTCCTCATATAGGGGTGCCTGGGTGGCTCAGTCGTTAAGCGTCTGCCTTTGGCTCAGGTCATGATCCCAGGGTCCTAGGATCGAGCCCCACATCGGGCTCCCTGCTCTGCGGGAAGCCTGCTTCTCCCTCTCCCACTCCCCCTGCTTGTGTTCTCTCTCTCACTGTCTCTCTGTCAAATAAAAAAATAAAATATTTAAAAAAAAAAAAGAACTCCTCATATCTGGGGGGTGGAGCAAGATGGCGGAGGAGTAGGAGACCTAGATTTCCTCTGGTCTCAGGAATTCAGCTGGATAGGGATCAAAACATTCTGAACACCTACAAACTCAACAGGAGATCAAAGAAAAGAATAGCAACAACTCTCTGAACAGAAAAGCGACCACTTTCTGGAAGGTAGGACGTGCGGAGAAGGGAATCCGAGGCGATATTCGGGAGGATAGACGGCCGGGGAGGGGCCTCCGTCGGCCACTTCTGGCAAGTGATAGAGCTGCGGAGCACAAAATCGGAACTTCTAGAAGTCGGCTCCACTGAGGGACGTCGCTCCTCTGGCTAAGCGGGGGATGGAACCCTCATGGGACAGTGTGGTCTCAGGACCCTCAGGGTTACAGAAAGACTGGGGGTGCCTGAGTGCAGCAGAGCTCCCAGGTATTGGAGTGGGGAAGCCAGCTGCAGACACGGAGCCGAGGAGTGGGCTCTCAGCTCAGGGTTGCCATAAACTGTGATCCACAGCACAGTCGGGCCACTGCTCCTCCAGCAGGGACCCAACAAGTGGCAGATGTGGGGAGACTCCCCTTCCTCTGCAGGGAGGAGCAGCATGGGAGCACATTGCAGGGATCTGCTGGGTTTGGAGACTCCACACCGAGTCAGGTGCCAGAGATAGAAATGCTCGGTCACAGGCCAGGAGAGCATGGAGTGTGGCCGGAGACTGGGGGAGATGGGAGTGACTGACTGCTTTTCTCTGGGGGCTCACTGAGGAGTGGGGCCCCGAATTCTCAGCTCCTCCTGGGCGGAGATTGGGAGGCTGCCATTTTCACTCTCAGCCTCCAAAGCTGTACGGAAAGCTTGCAGGGAACAAAAGCTCCCAAGAGCAAACCCCAGCAGATTACTTAGCCCTGAACGGGCAAGGGCGGGGCAATTCCGCCTCTGGCAAAGACATTTGGGAACCATGGCAACAGGCCCCTCCCCCAGAATATCAGCAAGAACAGCCAGCCAAGACCAAGTTTACCAATCAATGAGAACGGCAGAACTCCAGCGCTAGGGGAATACTACACATAGACTTCATGGCTTTTTTACCATGATTCTTTAGTCTTAGCCACCATTACCTTGATCCCAAAACCAGACAAAGACCCCATCAAAAAGGAGAATTACAGACCAATATCCTTGATGAACATGGATGCAAAAATGCTCACCAAAATACTAACTCGGCTTTCTGTACATTGATTTTATATCCTGCCAGTTTACTGAATTCCTGTATGATTTCTAGCAGTTTTAGGGTGGAGTCTTTTGGGTTTCCCATATTTCCTTTTAATGTGCTGTTGGATCCTATTGGCTAGTATTTGCTGAGAATTTTTGCATCCATGTTCATCAAGGATATTGGTCTATAATTCTCCTTTTTGATGGGGCCTTTGTCTGGTTGGGGATCAAGGTAATGGTGGCCTCATAAAATGAGTTTGGAAGGTTTCCTTCCATTTCTAATTTTTTGGAAGAGTTTCAGAAGAATAGGTATTAATTCTTCTTGAAATGTTTGGTAGAATTCCCCTGGGAAGCCATCTGGTCCCGGGCTTTTGTTTTTTGGGAGATTTTTGATGACTGCTTCAATTTCCTTAGTGGTTATAGGTCTGTTCAGGTTTTCTATTTCTTCCTGGTTCAGTTTTGGTAGTTGATACATCTCTAGGAATGCATCCATTTCTTCCAGGTTATCTAATTTGCTGGCCTAGAGTTGCTCATAATAGGTTCTTATAATTGTTTGTATTTTTTGGTGTTGGTTGTGATCTCTCCTCTTTCATTCATGATTTTGTTGATTTAGGTCATTTCTCTTTTCTTTTTGATAGTCTGGCCAGGGGTTTATCAATCTTGTTAATTCTTTCAAAGAACTATTTCCTAGTTTCATTGATCTGTTCTACTGTTCTTTTGTTTCCTATTTCATTGATTTCTGCTCTGATCTTTACGATTTCTCTTCTGCTGCTGGGTTTAGGCTTTATTTGCTGTTCTTTCTCCAGCTCCTTTAGATGCGGGGTTAGGTTGTATAGTTGAGACCTTTCTTGTTTCTTGAGAAAGGCTTTTATTACTATATACTTTCCTCTTAGGACCGCCTTTGCTGCATCCCAAAGATTTTGAACAGTTGTGTTTTCATTTTCGTTTGTTCCCATGAATTTTTTTAATTCTTCTTTAATTTCCTGGTTGATCCATTCATTCTTCAGTAGGATGCTCTTTAGCCTCCATGTATTTGAGTTCTTTCCAACTTTCCTCTTGTGATTGAGTTCTAGTTTCAAAGCATTGTGGTCTGAAAATAGGCAGGGAATGATCCCAGTCTTTTGGTACTGGTGGAGACCTGATTTATGACCTAGGATGTGATCTATTCTGGAGAATGTTCCATGGGCACTAGAGAAGAATGTGTATTCCGTTGCTTTGGGGTGGAATGTTCTGAATATGTCTGTGAAGTCCATTTGGTCCAGTGTATCATTTAAAGTCTTTATTTCCTGGTTGATCTTTTGCTTAAATGATCTGTCCATTTCAGTGAGGGGGGTGTTAAAGTCCCCCACTATTATTGTATTGTTGTCAATGTGTTTCTTTGCTTTTGTTATTAATTGCCTTATATAATTGGCTGCTCCCATGTTAGGGGCATAGATATTTACAATTGTTAGATCTTCTTATTGGATAGACCCTTTAAGTATGATATAGTGTCCTTCCTCATCTCTTATTACAGTCTTTGTTTTAAAATCTAATTTGTCTGATATAAGGATTGTCACCCCAGCTTTCTTTTGGTGTCCATTAGCATGGTAAATGGTTTTCCATCCCCTCACTTTAAATCTGGGGGTGTCTTTGGTTCTAAAATGAGTCTCTTGCAGACAGCATATCAATGGGTCTTGTTTTTTAATCCAATCTGATAACCTGTGTCTTTTGATTGGGGCATTGAGCCCATTTACATTCAGGGTAACTATTGAAAGATAGGAATTTAGTGCCATAGTATTACCTGTAAGGTGACTGTTACTGTATATTGTCTGTGTTCCTTTCTGATCTATGTTGCTTTTAGGGTCTCTCTTTGCTTAGAGGACCCCTTTCAAGATTTCTTGTAGGGCTGGTTTTGTGTTTGCAAATTCCTTTAATTTTTGTTTATCCTGGAAGCTTTTTATCTCTCTTTCTATTTTCAATGACAGCCTAGCTGGATAGAGTATTCTTGGCCGCATATTTTTCTCATTTAGTGCTCTGAATATATCCTGCCAGTCCTTTCTGGCCTGCCAGGTCTCTGTGGATAGGTCTGTTGCCAATCTAATATTTCCACCATTGTAGGTTATAGATCTCTTCTCCCAAGCTGGTTTCAGGATTTTCTCTTTGTCTCTGAGACTTTTAAGTTTTACTATTAGATGTCAGGGTGTTGACCTATTTTTATTGTTTTTGAGAAGGGTTTTCTGTGCCTCCTGGATTTTGATGCCTGTTTCCTTCCCCAAATTAGGGAAGTTCTTTGCTATAATTTGCTCCATTATACCTTCTGCCCCTCTCTCTCTTTCTTCTTCTTCTGGGATCCCAATTTTTCTAATGCTGTTTCATCTTATGGTATTGTTTATCTCTCGAATTCTGCCCTCATGGTCCAGTAGTTGTTTATCTCTCTTTTTCTCAGCTTCTTTATTTTCCATCATTTGGTCTTCTATATCACTGATTCTCTCTTCTTCCTCATTTATCCTAGCAGTTAGAGCCCCCGTTTTTTATTCCACCTCATTGATAGCCTTTTTGATTTTGACTTGGTTAGATTTTAGTTCTTTTATTTCTCCAGAAAGGATTTCTCTAATAACTTCTATGCTTTTTTCAAGCCCAGCTAGTATCTTTAAAGTCATCATTCTGAACTCTAGTTCTGACATCGTACTAATGTCTGTATTGATTAGGTCCCTGGCAGTTGGTACTGCCTCTTTTTCTTTTTGTTGACATGATTTTTTTCCATCTTGTCATTTTGTCCAGAGGAGAATAGATGAATTAGAGGACAAAATGTTAACAGGGTAACAACGTCCCCAGGAAATATACCCTAAACAAATCAGAAAAGATCTGAAACCGTGGAAAAGAAAGGGAAAGAAAGAAGAAAGAAAAAAAAAAGAAAAAGAAAAAGATAAAAACAAACACAAACAAAACAAAACAAAAAAAACAGAATATGATCAAAGATGATCAGGCTGGTGCATAGATCAGTTCCACATACTAGATTTTGGGTGTATTTTGGTCTGTTAGAAGAAAGTGCCTCCCAAAATTTTAAAGAAACAAAATCTTATATATGTACAGAAATAAGGATTAATATGATGAAGGGATGGAATATGACTGTAAAGATGAAAATTATGAAAAATTTTATAAAAGGAATTGATAAGATAAGAAGTTTGAAAAAAGAAAGAAGAGGATTTAAAAAAAAAAAGGAGAGAATGTGAACAGGCAGAACAAAGCCATGCACTAGAGATTTAGGGTATATTTTGATCTGTTAGAAGAAACTGTATATCCAAATTTTAAAGAGAGAACAACTTATATATATATGCCAAAAATAAGGGTAACTACTATTAAGGGATAGAATTTGACTCTAAAAATGAAAAATAAAAATGTTTTTTAAAAAAGGAATTGATAAGATTTTGGTTGAAAAAGGGAAAAAGAAAAATTTTTTTAAAAAAAGATAGTTAAAAAAAATTAACTTTGAAAGACTAAAGAATCATGGTAAAAAAAAAGCCATGGTTTCTCTGTGCAGTATTCCCCTAGCTCTGGAGTTCTGCCATTCTCATTGATGGTAAACTTGGTCCTGGCTGGCTGTTCTTGCTGATCTTCTGGGGGAGGGGCCTGTTGCTGTGGTTCCCAAATGTCTTTGCTCAAGGTGGAATTGCCTCACCCTTGCCGGGTCCATGCTAAGTAATCTGCTCGGGTTTGATCTTGGGAGCTTTTGTTCCCTGCAAGCTTTCCGTACAGCTTTAGAGGCCGAGAGTGAAAATGGCGGCCTCCCAATCTCCGCCCCATAGAAGCCGAGAACTTGAGGTCCCACTCCTCAGTGAGCCCCCAGAGAAAAGCATTCAGTCACTCCCGTCTCCCCGATCTCCGGCCTCATTTCATGCTCACCCGGCCTGTGACCGAGCATTTCTATCCCTGGCAACCAACTCCGTGTGGAGTCTCCAAACCCAGCAGATCCCTGTGGTGTGGTCCCGCACCACTCCTCCCAGGGGAGGAAGGGGAGTCTCCCCACATCTGCCACTTGTTGGGTCCCTGCTGGAGGAGGAGTGGCCCGACTGTGCCGGGGATCACGGTTTATGGCAACCCCGAGCTGAGAGCCCGCGCCTCGGCTCTGTCTCTGCAGCCGACTTCCCCATTCTAATACCTGGGAGCTCTGCCACACTCAGGTACCCCCAGCCTTTCTGTGACCCCAAGGGTCCTGAGACCACACTGTCCCACGAGGGTTCCATCCTCCGCTTAGCCACTGGAGCGACGTCCCTCAGTGGAGCCAACTTCTAAAAGTTCTGATTTTGTGCTCCACGGCTCTATCACTTGCCAGAAGTGGCCGTCGGAGGCCCCCTCCCCCGCCATCTATCCTCCTGAATATCACCTTGGATTCACTTCTCTGCAGGTCCTACCTTCCAGAAAGTGGTCGCTTTTCTGTTCAGAGAGTTGTTGCTATTCTTTTCTTCGATCTCCTGTTGAGTTTGTAGGTGTTTAGAATGGTTTGATCCCTATCCAGTTGAATTCCTGGGACCAGACAGTATTTCCTCTTCCTGGGCCCTGAGCAACCAGCCAAGCTACTTACCACTGACCATGAAACTATGTATATTCCCTGGGTTCTCTCCTTCCCACACAAGGTAGATGACCAGGTGCATCATTTAAAACTTTTCCTAGTGTTAGGCTTCTCCATCACCACTGTTTTTAAGGACACCCTGGTGTGGTCTTAGAGTGTACTATGGTCCTTTTTTTTTTATCTTGCAACTACCCAAGCGTCTGTGAACAATTTTGACCTTTTCAGCCTCCACCAGCTGGTCATACAAGACTGTCCACAGGTATGATCTGAAGGTGAGCTACAGATACAACATTGGAGGATGATATGGGGGTTCACCTGCTTATGTAGCTCCCTTTTACTCTCTAGCCCTGCTCTCACCTGATCATGTACCATACCGTACCATATTATAATCCATATTACAGTGGATTGCTGTTTGTCCTGCCTGACCTTATGACTTGGTAGATCTAATGAAATCCAATCCATGTTGGGTGGTCCTGGCCACATGCTCAACCATTATCCCACAGTTAGACCCCATCTCTACCAGGGTACAGTAGCAAGCCAAGATAAGAGCTCTTTTTCAAATGTGCATATAATTCTTTGCTTCAGATGGTATGCTCTTGATCCCAAGCCCTAGGTGTCTCCTTCATGATGTTCCTATTGGGGCTTGCCATAAACCACCTAAAGCCTTTCTTCGGACCACACTCAGTATTGAGTAGGAACAGGATTTCCATGTGTGGAGTTGCTGCCTGAAGAGCCTGAAGAAGCCTAACAGGTGTTATGTTTGTTATGTTTCTTCTTGGTGCTGGGAAGTACTGTTGTAATAAGTTGTTCTTAATTTTGGAGATGATGCTTGGGCACAACCTAGACCTCCAGATCTCTAAACAACCCTAAGTGTTATGCAGTACCCCTTCTCACCAGTGCATTTCTTATTATTTTAGTAAATTAAATGTCCTCAGAATGTTCTTCAAACATAGTCAGCTGGTGGGATTTTGACCTCTTTGTTTTATCCACTTTTATTCCCACTTCTCTGAGTCTTCCCTTTTTCTGCCACATGCTTAGAAGTTCTGGCACTTCTACTTCTCTTAATGTGGACCATCACTCTTCCCAAACTTCTAGCCTATTTATCAACATAAGAGCATGATGGGGCCCATGACTTGATATGAAATTCTGTACCAGAGGAATTTACTCCTATATCAATATGTTCTTCCTTACTAACTTTGTTTGTAATCCCTCTTGATCCAATCCACTGATTCAGTCTCATGATTTCCAGAACCTGAAATACACATTGGGTACAACTACTTCAGCATATAGTCCTTTTCTTTCTTTAGCTGGCCCAACACTTCCACATCATGACTGGACCCTAATTATTGGTATGATGATCAGGAGGATGTGTTAGAGTTGTTGTCTTACAAGGCAGCAGGTTTTACAATGTCTTCAAGTGCTAGCCTTCTGCCAGGAGAACTGGGTGACTTCTGCAGATCCAGAAGGCTCAAAGAAACCTGAAACTCAATATTTCAAGAGCATTCCTTAAATATCCCTATTCCCAGTTTCAGGGCCCTGTGCCTTTCTAATCAGGGAGAAGTCCTATCATGCCAAGACATTCTGAACTTGGCAAAGAAGTTGAGAATTCCAGGGTTGAGAATTCCAACTTCTCGGGGAACTCTGTTCCTCACAAAAAGTCTGGGTCTGATTTTCAGCTTTTTCTGCCCTCTGTCTGCAGAGGAAAAGAGTGTCTGTATATGGTGCCAAGGAGGCGCTCTGGCTTTCACATGTGTCCTTCTATGGTGATTAATTACCACCTGCCTTTTATTGTCTTCCTTCAATGCCCTGAATGATCCAACAAAGGCCATCAAATTCCATAGTCCATAATCATTATTATTTCCCCCAAATGTCTATATTACCTGATACTGCTATTTCTAGTGTGTACAAATGCCCTCACAAATGTATTTCCTTCACCAATATCCCAGTCCAGATCATCATCAGTGAGAGTTTTAACATTTCACTATAAAATGGGACCTCGCTGCCAGCTCCCAGTGGATGATGCATCTCCAAAATCCCATTTTAGAGTCTGCATCCTAAGATCACATCCTGTACCAACTGATGTAGGTTGAGTTCCCAGGGAAACAGACTCCAAGATTCTGAGATTTGCATACAGAAAGTTTATTGAAAGGTGCTCTTGAACAACACCCATAAGAGATAAGAAAAATTGTTTGGGGCACAAGCAGTTAAACAGTGATGCAACTGCAAAAGAGAGTTTAGCAGCCTCTCCTCCCAGGAGTTCTGGAGCTGAGATGCCCTTTGGAGCTGTCCTCACAGAAGCCAGAAAGGTCTTTGTGGGGTTTTTTTTGGGGGGGGGTGGTTTTTTGGTTTTGTTTTATGTTTTATTTAATTTATTAACATATAATGTATTATTGGTTTCAGAGATACAGGTCTGTGATTCATCAGTCTTATATAATAGTCAGTGCTCATTATATCACATGCCCTCCTTAATGTCCATCATCCAGTTACCCCATCCCTCCACCCCACTCCCCTCCAGCAACCCTCAGTTTGTTTCCTATGATTAAGAGTCTCTTATGGGGGGCCCCTGGGAGGCTCAGTCATTAAGCTTCTGCCTTCGGCTCAGGTCATGATCCCAGGATCCTGGGATCGAGCCCCGCATTGGGCTCCCTGCTCCGCGGGAAGCCTGCTTCTCCCTCTCCCACTCCCCCTGCTTGTGTTCCTGCTCTCGCTGTGTCTCTCTCTGTCAAATAAATAAATAAAATCTTTAAAAAAAAAAGAGTCTCTATGGTTTTTGTAATGCTGAATTCACAAATCTCTGAATACAGCTATCCCCAGAGAAGGGGATAATCTTGGGTGGGCCACTTTACTTCAAGAGAGGGTCATTACTGGAGAGGGTCAATGAAATGTCAACCAACATTTCTGCAGGTGGAGTCAGTCTTGAAGGCAGCCAGGCAGTTCAACACAACATCCCCTCCTGGAAGTACAATGACCAGAATGCTTTGTGCCCTCCTCTCATGACAGGGTACCACAGGCAAATGAAAATGCCTGAGCTTTTGAGTCAGACACGTATGAGTCCCTTCCCAGGATATTCAACAACAACAAAAATCTCAAATAGGGCTAATCACATCCATGACTCAGAGTTGTTGAAAAGATTCAATATATACAAAATTTATTAATAACCTGTTCTAAGAAAGGCACAGATCCACTTCTTTCTTTCATGGAGATTTGAGCACAGTGAAAGGATAGGAAATTCTCATACACTGTGGTGATAGAAAAACACAGAGAAGGGACCCTGAGCCAGACCTGAGGGCCTATGGAAGTTTTCCCAAAGGAACGCTGGAAAAATGTCTGCAGAGCGTCTGGACTCATTAGATTCTCAATAAATGAAACCTGTGCTGCTGTTCCTGTAGGTTTGCCTGTCTCCTGGGGTGTTAAACGTGGCTCCTTGTGCAGCAGGCCTCCAGGCAGCAAGTGAAACACACCATGGGTGACTGGTCTTGCTTTCTCAAATATGGTATCTGCCTAGAGACACGGTCTGAAACAGATGGCACTCGGGGGCTCTGTAGACAGCTCACGGAGGCACGTTTGCCAGAAGCATGTCAGTGTTGCAGCTCCATGCCTCCAGGATCTGGGTCTGAGCCCCCTCCTTTTCTGCCACAGCTGCCAGGGACAGAAGGAGTGAACGTGGCTGTGGGGAGGGAGTCACAGCAGCCCTGAGGGAGGCCTCACTACCCAGAAGGGAGAGATGACTGGAGCTAAACCTCTGTCAGGCATAGGTAGGCTAATAATGTGTCTGCAAAGTGTTTTTGACAGCAAAGTGTTATGAAAAGAGAGACATTCAGCCCTTCCAGCCATCAGGGAAGCCAGAAACCCCTCAGGAGTTGAGCGCCCACCCCAGAGCTCCTCTGAACTGAGGGACATGTCTGAGGGGCCCAAGCAGACTGCCGGGAGCCTGCTGCAAGCAGCTGTGGAAGAGCCGGTGGGAAGAAGGTGCACCCAGAAGGAGCTGTGTAACCTTGCAGATGCAGTCCCAAGGAGCGAGTCTGATGTTCCTTCCCAGGGCTACCACCTATCTCCAGCACACACTTATTCTACTTGGGTCTTAGAGAGCCACTCACTCAGCTGCTGAATTTGGAGAAGGCATAGAAGCACCTAGAGAGAGGGGCAGGAAGTACAAACCAGTTAGCCCAAGAGGCAAATATCTTGTCCCTAGAGGGCCCTTGGCAGCATGGTAAGATGGGAATGTTTGTCCTTGACACTTGTGTGGGTCCCTCTGGCCCCTCAGGCTGCCCTCTTACCCCTCCCAGCTCCCCCTAGGCTGCCCTGAGTTCCTATAGGACATACAGGCCCCAGGCTTGCCAGGTAAAGACTGTTACAGACATTGCCCTGCAGATATCTCAGTCCTTGTGTGCCAAATACTGCCCAATATTAAATTCAGCAACCTTCTCACATAATGTCTGTCTCTGTCACATTGGCCCTCACTCTCTCCTACACATACCCTGTGCCTTCTGTGCCCTCACTCATCTCTTAGGCTAGAAATCCCCTCTCCTTTGTGTCTTCAAGTGTGGCCAGTCCTTCAAAGTTCACCTCACCACCCATATGCTCTGGTCAGGTTTCCCAATCAGCAGATAAAAAAAACAAACCATCTCCCCTCCTTTGACAATCCAGTGTGCAATAATTATAACACCTACTCATCATATCCCAGCCAAGGCCCAGGATGGTGGTGTTTATATGTACTGTAACTCTGGCTAATTCACAGGTCCTTTGATAGCAGGAGCCTCACCTACATTTCTGTTCTGGCTACCTGAATCTTAGTAGGTGTTTGGAAAAAGGATGGGCATTGGCTTCTGCTTCCCAAAGATCTCTTAAAGATTAAAAAGGAAAAAAAAATTATACCCGAAGTGAAGTTTGAAACTAGCAGAAAATTTAAAGCTTGTTTTTCAGAGAACTGTTTCTCCCTAGTCACCTATCATGTCTTTTCAGACCCCACTAACAAATACACTAGCTGTCTCCACAGAAGCCAGGACTGAAGGTCAATGATATGGTCCCAGCCTGTGAACAAGCAAGGTCCTGAATTCCTTATGCAAAGTATTGTTATATAGCCCAAGAACCCATCTGATTTATACAGCTCTCAGAGCATGCCCATAGCTCCTTTTCCTTATCCTATGATTATAAAAAACGTGTTCTCTCCCATTTCAGGGAGACAGAAGAGGGGAAACTTGCTCTCCTGTCTCCTTGTTTGGTTGCCTCTCAAATAAACCCTTTCCTTGCTGCATACCTGATGTCTCCATAATTGACTTTGCTGCACATTGGGCAGACAGACTTGGGTTCAGTTACAAAAGGAATCTATTTCTTGATAGTTAATGTTTTTATTAGTGATCTAAATGAAGTGAATTTTAACTAAGTTAGTGGAGTCATCAAGCTGGCATGCCAATGGAAGCCACAGAATTCAGGTCATGGATGCATAAAAATTAACAAAAATAATTTTACTTGTGGCAATGTTCTGCACTTAGCTCCAAGACCTCAACAACTATAGAAGCATGATCTGGTTACCTCAATGTAAAGTATGAATGCAGGGGTTGTACTTGAGAGTAGGCTGACAATAGTTAACACTATGATGTAGTTTCCAGAAATGAGCCTAAGTCTGTGTTGATAGAAAGTTCAGATGTTACATCTAGGGCAGGTGGGCAGGGCAACCATCTACCCAATTCCAGGGCAAACATCCAGGATTGGGGCCCATTGCTCAGAGCACCACACAGCAAGGAGGAGTTAACAAATGGTTTGCTTGCATGAGCATTATGCAGGATTACAGAAACTTGAGGAGCTATGGATGAAGACCATGTAACATGAGGGACTGTGTCATAAGTGGAGGAGACCAGGAGATTAGCCTGAGGAAGACATGACTCAGAGGCAGTCCAGCTGTGTGAGTATGCATCCCATATAGTCACATAGGACCCTGTGCTTGCTTTAATGCTCTGTTGTCACTAGCTTGAAATTCTTAATCATGTGTGAACATGGTCCCCCATTTTCATTTTGAACTGGGCCCTGAAAATCTTATAGCCTGCCCATCCTGATCAGAAGCCTATAGTGTGGAAGGTTGTTTTTGTTACTCTAAAGGGAGGAACTATGAGCATTTATCCATTTATCACCTAATCAAGGATTTATTGAGATCATCTGAACTTAGCACTATGCCAGGGCAGATGAGGGATGAGAGACAGGTTCTTGAAACTTCCCTAAATGGAAGGATTGAGTGTGTATGCAGGTAGAAGTCAAGAACAAGAAAAGATTCAGTGTTGTGTTCTTGCAGATGAAGACAACAAGGTAAATTTGCTTAATAAGTTATAAAAGTTGTACACAAATATGAGAAACATCTCAGAGAAGAAGAGCAAAACCTGCTGGCAGCCTTCCACAACCTCCCCCCACAGAGCCACCTGGGCTTCCAAAGTGCCAAAGACATTTGCCAAACAATAAAAGATGAGTTGAAATATGATTGTGCCCCCACTTTATGAAAGTTTATTTTTCTCCTGAAAGTGAAAAAAATCATCACTTTTTCTAGGCTAGGAGAAATTTGGAACAGGAATAGATTTGAGAAAAGAGGCAGATTCAAAATTCCATTGCCAGGACAAAGCGTGAAGAGTTTAGAAGCCATGTTCCTGTCCTCACAACAAGGGAAAAAGCCAAACAAACACAAAACACCTCTTCTTAGATGTATCAGAGAACTGAGGTCTCAGGCAAAAAGCTGACCTAATAACTGGAGAGAGAAGCAGATGCAGAGAATCACAGCTTACCAGGAGCGGAAGCCCAGGAGCAGAAACCCGCGCTGTAGCCAGCCTTGGTAGGAACATTTAACTGTAATTGATGAATTGCCAGAGGCTCAGTGTGGACTAGCTTGAGAGTTAAAATACACCCAACTAATCTTTAACACAACAGCAAAAGCAATTCGATGAAGTCAGGATAGTCTTTTCAGCAAATGGTGATAGAACAACTGGATGTCCACATATACAGCAAGGAATCTAGACACAGAACATAAAAAATTAACTCAAATGGATCAAAGACTTAATGTAAGATGCAGAACTATAAAACTTCTAGAAGATAACATAGGAGAAAATCTAGTTCACTTTGGTTTTGGTGGTGACTTATTACGTACAATACCAAAACCAAAATCCATGAAAGGAAAAGTTAATAAGTTGAAATACCATTAAAACTAAAAACTCTTCTCTGTGAGAGACACTGCTAAGAAAGTGAGAAGACAAGCTACAGACTAGGAGACTGTATTTGAAAAACACATATATGGATAAAGTACTGGTGTCCACAATATGCAAGGAACTCCTAAAATTGAACAATGAAATAACAAACATTCTAATTTTAAAAAATGAGCAAAAGATCTCACTAAATCTCACTAAAGAAGGTATACAGATGGGGGCGCCTGGGTGGCTCAGTTGGTTAAGTGTCTGCCTTCAGCTCAGGTCATGATCCCAAGATCGAGCCTTACATCGGGCTCCTTGCTCAGCAGAGAGCCTGCTTCTCCCTCTGCCCCTCACCCCACTCATGTTCTTTTTCTCTCTCTCTCTCTGATTCTCTCTCTCTCTCCTTCTCAAATAAATAAATAAAAATCTTTTTTAAAAAAAGCAGATATACAGATGGCAAATGAAAATATGAAAAGATGCTAAACATCATATGTCACTAGGGAATTGTAAATTGAAACAACAATAAGATAGATAACATGCCTATTAGAATGGCCAAAATCCAAAACACTGACAATACTAAATTCTGGAGAGGATGTGGAGCAATAGAAACTTTCATACATTGCTGGTGAGGATGAAAAATGGTACAGGGGTGCCTGAATATCTCAGTCAGTTGGGTGGCCAACTCGGTTTCAGCTCAGGTCATGATCTCAGGGCCTTGGGATCGAGCCCCACATCAGGCTCTGTGCTCTGTGGGGAGTCTGCTTGAGATTCTCTCGCCCTCTCCCTCTGCCCCTCCCCTTGTTCTCTCTCTCCCAAATAAATAAATAGATATTTTTGAAGAAATAAAAAATGGTACAGCCACTTTGGAATAGGCAGTTTATTATAAAACTAAATATACTCTTATCATATGATCAAGCAATAGCGCTCCTTTTTATTTACTCAAAGGTGTTGAAAACTTATGTCTACACAAAAACCTGCACATGGAAGTGTATAACAGTTTTATTCATAATTGCCAAAACTTGGAATCAACCACCATGTCACTCAGTAGGTGAATGGATAAACAAAGTGTTGCACATCAATGCAAGAGAATATTATTCAGCAATAAAATGAAATCATCCATCAAGCCATGAAAAAAATGTAAGAAATTTAAATCCATATTGCTAAGTAAAAGATGCCAACTTGTAAATGCTACATATTGTATGATCCCAATTATATGACATTCTCGGAAAAAAAAAACTATAAGGACAGTAAAAAAATCAGTGGTTGCCAAGGGCTCAGGGTGAGAGAAGGAGGCAGAACACAGGGGATTTTAAGGCAGTGAAACTATTCTGTTCAATACTAAAATTATGGATACATGATATTATATTTGTCAGAACACATAGAACTGTACACCAAAAGAGTAAATTCTAATATCAATTATGAACTTAAGTTAATAATAATGCATCAATATTGATATATCAATATAACAAATGTACCACCCTGATGAGAGATGTTAAAAATGGAGGATACTGTGGGAGGGATGGTGTAGATATACATGGGAACTCTCTATACTTTCTGCTCAATTTTTCTGTAAACATAAACCTGCTCTAAAAATTAAGTCTATTCATGAAGATTAAAAGGAAACAAAAATTTTAAAATCTCTGTAGTCAAACTTCCAGATAGGATAGTGTCAGTGTAATTCAAAACATTTGCTAAAAAAAAAAAAAATTTCTATATATATTTTTTAATTTTTTAATTCAAGTATAATTAACATACAGTGTTACATTAGTTTCAGGAATGATTCAGTAAGTGAATTCTGAATCACCTTTATCTATATTCACCCCTTTCCCCACCAAACTTCTCTGGAAACCACCAGTTTCTTCTCCATATTTGAGTTTGGGGGTTTTTTGGCTCTTATTTTTTCTTTATTTTGTTTCTTAAATTCCACATATGAGTGAAATCATACGGTATTTGTCTTTCTCTTGTTGACATATTTCACTTAGCATTATAACCTCTAGGTCTATCCATGTTGTTGCAAATGGCAAGATTTCATTCTTTTTTTTTTAAGATTGTATTTATTCATTTGAGAGGGAGAGAGACAGAGAGAGCACAAGCAGGGGGAAGGGCAGAGGGAGAGGGAGAAGCAGACTCCCTGCTGAGCCAGGACTCCAACGTGGGGCTCCATCCCAGGACCTGAAGATCATGACCTGAGCCGAAGGCAGATTCTTAACTGACTGAGCCACCCAGGCGCCCCAAGATTTCGTTCTTTTTTATGGCTGAGTAAAATCTTGAAAAAGAAGAACAAAACAAGGTATCACAATCCCAGATTTCAAGATATATTGCAAAGCTAGTAATCAAAACAATATGGGACCAGCACAAAAATAGACACACGGATTGATAGAACAGAATGGAGAGTCCAGAAATAAACCCACACTTTTATGATCAATTAATCTATGACAAAGGAGGCAAGAATATACAATGGGGAAAGACATTTTCTTCAACAAATTACGTTGAGGGGCTCCTGGGTGGCTCAGTCGTTAAGCATCTGCCTTCGGCTCGGGTCATGATCCCAGGGTCTTGGGATCAAGCCCTGCATCGGGCTCCCTGCTCCACAGGAAGCCTGCTTCTCCCTCTCCCACTCCCCCTGCTTGTGTTCCCTCTCTCGTTGTGTCTCTCTGTCAAATAAATAAATAAAATCTTAAAAAAAAAATTACGTTGAGAAAACTGGATAAATACATGCAAAAGAATGAAAGTGGACTACTTTCTTACACCACACACACACACACACACACACACACAAAACCCTCAAAATGGATTAAAGATGTAAATGTGAGATCTGAAACTATAAAATTCCTAGAAAATATAGATAGAAATTTCTTTGACACTGGACATGGAAACATTTTTCTAGATATGTCTCCTGAGGCAAGAGAAACAAAAGCAAAATTAAACTACCGGGACTACACCAAAATAAAAAAGTTTTGCACAGCAAAGGAAAACATCAATAAAACAAAAAAGCAACCCAAAGAATAGGAACATAAAGAATAGCATGGAGGACATTAGGAGAAGGAAGGGAAAAATGAAGGGGGAGAAATCAGAGGGAGAGATGAACCATGAGAAACTATGCACTCTGAGAAAAAAACTGAGGGTTTTAGAGGGGAAGGGAGCAGGGGGATGGGTAGCCTCGTGATGGGTATTAACGAGGGCACTCTGATAAAGGGGTTAATATCCAAAATATATAAAGAACTTAACTCAACACCAAAAAAAATTTACATGATTTCTTAATAAAATTTTTAACAAGCATTTGATGAGTTTCATCCATGATGGAAAATAACAAATTAGGAATAGAAAGAAACATTATTAATCAAATAAACTGTATCTATAATGTTGAATCATATGAAATTGCCATTTTTGTAGATCTCACCCCCCAAACAAATATATTTATAATGAATTATTAAAAGAACAAGAAAAGGATGCTTACTTTGATTGCTGCTACTCAATATTGTACCAGTGTCTTAGACAAGCAAAAGAAATAAGATACATGAATACTGGAAAGAAGGAAATAAACTGGACCTATAAGAAACAAGATTATGAAAATAGGACCATAATTCATGTAGAAAGTTTTAGAAATAATACACAGTTTTGTTGTAAACACACACACACACACCAACACACACACACATTCCCTTATCTAATATAGATCCTGCATAATAGACACTCGATATGAGTTTGTTGGGTTGTTTTTGTAGAGTGCCCACCTATGTCATCTCTGACAGGGCAGCATATGGTCTGTGATTCAGGCTGGCCAATGTCCAAGTTGCCAGGGATGTATCAAATTCAGGCTGCCATTTCTCCATCCCCACCTTAATAAAAGGTGGAGAATTTTGTGTGGCTGATATGATGAGAGATGTCAAACAGTCAAGACTAAAGGGTACATGAGCACGGTGGTAGCCTTCACTCCGTGAAACTCCACTTGCAAGTTTGCTTGTCTGTCTTGCCTGCAGGATTATGAATTCATTTTGAGGACAATATCTCTTCATTTTGGTATCATCCCCAGCACCTGGCGAAGACTTGGCTTAAAAAAAGGGAATGGGGGGGGCGGAGCAAGATGGCGGAGGAGTAGGAGACCTGGATTTCGTCTCCTCTCAGGAATTCAGCTGGATAGGGATCAAACCATTCTGAACACCTACAAACTCAACAGGAGATCAAAGAAAAGAATAGCAACAACTCTCTCATCAGAAAAGTGACCACTTTCTGGAAGGTAGGACGTGCAGAGAAGTGAATCCGAGGCCGTATTCGGGAGGATAGACGGCAGGGGAGAAGCCTCCGTCGGCCGCTTCTGGCAAGTGATAGAACCACGGAGCACAAAATCGGAACTTTTAAAAGTCTACTCCGCTGAGGGATATCACTCTGGTGGCTAAGAGGGGGGTGGAACCATCCGGGACAGTGTGGTCTCAGGACCCTCGGGGTCACAGAAAGCCCGGGGGTGCCCGAGTGTGGCACAGCTCCCAGGTAACGGAGCAGGGAAGCCAGCTGCAGAGGCAGAGCCCAGGCGCAGGCTCTCAGCTCGGGGTTGCCATAAACCGTGATCCGCGGCACAGTCGGGCCACTGCTCCTCCAGCAGGGACCCAACAAGCGGCAGATCCGGGGAGACTCACCTTCCTCCCCTGGGAGGAGCCACGCGGGAGTGCACCACAGGGATCTGCTGGGTTTGGAGACACCACCCAGGGTCGGGTGCCAGAGATAGAAATGCGCGGTCACAGGCCGGGTGAGCACGGAGTGCGGCCAGAGACGGGGGAGACGGGAGTGACTGATGGCTTTTCTCTGGGGGCTCACTGAGGAGCAGGGCCCCGAGTTCTCGGCTCCTCCAGGGCAGAGATTGGGAGGCCGCCATTTTCACTCTCCACCCCCAAGGCTGTACGGAAAGCTCGCAGGGAACAAAAGCCCCAGAGAGCAAACCCGAGCAGATTACTTAGCCGGGAGGGGGCAAGGGTGGGGCAGTTCCGCCTCCGGCAAAGACATTTGGAAACCATGGCAACAGGCCCCTCCCCAGAAGATCAGCGAGAACAGCCAGCCAAGACCAAGTTTACCGATCAATGAGAAAGGCAGAACTCCAGCGCTAGGGAAATACTGCACATAGAATTCATGGCTTTTTTACCATGATTCTCTAGTCTTTCAAAGTTAATTTTTTTAACTGTCTTTTTTCTTTTCTTTTCTTTTCTTTTTTGAGTTTTTCTTTTTCCCTTTTTCAACCAACATCTTATCAATCCCTTTTTTTAAAAAATACATTTTTATTTTTCATTTTTAGAGTCATATTCTATCCCTTCATAGTAGTTACCCGTATTTTTGGCATATATATATATAAGTTGTTCTCTCTTTAAAATTTTGAGATAGTTTCTTCTAACAGATCAAAATATACCCTAAATCTCTAGTATATGCTTTTTTTCTACTCCCCTGCCTGATCACATTCTCTCCCTTTTTTTTTTCTTTTTTCTTTTTTTAAATCCTTTCTTTTTTCAAACAACTTCTTATCAATTCCTTTTATAAAACATTTTATAATTTCCATCTTTACAGTCATATTCCATCCCTTCATCATATCAACCCTTATTTTTGTACATATATAAGTTTTTCTTTCTTTAAAATTTTGGGAGACACTTTCTTCTAAAAGACCAAAATATACCCCAAATCTAGTGTGTGGCACTGATCTATATACCAGCCTAATCATATTTGATCACATTCTGGTTTTTGTTGTTGTTGTTGTTCTGTTTTGTTTGTTTGTGTTTGTTTTTATCTTTTTCTTTTTCTTTTTTCTCTTTCAGTTTTTCCACTGCTTCAGGTCTTTTCTGATTTGTTTAGAGTATATTTTCTGGGGACGTTGTTACTCTGCTAGCATTTTGTTCTCTCATTAATCTATTCTCCTCTGCGCAAAATGACAAGATGGAAAAAATCACCTCAAGAAAAAGAACAAGAGGTAGTACCGACTGCCGGGGACCTACTCAATACAGACATTAGTACAATGTCAGATCTAGAGTTCAGAATCATCACTTTAAAGATACTAGCTGGGCTTGAAAAAAATATGGAAGTTATTAGAGATACCCTTTCTGGAGAAGTAAAATAACTAAAACCTAACCAAGTAGAAATCAAAAAGGCTATTAATGAGGTGCAATAAAAAATGGGGGCACTAACTGCTAGGAAAATTAGGCAGAAGAGAGAATCAGTAGTATAGAAGACCAAATGATGGAAAATAAAGAAGCTGAGAAAAAGAGAAGTAAACAACTACTGGATCACGAGGGCAGAATTCGAGAGATAAGCGATACCATAAGATGAAACAATATTAAAATAATTGGGATCCCAGAAGAAGAAGAAAGAGAGAGAGGGGCAGAAGGTATAATGGAGCAAATTATAGCAGAGAACTTCCCTAATTTGGGGAAGGAAACAGGTATCAAAATCCAGGAAGCACAGAGGTCCCCTCTCAAAATCAATAAAAATAGGTCAACACCCTGACATCTAATAGTAAAACTTATGAGTCTCATAGACAAAGAGAAAATCCTGAAAGCAGCTCGGGAGAAGAGATATGTAACCTACAATGGTAGAAATATTAGATGGGCAAAGGACCTATCCACAGAGACCTGACAGGCCAGAAAGGACTGGCAGGATATATTCAGAGCACTAAATGAGAAAAATATGCAGCCAAGAATACTCTATCCAGCTAGGCTGTCATTGAAATTTGAAGGAGAGATAAAAAGCTTCCAGGACAAACAAAAACTAAAGGAATTTGCAAACGCAAAACCAGCCCTACAGGAAATCTTGAAAGGGGTCCTCTAAGTAAAGAGAGACCCTAAAAGCAACATAGACCAGAAAGGAACACGGACAATATACAGTAACAGTCACCTTACAGGCAATACAATGGCACTAAATTCATATCTTTCAATAGTTACCCTGAATGTAAATGGGCTAAATGCCCCAATAAAAAAAAACAGGCTATCAGACTGGATTAAAAAACAAGACCCATCGATATGCTGTCTGCAAGAGACTCATTTTAGAACCAAAGACGCCCCCAGATTGAAAGTGACGGGGTGGAAAACCATTTACCATGCTAATGGACACCAAAAGAAAGCTGGGGTGGCAATCCTTATATCAGACAAATTAGATTTTAAACCAAAGACTGTAATAAGAGATGAGGAAGGACATTATATCCTACTTAAAGGGTCTATCCAACAAGAAGATCTAACAATCTTGTAAATATCTATGCCCCTAACATGGGAGCAGCCAATTATATAAGGCAATTAATAACAAAAGCAAAGAAACACATTGACAACAATACAATAATTGTGGGGGACTTTAACACCCCCCTCACTGAAATGGACAGATCATCTAAGCAGAAGATCAACAAGGAAATAAAGACTTAAATGACACACTGGACCAAATGGACTTCACAGATCTACTCAGAATATTCCATCCCAAAGCAACGGAATACACATTCTTTTCTAGTGCCCATGGAATATTCTCCAGAATAGATCACATCCTAGGTCATAAATCAGGTCTCAACCAGTACCAAAAGATGGGGATCATTCCCTGCCTATTTTCAGACCACAATGCTTTGAAAATAGAACTCAATCACAAGAGGAAAGTCGGAAAGAACTCAAATACATGGAGGCTAAAGAGCATCCTACTGAAGAATGAATGGGTCAACCAGGAAATTAAAGAAGAATTAAAAAAATTCATGGAAACCAATGAAAATGAAAACACAACTGTTCAAAATCTTTGGGATGCAGCAAAGGCAGTCCTAAGAGGAAAGTATATAGCAATACAAGCCTTTCTCAAGAAACAAGAAAGGTCTCAAATACACAACCTAACCCTACACCTAAAGGAGCTGGAGAAAGAACAGCAAATAAAGCCTAAACCCAGCAGGAGAAGAGAAATCATAAAGATCAGAGCAGAAATCAATGAAATAGAAACTAAAAGAGCAGTAGAACAGATCAATGAAACTAGGAGGTGGTTCTTTGAAAGAATTAATAAGATTGATAAACCCCTGGCCAGACTTATCAAAAAGAAAAGAGAAATGACCCAAATCAACCAAATCATGAATGAAAGAGGAGAGATCACAACCAACACCAAAAAATACAAACAATTATAAGAACCTATTATGAGCAACTCTATGCCAGCAAATTAGATAACCTGGAAGAAATGGATGCATTCCTAGAGATGTATCAACTACCAAAACTGAACCAGGAAGAAATAGAAAACCTGAACAGACCTATAACCACTAAGGAAATTGAAGCAGTCATCAAAAATCTCCCAAAAAACAAAAGCCCAGGGCCAGATGGCTTCCCAGGGGAATTCTACCAAACATTTCAAGAAGAATTCATACCTATTCTTCTGAAACTGTTCCAAAAAATAGAAATGGAAGGAAAACTTCCAAACTCATTTTATGAGGTCAGCATTACCTTGATCCCAAAACCAGACAAAGACCCCATCTAAAAGGAGAATTACAGACAAATATCCCTGATGAACATGAATGCAAAAATTCTCACCAAAATATTAGCCAGTAGGATCCAACAGTACATTAAAGGGATTATTCACCATGACCAAGTGGGATTTATCCCTGGGCTGCAAGGTTGGCTCAACATCCGCAAATCAATCAATGTGATACAATACATTAACAAAAGAAAGAACAAGAATCATATGATCCTCTCAATAGATGCAGAAAAAGCTTCTGACAAAGTACAGCATCCTTTCTTGATCAAAACTCTTCAGAGTATAGGCATAGAGGGTACATAACTCAATATCATAAAAGCCATCTATGAAAAACCTACAGCGAATATCATTCTCAATGGGGAAAAACTGAGAGCTTTCCCCCTAAGGTCAGGAACGTGGCAGGGATGTCCACTATCACCACTGCTCTTCAACATGCTATTGGAAGTCCTAGCCACAGCATTCAGACAACAAAAAGAAATCAAAGGCATCCAAATTGGCAAAGAAGAAGTAAAACTCTCACTCTTTGCAGATGATATGATACTTTATGTGGAAAACCCCAAAGACTCCACCCCAAAACTGCTAGAACTCATACAGGAATTCAGTAAAGTGGCAGGATATAAAATCAATGCACAGAAATCAGTGGCATTCCTACACACCAACAACAAGACAGAAGAAAGAGAAATTAAGGAGTCCATCCCATTTACAATTGCACCCAAAACCACAAGATACCTAGGAATAAATCTAACCAAAGAGGCAAAGGATCTGTACTCAGAAAACTATAAAATACTCATGAAAGAAATTGAGGAAGACACAAAGAAATGGAAAAACGTTCCATGCTCATGGATTGGAAGAACAAATATTGTAAAGATGTCAATGCTACCTAGAGCAATCTACACATTCAGTGCAATCCCCATCAAAATACCATCCACTTTTTTCAAAGAAATGGAACAAATAATCCTAAAATTTGTATGGAACCAGAAAAGACCCCAAATAGCCAGAGGAATGTTGAAAAAGAAAAGCAAAGCTGGTGGCATCACAATTCCAGACTTCAAGCTCTATTACAAAGCTGTCATCATCAAGACAGCATGGTGCTGGCACAAAAACAGGCACATCGATCAATGGAACAGAATAGAGAGCCCAGAAATGGACCCTCAACTCTAGGGTCAACTAATCTTTGACAAAGCAGGAAAGAATGTCCAATGGAAAAAAGACAGTCTCTTCAACAAATGGTGTTGGGAAAATTGGACAGCCACATGCAGAAGACTGGACCATTTCCTTAACCACACACAAAAATAGACTCCAAATGGTTGAAAGACCTCAATGTGAGACAGGAGTCCATCAAAATCCTAAAGGAGAACACAGGCAGCAACCTCTTTGACCTCAGCCGCAGCAACTTCTTCCTAGAAACATCGCCAAAGGCAAGGGAAGCAAGGGCAAAAATGAACTATTGGGACTTCATCAGATAAAAAGCTTTTGCAAAGCGATGGAAACAGTCAACAAAACCAAAAGACAACTGACAGAATGGGAGAAGATATTTGCAAATGACATATCCGATAAAGGGCTAGTATCCAAAATCTATAAAGAACTCATCAAACTCAACACCCAAAGAACAAAGAATCCAATCAAGAAATGGGCAGAAGACATGAACAGACATTTTTCCAAAGAAGACATCCAAATGGCCAACAGACACATGAAAAAGTGCTCAATATCGCTCGGCATCAGGGAAATCCAAATCAAAACCTCAATGAGATACCACCTCACACCAGTCAGAATGGCTAAAATTAACACGTCA